>NW_026020173.1:687461-1316057 GCF_900185275.1 Solanum verrucosum
TGCGGTTTTTGCATTCGAGAAATTTTGATCCTACTTGCTTGGTACTAAGGTCATAGTGCATACTGACCATTCTGCATTGAGGTATTTGATGGCGAAAAAGGATGCAAAACCAAGATTGATTAGATGGTATTGTTGCTGCAAGAGTTTGATTTTGTGGAAAAGATAGAAAGGGGACCGAAAATCAAGTTGCCGATCACTTGTCCAGATTAGAGGAAGAGGCTATGCTAAACTTGGAGATAGGGCTGAAATTAATGATGCTTTTCCAGATGAACAGGTATTGGCTGCTTCTCATGATTTGATTCCATGGTTCGCAGACTTTGCTAATTATTTGGCAAGCGATTTGGTGCCCCGGACTTGTCTTTTCACCAGAGGAGAAAGTTTATGCATGATGTGAAGAAATTTTTGGGATGAACCTTACTTGTATCGTAGTTGTGCTGATGGGATTATTCGTCGTTGTGTCCGAGGTTGAGATGTTGAGTGTACTTGAAGCATGCCATTCATCGCCTGTTGGTGGGCATCATAGTGGTATTCGGACTGCGCATAAGATTTTAGTGTGGTACTACTGGCCTACCATCCACCAAGATGCTCATGATTTCGCCAAGTCTTGTGATCGTTGCCAAAGAGAAGGAGGGATTTCAAAGAGGCAAGAGCTCCCTATGAATCCTATTGGTGATAGAGTTGTTTGAATGTATGGGGCATTTGGATTTTATGGGTCCATTTGTGAGCTCATACGGGATGAAGTATATTCTGTTGCTGTTGATATGTATCAAAGTGGGTGGAAGCAGTTGCGCTCCCAACAATGAAAGTAAAAGTGTCACCGCATTCTTGAAAAAGAACATCTTCTCCAGATTTGGTACACCGAGGACGATTATCAGCGACGGAGGTTCTCACTTTTGTAATAAGTTGTTCAAGCCACTACTTGAGAAATATGGTGTCCGCCACAATGTAGCCATCCTTACCATCCGATGACTAGTGGGCAAGTTGAAGTGTCAACAGAGAAATTAAACAGATCTTAATGAAGACTGTGAATGCTAATAAAACGAATTGGTAAAGGAAGCTTGATGATGCTCTATGGGCCTATCGCACTGCATACAAGACCCCCATAGGTATGTCTCCTTACCAACTTCTATATGGGAAGTCTTGTCATTTACCGGTAGAGCTAGAGCATAAGGCGATGTGGCAATGAAGAAGCTAATTTGGATTGGGGCGCCGCATCGAATCAAAGAATGAATGACTTGAATCTGCTTGATGAGTTTCACCTGAAAGCTTATGAAAGTTTAGCCTTGTACAAAAAGAAGATGAAACGGTATCATGATCGAAGAATTGAAAGCGAGAATTTATGGTTGGTGATCTTGTGCTTCTATTCAACTCTAGGTTGCGTTTGTTTCTAGGGCAAACTGAAGTCCAAATGGACTGGGCCATTTTTGCTTACAAAAGTGCTCCCCCATGGAGCGATTGAGCTTTGAGAATAGTGAAGGAACAAGGTTCATGGTAAACGGGCAAAGGATCAAGATTTATCTAGGAAATGCTGAAAGTGTGCAAAAAGTGATTGAGGCCTACAATCTTGATGAAGTCTGAGTAATCAAGAAACTTGCGTCGTGCAGCAACGTTAAATCAAGCGCTGCTTGGGAGGCAACCCAAGATATACAATCTATCCAACGATAGGTTTCTGTTTCCCATTTAGTAGTTTTCTTTTTTTAATTGCGGCTCTGTATCAATTTAGATAGGTGTTTTAGTTTTGTTTTAGTGTTGGCTAGAATTAGCATAGGGTCCGTGTCTAAAAATTGTCCAGAAAATGTAAAAAGAATAGCCTATGGTTGCTACATGTGCAGGTACGCTATGAAAAATTTGCAGAAAAATAGTTTGGTGAAGAGGTCTACGGACCCCATCGACGGTCCATCGTTCTATCCACAGACTGTGGACGGTGTCTGTAGATCCTAGGTAAGCTCCTAAATTTTTCCAAGTGTAAGAGTGATCTACGGTCCCAACCTACGGATCGTAGATCGACCCACGGACCGTAGACAGGGTCTCATGGGTCCCAAAACCCTAAATTTGTCTGACCTGACCCGGACCCCCTTATTTAAAACTCCCCTAATTTCAAATCCTTTCCACTTCCCTCCATTCACTCTCTAATCGTTTCAAACACCCTCAACTACCCTAAATCACGCCATAACTCCTCCTTAAAATCATCTCTTCCATTTCTTATCATTCTCACAATTCCTTTCCATTCTGAATACTACTCATTCTATATTTCACAAAAAGGGTCTGGTGTTGGGTTAGTAACGAAGAAGCGATTCTTTGATCTTGCAAAACTTAATGTTGTCACGAAATCATCCCACTCCACGTTGCTTGTAAGGTAATAGACTTTCCCTTTACTTTGAATGTCGGTTCATAGATAGAATATAGAAAGTCGGGAGTCGGGTCTTGACCTTGGGTAACTGTTAGATGAAATTGGCATGATAAAATTGGCAGTTACAATACCCTTGGAACTATAGATACTGATTGTGTTGCCTTGTTGTATGTGATTATAAGTCTACATGTAAGTTTCGACTTAAGGTTCCAAAGTTTGTCTTAAATAATTGTTAAAATGATTAATGGGAATCCTGAGAATGACAAACTAGCATGATTCAATGTTGAAATGCATGATTAGACTAGGATATTGTTGAACATGGTCTAAGATGTGGACTTGAAAATTAAGAATGGCTAAAACCTAGCACAGATCCCATCCACGATACCCCGTCTACCGACCATAGATTGGGTTCGTGGGTGGATGCTCTTGAAATTTCACCAAGTGTGTAACCACGGATGTGGACTACGGTCCATAGATCAATCCACAGACCATTTTGTACATCCGTGGTTTCCATCTGTGACCAATATTATTGGTCCTCTGATCCACGGAAGGGTTCCACAGACCATAGGTCCCTTCGTGGATGACCACTGTAGCCTCTGTCTGAAATTTTCTTGCGACTTTGTTACTGTTCGTTTATAGTTCTAAAGTTTTTTTTTTAGTTGTTTAGATTTAGTTCTGGCACTAATATCGCTTCCATAGGTACGATGGCACCCAAGAAGCTAGTCACCTACTCAAAACAGGGCAAGTCAAAATCTGTTGCTCCTAGCTTCAGGTTAATCAACGAGGACACAAACACAGAAAGAGATCCAGCATACGTTCCTCCCAACACAAGGACATCTCCCACTGTACCCCGAGCCACAAGAGGCACCCCCTGGAAGGTGATTCCCGACGTAGTCACTGTCTCCCAGTCTGATGAGGAGCACACACTGATCGGGTCACCAACTGGGGTTGCTTCCAGTTCAGCTACTGGGTCTGCGTCTGGCTCCGAGTCTACCCATGCTTCGGGGTCTAATTCTAAGTCAGCCACAAGGTCTAGCCAGAATGAACAAGCAGCCTCATCTAATGAGGCCACTAGCTCAGAGTTAGTACCCATACCAAGAAATGAGAACCCTACTCTAGTGGCTAGTGAGCCAAACAGATGGTGTGTTAAGGGCCAATGGCAAATCTATTGGGATGTCAATATGATTAATGGTAAAGGGAAGATTGCCCGAATTGTTACAGAGGAGCGCAGAGTCCTCACATGGAGCTTGCACACTGTCCCCGACATTCATCGACTTTTCAACCTTCACAAGTGTTACTAGATAACTCGAGACCCAGGGACTTATAGCGAGGAGATTGTGCGGGAGTTCTACGCCTCCTATGTTGCCACTCTCTGTGGGTCAATCTCCAAGAAATCTAAGCCCTTAGCCCAAGATCCTCTCACGTCCACTATGGTCCGAGTTTGTCCGATAGATATATCACAGGCTATCATCAACCGCTTTCTCTATGGGCCTACCACAGGTCACATTTGGTCACTAAAAACAGTGGAGTTTGATTAAAGATAGAACATCGTGCGGAGCGGTGCGTTCTAGAGGAATGCTGAGCAACGAGAGGTTGTTATACTATGGTTAGCTAAGTACATTGCTGCTGATGGCGAGCATGAGGAGTGGGTCGCCACACCACGATTGGGTATCCGAAATGCCACATTAAATTTTGCGGCCAAGTTCTTCTGGTTGTTGGTGCGTAACAGGGTGTCGCCTACAAAAGTTGATAACCAACTCACTTGGGACAGAGAGGTCATGGTTGCAGCATTTGTAGCAGGATTAGAGATTGACTTTACCCGCATGCTGTTGGCAGAGATTCACGAGAGGGCATTCAAGACCTCTACTACTTACCCCTTTCCATGTTTGATATTCCAATTGTGTAGGTACTCTGGAGTGCCTATCTGGCATTATGATAGGTTGATCCACCCTACCGGGGCTTTGGATATAGGCCTCATTCAAGATGAGGAAAATGTGGCGGCACCTCGCAGAGAGCACCAGGTTGAGGTACCTCCCTTGGGCGCAGATCTCGAAAACGATGGGGCAGGCATAGGGTGGTGACCCCATTATACCAGATCACTCTGATACTGTCCCGGCCTCCTCTTCCCAGGCCGCTAGCATGGCTCCTAGTTCATCCCGGTCCACACCACAGTTAGGAGCTACTGTTGTCCCGTTGGCTAGAGTACAGAAATTAGAGGCTCAGATGGCCACATTGCTGCATCACATCCAGCCTTGGATGCAAATGTCTATAGCCGATTCCGAGGCTAGCATGGAGCGAAGGAAGGAGGGAATGATGGACCGGAAGGTCTAGGTAGTTAATAAGCGTCTTGATGCTTTTGAATTGCAAGTCCTCGAGCGACCAGCCCCGGCCATAGATCTATCCTTTTTTCAAGCTGAATTAGCCAGTCTCTGGGCCGACGCTGATGCCATTCTTGCCACCCCTATAGTTGAGCCTCAGGCTGCACCTACTGCACTGGCTAATGATACGGTGCTGGATGCTTTATTCAGTGGGACCGCCGAGGAAGAGTATGTGCCTACACATAACAAAGGTAAGAGGCACCGTTCTAGTCGCACTGAGAAGGAAAAAGCTCAAAAGAGACAGCGTAGGAAGGAGAAGAAGGCTTGGAAGGCTTTGATTTTAGATGAAGAGTTGTGCCAATAGAGGGTGCGTGAGAGTATTGCAGGGGCATCGAGTTTTGCCCTAGTTGTAGAGGTCCCACCTATTGTGAGGGATGTTGTGAGCACCATTGCTGGTGCGGTAAGAGTGATAGAGAGCACTATTGAGGGTGTTTTGATGAATGATGTGGGCATTACTAAGGGTGACCCAACTATTGTTCCAGCAGGCTCCTGGAAATCAGACCCCCCCCCACTTGTTGATGATTCGCCAGCGCTATGCGCCACATATTTGCTTCACCCAATCTACTTTTTTTCTGCTTTTGTATGCATTGGGGACAATTACATCTATTTTTTTGGGGGTGGGGTAAATGGATTGTGAGTGATAGGGTGAAGTCTGAGTAACCCAACTCATAGATCCTCTCATGGGGTTTTCTTGCATGTGTTCTTTTTCCCCAAGAGACTATTTAATTTATGTTGAACCAACATGTGTTAGGATCGTATGTGTAGAAGCATGAAATAGAAATAAGCATGATGGCTTAAAAATGATACTCGTGAGATTTTGTGATGTGTGCTAGAAATTGTAGGCTACGATTAGTTGAATGTGTTGGCTCTGTGTATGACATGATAATGAATCATCTTGATGGCATGACTTAAGCTGTAACTTGAACTAAGTAATCTGATAATCTGATAATGAAACTATGTGCCAAGAGTGTGTGAGAATAGTTGAATGTTCAAACCGATTTTGTGCAAAAAAACTAGAACTTGCCCGGTTAGTCCTGCTAAGACAATTCAATCTAGAGGTTAGGAAGAGATCGTAGGCCATTGTTCTGATAAGTCCGCAAATTGCCTAAAATGAGGATCCAACCAAATGAAACAAATTCTCCCTTTGATCCAAATACTTTGAGCCTAAAATAATACCATTTATTTCTAAACCCCGAACTCACATTCCTATAATCGACTATGTTGGCCCCGGTCCCTCCTTGGACATGTGCAGCTCGACCTAGGCCAAAAGCCTAAGTTGAGGGTGACTAATGTAAAAAGTAACTCCAATCTTGGCCCTGACCCGACATCAGGTATTGTGCACCTCAACCAATGGAAAATCCATAAGTTGAGGGTGGCTATGAAAGAGGAAACCCAAAGAAAAATGGGTATGAAAAGAGTTTGATGTTGAAAAAGAGAGGAAAGGATGTGACTTGTTAAAAGCTAAAAGAAAAATAAAATAAGATTAAAAAGAGCAATAAAGTCTAAAGTCACATCCGTGGTTGAAGAAAATCAAGGGAAAGAAAGGTAAAATGGTAGGATGGCAAAAAAAAAGAGGTTGAAAGCCTAGTGTAATGTCAAGGAGGGCAGAAAGTCACTGAGAAGTACCCAAATGTACCACACCTGACCCTAAGCCTACGTTACAAGCCAAGAAAGTCCTATAGTGATCCTAGAGTCTATTTTAGAGAGTCTAAGCAGTGAAAATAAGGGCATGCCTATGGTACTGAGCACTAATTGTACTTGAAGTTATTTCTGAGTGTGAGTGTTGAATGAATCCTTGTACTAAAATTCATAAGTCATTGTGCGAAAGAAAAGGGATTTCGTTTGAAGTAAGGGCACTTAGTACATTGTCGTAGAGTTGGTACCTTGGTGATAGTGAAACAGTGTATGTTGTGTGTTGGTTGGTCAATCGTTATCATGGTTTGATCCACATGAATTAGCTTATCGAGTCTAAGAGAACAAATTTTGTACCCACAAGAAGAATGAGGTAGAAAACCATGTGATTGCTTGTGTTTGAAATGCTTGCTTTTATACAAGTGTCGTTTAGAGTCTTAGTGCGTCGCTTGAGGACAAACAACGAATTTAAGTTGAGGGTGTTGATATACCGTGAGTTTACGGTATTTCTAATACATTTCACTTGCAAGTTGTGTGTGCCTAGGGCCTTTTTGGATTGGTTTTTATGTGTTTTTATCATATTTTGTAGGAAAGGCGTTCAGGCGCGGAAGTAAAGAGATAGCTGAAATAACTACAGAAAGGGCACCTACGGAGGTGATCAACGGATTGTAGGTCTAGTGACGCTCTGTAGGTGATGGCCGTAGATGAGCAGGCCAGGCATGGAAGGCAAATCAAGGAAATCTGATAGAGTGTGGAACCACGGTGGCCATTGACGGTCCGTAGATCAATCTATGGACCATACTGTTGATCCGTAGATTGATACTGTGAGGGTTCCAGTACCAGATTCTTAAAGATTCCAAGTGTGGAGTTACGGAAGGGGATTGACGGACCGTAGATTGACCTACGGTCCATCCTACAAGTCCATCGTTTGCTTCAGAGAAGATGATTTTTCGAGGCTGAAATGTTTTCTAAGTCCTGGCTGACGGAAGGGACTCACGGACAGTATATCCATTGACGGTCCATGAGTCAGTCTCGTGGAATGAAGACACGTGCCTGAACACACTTTCCTTAATTTGTTTCCCTTTTAATTTAGGACTTGTTTTCTATAAATAGGGCATGTAAACCTCGTTTTTAGGGGTTGGAGATTATTACTTTTGTTTTACTTGGTGACTAGGGAATTAATTTTTACTACCGGAGCAATTCTTGATTTCCAAAGGTTAATTTTGAAGATTCGATTTGAAATTCGAGTTGAAATTTTGGGTTTAATTTTCTCAACTACGTAAGTTCATAATTCTTTCATCTAAAACAATGAATTGTGTTCGTATGATTATGGGTAACTAAACTCCACACCTAGGGTTGTGGGATCCATGAGCGATTAACGAAGTATGAATGGTAAATAAGCAATTCTTGAATAGTGTTTTGCATGCATTGATAATTCTTTCGTTCAAAAGTCTTTTTAACGAGTGCACGCGTTAGAACTCGTCTTGTTGCTACTTGCTGGACCAAGGAGGTAATCAATAAGAAAAGAATTATCAACATAGATTTAGTGTGACACTATCTAATAGGCCAGTGTCGATTGGTGCGAAGTAGTAACTAAGCCAAACATCGATTACAATGTCTAATACGAGGTAAAGGTAAGGGTTAGTAATTCATACACACGTAGTCGGACCAAGGTGCGGGGTGAAATTCTCTAGATGTCGGACCAAAGATTTAGAGATACCTAGCTTATCACTTTGCATGTAATACACTAGGAAAGGACTGTTATTACTAGGATTACTGAGTTATGAGCTTGTGGTGAACATGTATACCCTAGTTAATTTTCTCATCTTGATACCAACAAAAACTGACTTTTGTTTACTGATTACTTACTGAATTCTTACAAGTTGTTTCACAAATCCCCCATTTTTATTACTTGTTTCTAGAAGTACTTTGACTAAACGAATATAAGTGTAAGTTAAAGTTAAGTCTAAACCAGTTTCCTCGTGGGATCGACCCCAACCTACAAGTTGGGTTCTTTACTTGATAACGATCGCTTATGCTTCTTTAGGGAGGTGTAATTTGAGCGTATCAATGTTGCTACCGGTTTGTGTTGTATGCTTTATTTGATTGCAGACTTACTTGTCTTTTGTGATTTGATATGCTAGACTTTGAGGTTTTCTTTAGTATGAATGAGCTCCATTGTTGCTTTATGTTATTTTAAGTAGAACCCTACTTGGCCTTGTTTGAGTTTTTGATAAATAGAAAGAATTTATGAATAGGGTGTTTAAAAGATACCTTGAGATGTTAAATTAGTAGGATCCAATAAAGGGTTGTAGTATAGTTCACCATAGTTTATAATCATCATAAGTGATGGATGTGAAAGCTTAAGTGATAACTTGATTCGACCTTGGAATTGAAAGTAATGGTGCTTAGAAAGTCCACCTAGGCTTACTCCTTAAGGGGGAGATGGTGTGCCTAGATAGCAAGGTCATTGTGTGTTTATGTGTGTGGACATGTTTTCTTTATATGCATGTTAAAAAGCTTAAGTCTTGATAGAAATTACTTATGTGCATTGTTTTTCCTCATGTTGTAGTGAATTGAGTAGAGTTGCCTATAGAACTTCATGAGATGAAGAGATGAATAGATGAACATGTCCTAGCTCGAAGTTGAGAGTTCCTCCTTGAATGAATGCTTTTTGAGAGTAAACTGAATATAGGCTCCCCGAGTATATGTTGAGCTTGTTTTAGGTAGAAGATGGTAGTTCCTTCTTGAACTTGACTAGTTATGAGAATCTCATGCATTTTAGGTTGTTAGATGTAGTTCCTACTTCATTATCTTGCATTGAGTATGTTTATCTTGGAGTTGAAGTTTTCCTCCTTTGTTGTGTACATTTAGATGTGTTGCATTCATGATGGGCTGCTAGTCTAGAGTCGTTTCCTTTAAGAGGCCTTTAGAATCGTCATTCGAGGATGAATGTTCCCGAGGGGGAGATATTGTAAAAACTCAGAAACTACTAGGCTAAACTAGAGCTTGATGTTAGGGTTAGAGTCGTGAATTTAGCTTCCCGTACTTAGAATGAAGGGTTTCAGGTTAGAACGCCAAGGTATGACTCTCCAATGACCAACCAAGGGTCCTTGAGGAGGACCCTAGTAGACTGCCCAAAACAGTCCACTCACGAAAGGGACCCATGCCCCGTAGGGGGGCACACCCCATGGGTCAGGAGTCGTGGGTCAGGGTCCCAGATACCATGTTGTAGACCACCATCCACGGATGACTAGCATGCCCTGAGGGTCCACCCACGGCTTGAGGGCATGGTCTCGTGGGTGAGGCAATGTGCATGTTTTAAATGGTTAAGTGTTGGCTTAGTGGAACTTTTTGGAATTAATTAGGGATTAAGTGGCTTTAACATTACTTAGACCAACTATATAAAGACTTTAGGCCCTTAATTTAGTCATTCCAAATCATTATTTCAAGACCCCCCAAAAGAAACCCAATTCCCTCTAAAAAATCCTCTTTGTAGAAAGTGAAGAAGAAGAAGAGAATCAAGTAAGGTCAATTCAAGACTCCATTGTTTTAGGCTTTGTAAGGCTTTATAATCAAGGTATGATAGCTTATTCATCCATGGAGTCCCCTAGTTATTCCATAATTGTGAATATGAAATCCCCAATTCAAGTTAGGGTTCCTTGCAATATTGTGGGTTAAGTTTAATATGGATCCAATTGAGTGGATATTGATTGTTTATGATTGAATTAGTAGTGAATCATGTTATTATGATGAAATTACATGTTTTCCATGGTTAACTGTAATCTAATTGATGAAATTGAAGAAATGTGGGATTATGCCTTGTGAAGGGAAATTGAGGATTCATACATGATCTTCTAGAATTGATGACATGTATAGTAATTGTTCAAGAATAAAAGAATATAGACATGAATTGAATTTATGTGATGAATATGACTAGTAAGGCTTGAGATTGAACCTTATGATGATATATGACTAGAATCACTTAAGAATGAAGCATGTGATTAGAATGCCTTATAATCTAGGTAGGTACTGTGATTGCAAGAAGTAAAGCTTTGAGAGTAAGGATTTTAGTCATTAATATTGATTACTAGGGTTATGAAAGTAAAGCCAATATGATGAATTATGTATGTTAGGGCTTTAAAGAGTGAAGCTTATATGATAATGGAAGACTACTAGATAGAATTATAGTGGAAGGACTTTACCCACATAGCCTAGATTATGAAAGTATGAGATTATGCATGTTCTTATAAAACCTATGTAAATACTTTATGGACACTTTGAGAGTGAAGTGGCTATGATTATGATGCGTAGATGTGTTGATTGAAAGGCTATTCTCATGAACACATAATGAACATGATGTGAAAGGTTTTCTCACATAGAATGATTCTAGGTTGAAAGGTTTGCTCACCTAAAATGAATCAAGCATATTAGACTAGAATAGTTTGAAGTTGTGACATAAGATCCTTTGATGAATAGCTTAACTTGGTAAGATAAGACCATTTCATGGTAGCTTGAGTATAAGACCTCATGGTAGCCTTGGATTGAGAAATCATACTCTTCCTAAGGGTAGCTTACACTAGTATCATAGAATACTTGCATGGTAGCATGACTTGGTTAGGCCAAATCAATTCATGGTAGCTTGGATGGAGCAATAGTATCCTTCCTCGAATAACTTGAACTTGCATAATAGTACGCTTTCCATGATAGCTTGGCTTAGCATAATGTAGTTATGTTTTCTAGATGATTAGCTTGGTCTAGCCTAGTATGATGCTATTCCTTGGTAGCCTAGAAATGACGAATAAAAATCATTTATGTATGATTGCCTAACGTGGTACTTAGTATGGGTGGGATTATGGGGTATTACCCATGCATTGCACAAGTATTACTTGAAGCTACTTATGAAGTCTTCTCTTATACGTTGTATGCTTATCTTGGATTGTTGCTATAGTTGCCTTCCATGATATGTTGGACTAAAGGTGAAGGTTCCCTTGTCTATGAGAATTAAGCTAAGGGTGAGATCAAAAGATGGTAAGTATGTTTATGATAACCTAGAAGTGGTATTTAGTATGGATGAGATTATGGGGTCTTATTCATGCATTGCACAAGTATGCTTTGAGGTTACTTGAGAAGTAGTTATCTTATGATATGAAGGACTAAGGGTTGAAAAATTCTTGTATAATGCCTACGTTGGAGATTATGCCTATGACTATGTTGGTGTCTCTTATGCTTATAATTTAGGTTTTATAACGTATCTCTTATGATTATGGTATATATCTTATGTTTACTAACCCTTATGTTATGCTCTTATGGTATTATGCTAGCTATCATATTTATTACATTTTGTACTAACGCATACTCTTACCTACATTCTTATCAAATGTAGGGTCCGGCGATCTTGAGTTCCATTCTCATGGCTAGGTTCTTAGTAGAAGCAAGGAGTTGAAGACTTGGTGAGTCCTCATAGCATCGAGGATTTGATCACCTTTAATTTATGTCTTTCATTTATGTTTTAGACTATTGTATGGGCTGTGTCCCAAGTGTTATTCAAAGTTGTTTTAGATGGTTTGAGACAAAGTGTTAAAGACTTCCACTTCGTTTTATGAGACTTCGATTGTTATGAAAAATATTTTTAAATTTCCACACTTTTCTTTTATCTTATGTTATGATATGCTGAGTGGCTTACATGGAGTCCTTCGAGGTTCTATGTTCCATGTTACATCTAGGGTGTACCCCTGGGTTGTGACACCTAGCCACTGCCTCAAGTCCACAAAGGAGACCACGGCTCGTGGTCATAACCGCGGCTCGTGGGGCCCCACGTAAGACCTGGCAGCTCACTTAAAATGAAGGGTGTTTTGGGTCATTCCAGTTTTAGTCCAACTTAAGTGAGATCATTTTTCCTTAACTTAGGGTCACTATATAAGTCATATTTACTCAAAAACCAACCTATTCATCTCATTATTTCCAAAAACCAAATTAATTCCCAAAAGCTCTCCTCTAAAAAATTCTCTCTCTAGAAAACTCAAAGAAGAAGCAGAAGAAGAAGAAGAAGAAGAAGAAGAAGAAGAAGGAGTGAAGCTAGGGTTCAAGAAGAAAGGTTTTTCACACCAAATTAATAGGGCTTTGTGATCAAGGTATGTTAGTCTTTCATCTATGGATAGCCTTCATCCATGGAGTCCCTTCAAAATCCCAATTTCAAAGATAGAAATCCCCAAAAGTTATGGTTTGATTCCAAAGTCATGGGTTCCTTTCAAAATCAATTCTAATGATCGAATTATGTTATATTAAGTACAAATTTATGATTTCCTATGGTTTTTGTGATGAATCCCCAAGAACCCATGAAATCCCCATATTACTCAATTGTAATTTGTGATGTTACTTTGTTCATGAAAGAAAAATGCTACGAAAGTATGCATTTAGTGATTGAGTTACTTGAATTATGATGATATCTATGTCTAATATTTTGAAATTTAGATGTGTTGATTTGATATGAGCTTTGAACCTTGAAAGGGTAAATTATGAGAATTATGCATGTTTTTATGGAATCTATGTATATGTTTTAAGAACACTTTGAGAGTGAAGTGTCTATGATTATGATGTAGTTGTTGTGTTGTTGAAAGGATATTATCATAAACACACTTATGAATGAATATGATATGATGTGAAATATTTTCTCACAATATGAAGGTTCTAAGGTTGAAAGGCTTTCTCACCTATTTGACTTATATGTAGACATGGAGGGTGAAAGGTTATTCTCAAGCATGATCTAAGAGCTATCTTATGAATTAAGCATGAATATGAATTAATTCAAGACTTAATATGTACTCTGTGGGAATTAATACTTAGGACCGAGTAGATATTGAATATGAGATGGAAGCTTTTACACTAGTTGAGTCCAGCTTCCCAATGGGATCCTTTTACACTAGTTGAGTCCGGGTTCCCAAAGTATGTCTCATGAGATAGAGTCCTGTTACGCAAGTTGAGTCCGGGTTTCTAGTAGCAATCTACTTATCCCATAAACTATGTGTCCCCATAGGTTATTTAGCTAGTGTATCAACCTAAGCTTAAAGTATGGTTCTACCTTAGGCAAGTAAGACACCCCTATTCGGTGTGGGACCATGTATAGCTCACATTGTCGCATGTCAGTTAAGGCTTATTCCCACAACAACAACAACAACAATATGAATTTTGAACTATGGTTACTCAAGAAGCTTTTATATGAGTTTTCAAGGTTTTAAAGATGATGATGACTATGTTGACTATATTTATGACTTATATTTTTCCACTCTCTTTATGATGTTGTTTAAACTTGATAAATTTCATACTTTCAAATGAAATGTCCATTTTTTCATGTTTTCAATGTTTTTATACATGCCTATCATACTTGGTGCATTGTTGTACTAACACCTACTTTTCCTACATTTTCCCCATGTGTAGGGTTCGGTTCTTGAGGTGATCATTCTTGAGGCTAGAGCTTGGACTTGAGTATCTTCCCAGCTTGGTGAGTCCTTGTGGTTCGAGGAAGGGATTTTCATATGTTGTAGTTCCTTTCATGTACTTTCCCTTTTCGAACATGTTGTATGGGCTAGGCCCTATTTCATTCAAAGATTATAATAAATGGCTATATTGAGACTAAGTGTCTAGACTTCCGCTTTCCTTTATGAAACTTTTTAGACTTGAATTGTGTCTTTACTCTTATTGTTCTATTTCTTATCTTATGTGAACTAAGTGGCTTGTATGGAGTCCTTAGGGGTTCTATACGTCGTGTTACATCTAAGGGGTACCCCTGGGTCGTGACAAAGTTGGTAATCAGAGCACAAGGTTTAGAATGATCCTAGGATGATGTCTTATAAGCCACGTCTAGTAGAGTCTTATTCATACGTGTGAAGCGCGCCACATTTATGAATGATAGGCTACAACATGATTAGGAAACTTCACTTCTTCATGAATCTATGTCGTGCCATAGAGTTTAACTCTATAAGATATCTCTCATAATCCTTGCCTATGTTCTTCAGGATATGAATACTATAAGGGTTAATGCTAGAAGGATGGAGGGTGATAATATGGAACAAGGAGATCCTCCTCAAGCTCATCAAGCTCCAGTTGATCCTTTGGTCGAGAATGTTACTCATGCGAAGTTTAGGGCGACTCTTCAAGTATTGTCTCAGGCCGTGATGGCTCAAGCCAATAGAGAGGTTTTAGCTCTAGTGAATCCTAATGTGAATTTGACGGCTTCAAGAGTGAGGGATTTTGTAAGAATGAAACCCCCAGAATTTAATGGCTCTAAAATTGAGGAAGATCCTTAAGAATTTATAGACAAGGTCTATAAGGTACTTTCTATTATGGGGGTGACTCCGAAAGAGAAGGCAGAGTTAGCCTCTTACCAATTAAAAGGTGTTGATCAACTGTGGTATAACCAATGGAAGGAGGGGAGGTTGGTAGGAGCGAGTCCTGTAGAGTGGGAGATGTTTAAATCAGAGTTTCTTGATAGATTTTTCCCCCTTGAGTTGAGAGAACCTAAGATGCAAGAGTTCATTAACCTTCGTCAAGGAGGTATGAGTGTGAGGAAATATGCTCTAAAGTCACCCAACTATCAAAGTATGCTCCAACTATGGTGGTGGATTCAAGGGCTAAGATGAATAAATTTGTGATGGGAATGTCCAACATAGTAGTCAAAGAATGTCGTACGGCAATGCTTGTTCAAGATATGGATATTTCACGTCTCATGGTGCATGCCCAACAAATAGAGGGAGAGAAACTCAAGGAAAATAATAGAGAGGTGAAAAGAGCTAGGACCGGTGATGGAAACTTCTCCAATACTAGGTCCGATGGACAAGGTCGACCAAGGTTTAGACAAAGGTTTTCCAACTAAGGTTCCTCTAGCGCTCCTCTAAGGGTCAACAAGGATAGGGTGTCCAACCCTAAATCTTAAGGAAGTAATGGTAGTGGCTCTTATGTGACTAGGCATAATTGTGAAAAGTGTGGAAGGAAGCATGATGGTAAGTTCCTAGATGGCACGGATGGTTGCTTTGGTTGTGGAAAGATTGGTAACAAGATGAGAGATTCTGCGATGATTAAGGTTCAAGGAAGAGAGGGCAAGCAAGCTCCTCTTAGCGGTTCAAACTCTAGTGCTCCCAAGAAAAACCGCTTCTATGCTCTCAAAACACGAGGTGAACAACAAAGTTCCTCGGATGTAGTGACCAGTATTTTAAAAGTTTTTCATATTTATATGAATGCATTGTTGGATCCCGGTGCTACTTTATCTTTTGTGACGCTCTATGTGGCAATGAGGTTTGATGTTCCTCCAAAATTGTTAATAGAACCTTTATTTGTCTCTACTCTTGTTGGTGATTCAGTGGTGGCTAAGAAGATTTATAGAAGATGTCCCATTTCCTTATCCCATAGAGTTACTCTTGTTGACTTGGTAGAGCTTGACATGTTAAATTTTGATGTGATTCTTGGTATGGATTGGTTGCATGCATGTTATGCCTCTATTGATTGTAGAACTCAGGTGGTTAGATTCCAATTTCCGAATAACCCTATCTTAGATTGGAAAGGGGGAAATTCTATGCCTAGAGGTCAATTTTTGTCCTACCTTAAAGCTAGAAAGATGATCTCGAAAGGTTGCTTTTACCATGTTGTTAGGGTGAGGGATGTAGATTCTAAAACCCCTTCACTTGAGTCGGTTCCCGTTGTTAATGAGTTCCCAGAAGTTTTCCCCGATGTTTTGCCCAGTATTCCTCTCGAGCAGGAAATAGATTTTGGTATTGGCCTTCTTCTGGATACACAACCTATCTCTATTCCTCCTTAAAGAATGGCTCCGGTGGAATTAAAAGAGTTGAATGAGCGACTAAAGGATTTGTTAAATAAGGGTTTCATTCGACCGAGTATCTCTCCATGGGGTGCTCCGGTGTTGTTTGTTAGAAAGAAAGATGGGTATCTTAGAATATGTATTGATTATCGTCAATTGAACAAAGTGACCATTAAGAACAAGTATCCTCTTCCAAGAATTGATGACTTGTTTGACCAACTTTAAGGGGCTAGTTATTTCTCTAAGATTGATCTTCGTTCGGGTTATCACCAATTGACGGTGAGAAGGGATGATATTCCAAAGACTATTTTTCAAACCCGATATGGTCATTATGAGTTTTTGGTAATGTCGTTTGGGTTGACGAATGCTCCGACGACATTTATGCATTGATGAATAGGATGTTTAGACAATACTTTGATATGTTCGTAATTGTGTTCGTAATTGATCTATTCCAGGAGTGAGAATGAACATGTGGACCATTTGAGAATTATGTTGCAAGTTCTTAAGGACCAACAACTTTTTGCAAAGTTTAGCAAGTGTGAATTTTTGTTAAAGTTCATAGCTTTCCTTGGTCATATTGTGTCAAGCAAGGGGATTGAGGTAGATCCTAAGAAGACATATGCAGTCAAGAGTTGGCCTAGACCTCTAACTCCTTCCGACGTTAGAAGCTTTTTGGGTTTGGCCGATTACTATAGAAAGTTTGTTGAGGGATTTTCATCCATTGTTTCTCCTTTGACAGCTTTGACTCAAAATAAGGCTAAGTTCATGTGGTCGGAAGCTTGTGAGAAAAGTTTCCAAGAGTTGAAAGATAGACTTACTTCCGCTCCGGTGTTGACCTTACCGGAAGGTACAAATGGTTTTGTGGTGTATTTTGATGCCTCTAGAGTTGGGTTGGGATATGTGCTTATGCAAAATGTTAATGTGATTGCCTATGCTTCAAGGCAATTCAAGGCAACTTAAAGTCCATGAGAAGAATTATCCTACCCATGACCTTGAGTTAGCGGCGATTGTGTTTTCCTTAAAAATTTCATGTGGATGTTTTCACCGATCATAAGTGTCTACAATATCTGGTTAGTCAAAGGGACTTGAATCTTCGCCAAAGAAGGTGGATAGAACTCTTGAAGGATTATGATATAAGTGTCCTTTATCACCCCGGTAAATTTAATGGGGTAGTGGATGCTCTTAGTAGATTGTCCATGGGTAGTGTGGCTCATGTAGAGGATGAAAAGAAAGAGTTGGTTCGTGATGTGCATAGGTTGGCCCGACTAGGTGTGTTCAACTAGTGGATTCAACCAAGGGTGGTGTCATAGTCCATAATGGTTCTGAATCGTCCTTTGTGATGGATGTGAAGTCTAAGCAAGGTCTTGATCCATACTAGTTGAGTTGAAAGAGGCGGTACTTAAGAAGTCCGTTGAGGCTTCCTCTTAAGGTGGAGATGGGGTGCTTAAGTATCAAGGTTGGTTATGTGTTCCGAATGTTGAGGATTTAAGGGAACAACTTTTAGAGTAAGCCCATAGTTCTCGGTATTCTATTCACCCGGGAGCCACCAAGATGTACCGCGATATCCGAGAAGTTTATTGGTGGAATGGGATGAAGAAATATATTGCGGGATTTGTGGCCAAGTTTCCTGTCAACAAGTTAAGATTGAGCATCAAAGGTCGGAAGGCTTACCCCAAGATATAGATATTCCCACTTAAAAGTGGGAAAATGTAAACATGGACTCTATTGTTCGTTTGCCTCATATCTGGAGACAACATGATTCTATTTGGGTCATTATAGATCAGATGACAAAATCAGCTCACTTTATTTCTGTCAAGGTTTCTTTTTCAGCGGAATACTATGCTAAGCTATACATAAGGGAAATGGTGAAGTTGCATGGGGTTCCTTTATCCATTATTTCTGTTCGGGGTACCCAATTTACTTCTCACTTTTGGAAGTCATTCCAAAAAGGTCTTGGCACTAAGGTTAAGCTTAGCATGACTTTTCATCCCCAAACGAATGGGAAAGAAGAGCGTACAATCCAATCATTGGAAGATATGTTAAGGGCATGTGTAATAGACTTCAAGGGTAATTGGGACGACCACTTGCCATTAATAAAGTTTGCCTACAATAACAGCTATCACTCAAGTATCAGTATGGCTCCCATTGAACTCTTGTATTGTAGGAGATGTAGGTCTCCCGTTGGTTGGTTTGAGGTGGGTGAAGTTGCTTTAATAGGTACCGAGATAGTTTATGAAGCCATTGAGAAAGTTCAACTCATTAGAGAGAGGTTGAGAATGGCTCAAAGTAGACAAAAGTCTTATGCCAATGTGAGAAGAAGGGATCTAGAATTTAAGGTTAATGATTGGGTCTATCTAAAAATCTCACCCATGAAGGGTGTGACGAGGTTTGGCAAGAAGGGGAAACTTAGTCCCGGTATGGAGGCCAATACAAAATTTTGAGACGTATTGGTAAAGTTGCCTATGAGTTAAATTTTTCAAATGAGTTAGCTTCGGTTCATCCGGTATTTCATGTTTCTATGCTTAAGAAGTGTATTGGAGATCCAGCATCCATAATTCCCCTAAAAGGGTTGGGAGTTGACGAAAGTCTTTCATATGAAGAGGTTCCGATAGAGATCCTAGACCGGTAAGTCAAGAGATTGAGAAACAAGGAAATAGATTACGTAAAGGTTTTATGGAGAAATCACTTAGTTGAGGGTGCTACTTGGGAGCCTGAGGCCGATATGAAGTCCCGATATCCTCATCTTTTTCCTTCTACTCTTATTCTAGCTTAAGGTAAGTAGTTCCTCTTGAGTTTCCTTGTTTTGGGAGTCATGTCTATTATGTGAGTTTATCAATGATTTCCCCTACGTTATGCATGTTCTTGAGAAATTTATGTTTAGTAAGAAATTGAGTTTTATATGATTGATGTTCCTCATGATGTTGTGCATTGAGTACGAATTGTCTATCTGCTTCATGAGATTAATTGATGAACATGTTTTATATGTATATGCTTTTCTTGAGTAAATGACATAATGGTTCCATGAGATTGTGTTGAGAATGCTTTTAGCTTGGAGAAGGTAGTTCCTCCTAAACCATGAGAAATGTTTAAATGTTTCATGCATAATGGGTTGTTAGATGTAGTTCTTACTTCCTTGTGATGCATTGAGTGTGTTTAAGTTGGAGTTGATGTTTCCTCCTTTGAATTGTGCATTATTATGATGTTGCATGCATGATGGGTTGCTAGTCTTGAGTCTTTACTTCCGTAAGGTGTCTAGATTGTCATTCGAGGACGAATGATCCCAAGGGAGAGATATTGTAACATCCCGTACACTAGTAGGCAAAACTAGAGCTAAATGTGAGGGTTATAGTCAAGGAAGAAGGGCAAGGGACAAGGCTAAGGCAACCTACATTGTTGTAGGCACTTCCCCACCTACCACACCCACCACTACGAATCGTGGTCAAGACCATGGCACGTGGGAGGGCTCGTGGTGGGCTAGGTAGTAGCCTCCCCAAATCTGCCAAAAATCTGCCCCTCTTCACGAGCCAGTTCACGTCTCATGGTGAAAGACATGCTCGTGGAAAGGCTCGTGGAGGAAATTTGGTTGTGAGAGGGTGGAAAGGAAGTGGCAAGCCACTACCTCAAGGCCTATGAGAGGGACCATGGCTCATGGCAAGTACCATGGCTCGTGGAACCTCTCGTTAAGATACCTTGGGCTTGTGGGCTAAAGGCACTTGTTGCCTAACCACTGCCTCAAGTCCATGAAAGGGACCATGGCTCATGGTCATGACCACATCTTGTGGGGCCCTACGTGAGACCTGGAAGCTCACTTAAAGTGAACGGTGTTTTAGGTAATTCCGATTTTAGTCCATCTTAAGTTAGTTCATTTTGCCTTAACTTAGGGTCATTATAGATGTCATTTTTACTCAAAAACCAACCTATTCAACTCATTATTTCCAAAACCCAAATCAATTCCCAAGGAGAAGAAGAAGAAGAAGAAGAAGAAGAAGAAGAAGAAGAATAAGGAGAAGAAGAAGAAGGAGAATAAGAAGAAGAAGAAGAAGAAGAAGGAGGAGGAGGAGGAGGAGGAGGAGGAGGAGGAAGAGGAGGAGGAGGAGGAGGGGGAGGAGAGAAGCTAGGGTTCAAGAAGCAACACTTTTTCACACCAAATTCATAGGGCTTTGTGATCAAGGTATGGTAGTCTTTTATTCATGGAGTCCCTTCAAAATCCCAATTTTAAAGATAGAAATCCCCAAAATTTAGAGTTTGATTCCAAAGTCATGGGTTCCTTTCAAAATCGATTCAAATGATTGAATTGTGTTATATTAAGTATCAATTGATGATTTCCTATGGTTATTATGATGAATCCCCAAGAACCCATGAAATCCCTATAGTACTCAATTGTAATTTGTGAAGTGGGTCTTTTTTTAAGAAAGAAAAATATTATGAAATTATGCATGTAGTGACTGGGTTACTTGAATTGTGATGATATCAATGTCGAATATATTGAATTCTAGATGTGTTGATTTTATGAGCGTTAAACCTTGAAAGGGTAAAGTATGAGAATGATATATGTTAAGGAATCTATGTATATGTTTTAAGAACACTTTGAGAGTGAAGTGTCTATGATTATGATGTAAGTTGTTGTGTTGATGAAAGGATATTCTCATATACACACTTATGCATGAATATGATATGATATGATATGATGTGATAGGTTTTATCACAATATGAAGGTTCTAAGGTTGAAAGGCTTTCTCACCTATTTAACCTATATGTAGACATGGACGGTGAAAGGTTATTCTCACGCATGATCTAAGAGCTATCTTATGAATTAAGCATGAATATGAATTAAGTCAAGACTTAATATGTGCTTCGTGGGAATTAATGCTTAGCACTGAGTGGATATTGAATATTAGATGGAAGTTTTAACACTAGTTGAGTCCGTCTTCCCAATGGGATCCTTTTACACTAGTTGAGTCAGGGTTCCCAAAGTATGTCTCATGAGATGGAGACCTTTTACGCAGGCTGAGTCTGGGTTTCTACTAGCATTCTCCTTATCCCATAAACTATGTGCTCCCATAGGTTATTTAGCTAGTGGATCCACCTAAGCTAAAATTATGATTCTCTCTACCTTAGGCAAGTAGGACACCCCTTTTCGGTGTGGGTAACACCGAGGGATCATGTATAGCTCACATGGTCTCATGTCGGTTAAGGCTTAGTCCCAGAACAACAAGAATATGAATTTTGAACTATGGTTAGTCAAGAAGCTTTTATATGAGTTTTCAAGGTTAAAGAGGATTATGAATATGTTGATTATGTTTATGACTTATGCTTTTCCATTTTCTTTATGATGATGTTTAAACTTGATAATTTCATGGTTTCAAATGAAATGTCCCTTTTTGCATGTTCTTAATGTTTTTATGCATGGTTGTCATACTTAGTGCATTTTTGTACTAACGCTTACTTTTCCTACATTTTCCCCATATGTAGGGTTCAGTTCTCGAGATGATTATTCTTGTGGCTAGAGCTTGAACTTGAGTATCTTCCGAGCTTGGTGAGTCCTTATAGTTTGAGGATGGCTTTTTCATATATTGTAGTTCCTTTCATGTACTTTCCCTTTTCGGACATGTTGTGTGGGCTAGGCCCTATTTCATTTAAAGATTGTAATAGATGGCTATATTGAGACTAAGTGTCTAGACTTCCGCTTTCCTTTATGAAAATTTTTAGACTTGAATTGTGTCTTTACTCTTATTGTTCTATTGCTTATGTTATGAGAACAAAGTGGCTTGTATGGAGTCCTTTGGGGTTCTATACGCCATGTTACATCTAGGGGGTACCCCTGGGTCGTGACAACAATCGATCCTTGAATTATGATCAATGAAAACTCAAACATTTTAACAATTTCCATAACTAACGGGGCATTTGAAATTAGAGAGATAAAGGAAATAAACCAATCAAACGACTATAATAAAACCAAACAATACAAAATACTACAAGTATCCCAAAAATAAAACTGAAAGTAACAAAATACAATCAAAAGGGGAATATTGGAACCAGTGCCCTCACCCCACCTAATAGAATAGTAGTGTCCTTAATGTGAAATAAAATAAATGAGTACGGGAGAAAAGGTAAAAATACCCCTGTCACGCTATGCTTGTAGAGTACTCGTATCAAGAGTCTCAGAAGGAGCGGTATCATCATCGGCATCAGTGCTTGGCAAAATGATCACTAGAGGCAGCAAAGTGGGCTCAACCAGGGCATCAGTGTCGGGCATATCAATAGGAGGAATGGTGAAGTATAAATAGACACCACTTGTACCAACTTAGAAGGTTTTCTCAAAGGAACTCTCCAAATTAGCATGAACCACCGTCTCGTCTAGATCCCACAGCCCCGTCAATGCCAACGTAATTCGCTACTCAACCTTCTCTCCTCAACTCCTCTTCATCTATCTCCTCAGCCAAATCATTATAGGCCATATCTTTATCTCTCTCGGCACTACCATTCAAAGCTACATCATATCCACTCGACTTCTCAACCACACTTGGTGGAAGCTCACCACTAGGTATTGAAGTAGGTGCAGACTCGGGCACAACAGGCAAGGGAACCTCACCCCAAAGCATAGATATGTTTATAGACCTCAACTGGTCTACATCAACCCTCAAAGAAAATATCTCATCCATAGTCAAAGATCGAACGTCCAAACTACCCTCAACCATCTCTCGGGCCTTTAGCCTAGCAGTAAGTTTATCCAAGCTCACATCATATGACTCTATAGAAGCCTCACACTAAGTCAACCTAACTCTAAGTGGGGAAAAGGCAACCTCAATTTCAAAATCAATCATCAAGGGTACATCTTTCTCAACCCTCGCAACCCTCATATCTGCAAATCGGGGAAGATTTCCATTTTGATAGATCATGGTCTTGGTCAAGGGGGTGGAAGATAAGAGTTGGGGCAGGTGCAGCCGCAACAGAAGAAGAAGTAAATGGTACTAAGGAAGTCTTAAGTATACACGACTGCTCCACATAAGGAGCGGATGGAATGGTCTCAGCCATAAGAGAGGCGAGATCAACCACGAGCATAGTGTCTAGCGGTGGCAGATTCTTTCGAGTCCCATTATCCTATAAGTAATCTACCTCGATCCTCTAAATTTCATTGGAAAAGGCAATAGTTCTCCTAAAATCAGTTTTCCCCCAAAATGGAACTCATGCATATCCACACAGTAGTGTGATCAAGACCAAAAATGGGAGTGAGGTTTACTCATGTTTGTTCCTCATCAACATCTCATCTACAATGATCGACCCCAAATTAATCTTTTCTCTGTCTATGATTGTACCAACTAAAACAACATTTGGGTGCCTAAGGATGGACTTGTTTTGTGGAGGCATGATACCACTACTTAGAAAAGTAAACCAGTATCAAGCCCCAATATTTATATCCTTCTGCTTTATTCTTGCATCATCAGCCTTCCAGGGAGGAGAAGTATCGGAGATAAGTCGTGTCAACCAATCTTTCAGCTTCTCGAGATCATAATGCATATGTATTGTAAGCATGTCAGCCTAATTTTCTAGCATTCCTAGGGCAGTGTTGATTGCAACTGCATGGAATTGTACCATCTTACAATGCACCTCAACTTCATTCAAAGGTATAGCTTCCAAATTGTGTCCTTCCTCTTCTTTGGCAAGGTCTGTGCATTGGTCGTATAAAATTCTCACACCCAAGATGAAACATATGGATTTTGAGGCTTTATAAACCCCTTAAACTTGTGAAAGTGAATCATGTCCTAGATAGCTGGGTAGTCACTCATGGGACCATTAGTATAGAGTTGTCTCTCCTCTAGGATTGTGCATTCCCCAGCAGCGTTGAGCTTGTTGAGTGCCTTTGTAGAAATGATCATAAGAGCACGAGATGTGGGAGCCTGAGCATGAGAGGGTAGGAACATCTTGGACTGGATGTGTGTTATTTTTCTAGCAACAACCTTCAGGTTTCTCACTCACACCAAGCGTGGATTGGTTTTTTGTTGTCTTAAAGCCCAGACAACTCATTAATAGAGATCCCACTATGCCTTTTTTATGGAGGAGGAAAGGATTCTCTGTTAGATTCCATATGAGAGGAGATAACTTACTTTCCTTTCGCTTTAACCATTTTCTTGCAAGGCACAATCATAGAAACATAGATGTGGTGTAGGTTAGTTGAAATCAAACCCAAAAGAAATGCATTTCAAAATTTTGACCTGAGCCTCGCTGTCACGACCCAGGGGTATCCCCTAGATGTAACATGGCACATGGAACCCCGAACGACTCAATGTAAGCCACTTAGCATATCATAACATAAGATAATAGAAAAGTACGGAAATTTAAAACATTTTTTCAATACAATGAAAGCCTCATAAAACGAAGCGGAAGCCTATTACACTTGTCTCAAACCATCTAATACTTGAAAAGAATTAGAGACATAGCCCATACAAAGGTCTAATCAATAAAGAAAGACATAAAATAAAAGGGTGATCAAATCATTGATTCTATGAGGACTCACCAAAACTTATCTTCTTGATCTACTATGAACCTTGCCACGAGGATGGAAGTCAATATCGCCGAACCCTACATTTGATAAGAATGTAGGCAAAAGTATGTGTTAGTACAATAATGTACTAAATATGATGGCTAGCATAAATCATCAATATAAGCATATAAGAGGCATTAGTCAACACAAGACCTATACCATAATCATAATTGACAATAACATAAGTCATAAGTATAAGAGACATCATCATAGGACATAGGCTATAACATGATAGACAAAAATCATAACTTGTGAGCATAAGAGATAACATCATAGAAATAGGCATAATCAATGCATTTAGAATAACATAACATAAGAGAAACACTCCATAAGCCACCTCAAGGAAAGCTTGTGCAAAAGATGGATAAGATCCCATAATCTCACTCATGCTAAGTAAGTCACTTTAGGTCCTCATTCATCTTTATCATCTTTTGATCTCATCCTTAGCTTATTTTTCATAAACAAGGGAACATTCACCTTTAGTCTATCATATCAAGGAAAGCAACTTATGGCAATAATCCAAGTTAAGTATACATCATACAAATACATAGTTCTAAGCATATTCATTACATAGATCATCATAACAAAAGAGGAACATACCATAGACACCCTCAAAGCATACTTGTGCAATGCATGAATAGGGCCCCATAAATCTCACTCATGCTAAGTAAAGCTTCTTGAGTAACCATAGTTCATACTAGACTTGACCTTGTGGGAATTAGCCTTAACCAACATAAATCATGTGAGCTTACATGGAATCCGGTGTTCCCCACACCAAAAAGTGTTGTCCTACTTGCCTAAGGTAGAACCATACTCTTAGCTTAGGTGGATCCAATAGCTAAGTAACCTATGGGGGAACGTAGTTTATGGGATAAGGATATTGCTACTAGAAATCCAACCTTTCTAACAGAAGAGCTTCCATTTCAAGAGATTGATTCTAGAAACCCGGCCTTTCTAATGGAAGAGCTTCCATCTCATATTCAATATCCATTCGGTGCTCTAAGCATTAATTCCCATGGAATACATATTAAGTCTTGACTTAAGTATTCATGGAAGAATGTATTGGCACTCAATCCAACATAATTCATAGGATATCTCATAGATCATGCGTGAGAATAACCTTTCACCGCCCATGTCTTCATATAGATTCAATAGGTGAGAATAGACTTTCAACCTTAGAATCATCATATTGTGAGAAAACCTTTCACATCATATCATATTCATACAGAGGTGTGTAAATGAGAATATCCTTTCAATTAACACCACAATTACATGATAGTCATAATCAATTTACCCTCAAAGTGATCTTAAAGCATATACATAACCTTCATAAAACATGCATAATATCATATATTTCCCTTTCAAAAGTCAAAGCTCATATCAAACCAAAACGTCTAGAATGACTACATTAGACATGGATATAATCACAATTCAAGTAATCAAATCACTACATGCATAATCTCATATACTCATAATATAGGACATGTGGGTAAAGTCCTTCCAAAATGATACCATATACAAATCAACATACATAATAGCTTCACTCTCCAGACCTTAACATTTCTAGTTCATTCATATTAGCTTTTACTCTCAAGGCCCTAGAAATCACATTCATACTACAAGCCTTAATCTCAAGCAATACTTCCCATGGTCATAATATATGCCTGATTCTCAAGACAATCTAACCGCAAGCTTCATTCTTAAGCAATTTTAATTATATATCATCATATAAATTCAATCTCAACACTACTAACCATGATTCATCATATAAGCCCTAATATAATCAATTCATGTCAACAAGCTTTACTTTTAAGCAATTCATATCTAGGTGCTCTAATCTCAAGAAATTCATAAAGTAATTCATCAATCTTAGAAGATCACATCTAAACCCTCAATTTCCCTTTTCATGACATAAAACCAAACTATATCAATTTCACCTTAAAATCTTAGGTTAATCAAGAATATATGTATAATCATACGAAAACATGTAATTACATCATAAACAATCATAAACAACCATTATCCACTCAATTGGATCAACATACAACAATACCCACAATATAGGAAGAAACCCTAACTAGAATTGGGGTTCATCTTCATAATTAGGGGAAATATGGGGTCTTCGTGGATGAAAGGAGTCCATGAATTAATAAGCCATCATACCTTGATTACAAATCCTAGCAATCTTGAAACAATGGAGTCTTGACCTAGCTTGACCCTCTTCTTCTTTTATGTCTAGAGAGAGGATTTTTTAGAGGGAATTGGGTTCGTTTTGGTGGGTTTAGAAATAATTATTTGGAATGAATAAATTAAGGGTCTAAAGTCTTTATATAGTTGGTCTAAACTAGGGTAAAACATCGTCACTTAATAACTAATTAATTTTGGAAAGTTACTGTCACGACCCGAGGCTAGGCCCTGGATGTGACATGGCTTATTCGACCCCGAAGGGGTCTTATACAAGCCTCATAGCATTAATTCATCACTTAGGTAATCAAAACAGTGCGAAATTTAAAATTTTCTTAATAAAACCAACAATCAAAAAATCATTTATAAAGCAGTGGAATACTAAAGTCTCACATGTCCATCTTAAGACAAAATTTAACAAGCTAGGGTCACGGCCCTTTTATAAACAAAGTCTTAACAATAGTCTTAAAACATAAAGGAGCTACAAACATTAAAAGTCCTTGTCCTCGATCTATGAGGACATACCAAAAGATGTCTTGGAAGAAGTCTAGTCCAAGCTCCAACTAAAGAGATACTCAATTACCGCAACCTACACTTGAAGTAAAAATAAGAGAATATCGGTTAGCACACAAAAATGTACTAAGTATGATGACTATGAAAAAACATGCTTAAAAGGACATTTTTGTTGGAAAGTCATGCTAGTATGCCATTTTGTTAAAACCTCATAAATATTGATATAAGAGGCATAATATTAGGCACAACCAACATACAAGTCACACTTTCACATTTGAACAATATCACATATACATATATACCTTTACCTTTACCTTTAGCCTCCACCTCAAGTAACCTTCATGCTACACTTTGTGCAATGTATGGATAGCGTCTCATACCACCATCCACACCAAGGTGCCACATTAAGATCACCAAAAGTGAACTTACCATTCATCTTCTCCATCTTTTCACAATAAAGCATATAAGAACCATAAACATCACATTATCACATTAAGAACAACATCTAAAATAACTCTAAGTCATACTTGTACAATGTCCAAGTAGCATCCCATACTACTACTTACACTAAGTACTCCTTTGAAGTCACCATAGATAAGGCACATTCATTTACAATAGTCAAGACAAGGAAGTAACTCATAATACAATCCAAGTATAGCATGCATCATCTACATCAAAGCATATAAGAGACAACAATCTTCATTAGCTTCATTACAAGAGCCCATTCATTAACATTATAAGGAACAAACCATGACCTCTCACAAATGCCTACTTGTGCAATGTATAGATGGTGTCCCATTCCACCACCCACACTAAGTAGTACATCCTTAAGAAACCATAGTTCATTAACATTATTTTGGGGGTAAGCCTTAACTGACATAGATCATGTGAGCTTGACATTGAATCCTGGTGTCACACTCACCGGATAAAGGGATTCCTACTTACCTAAGGTAGGACCATCGTTTGTTTAGCCTTAAGTGAATCCACTAGCTAGACCTATGTGGGCACATAGTTTAAGGGATAGGGAGATTTCTACTAGATTCCCCACCTCTACTCAGATGAGTATCCATCTCAAGAGATTGCTACTAGGTGCCCCGCCTCAACTCAGATGAACACCCATCCCAATCCACATCCACTTGGTGCTCGGCATTATTCCCCATGGAGTACATTACATTCTTTACATTAGTGTGTTATGGGATAAGGGATTGCTACTAGATACCCTGCCTCTCAGATGAGCATCCATCCCGAACCCAACATTCATTCATTCATTGGAAAGCTCATAGATTCAAAGATGAGAATAGCCTTTCACCTATGAATCCCCTTATTCTGAGAAAGTCCTTTCACGACAAGTCTTTTCATTCATTAGAGTACAATGGAGAAATAGCCTTTCAATAGACTTCACATTCATAACATTTTCATTAAACTCATTCGTTCGTTCGTTCGTTCGTTCATTCGTTCATTCGTTCGTTCATGTGTGTGTGTATGTAAGAATAGCCTTTCACATAATCACCATCATTTGCAAGTGTTAATAGAGAGATAACATTCAATCCTAACACAAATTAGCTTCTAATCATGACCATCATTCACTCATTTAGATCATACACATGCTTCACTTCACATTCATATATACAACATGATAATACTTCAATTCCTCAAATTATGCCTTCAAGGCCATGATCACAATGCACATAGTAAGTAAACACCTCCACCATTCAAGTAGATCAACATCTAATTCACCATTCAAGAAATAAATCATAACTTGCCCCTTCAAGGCCATTCTCACAAGTCATCAATTCATCATCAATCTACCACACTTAAACATAAACAAGAATACCATCCAATAACCCAAAGCAATTTAGACATATTCCAATAATAAGCTTCCATAAACAACAACCCCACCTCATAATGACCCAATTTAGGAGTAGAGAGAAATCATGGGTTCATAGAGTAAAAATCCTCTTCAATATCAATATAATCATAGTTTGTCATTAGAAACCTTTTGAAAACATTTGATGAAAGAACCCATAAGATTGAGTAAAACCCTAAGTTTTTCATGAACTTGAAATCTTTGAAACGTATTTCGAATTGACTCTAGGGATGGAAGCTATCCCTAGATGAAGGATCACCATACCTTCGCTAAGATTCCCCAAGAGATTTGATGAAGAAACCACCTTGAATCAAAATCCTAGCTCCAAGTTCTTGACCTTCTTCAATGGAGGATTGTAGAGAGAGAAATATTTGAGAGGAGGTGGGTTTCTTTTTAATTTTAATGGGAGAGACTTAAATGAAAGAATTTAAGTCTAAAAGGGTTTTATAGTTGCTAGGAAAGGAATAGAATAATAGGGACTCAACTTAGGAAAAGAATTAAGGACCCACAAAGTTTAAACTTAAAAGTTTGTACTAAACCCATCTAAGCTCGCCCTTTGCACCCCTTGGCTCGCCAAGGGAACTAGGCGAATCGCCTAATGGCCCTTGGCTCGCCCATTTTTCCAGTGCTTCACTATTTCGAGATTTAACTTTTTACTCTGATATTGGAATTAGGCAAACTCGGTGGCGTTGTAAAGAGGACTCAGAGACCTTTAATTGGATAGGTAATGGCCCACCTAATTCATTTTGAGCTAATAGATATCATCATTTGAAGTTGACCCTACAAGTTTAACTTAAAAATCTGCCCCTTGCCCATCTAAGCTCGCCCTTTAGAACCTTGGTCCCGCCAAGTGCACCCTCGGATCGCCCTTTGTTCCAGTGAGCTCACTCAAAGGGCTGGTCATTGGGCGAAGGAGAGGTGCCAAAAAGGTACACGCCAACCAGGTTGGCAAGCAACCATTTAGCTCGCCCTTTTGTCCAGCATCTTGGACAAATGGGCAGTAAACTAGGTGATGGTGGGGGAGCAATGGGCGATCTGCCAACCAGCTTGGTGAAAACTTAGCTCTCCCATTGTTCCAGAACTAAGGCTAAGACGGCAGTTCCTTAGGCGATCAAAAGGGCATAAGGGCGACTCGCCCAACCCTTTGGGCAATCAAGCAGCCCATTGCCAAACGGCTCCATGAAGTAACAAGGTTTCCACCACCCTATCTTGCTAGTCTAGGTCCTAGCTTGCACCCTAGGCTCCTTCCTCACCCCATTTAAGTTCAAAAGCAGCCTAGACACCAACTCAAAGTCATACTAACCCAAACGTCAAGGCTCTAGTTCATCCTATCATTTTTCAAGTCGTTACATTATCCCCCACTTAGGAACATTTGTCCTCGAATGACACTTAAAACATTTAAAGGGAAAAACGACTGATGAGCATCCCATCAATCATGCATGCAACATCAATATAAATTCATAAGCATCAGAGGAAATATCAACTTCATATCGACAAGCTCAATACACAACAAGAAAGTAGGAACTACATCTACAAACTCATTATGCATCAAAACATTAACATTCTTCTTTTTCATTGGAGGAACTTCCTTCTCCAAATCACATCATGCTCCTCACAACATCATTAAGCACAATATGAAATTTTCTCATAACTGCACATTATGCAACTTTTCAATAAAGCACATTTAGGCATGTTCAATGAGTCAACTCATGAAATAATTAAGCAACTCATTATAGATGCATATCAACATGAGGAACACATTTATGAAAACTCATTTTCTCATCTAACAAGAATTCGAAATAGAACATGCATAACATAAGGAGACCATGGAAACTCATTTTCACAAAAGACTCCAAAACATGCAACAAGCTACAAGGAACTCTTGGTCTCAAACTCGATTAAGAATAGAAGGAAAGAGATAAGGATATCAACACTCTCAACAACGTTACTATTCAAAATACCATCCCACACATAGCAGAAAACCCAAATAAGGCTAACACGAAAATAACATAAGGACCTCATCACAACTACAAGGATCTATAACTTACCGGTACCTTTGTCCGGATTAGCTCCTTTGTCCTTGTTTGCCTGAAGAACATAGAAACGATTCTTCCTTGGAGCATTAGGATCCGGGTCCTCGAGAGAAGCTTGTTTGGCCTCTCTCCCTTTTGCCGAAATTGTTGGGCAATCTCTCATCTTATGACCCTTCTTTCCACACCCAAAGCAACCATCCGTGCAAGCAAGGCACTTACCCAAATGTTGATTTCCACACTTGTCACATCTAGGCCTCTCAAAATAAAAACCACTTACATTCCCTCCTTGGGAATTAGGATTAGACACCCTATCATTGTTGATCATTGGGGACTCTTGGTTGTGCCGAACTACAATTTTTAAATCAAAATATATCAATCTCATGTTATTTAAAATAATAATGATAATAATATTTCTTTTGCAGACATACATACAACAGTTAGTAAACCGGTTGAAATTTTCTTATTATTATTTTTATTAGCACCTAAAAGATCAAGGCAACACACATATTATAGCATAAAAATAACTTAACACTTTTCTAAACATGATCAAACAGAGAATTCATTCAATCTAGTAACACGAACATAAAAAATTTAATTAAGGGAAAAGAGCGAGGAATGAAATCTTAAGCATGTAACCCACATGTCATATAGCATGTTAAGATATATTTCAGTATACAACATAAATAATATTAACGGGTTAAACACATACAAAATTTGAACAACTTCAATATATTGGAATTAATTCCTGCACAATCATGACATAAAACTAATACAAAATAAAATAAAATTAAGTGTTACCTCTTGTGAAAATTATTTCACGAGAAGAAAGGGTTTAGGAACCACAAACTTGAAACCGCAAAAGAAAACCTCGAACTCAACCTCTATTTGTGAGTGAAAAATATAAAATGGGGGTGATTTTTCTTTTCCTTGTCTGTGAGATCTTTTTTGATGTATTGGATTTTTGGTGAATGTTGTATGTGTTGGTTATAAATATAGAATAGGAGTGTTGTATGGTATAAGTGAATGTTTTTTGTTTTTTTCCTTCGAGATTGATGTGTGCATGTTTGTGTGTATGCTGATTTTTCTTTGTGTGTGTGCTGTGTATTTTTTTCTCTTGTTTTTTTGCTGATTTTCTCCTTTTCCCTTTTTTGTTCTGTCGTGTGATGTATGTGTTGTGTTGTTGTTGAAATTTGGATGTATGTGTGTATGGAATTGGGGGTAAGGGTGTGTTGTCTGATTGTGTGGGGTATGGGGTGGTGAGAGGATTGAAGTGGCGTGAGGGTGAGTGGGTATATGGGAATGAGGATAGTGGGGCAAATGGGTGTGTTTTTTATTATTATTTTCTTTTACCCTCCCTAGGAGCTCCCACCCCGTTTTGCTCCATTGGTGACTTGATCTCGCAACCTTTGGGTTGGAAGTGAGTGGTGCTTACCATCCGAGCAACTCTTTCTCGTGTCATGGGTGTGTTAAGAAATATATATATATATATATATATATATAAAATCATAATAATAAAAATATTAATTAATTATTGAATAAATAAAATATAAGAAAAGTCAAATAGCTAGTCTAAAAATATAATTAAGAAATACTAGCTTATTTATTAAAACTTAGATTAAAAGAAAACATATATTCTTTGTTATTTTCAAATCGTTTAAAATAAACTTACTAAAATAAGATAAAAGTCAAAAATTTAATTTACATTTTAAAAATATTTAAGCTCTAAAACTGGTGTAAAATTTTAGTTCGGTCAAAAATTACGTGTCTACCGTATGAACAATGGAAAGACAATAGGCCAGTAGAAGCGGGCCCAATAGAGTGGGAAGGGTTCAAAGAAGCATTTCTTGATAGGTTCTTTCCCTTAGAGTTGAGGGAACGAAAGATGCAAGAATTCATTAACCTTCGTCAAGGAGGTATGAGTGTGAAGGAGTATGCTCTTAAGTTCACTCAACTATCCAAGTATTCTCCAACTATAGTGGTGGACTCGAGGGCTAGGATGAATAAATTTGTGACGGGAGTGTCCGACTTGGTAGTCAATGAATGTCGTTCGGCAATGCTTATCCCAAGTATGAATATCTCAAGTCTTATGGTCCATGCCGAACAAATTGAGGAGCAAAAACTCAAGAAAATGAATAGGGAGGTGAAAAGGGCTAAAACCGATGATGGGAACTTTCCTAATGCTAATTCCGATAGGCAAGGTAAACCTAAGTCTAAATAAAAATATTCAGGTCAAGATTCTTCCAACACCCCGATGTTTGACCAAGAGAAGGTTAGTGGGTCTCCAGTACCTAAGTATAGTCACACCAAGTGTGGAAGGAGTCATTATGGTAAGTGCCTAGCCGGCATGGATGGTTGTTATGGGTGTGGGAAGAGTGGGCACAAAATAAGAGATTGCCCGGTTCTTAAGGCTAAGGGCAGAGAAGATAAGCAAGTTGCCACTAGTGGTATAGATCCGGAGCCTCAAAAGAAGCATATGTTTTATGCTCTCCAATCTAGAGAGGATCAAGTGTGATCTCCTTATGTTGCTACCGGTATGTGTTTTATGCTTTATTAGATTCCAGATTTCTTGTCGTTTGTGACTTGATATGTTAGAATTTGAAGTTGTCTTAGTATGAATGATGTTTAGAAGAGTTTGTATAGGCTTACTCCCAAGGGAGAGATGGTGTGCCTATTTATCAAGGTTATTGTGTGTTTATGTGTTGCCATGATTTCCTTATATGCATGTTCATGAAAAAGTTTAGGTCTTGATAGAAATGACTTACATGCATTGTTTTGCCTCATGTTGTAGTGCATTTGAGTAGAGTTGCATATAGACTTCATGAGATGAATTAATGAGCATGCCATAGTTTGGAGTTGAAAGATTCCTCCTTAAATGAATGCTTTTTGAGAGTAAATTGCATTTAGGCTCCATGAGTCTAAGTTGAGCATGTTTTAGTTAGGAGATGGTAGTTCCTCCTTGAAAAAAAAAGAGTAAATATAGAATTTCATGCATTTTGGGTTGATAGAAGTAGTTCCTACTCCCTTGTGTTGCATAGAATATGTTTAGCTAGGAATTGAAGTTTTCTTCCTTGGTTGTGTGCATTTAGATGTATTGCACGCATAATGGGCTGCTAGTCTAGAGTTGTGACCTTAAGAAGTGCTTAGAATCGTCATTCGAGGACGAATGATCCCAAAGGGGAGATATTGTAATACCCAGAAACTAGTAAGTTAAACTAGAGAGTTCTAGAGCCTTGTGTTAGGGTTTTAGAGTTTGATATGGTCAAGGCTTTGCTTCCCCTGCATGTTAAGCCCCAGATCATCACCCACGAGTGATCAGTACGGTCCGTGGGTGTGGTCTCGTGGGTGGGGGCAGATTTGAAGTTAAGTTATTTTAAGTTGGGACTTAGGGGTTAATTCCTTATTAGTTAGGGTTAAGTGGGGACGGTTAGTTAGTTATTAAACCACCTATATAAGCCTAATAGACCCCTAATTAAGTCATTCCAAATCTTTCTCTTAACTCACCAAAAAGAAACCAAAAATTCTCTCTCTAGAAGTGAAGAAGAAGAAGAGGAAACTAGGGCATATTTCTTCCATTGATGCAATCTTGGTGAGGGCTTTGAATCAAGGTATGTTAGCTTATTCATCTCTGGGTTCTTTCACCCATAGAGCCCCTTAGATTTCCCCCAATTGTGAAGACAAAACCCAATTCTAGCTAGGGTTTCTTCCTACATTGTGGGTAGTGTTGAAGTATGATTCCAATTGAGTGGATAATACTTAATTATGATTGATTTAGAATTGAATTATGATATTATTATGAATTTATATGATATCCATGGTTAACCCTAGTCTAATTAATAAAACTTATATTATGGGGGTTTATGCCATGAAAGGTGAAATTGAAGACTCAGAATTGATCTTCTAGAATTGATGTTATGAGTGGTAATTTCTCAAAAAAAGAAACATGTAAACATGAATTGAACTAGATTTTAGTATATATGATGGATCATGACTTGTAAAGCTTGAAGTTGAACCTTTATGGTGAATTATGACTAGAATCACTTAGAATGAAGAATGTGATTAGAATACCTTGAAATTTAGGTATGAATGAAGATGGTAAGAAGTAAAGCTTTGAGAGTAAGGCTTGTAGTCATGAAAGTTGAATCACTAGAGTTTTGAGAGTAAGGCTTGTAGTCATGAATGTTGAATCACTAGGGCTTTGAGAGTAAAGTTAATGTGATGAATAGAAGTCTAATTGGTAGAATAATTTTGAAAGACCTATACTCACTTAACCTACATTATAAATGCTTGAATGTATAAAGTGATGGAATCACTTGAACATGGTTTGATTGTCAAGGCCATCCTTCCATGAGACATGAATGTTAAGCAAGGCTTAATAGTTAATCTTGGGGTGTACGCTTGTCCTCAAGTGGATATTGACAATGAGATGGAGGTCACACAAGTAGGTCCGAGCTCCAAGTTGAAAGGAGAACCACATCTAGTTGATGTGAGGACTATCCAATTTAAAGGGGAAATTCTTACGTAGTAGAGTGTGGGTTTTCCCAAAGTTAGGTCTTATGAGATGGAAGCCTTCACATATTGGAGCTAAGGTTTCTTGTAGCAATCTTCGTATCCAATGAACTAAGACTTACTTAATGAAGTACCTGATAGTGTTCAAAAGCATAAATTGACTTAGACATGCTTAAAGAAGTATCTCATGGGATCCATGTTAATAATGAACTTAGACATGCTTGAAGAAGTATCTCATAGGGTTCAACCTATTAATGAACTAAGATGTGCTTAAGGGAGTACCTCATAGTGTTCTAACGTCTAAAGAGAGGAACTAGTTTCCAAACCAAGAAGTGTGAGTAAGAGGACCTAAAAGTGGTACTTAGTATGAATGGTAGTATAGGATGCCATTCATGCATTGCACAAGTATGAGTTAAGGTTATTCAAGAAAGTGTTCTTTTATATGATGTATGTTTAGATAGGATTGTGCTACAATTGCCTTCCTTGTTAGTATTGACTAAAGGTGAGAGATTCCCTTGGTTATGAGAGTAAACTAAATGATGAGATCCTAAGGTGATTAATGTGATGGACTAAGGTGGTACTTAGTGTGAGTAGGATTATGGGGTCTTACTCATATATTGCACAAGTATGACTTGAAGCTACTTATGAGAGTCTAAGGCTTGACTAGTGAGATTGACTATGTTAAAGATGACCAAAAAGGGATACTTAGCTTGGATGGTATTATGGGATGCTATTCATGCACTGCACAAGTATGCTTTGAGTTTACTTGAGAATGGTTTTATTATGATATGAATGACTAAGAGTTTAATAATGCTTATACTGGAGACTTTTCTTATGATTATGATATTGTCTCTTATGCTTATAATTGATGTTTCATGAAGTATTTCATTTGATTATGGATTATGTCTTATGTTGACTAACCCTTATCTCATGCTCTTATGATGTTATGCTAACTAACATATTTAGTACATTTTGTACTAACGCATACTTTGCCTACATTCTCATCAAATGTAGGGTTCGGAGATTTGAGTCCCAATCTTGAAGCTAGGTTTTCTAAGGAGCAACGGAGTGAAGATTTGGTGAGTCCTCATAGCTTCGAGAACAAAACTCACTATTTTATTTATGTCTTTTATTTTCATGTTGAGACTATTGTATAGGCTGTGTCCCAAAGGTTTTAATTCAAGTTGAGTTTAGATGGTTGGATACAAAAAGTGTAGTAAAGACTTCCGCTTGCTTTTATGAAAGACTTCGATTGTATGGATAAAGTTTTAAAAATTTACATACTTTTCTATTATCTTATGTTATGATATGCTAAGGGCTTGTATGAGACCTCTTTGGGGTTAAGTACGCCATATTACATCTAGGGTGTACCCCTAGGTCGTGACAGCTTGTGTAACACCTCGAAATCTAGTAGTCTAAGTAAGGGACCAAATGAGAGGTCACAAGCTAAATTTTGAGCCTGGGTACCCTTCACGAAGTCCTAGACGAGCCGTGAAGGGCACCACGAGGCATACTGCTACTCGTGAAGACTCACAGTATCAAGCCATAGAGGGCTCCCATCTCACGACCACCTAGATGGCTCATGATGAGCACCACGACACACAATGATGCCCGTGAAAGGGGAGGCAATAGCCACTTTAAGGATGACCCTTCACACGAGCCACTAGATGTCTCATGTGGGCCAAGAAAGCTCGTGGAGTAGATCGTGAGGTAAGTGGGGTTTTGGGTAAAGTTTTCCAGGCCACTGGTCAAGGACCACGGCTTCTACCACGGACCGTGTGATCCTTGACGGCTCGTGAAGGGCATTGTGTGGGGGATTCGTCAACTGTAAGTTCAGGGGCATTTTGGGTCTTTTCCAGATTTCTTTAAAACAATACTACATTGTTTTGCCTATGCCTAGGACCCCTATATATGTGATTTAAACCCCAAATTAATTCATTCACTTTATTCTCTTCAAAGTTACCAAAAAGAGGTTACGTCTTTCTCTCCAAGTGTATTTCTCTCTCCAGAAGTTTGAAGAAGAAGATTCAAGCTAGGGTTCAAGGTCAAGCCTCTATTTTCAATTGCTTTTGGGATTTGATAGCAAGGTATGATAGCTTTTTATGCATGGAGCCCCCAAGTTGCCCAAATTGAAAAGTAGAAATTCCCCAATTTGACATAGGGTTTTCTTTCAAGTTATGGGCTCTCATAAATGTTGATTCAATTGATTGAACTATGATTTATTATGCAATAATTGAAAGGATTATATGCTTTTATGATAAAATTCCATGTACCCATGCTTAACCCATGTTTCTATGAAGAAATTGATTTAAAATGGGTTTTACTCTATGAAAGGGGAATTTATGACTTACGTGTATTCTTATAGGATAAATAAGGTATGCTATGAATTACTTTGATATTGAAGCATATGTGATGATTTATGATAAGAATTACTTTGAGATTGAAATATGTGTTATTAATTGACAAATATTGATGTGATTGTTGTGGAAGGGATTTTCCCACATGATTTCTTATGAATGAGTGTGAAAGGCTTTCTCATATTGAATGATTCTAGATTGAAAGGATTTCTCACCTAAAATGAATCTAAGCTAAGGAACTATGAAAATGATGAGGTTAGAGGCGATTACCTATGACTCCTAAATGAAATAGATAAGAGGCAATTACACATATTCCTTGGAGTAGGACTAGAGGTGATTACCCACGTTCCTATAATGCCAGTTGGACTAGAGGAGATTACCCATGCTCCCAAAGTGAAAGGACAAGAGACGATTACCCATGATCCTTTATAAGAAGGCTAGAGGTGATTCCCCATGTCCTTAAAAGATAAGTTATGATATTCTATGATAGATGATGAGCTTGGATTAATGCTTTAGTTTGCCTTTCATGATGAGAGACTAGAGGTAGTTACTCATGTCCTTACTAAGGATGAATCAAGGTTACTTCAAGAAGTACTCCTTATAGGTTGAAATCATCTATTATTTGCATTGATTATGCTTCATGCTTATGTTGTCTAACTTTCATGTTATGTTTATGAATGCTATCATAATTAGTACATTTTTGTACTAACGTATACTCTTGCCTACATTTCTTATCCAAATGTAGTGGCCGACCCAATTTTTACCTTCATGGCTAGGATCCATAGTAGAAGAACAGTAAGATTGGTGAGTCCTCATTCATCCAAGGATTTGGACATTACTTTCCTTATGTTCTTTTCATTTCAAGTTTTGAACACTAATGTACGGGCTACATCCTATGATTTCATTGTATTAGATTGTTTTTTAGACAAGTGTTTAAACTTTTGCTTTGTTTTGAAAATTTTAGTTATGTTGAAATAATGTTTTAAATCTTATCGATTTCTATTATCTAGGGGGTACCCCTGGGTCATAACAAACTTGGTAATTAGAGCACAAGGTTTATTAATGTTCTAGGATGTCTTAAAACCACATCAAGTAGAGTCTTGTTCATGAGTGTGAAGCGCGTCACATTTATGAATGAGAGGCTACAAGATGTTTAAGAAACTTCACTTTTTCATTACTCTAAAGTCATGTGATAGAGTTTGACTCTATAAGGTCTCTCTCCTAATCCTTATTCGATGTTCTACAAGATATGGCTACTCAAAGAGATTATGCTAGAAGGAATGTGAGGGAGAATGTGGAACAAGAAGCTCCTCCTCAAGCTCTTCAAGCTCCGGTCAACCCTTTGGCCGAACAAGTGACTAATGCAGAGTTTATGGTTGTTTTTCAGGTGTTGGCCCAAGCCATGACGGCTCAAACCAATAGGGAGGTTGCGGTTCTTGTTAACCCAAATATGGGTATGGCGGTGTGTAGTGTAAGGGACTTCACAAGAATGAATCCTTCGGATTTTCATGGTTCTAAGGTTGAGGAAGATCCTCAAGAGTTCATTGATGAGGTTTACAAGGTATCAGCTATTCTGGGAGTGACGCCGATTGAAAAGGCAGAATTGGACGCTTATCAACTTAAGGGCCTTGCTCAAATTTGGTTCAACCAATGAAAGAAAAGAAGGATAGAAGATGTGGGTGCTCTAGATCTAGAAAAGTTCAAGTTGGCTTTCCTTGATAGGTTCTTTCCTCTTGAGATGAGGGAGGAAAAGGCACTTGAATTTATCAACCTTCGACAAAGAAACATGAGTGTGAAAGAAAATTCTTTGAGATTCACACAATTGTCAAGGTATGATCTCTCTATTCTTGTCGACTCTAGGTCAAGGATGACCAAGTTTGTTTCGAGGGTATCCGAAATAGTGGTTAAAGAATGTTGTACCACCATGATTTTTAATGACATGGATATTTCTCATCTCATGGTTCATGCTCAACAGATTGAAGAAGAAACTTAAGGAAAAGTCTAGGGAGACAAAGTGGGCTAAAATCGGTGATGGTAATTTCTCTCATGCAAGGTCCGATGGACACAGTCATCCTAGGTTTCGATAAAGGTTGTCTGGTCAAGATTCATCCAATGCTCCTTCTAGGTTCAACAAACAGAGGGTGTCTAACCCTAAGCATCAATAAGGGAATGGTAGTGGGTCTCTATTGCCTACTTGTACTAAGTGTGGAAGGAAGCACGAGGGCAAATGTATAGTGGGTTCCAATGTTTGTTTTGGGTTTGGTAAGAAGCAGAACAAGATAAGAGATTGTCCTTCAGTTGCTAAGAATGAAGGAGATAACCATCGTAGGGCTCAACCCTATCCTTCATCCGGTCCAAGTGGTTCGAGTTCAAATACTCCCAAGAAAAATTAATTTTATGCACTTCAGACTCGTGGTGAACAAGAGCGTTCTCCCGATGTGGTTACCGATATGCTGAAAGTTTTTCAACTTGATATTCATGCTTTACTTGATCCTGGTGCTACCTTGTCTTTTGTGATGCCATATGTGGCCACGAGGTTTGATGTTCTTTCGGGTGTGTTGTTAGATCTTTTTTATCCCTACTCATGTTGGTGATTCGATTATGGCTAAGAGGGTATATAGAAAGTGTCTCATCTCCTTGTCTCATAGAGTTACTCTTGTTGATTTGGTAGAGATTTATATGATAGATTATGATGTTATCCTTGGTATGGATTTGTTAAACTCATTTTATGCTTCTATTATTTTTAGAACCCATGTAGTCAAGTTCCAGTTTCCTAATGAGCCTGTCCTAGAATGGAAAGGAGGAAATTATATGCCTAAGGGTCAATTTGTTTCCTATCTTAAGGCTAGAAATATAATCTCTAAGGGTTGCATGTACCATCTAGTTAGGGTGGAGGATGTAGATTTTGAAACCCCTACTCTTGAGTCGGTCTCTATTGTTAACAAGTTTCCAAAAGTTTTACCTGATGATCTACCCAATATTCCTCCCAATAAGGAAATAGACTTTGGTATTGACCTTCTCCCAGATATGCAACCTATTTCTATCCCTCCTTACCGAATGGCTCCAGTAGAACTTAAGGAATTAAAGGAGCAATTAAAAGATTTGTTGGATAAGGGTTCCATCCGACCAAGTATCTCTCCATGGGGTGCTCTAGTTTTGTTTGTTAAAAAGAAGGATGATTCCCTTCGCATGTGTATTGACTACCGACAATTGAACAAAGTGACCATTAAGAATAAGTATCCCCTTCCAAGGATAGATAACTTGTTTGACCGACTTCAAGGGGTGAGTTACTTTTCCAAGATTGACCTCCGGTTGGGTTATCACCAATTGAGGGTGAAGGATTATGATATTACGAAAACAGCTTTTAGAACCCGGTATGGTCATTTTGAGTTTTTGGTAATGTCCTTTGCTTTGACTAATGCTCCGGCTACCTTTATGGATTTGATGAATATGGTGTTTAGATAATATCTTGACATGTTCGTGATTGTGTTCATTGATGGTATATTAATTTATTCGAGAAGTGAGGATGATCATATTAATCATCTGAGGATCGTGTTGCAAATTCTCAAGGATCAACAACTCTTTGCAAAGTTTAGCAAATGTGAGTTTTAGCTAAGTTCATGGCTTTTCTTGGTCTTATTGTTTCAAGTAAGGGTATTGAGGTATGATCCAATGGATACGGATGTGGTCAAGAGTTTGCCTAGACCTCTATCCCCTTCAGATATTAGAAGTTTCTTGACTTTGGCTGGTTACTATAGAAGGTTCTTGAGGGGTTTTCGTTGATTTCCTCTCCTTGACAACATTGACTTAAAAGAAGGCTAAGTTCATATGTTCCGAAGCATGTGAGAAGAGTTTTTAGGATTTGAAGGATAGACTTACTTCTGCTCCGGTGTTGACGTTGACGGAACGGACTGATGGTTTCATTGTTTATAGTGATTCCTCAAGAATTAGGCTACAATGTTTGCTTATGCAAAATGGAAAAGTTATTATCTATGCTTCAAGGAAATTTAAGGTTCATGAAAAGATTTATCCTACATATGACCTTGAACTAGCGGCGGTTGTTTTTTCCTTAAATATTTGGAGGCACTATTTGTATGGTGTTCATGTAGATGTTTTCACCAACCATAAGAGTTTACAACATGTGTTCAATCAGAAGGATCTAAATCTTCACCAAAGAAGGTGACTTGAGTTATTGAAGGATTATGATATGAGTGTTCTCTACCACCCCGGCAAAGAGAATATGGTTGCAGATGCTCTTAGTCGGTTATCTATGGGTAGTGTTGCTCATATTAGAAAAGAGAAGAAGGAGTTGGTTAGAGATGTCCATAGATTGGCCCGGTTGGGTGTGCATTTAGTGGACTCCACCAAGGTTGGTGTTATGGTCCACAATGATTCGAAATCATCTTTTATGGCGGATGTAAAAGCTAAGCAATGTCTTGATTCGACTTTGGATGAATTGAAAGAGGTGGTGCTTAAAAAGTCTGTTAAGGCTATTTCCTAAGGGGGAGATGGTATACTTAGATAGCAAGGTCATTTGTGTGTCCCCGAGGTTGATGACTTAAGGGATCAAATCTTGTCAGAAGTCCAGAGTTCTCAATATTACATTCACCCGGGGTCACCAAGATGTAACGTAATTTGCGGGAGACTTATTGGTGGAATGAGATGAAGAAGGGTATTGCAGAATTTGTGGCTAAGTGTCCTAATTGTCAACAAGTAAAAATTGAGCATTAGAAACTGGGAGGTTTATCACAAGACAATGGCATTCCTACTTGGTAGTGGGAAGATTTGAATATGGACTTTATTGTTGGTTTGCCTCGCACCCGGCGACAACATGCCCTAAAACATTTCACCCCACATACCCACCTCTACGAGCCGTCAAGTGGCTCGTGGGAGGAGACTGCCTTTTGGTATCTACTGCCTAGTCCTTCACGGGTCGTGGTTCCCTTCATGGGGCATCATAATGCTCGTGGGAGGTGAACCTCTCTTGGCCACTCGTTGTGAGGGTCCACGAGTTGTGGTACCCTTCACGGTCCGTGTGGGCCTTTGTTAAGGGTGCCCAGGCTCAAATCTTGGCTTGTGACTTCTCACTTTGTCCCTTGCTTAGACTACTAGATTCCAAGGTGTTACATTATCTCCCCCTTAAGAACATTCGTCCTCGAATATAATTCTAGACACCTCATGAAAGAAGAGACTCAAAACTAACAGCCCATCATACATGCAATCTCATAAATGCACATATCGAGGAGGAAACATCGACTCTAAGATAAACATACTCAATGCATCATAAGGAAGGTAGGAACTAGACCTAACACCCTAATATGCATGAAATTTCAAGATTACTCATATTCAAGGAGGAACTACCATCTCTAAGCTAAAGGCATGCTCATCATCATCTCATGAAGTCTCTAGGCAATTCATACTCAATGAACAATATCATGAGGAAAATCAATCATGTAAACTCATTTTCTTTCAAAACACAAGTTTTTCATGAACATTCATAAAATAAGGAAATCATGGGAATATCTAAAACACATGACACCAAACAAAGAGTAAACCATGAGGAACTTTTTACCTCAAGCTAGAGTAGGAGTAGAAGGTAAAAGATGAGGATATCAGGACATCATATTGGCCTCGGCCTTCCAAGTAGCACCCTCAACTAATTGATTTCTACACAATACTTTCACGGAAGCAACTTCCTTGTTTCTCAACTTCTTGACTTGTCGGTCTAAAATTTCAATTGGAACTTCCTAATAAGAAAGATTTTCATCAACTCCCAAACCTTCTAAGGGAACTATAGATGTCGGATCTCCAACACACTTTTTCAACATAGAGACATGGAAAACCGGATGCACGGATGCCAAATCATTAGACAATTCAATCTCATAAGTAACCTTACCAACACGTCTCAAAATTTGATATGGACCTACATAACGGGGACTAAGCTTTCCTTTCTTCCCAAATCTCATTACACCCTACATGGGTGAGATTTTCAAGCAAACCCAATCATGAACATCAAACTCAAGATCTCTTCTTCTAACATCGGCATAGGACTTTTGTCGACTTTGGGTTGTTCTCAACCTTTCTCTAATAAGTTGGACTTTTTCCATAACCTCTTGAACTAACTCACGTCCTATCAAGGTAACTTCACCCACCTTAAACCAACCTGTAGGAGATCTACACCCCCTACCATAAAGAGCCTCAAATGGAGCCATACCAATACTAGAGTGATAGCTATTATTATAAGAAAACTCAATCAATGGCAAGTGAGCATCCCAATTTCCCTTGAAATTGATGACACACGCTCTCAACATATCTTCCAAAGTTTGTATAGTATGCTCCGCTTGCCTATCGGTTGGTGGATAAAAAGTCGTGCTAAGCTTAACTTTAGTGCCAAGACCCTTTTGGAAAGACTTCCAAAACTGAGAAGTTAACTACGTACCTCTATCAGAGATAATGGACAAGGGCACTCCATGCAACCTTACAATTTCCCTAAAATACAACTTAGCATAGTCTTCCGCCGAATAAGAAACTTGACAGGAATGAAATGAGCCTATTTCGTTATTTGGTCTACTATAACCCAAATCGAATCATATTGTCGCCGAGTACGAGGCAACCCTAGTATAAAGTCCATATTCAAATCTTCCCAGTTCCAAGTAGGAATACTAATTTCTTGGGATAAACCTCCCGTCTTAAGATGCTCAACATTCGTTTGTTGTCAATTTGGACACTTGGCCACAAATCCTGCAATATCCTTCTTCATCCCATTCCACTAATAGATCTCCCACAAGTCACGGTACATCTTGGTGGCTTTCGGGTGAATGGAATACCAAGAACTATGGGCTTCTGACAAGATGTGTTCCCTCAAGTCAAACATTAGGGACACACAAACGATCTTGATATCCGAGTACACCATCTCCCCCTTGGGAGAAAGCCTCAATAGACTTTATAAGTATCGTTTCTTTTAATTCTACTAAGGTTGGATCAAGACATTACTTATCTTTCACATCCGTGACAAAATATGATTCTGAACCATTGTAGACCATAACACCACCCTTGGTGGAGTCTATTAACCGTAAGCCATGCATCACGTACAAAGTCTGAAAATTGAATTAAAGAAAGCAATATAAGTGTCTCGGTCCTAGGAACATGAGGACTCACCAATGCTTGAGTTCCAAAAGATCAATAAAAAAAATTGTGAGAGGTAGGAGCTTTGGACCCTACATTAGTGAAACAATGTTGGCACAAGTATGCATTAGTACATGAAATGTACTAAGTATGATGGCAACGCATAAGAGTTGTGAAATCATGCTACTTTACATGGTGGGAAGTTTACCATGTAACCAATATAAACCATGTGAGCTAAATCATGGAATACGGTGTCTATCCCACACTGAAAAGAGATGTCGTTACTTGTCAAGGTAAGAACCATGAGTCTGAGCTTAAGTGGATCCACTAGCTAATGTTTATCTAAGACAATTATCATATGGTGGCCCATAGCTTATGGGACATGGGTAATCTCCACTAGTCCACTCAGTGCTAAGTAAATTCCCACTAAGTAGTTATTAATCATATTCACATTATCATACATGGAAAGGCCCAATTAAATAACCAATCCAAGATAGAGTTCGTTTAGATTAGCTCCGTAACTTGTTTCAACTTAGGTGAGAAAACCTTTCAACCTTACGAATCTTTTATGTGAGAAATCTTTTCATAATCATGTTCTTAGTAGTGTGTGAGAAAACCTTTCACAACAACATTGATACTTTACTCTCAAAGCATCCTCAAATCGTTTACATCAACTTCATAAAAAACATGCATATCTTCATATATTCATCTTTCATGGATCATGAATGGGTTCACATGAATTCAACTTAAAATCATGTAATTACTTCAATTCATGCATAAAAAGATAGAAAACAATCAATTGAATTATTATTGAAAAGAACCCACAAAGATTGAAGAAAACCCTAACGTTGAATTGAAAATCCAACTTGTAAAACTTGAGGATTTTAGGAACCCTATGGAGGAAAGGAATCCATAGGTTAATACTAACATACCTTAGCAATAAATTCCCAAAATTATGGTGAATTGAGAATCTTGAAGTTAAACCCTAGCTTCTTCTTCCTTAGTTTTGCATAGAGTTTTGGGGCTGATCTTGGAGGGAAATTTAGGAACTAGGTGAATTATTTAGAATGGATAGTTTTAGGACTTAATTCACTTATATAGGTGTTCAAATAGGGGTTAAAATGACATGGTTTTTATATTAAACACCTGGGGAAATGACCCAAACACCCCTTAAAATAATTTTTGACCCATTTCTACGGTCCGTGAAACTTTTTACAGACCACCCTGGTCAACCGTAGAAAAGTTTAGAAACATTAAAATTGGACCAACTTTGGATGAGACATGTCAACAGCCCGTAGGACGTTCTACGGTCCTTAGACCCCAATCGTAGAACTCAACTTTAACTTTAAAATTTCACATAGTTTGGGACCTTCCTACGAGACCTCTATATGATCTATCATAACTCCTACGGTTCGTCCTGTTCAGGTGTAGACCAAACATCAGAAATTTAGTTTTCCAAAAGAAGACTCAACCCAACTTCTACAGTTTCCCTTCTACTACCCGTAGAAAATCCTATGGTCCGTAGATGGCACTTGTAGTCCATTAGTGACCGCCCAAATCAGCTTTTTTCTTACAATTTTGACTTTTCCACTTCCAGGACATTAAATGCACTATCTGGAGTACAATCCCCAGATGTTGCTCATGTTGCTTCCTACTCCTAGAGTAAACCAAGATATCATTGATAAACACTATAAAAAATCTGTCCAAATAGGTCATGAACACACGGTTCATCAACTCCATGAATTCTGCTAGGGCATTAGTCAACCTTAAAGATATGACTAAGACCTCATAGTGGTTGTACTGAGTCCTAAAGACAATCTTAGGGATGTCGCCACCTTAATCCTCAACAAGTGGTAGCCCGATCTCAAGTATATCTTAGATAACATTGTTGCCCCCTGAAGTTGGTCAAATAAGTCATCTATCTATGGCATTGGATACATATTTTTTATGGTGACCCTATTTAGCTACATGTAGACAATGCACATACGCAAGGTCCCATCCTCATTCATCATGAACAAGATAGGAGCACCCTAAGAAGATACGCTCGGTCTAATGGGTCATACCCCAAACTTGAGGGGTACTACTAGCACGTGATGCAAAAACTTAGGCTTGAGACGACCCTGCTAAATCATTTGCTAATGGCACAGGACAGCCACACATAGTCAAGAAAAATACAAGTATATCTCGGTTTCAAAATATGCCCTCGGTTGGCAAGGCCTCCGTCAACAGCTATATAATGAAAACAACTACTCCTAATAGTTTATAAACAGAAGATACGATGATCTATATACAGAAGTTGAAAATAGGTACATATCTAAACAATATGCCAAGTAGTTATCAAACATCCGCTGACTACGAAGCAAGGCCAACATGGACAATAACGTTCCTTTACAATCCAACCCATTAGTCTGTAAGCCTCTATAAATATAACACTCAGAAGGACAAGACCCCCCACCTACCCAAAATCTTTAAAAATCAAAATGAGCAAACCTCTAGGACTCTAGCAACCTCTGAAAGAATTGTGTGAACCAATATGTTGGATAGGCGGTTGTGCTACTTGGCAAGTAACCTGCAGGCATGGATGTAGTGTCCCCAGGTAAGGGGCATCAGTAAAAAATCATGTACCAAGCATTTAAGGTAAACTAAAAGCTAAAACTGAAGTAAAAGTACTGAACGAAAAGGGCAAGGGTGAAATAGAATTATAATAACATATCTCCCTATAACAAGAAAATATAAGCACATAACAAGCAATAACCTAACTTGGCCCCATAAACCCGACAGGTATAAATAGCACACAATCCCTTTAGGTCCTGACAAGCACAAACAATAGTTAAATACCAATATTAGCCCACTTACCTGGATCCCAATGATAATCTGATTCGAACTGTTTGAATGTCCATGTTCCATGAATCAATGCAATCGGATGATTTGTAGTGCCATACATATATGTTTTCCCATAGGTACAACCTATTCGGCCCGTAGAAATAGTCTACCCAGCTCGTAGGAAAGGTCTACCCGGCACATAGGCTTAGTCTACCCGGCTCGTAGGTTCGGTCTACCCGGCCTGTAGGTTCGGTCAACCCGGCCATTATGCTCGGTATAAGAATCAATTTGTATGCTCAAGAACCCTACAATGTCAATGTCTATTGAGGCCAAAACAAGCTCAAAGGTAGCAGCCAGATGATTAAACGTCACAATAATAACAAGTAATCAGAACTAATCACAACATAATCATAACATGCCTTTCTAGGACACTATGTAGGGAGTAAAGTTTTGTCAATAGACATTATATCATAGTGTGGTAGTCAACTCAATAGGACAAGACTATTGGTCAAATACATATAATACACCGGTAATAAAAAGCATAGGCCATTAGGATCATGCCAGAAGAGAAATAATAGCCTTAAATACCGTCCAACCAAAGCCTAAAAGGTGTCTCTATGAAGCTTGACCATTTAAAAGTACTGCAATAATGCAAGAATCAACCAGGATGCAAAAATGAACCATAAAAAATCAATAAGGTGTTAAAGGTAATCATTACAACCAGACCACTTTTAACACAACAAACAAAGTCACAATTTAAAAATAACCAGCAACTGCTAACAACAACATGAGTCTATCAACATATCACAAGAACAACAAGCACCCGAGGAAATATAACAAGGTGCATGTCATGTTGTCCAATTGATAATCCTTTGTATGTGACATCTAAAAGTAGAGCCCAAATATCCCGTGTAATGACCCGAGAGCACCCCTAGTCGTTACTGGCGTATTTGACCTCAAAGAGGTCTTATACAAGCCCTTAGCATTCGTCATAACATGTATCATAGAATAAAATCACGAAAAATTTAAAACTTTTACTTTAAAAGTTCAACTTCACTTCATATATGAAAAATATAATCTAACTTCGTCACAATGCACCATCTAGACATAGAAGTATCGAAAATGGGACTTAGCCCTTACATCAATAAGAAGTCTTGCAAATAGGAAGTACAACAATGTCTTTCAACATAAGCAAAGAACTAAACATAGAAGCTAGATCATAGGGTCTTGTCCTCGAACTTGAGGACTCACCAACTTGGGGAAGCAACTCCAAGTGTCTTGAGAAGTAAGCTTGAATCCTCAAGGGCCTGAACCTAAATGTTTGGGAAAAGGGAGAAGATATGGGTTAGTATAACACAAGTACTAAGTATGGCTACTATGCATAAAAACCATTGAAACATGCATAAAAGGACATTTTATTCAAAACATTCTTTTTGCCAAGTAAATCAAATATGCACACAAATTAAGTATCATAGTCCAAATCAACATAATATCATCCCATCATGTAGACAGCCCAAGCAATACTAGTGCAATGCAAAGAATAGAACCCATAACCCTATTCAAAGCCAAGTATCACATTAAGCAACCTACTTCATGCATACATTCATAAGATCATATTTCATCAGAACTTACCACATTCATAATGATCATACATAACATAGCTTCAACATACATAAGTCATAATAATCATAATCATAAGAGAACATTACTACAACAATCTCTTAGGATCCCACAAGTGCAATGTGCAAGAGAAGTCTCATACCCTCCCTTACTCTATGTAGAAACCCTTAAGAAAGCCCTAGTAAGAGTTCACACCTTTCATACCTTCATTTACTTTTACATTAGGGAAATATTGCAATAACCGACATAGACCATGAGAGCTACATGGAATCTGGTGTTCTAGTCCCACACCGAAAAGAGAGAGTTAACACTTGCCTAAGGTGTAACCATTCGTACATAGCTATCTAGGTGGATCCACTAAGCTAGAGTCCTATGTGGGCACATATTTAAGGGTCAAGGAGATTGCTTCTAGAAACCCTAACTTACTAAACGTGGGAGTTTCCATCTCATGAGACAACACATACCGTAGGTAATCCAGACTTACTAAATGTTAGGAAACCCATGTGGGGAGCCGGACTTACTAAACGTGAGACCCCCATCTCATTTACATGCCCTTTCGGTGCTAAGCATCTGATTCCCTTTTGTAATCATCTTTAGTCATCACAAAAGTTCACATTAGCCTTTACTAGACTCTTATGTAGACATCTTATCATAATAGCTCATATGTGTTCATAAGTGAGTAACAAACCTTTCACTTTATAAACACTTAGCAAGTGAGTAAACCTTTCACTTTACATTACACTATAATCATGAGGACTACCTTTCAATCATATAGCAATCATACCTGTAACATACATACTTCATAGCTAATTCAAGTGTAGAGGGTTAAGGATGAGGAAACAAAGTCATCAACACCACAACAACACATTAGGTATAGCATCATTACGATTTAAGTAATTCACCATTCATACTTGAGTTCAAAGAAGAACCAACCTTCATACCTTTTTGCCCTTCATGGGACATCCATACTTCAATTACCAAAAAATTCATAACCAATACATAATACAAGGTAATTCATGAAGTAATAACATAATCAACATCAATATAAGCAATTGACATATTCTCTTCATAGCCTTCAAGGCTTCATTCAAAGACTCAACCCTAATTTCATAGAAATTATACATAACCTAGGGTAGAATCATCATACAAACATGAATTACATAACATCACATTCAATTCATAACCTTTAATCATTATCCAACACAAACTAGGGTTAGAATTAGGAAAAGAAGGAGAAACATGGGTCTCATGGGAAATTCTTCAAGAAACCACCAATACAACATAAATTCATCCATAATTGGTCATATAACATCAATCAAAGTCAGTTTATAACATCAAGTTCACTTTAGAAAGAAGACCCACATTTTTGGATTGAAACCTAGAAATTGGAGATTTTGAAATTTATCTTGAAGGGGCCTCTTGGGCAAAGGAATCCCAAGAGTGATAAGCAACCATACCTTATAGATGAATTAACCACAAAAATCCAAGTTGAAACCTTGGAGAGTTGGTCTTCTTCTAGAAGTCCAAATCTTCTTCAATGGAGTTCTTGAGAAGAGAGAGAGTAGAGAGAATGAGGAACTTTAGGTTTAGATCTTTGGGGTTTTGTGTTTGAGTGATAAAAGTGAGGTAAATTGACTTAAAAATCATTATATCCACATCCCCTAAAGTACCCTAAATACCCCTCACTTAAATGGACTCTTTAATGAAGTAAAAATAGAATTCTGAATTTCTACATTTTCGTCGCAGAACAAGTCCGCGACGCGGAGCTGTTCCCTGTAATTAAATTTTGAGACAGTAGAGTCCGCGACACGACCTCATCGCGAACTGACTTTTTTATTTTTGGGGGAGCAAGTGCGCGACGCACCCCTATTCCTTCCAAATGCAATTTGCAAGCTGCCTTGGCAGCTTGCTTGGCTAAGGTTGGGGTCCTCCTTGGGTTCCTTAGGGTGGCCCCGGGGAGTCGTTTTCAAACGTTTTGACCCTAGGAACATATATTTACCTATTTTAAACCTTTTCAACAGATTATACCATCATACGACACTCCCAAACCTGCCCAAAACCTAAGGACACACTAGAACACATTCTTCTCTAGTTTTCGGACGTCGTGGTCGTTTCTTGACGTTTAGACTTTTACTCTTCCAAACCAAGTCAATTACATTAGTTTAGGTTTATAAACATCATTTTAACTATTTTTAAATCATTATTCATAAGGTGAGGCTCTAACTTAAGTCATAGAATTTCCGGGGTGTTACATCTCGTCCCTTCATAACTCTAGTAGCATCATATACATATCTAAATAGCTCAAAATAACACAACAACAAGGCTGCGCGGAGCCATGGCACTCAAACACCCCTTGTGGCTCAAAAACTGACAAAATGACAAAAAATGTAGAAACACGAGGGAGGTAATTGGAAGAAACTTACCATAACAAAAAATATTCTATTTGTGAAGCATAAAAATTTGTCTCAAGGGTCCAACACCATACCAAATCCACAACAAAAAAAATACAAAATTGAAGCCAAGGTTGTAGGTGTCAGTTTCAACCATTCAGCCATGATTTTCTATGAAAAATAGGAGTAGAACCTTACCTCAAGTAGATCAACCATATCCTTAACTTAAAACCCAGACTAAACACAAAAATCCTCCAACCGCAATGAAAAATGATAAGAAATGGCATAAAACAAAGCTTGCCACAAGGAGAACATTTCTCCCAACATGAGCCAATGAAGTATTAAGCTAGAAGGGGTGTTTTCTTACCTCAATGGTCTTGGAGGATTCTTCCATGGCTGATGGACGTTTTCCTTTGAGAAAATGTGAAGGTTCTCTTTTTAAAAGTAAAAGACAAGCACTTTTTAAAGGCGGACCAAACCTGACCCAGATCGGTGACATGGTTTGCTCGGATAGTCTATGGTAAAATGGTCATATATATCTACCTTATGTTGTATTTATGAATGGTTTTATGCATTGGAAACTAGAATCATACACCTTAGATTTAATATGTTTTAGTCTTCGGAACTCTATACATATTGGGATATATAATCCTCTCAAGTCAGTACATAACTAAGATCATATCAAAACTTGCTTATAATAGATCCCTAACTTAAAATTTTGATTTCGAGGTAACCCTTGGCCTCTAACTTCCATCTATGAATTCAACTGACTTAATATAGTTATTACTTAGTATAACCACCTAATTTTCATTATTATCCTTTCATCTCAATGAGGGTTGACGTAAATTATGATAAATCGGATTTTTAAACATAAACTTGTTATTTCAAATGTTACAAACTTATGGGGTATTATATTCTCCCCCCTTAGGAACATTCATGATCGAATGATAATAATGTACATGGAATAATATAAAACAACACAGAAACTCATATAATATCAAGTAACATACATCAAACACTCAAATGCGGGTTTATTCTCTGTCTACCTTGTAGAACATTTGAAGAAGTGAACGAGTGGGGATATCTAGATTTCATGTCCTCTTCAGCATCCCACATCATCCTCTTTCACATTATGGATCCCTATAAGTCCTAATGAGCACAAACATCTACCAAATACCCATATTTGTCCACTTACCTGGGTCCAATGATAATTTGATATGGAGTAATTAAATCTACATGGGCCCTGAATCATCCAAATCTGATGCTATGTGGTATAATACTTATATGATGCCCCATAAGTACAACCTACCTGACCCATAGGCATGGTCTACTCACCTCATAGACATGGTCTACCCGACCTATAAGCTCGGTTTACCTGGCCCGTAGGCTCGGTCTACCCAACCCACAAGCTTAGTATAGAAATCAATATGTATTCTCAAGAATCGTGTCGTGTTAGTATTTGTTGAAGCCAAAACAAGCTCATAGGTAGAAACCATACGATAAAACATCACAACAATAATAATTAGTTATAATTAATCAAAACATAATTATAACATGACTTTCTAGGCCACTAAGCAAGGAGTTGACTGTCGACAATAGACATTATATCATAAGGTGGTAGCCAACTCAATAGGATAAGACTATAAGTCAGATAATGATAATACACGGGCCATAACAAGTTAGGTCATTAGTATCATGCCATAAGAGAAATAATAGCCTTAACATACTTTTCAACCGAAGCCTAAGATATGTAACTACGAAGCTTGACCAACTAAAAGTAATGCAATAATACGAAAATCAACCAGGCTACAAAAACGAGCCATAACTAGTCAATAAGGTGTTAAGGTCATCATTACGACTAGACCACTTTCAACCAAACAAACAAAGTCACAATCTCAAAAATAACCAGCAGCTTCTAACAACAACACATGTTTATCAACAGCTCACAAGAACGGCAAGCTCCTATGAAAATATAACAAGGTGCATGTCACGCCGTTCAATTGATAATTTGTCGTATGTGACATCTAAAGTGGCGCACAAATATTCCATCCCTCCATAACTTTAATAGCATCCTATACACATCAAAATTACTCAAAATGACACAACAACAATGTTGTGTGAAGCCATAGCACTCAAACAACCTCCTGGCTCAAAAATTGACAAAACAACAAAAATGTAAAAACATGGGGGAGATGATTAGAGGAAACTTACCTTAACCAAAAAGATTCTGTTTGTCAAGCATAACAATCTGCCTCAATGGTCAAACACTCTACTAAATCCACAACCTTAAGAGAAAACCCCAAATTGAAGTGCAGGTCGTAGGAGTCAATTTCAAACATTCAACCATGATATTCTAAGCAAAATAGGTGTACAACCTTACCTCAAAGTAGCTCAACCATATACTTAACTTAAAACCTAGATTAAACACGAAAGTCAACCACAACAAAAAATGATAAGAAACATCACAAAATAAAGCTTGCGACATGGAAAATATTTCTCTGAACATAAGTCAATGAAAAATCAAGCTACAAGGGGGTGTTTTATTAATTCAACTTAGAGTAATCTTCCATAGATGCTGGAAGTTTTTCCTTTGAGAAAATGTGAAGGCTATCTTTTAAAAGTCAAAAAGCACTTTTTAAAGTCGGCCAAACTCAACCCGGATCTATTACCCAATTTGTCCGGATAGTCTGCGATAAAATGTTCATAACTTTGCACTCCTATGTCATATATATAACGGTTTTGTGAATTGGAAACTAGACTCGTAGACCTTTGATTTGATATGTTCTAGTCTTTGTAACTCTATACATATTAGGAGATATACTCCTCTCTAGTCTGTACATAAGTAAGATCATGTTAAAACTTTCTTATAATAAATCCCTCACTTAAAAAAAATTATTTCTAGGTTTCCCTTGGCCTCTAACTTCCATATATGAATTCAAGTGATTTACTATAGTAATTCTTTAGTGTAACCACTTACTTTTCCATTATTCTCCCTTCATCTTAATGAGGGTTGACGTTAAATATGATAATTCGACTTGTCAAACATAAACTTGTTATTTGAAATGTTACAAACTTATGGGGCATTACATAATGAACCCCTTACCTAATAGGTCCTGGAGCTACTTGCCCGGCTCAACATCAATACCAAAGTCAATATCGCAGTTAGAAGGACCAGTGGGTATGTCGGTACGAAACACATTAACAAACTCTCTAACCCATGAACTGACTCAAGATGAGGGGTGTCGACACTTGTATCACGGACATAAACTAGATAGGATAGACAGACATTCCCCACCAACCATCATGAAATCACAAAAAAAATTCACATCTCTTGACATGTACCGGTCCTTACAAGTATAGGAATACCAGGCATACACAAAGTAATAATCTTGGAGAATAAATCCAAGACCGCATGGTAGGGAGATAACCAATCCATGGCTAGAGTCAAGTAAGAATTCACCTTATCTTACAATAAGGTCTACCCAAGTATAATACCCCAAGATGATCATAACACAAGAACTGTAAATTCGATCCAGTACTGAAGAATCACCTATGGGGGTAACTGCATGCATATGTACAATCATCACCTCACAAGATGACTCCAAAAGCCTAGCATAATAAGCAGACACATATGAAAATGTAGACCCCAAATCAACTAAAACATATGTAGATTGATGAGAGATATATTTCGCACAAGTGATAACATCATCTATACATTTCTCCTCTAACCTCCCCGAAAAAGCATACATATGGCCGCGTCTGCCTTGAGTGCCCAACCCGCCTGCCTAAGAACCACCTCGAGTACCCTTGGGACATCCCCTAGTCGATGGTACTAGATCCCTAGGGGCCTAAACCTGTTGATCATGTTGTCTGAATGGTCCACCCCAACGGCACTCTATAGGAAAGTGGTCAATCTCATCATTCTCCTAACAAACCCGACCAGAAGTGACCTACTAACATGACTCTTCTGGAACCGTATAGACATTATGGCCAAAATACCATGAATGTGAACCCCAATAAGTCTGAACCAACTTACCACTAGAACTTATAGTAGTGCAACCATTTGTAAGCTGAAGAGTTGCTTGAACCATTCTAGCGGGCTGAAACTATTGTGGGTAACCTCTACCCAGAAACCCTCTGTCACAATACAAAAACCCTCTAAAACTACCCTAAAGACGGGGTCTATTGTTGCTTCCTCCATATGCCTCATGATAGATTTCCTCAATGGCGTGTTCATGATCAACTACCTAGAGAAATGAACAACCCGACACCACCATCTCCTCTGTAACCAACCAAAGCGGAAATAACTGCCCTCTAATAAATTTGTTCACCCTCTTGTGCTCAGTCGACATAAGCATAGACACATGTCAAGCTAACTCATGGAACCGCATCTCATAGTCTGTAACTGACAATGATCCCTGAGTCAAGTATGTGAACTTATACCTCAACCACTCCCTGAGGCTGCGAGGTATATACTTCTTAAAGAAATCCTTAGAGAACTAAGTCCAAATCATCAAAGGTGATGCAAAAGGTCTGCACTCAAGATAGGACCTGCACCACTACTTTGCTGACCTATTGAGCTGAAAGGGTGTATAATCAACCCCATGAGAATCCATTAGACCAAGGATATGCAACCTCTCCAAATAACTAAGTAGAAGCTCATGGGCTCCTTGCCTGCAGCACCTAAGAACCTGGGAGGACCCAATCTGATGAACAACCCTAACATCTTCTTTTCTTCAGAAGACATAGTTGGCCTAGATTTCATAGATAGAGCAAAAGTTTAAACCGGTTGAACCAATAAATGAGGAGTTGTAGAAGCATGACGTGCTCCTAAAGTTTGAACTGCATGTACCCCTATCTGGGAGGAAATTAAAACCCAATCTCGAACATAGGGTCTAGCTGAAGTACCAGGAAAATTCTTTGCATGTGACAAACCCTTCATACACTAGAGGATCTTGGTTAATGTATCCTATAGCATTGGCATGGCCATGAATTCTAGTGGAGATGGGCTAGCCCCACACCATGCAATTGTTGTTGAACATGCTCAACCTCTATCTCAGGCTCTGGTGATTGTGCCAGCTCCTGATGTCGAGTTAGTGTTGCACCCATGCTCTACCTCGACCTCAAGATCGGCCTCAACCTCTGCCCCAAGTTAGGGCTTCATCTAGAGATGGAGGAGGCTCTTACCCACCCGTGGATGATCTCATCTTAAGCATCTTCAGAAGAATGAAACAATAAAGTTTAGATATTACTACAATCACCAATACATGATAAGAAACAAGAAATATTGAAGTACTCTTAAGAATGTCCTATAGCCTCTCAAAGATAAGATACAGACATCATCCTACCAATTTTTGTGACTCTACTAGAAACTTACTCCTATATTAGTAAGATCGGTGAACCTAAAGCTCTGATACCACATTGTCTCACCTCAAAATTAGGTCATGATGGCGGCTACTATAACCCCCGAGTTGGAAAGCCTAAACCCACACAAAACATGCGGATGACTACAAGTTGATAATAATAAGAATAAGAGAAATACAAGAATAAAATATAGAAAATGGCTCATATCATAAATTTGTAGTTCAATAGAAAATATACAAAAGAGACCCAAAGGTGACCGAGAAGGGAAACTAACAAAGACCTAACCCAGGACCTGGTGCCACCTTTACAATAGTTACTAATAAGTACAAAAGAAGGTTATATATACAAGAGAACTGACTAATCAAAATACAAAATACAAGTCAGTACAAAAGAGGGAAGGCAGAAGTCTCTGAATGCCAGGAGCTCACCATGATCCAAGCTTGTGATGGCCAAGAAAGATCCTCTACTCACTAAAGGTGGTTTGTATTGGGAGCTACATCAGAAAAAGATGAAGAAGTGTAGTATGAATACCAAAATATGGGGTACCCAATAGGCATCAATGGTTGACTGAGTTCAGCAAGATCATACATATAAATAAGCAGCACGATAGTTCTGAAATGATTCTGATAAGGCTAAAAGTAAACAAACACTACTGACAAGAAAGGCAATAATAGTTCTACCACACAATCCAAACAACACATACAACCAATCACATAATGAGATGCAATGCACATGTTGCCAATGCATGTTTAATGTAAAAAGTTTCGGAATTGTCTCAGTGATGTCCCATGGACCTCTAACACAACTATGGAACCCGCCTCCACTTCTTAGTAGATGCAATAAAAGTAAAACCTGGAATTCAATCTATGGGCAACTTGAGCTTATCAACATATGCCTTATAAGGCAAAAATGGTACATTTCTCTCAAAACTAGGTTTCTATTAGTAAATTCAGTAAAATTAGTAGTGAAATTCAAACTTTGTGACTTTTTGCTTCTTCAAATGAGGATGGTTCAACAAGGGCAAAATTGCATTGCTCATTTCAGATAGTGATTTGGTCTTCAAAATAGGAGAATATATAGTTAATTCAACATTTGAATTATTGGTTTTTTTCAGCAATAGAACTAGAGGAGGCATCATTTTTTTGTGAATTTGGAGTTGCAAAACAGAAGTACTCCCACATTCTATCTTTACAATAATATATTCATCCCAATCATAGTGGCTAGACTCATCCACTACAAGATCTCTACCCACAAACACCTTTTTGCTACTAATATTATACCCTTTTACAATTGTGCTAAAGTCCAACAGAACACAAAGTTCTATCTTGCTATCTCATTTTCCTCTTTTAGCATCAAGAACATGTACATATCACACCGAAGCAAATACCAACAAGTGTCTTGCACATGACTTTATACCTTTCCAAGCTTTAAATGGTACCATGCCTTGAACTATTCTAGTTGGTAATCTATATAAAAAATTGATAGTGGTATTGACTTCTTTAGCCCAAAAATATTAGGCATTTTGTATTCTCTGAACATGTGTTTCTCTATCTCGATCATTGTTTTGTTGTTCCTCTTAGAAAACTCATTTTGTTCTCGAGTGTAGCTAATAGTGAATTATTGATGGATACTAAATCATTACAATATTTGTTGAACTGATATGAAGTATACTCAGTTCCATTATCTAATCTGATATACTTTAATAGACAACCATTCTTTTTTTTATCATAACCTTAAATTCTTTCGAAACAAAAAACACTTGAAATTTGTTGCTAAGAAAGTAGACTCATGTCATTTGAGTTAGATCATCCACAAAGAAAATGAAGTTTTTTTCCATTCAAAAATCCATCCTCATTGGTCCACATAAATATGTATGAATCAACTCTAGCTTTTTCTTATCCCTCCAAAGACTTTCTTTAGGAAAGGATCGCCTATGAACTTCACCAAATTGACATGACTCACAAATATCTCTAGACATGACGATATTGGGTACATCAAGCAATATACCCATTGACTGCATATACACTAATGAGCTAAGGTTGTAATAATCGAACCTTTTGTGCCAAAGCCAAGTATGATTCAATTTAACATTGAAGGAGAAATTACAAGAAATATAGCATGAAATTGAAAAGAAATCGTCAATCATGCTAATATTAGCTACTTTACATCCTTTAGGCTCATAAATGACACATTGTTAGTCCTAAAAATTAAGAAAATATTTTTTTATGAAGAAAATGAGCAACACTTAACAAGCTTTGAGTCAGATTTGGCACATAATGAACATCATTAATAATAGAAATTTTACTGCACTCTAAGATGATCTTGCACCATTTCTGAGCTTCACTTTAGTTCTATCGGATATGTCGAAGGTAAAGAAATAAGTTTTCATCAATCTTCAAGTAAATTGTCCACACACTATCAACATACCAATTAAATCGATTAACCTGGAATGTGTGTGAGGCAATTAGAACCACCTCTTTTGATTTTCCAACTCTGTTATCATCTGTGAAATTCACTCGTTCAACAGACTGACCATTTTAATAATGTTTTTTCCTACAATACTTCTAAGTGTGCCCATACTTCTTACAATATCTACATTCAATTGAGAACTCTTGGACTTCTACCAATAATTTTTCTCCAAGTGGTTTGTTTTCAAACAAATACCACAAGATCAATTTTTTTCTTTTCGCAACAAATCAACTTTATTTCCATCAGATTTTTTATGTAATACCCATGAAGTTGGAAAGTCGACAAGGAAAGAAAAATGCAAAAATTGATTGTTAGCAGAGAACTACGAGTCCCATCTATTGACCATAGGATGTCCTACTAGTCGTAAAAGGGTAACTGTAGAAGTTGTGTCGAGTTTTAGAATATTCAATTTCTGAAGTTTTGACCTATGACTTGACAAGACGAATCGTAGGATGGTTGATGGGCTGTAGATGACAACCATATGATTGATTCAGAAATTTGATTTAGGACCTCAATCCTCCAGAAGGGTTTGACAGGCCGTCATTTTTTCTACAAGCCTAGGAAACTCCCATAGAAAGGTACCAGACTTAATGAAATTTTGAAGTGAATGTTCAGTTGTACAAATGGAATCTATGGAATGTAGAAGATTCGATGGGTCGTAGAATAGTCTTGTGGGAAATTATTGAATATTCGAGTTTCCAAAGTTGGTTTTATGATCAACCATGACGAACCATAGGAATTTCTATAGATCGTAGGTCAGACCCCTCGATCAGTTTGGCAGTTATTTCAAAGGGTATTAGGGTCTTTTTCTAGGCACTTAATGCGTATGCTACGTCATTTTTACCCTAAATCTAAGCCCTATAACTACCCTTTACCCTTACAAATCCTCCCAAATCCCTCATTCAATAAAATTCCTTAACTCTCCTTAAAGTTTTCTCCAAATATCTTCTCTCTAGATCATGGAAGAGGAAGCTATGGTTCTTGAAGATCAAATTTGTATGTTGACCATTGATTATAGGGCTTAAATAAAGGTATGTAAGGAGTTCATCAATGGGTTTCATTCATCCATTGAGTCACCAAGGATTCTCCAATTCAAATCCAATTTAATTGGTTAGGTTTTCATTCAATTTCTCATGGGTTCTATTTGTCTTGATTCAATATTTTTATGTTGATCATATTAAGACTATTTAGATTCATTTACATGTTTTCAAATCAATTCCATGTGAGCTCATACATTGATCATGATTTTGACTGTGAACCCTAATTTTCATGAATTTGAAGAAAAACAATGAATCAATGAATGATGTTTTATAAACTTCTACATGATTTATCAGAAGGAAATATTTATGATTTAGGTTTCTTTAAGATGAGCATCAATGAATTGTGAAAGTTTTTCTCACATGTTAAGGTATCATGTCTTGGTGAAAGGTTTTCTCACTTAGACTTGATTCAAGATTTAATTAGTCACTATATGCTATTTTATCTTGGATTAGTAATTGAATCATACGTTTTCCATGGATGATGATGACTTTATGAAAATGACTATTATGTTGGGATTTAACTTAGCACTGAGAGAACTAAGTTGAGGCTCATATAGGGTAGTCTCTTGTAGCAACCTCTAGTTCCTAACTACATGCCCCCATAGGTTTGCCTTAATTGGCCTAGATAGTTTATTCACATATAGCATTTAATATGATATGGAGTTATACCTTAGCAAGTAAGACTCTCTCTTAGGTGTGTGAGTTATATGAGATTCCATGTTATAGCTCGCAGGTCTAATGTCGATTAAAGCTAATATCCCACAAAATTAACTAAGTTACTTACAAATGTTTTATAAAGATTTCCTTGTGATTTTATTATGCATTGACCACATTCTCGATTTACGGTTTTTCTTCTTAAATGATTTTACTATGATTAGCTTGGTCATGCATATCATGTTTTCGGTTATGTCCCCCTATGATCATGTCTCATGTTTTATTACATTTCCCTCATGCTTAGTACATTGCATGTACTAATGCATACTTTTGCCTATATTTTTTCACTAATGTAGGGCATGACGATTCATTTCTCTGTGTTCGTGGCTAGTTGATCTCATTGATAATTCTAAGATCAAGAGTTGGTGAGTAATCTTTTCGAAAAAACACTACAAAAACATCAACACTTTCTCTCTCTCTAAAATGGTATCTTCTCAGTTATAGTTGAAATGACAAGGAAATCCAAAAATGGGGGTAAGGGGATGATGAACCATGGTGGAATACAAGAAGTACACACACAAAAGCAGAAGGGGCCCACACAGGGGATGCAAAGAAGATGAAGAATGTAAATGTAATGAAAGGGATTATACCAATAGATCTGAGCCCTAGCCAGGGAACAATGGCAACTCAAAAAGCGAGAAACCTAGGTACTTCACCATTATTTTAGATGAAATCAAGGAGGTCATGGTCCGACCAGGTGGAGGAGGACTTGGAGGCAACAATGGATGCAAGCAGTATGATGGAAGGTAAACAACCTAACTTTACACCTAATACTTGGAGTCAGGTTGTGGGGACTCTAGCAAAATCATAGGGATTGACTTGTCTGATGTAGAAGGAATGAATGTAAACGTGAAAATCACAATGGAAGACGTGCAAGGGGAGATTGAGTATTGGAGAACAACAATGATATGCTATGTGTTAGGATCAAACCCACCACAAGTGGTCATGGAGGGGTTCTTTAAGAGAATCTGGAAAAACCGAGGGATTGAAAAAATAACCCAAGTGAATAGGGGTTTTTCATGGTGACATTCCTAGAAAGTGAAGAAAGAGATGCATTTGTAAAAGAGGGAGTCATTATGTTCGGCATGAAACCAATTGTGATATAACAGTGGAAACCAAATATTGAGGTGACAAAGGAGATAGTAGACAAGGTTCCTTAGTGGATCAAAATGTCAGGATTAGAAGCAAAGTATTGGGGAAAAGTTGCACTAACAAAAATTTCAAGATTGGTCGGACAACCACTATGGGATGATAAAGCTACCAAGTAAAGGGACAGATTGATGTTTGCCCAAGTACTGGTTGAAATGATGTTGAATAATACGTATCCATCGGAGGTGATGTTTGAAAATGAACATGGAAAGATTATGAAGCAAAAAGTGGAATATGAATGGAAACCAGTTCTATGCTCAAGATGTAGGAATTTTAGGCGTGAATTAAGTGAATGCGGAAGGAAGCTAAAGGAGGAAACAAGGAATACTCAAATGAACAAAGAGCAACAGATGGGCAAGATAAATCAAGCACCAACAAATGAGTTTATCAAAGTAAAACAAGTGGCAAATAGGAGAGTGTAATTCCCCAGTAGACAATGAATACCACCAATACAAGAAATATATTTGCTAGACTAAAGCAGGATCCACAAGTAGGAAACGTGAAGGATGATGATGAAGAGGAAATAAATGGGACAGAGGGAACATGTCATTATTCATAAGAAATGAAGCACCAGCACATGTTCTGTACAATCAGGGGAAAGGGGAAACCCTATCCCCAATGGATAAAATTAGTTTTTGGAATCTAAGGGGTCTAAATAGGGTTGATAAACAGAGAGAAGTGCATTTATTTATGCATACTAATAAGGTCGGTCTATTTGGACTCTTGGAGACAAAGGTTAAGAGGGAAAAAGCATTAAAGTAGCCTTAAACCTTTGAAACAGATGGTCATTTACAACAAACTTAACAGATCACCTAGGGGGGAGGATCTGGCTTGTCTAGAAGCCCAACATATACATAGTAAATGTGACACTAATACACAGTGAGGTAATACATAGAGGAAATTTAATGCAACATTGGTTTAAGGATTTAATGACCAAGCCATGCGGGCAAATCTATGGTGACACATTGAAAATATCTATAATAAGATACAAGGGGCATAGACAATGATGGGTGATTTCAATTGTGTATTGAACAATAGAGAAAGGGTGGGAAGTAAAGTGATGGTAGTTGATACAAGAGACTTCAAGAGTTGTGTTGACCATTGTGGCCTACATTATATGAGATCAAGTGGGTCCTTCTATACATGGAACAACAAACAATAGGGGGTGGATAGAGTATTTAGATAGATAGATCAAATTCTCATTAATGGTGAATGGTAAATGCAAATGCATGTTGTAAAGTCTCAGTACATGGCAAAAGGATTATATGATCATTGTACAACAATCATTCATTGGGAAAATGGCAACCAAGTAAGACATTATTCAGATACTTTAATAAGAAAAGTTTAGTATCGGAATTCCAATCCAGAGTAGCTGAGAGTTGGAGGATTGACATACGTAGAAGGAAGATGTACCGGCTGGGTTGTAAATTAAATAGGTTGCGAAGAGTTCTCAATATGCTAAACAAGGATAGATTTAACGAAGTTGAGAAATAGGATGATCAATCGTATGAAGCACTATTATAGAGTCAAGCAAAACTCCAGACAGACCCTAGGGACCCTAGACTACAAGTGGAGGAGGTGATAGCAACTAATAAATAAAAATTATGCAAGGAAGCAAGGGATCAATTCTGAAATCAAAAATGTAAGATCCAATGTCTAAAAGAGGGAGACACGAATACAAAGTTCTACCATAGTTTCCTTAGGGCAAGGAGGAATATGACTAGAATATTTTGAATCACAGACAAGATGGGGTAACAACAAACTGAGTTAGATGGGATTGTGAGGGCATTCATAGATTAATACACAAACTTGTTAGGGACAAAGACTGTAACGACCCGTAAAATGAATAAGTGAAACTAGAGCCTAACTAGTGAGTGTGTGAGTTTTTCATGAGGTTTGAGGTGGTTTGATGTTGTTCTGAGCTATGGTTAAGGGGTTTAGGGGTTAAAATTCAAGGTACGACTCCCCAAGGACCACCCTAGGGGTCCTTGAGGAGGACCCTTAGCCTAACCCCAAGGCTGCCCCAAAATGAGTTTTGTTGCCAAAATGTGGTGACCTACGGAAGGGGTCCACGCCCTTTAGGTCCATCCATGCCCCGTGGATGGCCTCCGTAGGTCAAGGGCCCATATTTCAAGCTACAGCCCCAGACCACGGACCAATAGCATGGTCCGTTAGTGGACTCACGGTCTGTGGATCTAGGGGGTGAGTCACTGCCTACTTTGCTATAAAGAACGCAGCCAAGGTAAGGTCTAATTGGTAATTGTCTAATTAATTATTTTAAGTGTATGGACGGTTATTTAAGGTTTATTAAGATATTTTAAAAGTATTAAAACACATTTAGACCTCATTACTTCGAAACCCAAAATCAAAACCTCCCCTCCCCTCCAAAATCTCTCTCTAGAAACCTCCATTGGAGGTGAAGACTTCAAGCTCTCAAGGTCAAATCTTCAAGGTTTTCAAAGGATTTTCATGGGGAATCAATAGAAAGGTATGGTAGTATTTATCCTTGTCTAAATTTTCATTCAAGGAGCCAATTCAAAGCTGATTTCAAAGTATGAAAAATATAGGGTTTTACTCAATCTCATGTGTTCTTTCATAAAATGTTTTCAAATGATTTCTAATGACAAATTATGATTTTATTAGTGTTTAATTGATGATTTATGATGAAAATACTCTATGAACCCATGAGTTCTCTCAATTCCTAAATTGTGCCTTTATGAAGTGGGTTTGTTGATCATGAATGAATGTTGATGGAATTGCTTAGATTGATTTAGATTGTTAAATTATTGATGTTCATGTTGAATTAAGTGATTGAATCATGTCAATTTCCTATTATATTGTAGTAGTTTGGATTTATGGGTTGATGTTGGTTTATGGCCTTGAAAGGCAAGTTATGACCTAATTACTTGTTGAAGTAGAATTGTGCTTGAGCTATTGATCCACTTGAAAGGTGGAGGTGTTTACTTACTATGTATATGTGGTATTGAATTTATGGATATCTTCCTTGTACCTCTATATATGAAGGATCTATGTGTGATCATGATGTAAAGTATGTGTGTAATTTCAATAAATCTATAATGATCATGTTTAGAATGTAGTATGTGGTGATTCAAAGTATATTCTCAATTAACCTTATGAATGATGATGTTTATGTGAAAGGCTATTCTCACATGCTCACACATACTCATGAATAAATAATGAATGAAGTTCTATGATTATGTTAATGATGAAGTACTTATTGAAAGGCTATTCTCAATTATACTCTAATGAATGATAATGACTTGTTGTGAAAGGACTTTCTCACAATAAGGGGATTCTTAGGTGAAAGGCTATTCTCATCTTTGAATCTATGAGCTTTCCAATGAATGAATCTTGGGATGGGATGGATACTCATCCATGAGTTGAGGCGGAGTGTCTAGTAACAATCCCTATATCCCATTTCAGTGAATGTTGGGTTTGAGATGGATACTCATCCATGAGTTGAGGCGGGGTATCTAGTAACAATCTCTTATCCCATAATTAACTAATGTAATGAATGTCAAGTACTCCATGGGGAATAATGCCAAGCACCGAGTGGATATAAATTGGTGTGGATGCTCATTCGTGAGTTGAGGCGGGGTATCTAGTAGCAACCTCTTGAGATGGATGCTCATCCGTGAGTTGAGGCGGGGTGTTTAGTAACAATCTCTTTATCCCATAACTATGTGCCCACATAGGTCTAGCTAGTGGATTCACTTAAGCTATAAAACGATAGTCCTACCTTAGGAAAGTAGGAATCCCTTTATCCAGTGAGGGTGACATCGGGATTCCATGTCAAGCTCACATGGTCTATGTCGGTTAAGGCTTACCCCACAAAGAATGTTAATGAACTATGGCTTCTTAAGAATGCACTACTTAGTGTGGGTGGTGGTATGGGACGCCATCTATGCATTGCACAAGTAGGCTTTGAGAGAGGTTGTGGTGTGTTCCTTTATAATGTTAAGTGTAATGAATGTGCTCCTATGATGATATTAATGAAGAATGTTGATATAATGTCAAAATGAATGAAGGTGCTCTTAATGTAATGAAGTTAATGAAGAATGTTGACTTATATGATTAATGTGAAGATGCATGCTATACTTGGATGGTATTATGAGTTACTTCCTTGTCACGACTTAATGAATATGAATGGGCCTTGTCTATGGTGACTTCAAGAAGTACTTAGTGTGAGTAGTAGTATGGGATGCTACCAATACATTGCACAAGTATGACTTAGAGTTGCCCTAGGTGATGGTCTTGATATGTTGATGTGACTTATTTAATGTGTATATCTCTTGTGTATGAGTATTGTGTAAGGATGGAAAGGTTGAATGGTAAGTTCACTTTGGGTAACCTTAAGGTGGCACTTTGGTGTGGATGGTGGTATGGGATGCTATCCATACATTGCAAAAAGTATAGCTTGAGGGTTACTTGAAGTGAAGGCTTAATATGAAGGTAAAGGTTTATATGATGAGCATGTTCTAATGTGGTTTAAATGACTTGTATGTTGGTTGTGGTTGAATATTATGCCTATTATGTTCATGTTCATGAAGGTTTTATCAAAATAGCATATATCGTGACTATCAAAGAAAATGTTTGTTTTAAGAATGGTTTTTGCATGGCTTTCATACGTAGTACATCTAATGTGCTAACCCATATTTCTTCCTTTTTACCAAAGTGTAGGGTTTGGTGATTGGATGTATTGTTCATGGAAGATGGGTTTCTAAGGAGCATGGAGTCGAAGATTTGGTGCGTCCTCATAGTTTCTAGGACGAACCCAACCCTTTCCTTTATGTCTTTTAGTTTATGCTAAAAAATTTGTATGGGCTAAATCCCAATGTTGTATTGAAAGTATTAGATGGTTTGAGACCAAATCTAAAAAGTCTTCTACTTGCTTTTAATGAAAATGTCTTCGATTGTAAAGAAAGTTTTAATTCTTCTCTACATTTCTATGTTCTTATGTTCAAGAATGCTATTAGGCTTGTATTAGACCCCTGTGGGATCGAGTACACCGTGTTGCATCAGGGGTGCACCCCCGGGTCGTGACAAAGACATGGGAGTGGCAACATGTATGCAGTAAGGTGGTCAAAAAAGGGGAACTTGTTACTATGGAAAAAATATAAATGTTGAGTCAAGAATTCATATAGGCCGGTGTAAAAGAAGCATTATGGGAGATTGAGGTGAATAAATCTCCAAGCCCTAACGGCTAGGTAGCAAATTCTTTAAAGACATATGGAGGAATATTGTGGGTAAAGATATGATGGAAGGTCTGCTAGAATTCTTCCATATGGAGAAAATGTTGAAAGGAGTAAATAATACAATACTCACTCTTATCCCTAAATCAATACATGTTGATAATGTAAGGGATTTTAGACCAATTGCATGTTGTAACACAACATACAAAGTGATATCAAAAATGTTATGTCACAAATTGAAAAGAGTGTTGCCAAGTATAATTTAAGAGAATCACAGAATATCTTGATATGTTAGGACCTAGTAAGGTTATATAATAGGAAGAACACTACAAAAATTTGTTTGATAAAGGTGGACTTAAGGAAAGCGTATGATTCTGTAAAGTGGGAGTTTGTGGAAGAGATGTTGTATGGGCTGAATTTCCCAAGCAAGTTTATCAAATGGACAATGGAATGTGTATCCACTACATAGTACTCAATCGTCATTGATGGAGGAATACATGGGAGTATAATTGGGAAGATAGGGTTGAGACAAGGAGATCATATCTCACCATTGTTGTTTATGATATGAATGGAGTACTTCACCAAAGTTATGAGAAGGGTAACTGCATTAGAAGGTTTAGAATTTCATTCAAAGTGAAAAGCAATCAGGCCGAACCATTTTTGTTGTTTTATCACATGTTGATGTTTAGTAAAGGTACTTCCGGATCAATAGTGCTAATTCTAATAGAATTGAAGGCTTTCTCATTGTCATCTGGATTATATACAAATGAAGCAAAATAAAACATATTTCAGCGAATATGGAAAATAAGGAAATAAAAGATCTTTGTGAGTTGACTACATATGAAAAAGGGAAGATGCCATCTAGGTATTTAGGGATTCCAATATCATCAAAGAAAATCTCAGCAATTTATTGGGAAGTGTTGATTGATAAGATGTCTAGTAGAATAAAATTATGGGGATCCAAACAACTATCCTATGCTAGAAGGGTGGAACAAGGGAACTTTATTCTTCTACACATGTATTTCTACTGGGCCACTACTTTCTAACTACCGAGAAAAGTGCTAAACAGATAACAAATATATGTCGAAACTTTCTATGGAGTGGACAGGAGCACACAAGCAAAGCCCCATTGATAGCATGGGACCGAGTATGCAGACCAATAAAGGAGGGAAATGTATGACATGGAATGAAGCTGTTGTAGCAAAGTATGTATGGAATACTTCAAGCCAAACAAACAATCTATGGGTTAAATGGATCAATCACATCTACCTCAAAGGGAAGGATTGGTAGCAATATAGGCCTCAAATTAATAGTTGTTGGTATTGGAAAAGAATGTTCACACTAAAGGAGAAATTTGCTTCAGGATATGTGAAAATGGATAGCTAACAGCAGCTAGGAAATATATAATTCAAAGTGGGTACCAGTGGAAAGTGGGAGCAGGTGAACACTAGCCTAGCTAGAGAGGGTTATGGAATAATGCAAATCTACCAAAACATAGCTTTATTTTTTGGGTCATGATGCACAATATATTGCTCACACAAACACGACTTGCTACTTTTGGTGTATGTGAAGAGGATACGTGTATCCTATGCAGAAACAAACTAGAAACAAGAGAGCATTTGTTCTTCCAATGTGATTGCTCGCAACAGTGCCTAAGTGGTGCACTACAATGAATGCAGCTAAGAGTACATATTGAAAAAAATACAATACATGTGAAGGAGGTGTGCACGAAAGGCCAGATGCAAGATAAGTAGAGCATTTATATGGTCAATATTGGCAATAACAGTATACCATATTTGGATGGATCGCAATGAGGTGCTCAGGTAAAGCATTGTCCCTATCCAAACAAAAGTACTGAAGCTGATAAATATGGATGCTAAACACAAAATCATGGAGATACTTCATAGGAAACATACTTGTAAAGATAAGGGGTGGATGGAAGATATATTACAAGATACAATGTATAGGCATAAATTAGTGGAAGACATGGATGGATGGGTAGTTTTTATATATGTGTTAGCTTTGTGAAAGGGTTGTAAGAATGATGTAAGGGGAGGACCTTATTTATGTTGTGTTATTAATAATATGTGGATAGTTTGACAAAAAAAAGAATTGGTGAGTCCTCATATTCTGAGGACCATGTTGCTTCTATTTGCTTTCTTGTGTCTTTATGTTTGAGACTTTGTATGTGGTGTACGGGTTACTTCCCGACCACTCTCATTGATATAATAGATGGCTTGTCTAGACTTTGATGTACTTCTGCTTATGTCAGACTCTTTACATGCTTATGAGATTTCTTATTTTTCTCTATTATATTGTGTATATGCATGTCAAGTGGCTTATGTAAGGCCTTTCAGGGTCTTATACTCCATGTCTAGGGTGTACTTTGGGTCATGACAAACTTCGTATTTAGAGCACAAGGTTTTAGAAAAAGGTCCTAGGAAGTCTTACAAGCCACATTGAGTAGAGTCTTATTTATAAGTGTTAAGCGCGCCATATTTATGAATAGGAAACTCCAAAGCCTTTAGGAAATTCACTTATTTCATTACTCTAAAGTTGTGCCAAACAGTCTATCTCTATAAATATCATTCTCCTAAATCATGTTTGATCCTTTTCAGGATGTGGCCCCTTGAAGAGCTTATGTGATAAGGAATACGGGTAACGATAATGTGGAGCTTGAGGTTCCTCAAGTTTGGGTTGATCTGTTGGTTGAGCAACTGATTCATGTTGAATTTTGAGCCACTTTCCATTTGCTAACTCAATCTATGACGGCTCAAGCCAATAGAGAGGCTAATTCTCCCGTGAACCCAAATATGGGTATGGCGGTGGCAAGGATAAGGGAATTTACTCGGATGAATCCTCTGGAATTTCATGGTTCAAAGGTTGATGAGGATCCTTAAGAGTTCATTGATGAGGTTTACAAAATAAAAGGCATTATAGGATTGACTATGATTGAAAAGGCGGAGTTGGCCTCTTATCAACTCAACGTGTTGCTCAAGTGTGGTTTGAACAATGGAAGAGTGAGAGGGCTATTGATCCGAGTCCTCTTGATTGGAAGAAATTCAGTGGAGATTTTCTTGATCGTTTCTGTCCTCTTGAAATCAAAGAAGCCAAAATGCTTGAATTCATCAATCTTTGTCAAGGTAATTTCAGTGTGAAGGAGTATGCTTTGAAGTTCACTTAATTATATAAGTATACTCCAACTATGGTTGCCGACTTTAGGGAAATGATGAGTAAGTTTGTGTTAGAGGTGTCCGACTTGGTCGTCAATGAGGGTCGTACCACTATGTTGATCAAGGAAATGGATATCTCTTGTTTGATGGTACATCCCCAACAAATTGAGGAGGAAAAGCTTAAGGAAAAGACAAAAGAGTCCAAGAGGGCAAGGACCAGTGATGGTGACTTTTCACATTCTAGGTCTGGTGGACATGGGCATCCTTCATTCCGGCAAAAGTTTTCCGTGAAGGTTCTAGTAAATCAACTCCTAAGTTCCACAAAGATATGGTATCTAACTCTACACTTCAAGGATGTGGTAGTAATGGGTTTTCTATCCCCCACTTGCCCAAGTTGTGGTAAGGGTTACTCGGGAAAGTGTTTAGTCGGTACGGATAGTTGCTTTGGTTGTGATAACAGTTGTCACAAGGTAAAAGATTTTCCTTTTCAAACTATAAAGGGTAAGGATTGTAGGAAAGTTCAGCCTAGTGGTTTTGGTTCATGTGCTCAAAAGAAAAATAGATTTTATTCTCTTCTAACTCGACAGGATAATGAGGGTTCTCCGGATGTGGTGACTGGTATGTTGAAAGTCTTTCATCTTGATGTTTATGATTTACTTGATTCGGGGGCTACCTTATATTTTGTTACTCCTCATGTGGCCATGATCTTTGATGTTGGTCCCAAAATCCTTTCTAATCCCTTTCATGTTTCTACTCCCGTGGGTAATGCTATTGTGGTAAAGAGAGTCTGTAGAAGTTATCCTATTTACGTTTATGATGGAGTCACTCATGTTGATGTTGTAAAGCTTGATATGTTAGATTTTGATGTCATTCTTGAGATGTATTGGCTTCATGCATGCTATGCTTCCATAGATCCCAATTGGTCACATTCAAGGTTCTGAACTAACCTATCATGTCATAGGAAGGGGGATATTTTATGCTTAAGGGTCAATTTGTTTCTTGTCTAAAGACTAGGAAATAATTTCTAAGGGTTGCATTTATCATCTTGTTTGGATTAGGTATATAGATTTTGAGACCCCTATTCTTGAGTTAGTTCGGATTGTAAATGAGTTTCTGGAAGTGTTTTCTGACAATCTTCCCGATATTCCTCCTAAAAGAGAAATAGACTTCAAGATTGACCTTCTCCCGGATACATAACCTATCTCTATTCCTTATGGTTGTATGGTCATGGCAGAACGTAAAGAGTTAAAGTACAAATTGAAGGGTTTGTTGGATAAGGGTTTTATTAGACCGAATATCTCACTATCGAGTGATCCGATCTTATTTGTTTGAAATAAGAATGGCTCTCTCCGAATATGTATTGACTATTGGCAATTGAAAAAGGTTACAATTAAGAATAAGCATCCTCTTCCAAGGATTGATAATTTGTTTGATCAACTCCAAGGATTGAGTTACTTCTCTAAGATTGATCTCTGGTCGGGTTATCACCAATTAATGGTGAAAGAAAGTGACATTCCAAAGATGGCTTTTTGAACTCGGTATGGTCATTACGAGTTTTTGGTAATGTCCTTTGGTTTGAGTAATGCTCCGATGGTATTTATGGATTTGATGAATAGCGTATTCAAGCAATACTTTGATATGTTTGTAATTGTGTTTATTCGATGATATCTTAATTTATTCTCAGAGTGAAGATGAGCATGTTGAGCACTTGAGAATTGTGTTACAAATTCTCAAGGATCCTGACTTGTATGCTATATTTAACAAGTGTGAGTTTTTGTTAAGGTATGTTTCTTTCATTAGCCATATTATCTCCGGTGAAGGCATCAAGTCGATCATTAGAAAACTAAGGTGGTTAAGAATTAGCCTAGACCTTTGTCTACTTCTGATATACAAAGTTTATTGGGTTTGGTTGGTTATTATAAAAAATTCGTGGAAGGGTTTTCCTCTATTACTACGCCTTTGACAACATTGACTCAAAAAAGGTAAAATTCCTATGGTCAGAAGCTTGTGAGACGAGTTTCCAAGAGTTATATAGACTCACTTTGGCCCCTATTTTGACAGTACCCGAAGGATAGGATGGTTTTGTGGTTTATTGTGATGTTTCACAGGTTGGTCTTAGTTTTCTTTTGATGCAACATGGGAAAGTCATTGCATATGTTTCGAGGAAATTGAAAGTGAATGAAAAGAATTATAGTACTCATGATTTGGAGTTAGCAGTGGTGGTGTTTGCCCTAAATATTTGGAGATATTACTTGTATGGTGTTCAGGTAAATGTGTTAATCTACCATAAAAGTTTGAAATATGTATTTACCCAAAAGGATTTGAATCTTTGCCAAAGAAGGTGGCTTGAGTTGCTAAAGGACTATGACATGAATGTCCTCTATCATCCTAGAAAGGTGAATATAGTGGTGGATGCTCTTAATCGATTATCGATGGGTAGTGTTGATCATGCTGACGATAATAATAAGGAGTTAGGTCGTGATGTTCAAAGATTGGCCTAATTGGGTGTTCAAGTGGTTGATTCCAATCAAGGTGGTCCATAATGGTTTGGAATCGTCATTAGTATCAAACGTGAAAGCTAAGAAAGATATTGATTTGTTGTTGGTTGAGTTGAAGAAGTCGATTTCCAAAAAAAGCCATTGAGGCTTTCTCCCAAGGAGAAGATGGTGTCCTTAGATATCAATGTCGGTTATGTGTTTTGAATGTTGATGGGTTGAGAAATAAGATTTTGGCGGAACCCTCAGTTCTCGGTATTCTATTTACCAGGGAGCCAACAAGATGTACCGTGATTTGAGGGAGGTCTATTGGTGGAATGGGATGAAGAGGGATATTGCAAAATTTGTGGCTAAATATCCCAATTGTCAACAATTAAGAGTTGAGCATCAGAAGTCGGGTGGTTTGGCTCAAGACATTAGCATTCTTACATGAAAGTAGGAAGATTTGATTATGGACTTCATTATCGATTTACCTCACACCCGTCGATAATTTGACTCGATTTGGGTTATTGTGGTTCGAATGATGAAATCGGCTCACTTTCTTCTGGTTAAGACCTCATGATTCTTAACAAAGGATTATGCCAAGCTTTATATTAGAGAAATGGTAAGGTTGTATGGTGTGTCTTTGTCCATTATCTCCAATCGAGGTACTTAATTTACATCTCAGTTTTGGAAGTTGTTTCAGAAAGGTCTCGATACTCAAGTTAAACTTAGCATGACTTTTCATCCTCGGGCTAATGGACAAGTCGAGCATACTATTCAGACTTTAAAGGATATGTTGAGAGCTTGTGTAATTGACTTCAAAGGAAGTTTGGATAATCATTTTCCTTTGATTGAGCTTACTTATAATAACTGATATCATTCTAGAATTGGGATGGCACCATTTAAGGCTCTTTATGGTAGGAGGTGTAAGTATCCTATTAGTTGGTTTGAAATTGGTGAGGTTGCTTTGATAGGGGTCGATTAGTGTATGTGCCTACAGAAAAAGATTGACTTATTCGTGAGAGGTTGAAAATGGCTCAAAGTCGACAAAAGTCTTATTCCACTGTTAGAATAAGAGAACTATAATTTGATGTTAATGATTGGGTCTAATTGAAAATTTCACCCATGAAGGGTGTCATGAGGTTTGGAAATAAAGAGAAGCTTAGTCCCCGGTATGTGGGCTCATATCAAATTTTGAGGCGCATTGGAAAGGTTTGCTTATGAAGTTAAGTGGCCTAATGACTTGGTATTGGTACATCTGATATTCCATGTCTCTTTGTTGAATTTTTTTGTTGGAGATCTGACATCTATTATTCCTTTAGAAGGTTTATGCCACGCCCCGAGGCAACCCCCAGGACGTGGAAACGGGACTTAGGATCACAAGTGACCCCAAGCTAACCTTGCTGGCATATCATGAGCATACTAAGATAACTGAAAGTAGACATACTGTACGGAAGCTTAAAACATGACATAAATTGAAATGATAGGGAATACCTATTCTAAGTCTGAATATATAAAAACTGAGAGTTCAATAACAACTGAAAGATCAAACTCAAACTAAAATGGAATCTAACTATGTCTGAATGAAAGCCTCTAACTGACTAGAGACTGTAGGACATGCCCCCAGCTAACTCTAGCAAAACTGAAACTAAAACATGAATGACTGAAGAAAACATAGGTAAATCGTCCTCGAAGAATGAGGACTCACCACTGATACTACTGAACTGGAGATTAGGAACCGATATATGCGTGATCGAAATACTGAGGACCTGAACCTACATCACAAGAAGATGTAGCGCAGAGTATGCGTCAGTACTTGAAATGTACTGAGCATGGAGGATAAGCTAAAGCAGAACAATATATACATAACTGAACAAAGAAATAAGAGAAATGACGTAATTTGAACATGATGTAAATACTGAATTATACTGAATACTAAACTAACAGAATGCAATGACCAAGTACATGGCATGCTGAGACTGAATACTGAACTGTAACTGATAACTTGGTCAATGCACTACATATCTTCTAACACTCGATCTTGGTTGGTGATCTTTTGGAGAATGATTTGTAGTGTGTCCTCAACACGATTTCTCTCTCTATCTCTAGACTTTTGTTACTCATGAGGGGGTATGTACCTTCCCTGACTCTTGTAATAGTTTTCCACCTTTGAGATTTTGCTAGCCAAGTCGTTCAGCTGAGTTACCAGTGCAGCTAACTTGAAGTCACCCTCGACTTCTTGGTTCGCCTTAGCTAACTTGCCACCACTTCCCTCAGCCATTCTCAGGGTTTCTGCATACAACAACTTAGAGAAAAACAAAACTAAAAATAAAATTAGTAAAACTACAACAATTAAAAATAGAAACTCTACTTAACTAAGAATTCCCAAATAACACCACTCCCCGAAAGTGGCGCCATTTTTTATGTTTGCGTAATCAAAACACAACTTCCGATGCAAGTGTCTACGATCGTAAAATATTTTAGTAACTCAACCAAGGGTTGAGTTCGTTCCCAAGAGAGTGTTCTTGAGAATTAATAGAAAAATAAAATTTAGTTCTAACTAGTCGTAGATAAAGACATTAATGATTAACAATATTGTAAATTAAAGAGGGACACAAGAGTATCAATTAACAATGGGGTTTTGTCACTAGTAAGTAAAAATAGCAAAATAAACAAGGATTTCTAAGTAATGAGAGGGGATCCTTCGGAAGTGACGGGAATACGGGTTAAGCGAGATTATTGGGTACATGCTTTCGATAGAAGATTCATAGAATAATTGTGACTAGGCTAAACTTTAAGAGGGATAAGCTCTCTATCGAGCAACTTACCTCGTTTCAAATGCGTTCCTCTCGGACACCCACTTGCCGCATGAAGACTAGCCTACGCCTTAACCCACTCACTCTCTCGGGCTGAGTGTGTGGGAATGAGACTAGGATTCACTCTCTCGAGTTGAACCTCATGTCGACCCACTCCCACCGGCCATTAATTTAGTAGCTTTAGTATTACGACCTCTCTTTCGAGAAAGATGAAAACACATAAATAAACTTGTATTTGCAACTACAAATTCATTAAATTCATCCACAACTACTAAACGAAATCACAATTAAACTACGATTAAACTATCAGCAAGCAAGACCCATCAACTATCTTAACCTATATTCGCTAAATCACACCCCAAGAAATTAGGTTTTTTAGCCACACATGTATAAGAGATAGAAATTTATACCAAATTGAGCTCGCATTCAACTGGGTATGAAGATTTAAGTCGTGATACAGGCCAAAATGGAAGAATCTAAGAGACCCAAATCCAAATCTTGAAGACGAAACCCTTTGATCTTCAAGTCTTCAAAACCCTCTCAAACTTAGAGCAAAAATATCAAAAAGTACTATTCTATATGAAAATTATAATAATTGTTCGACACTTAAAACTACAACTCTAACTAGTATTTATAGTTTTCACAGATTTGTGCTACAGCGGATCATTCGACGTCGTTAGTCGAAATCGCCGATCAACTCAACGATTCACCCATTGGTGTAGTTCATCGCAGTCTTGCACTAGCCTTCAGCATCGTCGTGCTCTGGGTCATTGGATGACATGGTACTGCTTCACGGACCTTCTCGGTGATGCGCCGACTGCTCCTTTTTTCCGTCGACTTAATCCTTTCCTTCAAAGCTTAGCACATTGGAACAAAAGGCGAAGTAAGACCCTCCAGAGACTAGCCAAGTGGACTCGGCGATCCTCAGGCCTTCATTTCTTTGTTCTTTTCAGCCTCTTCATTCCTTTTTGCCATGTTTTCCTTCAAACTTCAAATACCTGAAACTTAAGGGTTTTCATCCGATATTGAGATAAAATAAGAATTTGAGGACACAATTTCTATTAAAATATAGTCCTAATTGAGTCCAATTTATGGACTTATCACGTTAATCTACTCGATATTAAGCCTACTCCCAACTGATTATGTAAGTAACACAATATAACTGAATTTTGTAATACTGAATAGCTCAAAATACTAACATACTAACTGAAAATGCAACAGTAATAAACTGATGATGAAACATTCTTAACTGAGGCATGTATAGCTAAATAAACTGACCTAGCAAGTGTAATTCATGCAAAAATATGAGCAAAAATTTCTCAAAAATGTGATAATATGATTAAGATTGATCTAACAGCTAAATCACAACAAAAATCTGATGTTCTAGAAATCCTAGGTCTAAACATGATATAGGGAATCAAGAATTTGATTGAATTCTAGGGACCTAATGGGTAAAAGGAACCCACTAGTGAAATCCCACATACCTGGTGACGAATTACACGGAGAAATCGTTCGATTTTGAGCTGGAACTGGAGTAAACCTTTTTGGATTCTTGGAGAGGGTTGTGGTCAACTCTTTCTCCTTTTTGCTCTAAGTTTTTCTGAGTTTTTTTAAGAATGAATCGCTTAGGGTAAAGTGTGCTTAAGTTACTAGGCTAAACCTGACCAAAACGATGTAGTTTAGGGGTTAAATGACATAGTTTAGGTGTCCAACGCATAAGGAAAAGACCAAACTGACCCTGACTTAAAAGCTATCGAGACCAATCAACAGACCTAGTCCACGAACTGTGGTCCCACCTACGGTTTGCCCTGGTCAGCCATCGTTCAACTTCTGAGGATAGGTTTTGGGGAGTCTGAACCACGGATCGGGGTCCCACCTACAAGTCGTAGGTCTTGGCGTGGTTCTGGACTTAGCTTAATTTTCCTGGGGTTCTGGGGAGTCTGAACCACAAACCTAGTCCACGGACCGTGGTCCCACCTATGGTCAGTAGGTGGCCTCTGTCGGTGGCACCTGCACTTCTGGAAATCTGCATTTTAGTCCTTTCAAAATCTGGGGTGTTACAGTTTGGGAGTAAAAGAAATTATTTCTAATGAAGAAGTTTTGGTTAAGATTGTAGACCGACAAGTCTGAAAGTTAAGAAACAAAGAATTTGCTTCTGTGAATGCTCATTGGAGGAATCAATTAGTTGAGGGTGCTACTTGGGAGGCCGAAGCTGATATGATGTCCCAGTATCCTCATCTCTTTCCCTCCACTCCTACTCTAGCTTGAGGTATTAGTTCCACAAGGTTTATTCTTTCAGATTCATGTGTTTTAGTCATTTTCATGTTTCCATATGCATGATGTTCATGAAAACTTGATTTTTGATGTTATGATCTAGCTTGGAGTGATTCTCCATGTTTATGTGCATTGCATTTATGTTGGGTTGTTAGTTTCTCTCTCACTGTATTCATGTTATCTTGAGTCTCATTCAAGGATGAATATTCCCAAGGGGGAGATAATATAATACCCCGAAAGTTGGAAAGTCAAAAAGGAAAGAAAAATGAAGAAATTGATTGTCAATAATAATGTCCTACGAGTTGTAGAAGGGCAACCGTAGAAGTTGGGTTAAGTTTTGGAAAAATAAGTTTCTGAAGTTTTGACCTACGACTTGACACGACAAACCGTAGGATGGTTGACGGGCCGTAGATGGCACCCAGAGATTTCATTCAGAACCTCAGTCCTACGGAAGGGTTTGATGGGCCGTCATTTTTTCTACGGACCGTAGGAAGGTCCCGTAGAAAGGTTCCAGACTTGGTGAAATTTTGAAGTGAAACTTAAGTTGTACGGATGGGTTCTACGGACAGTAGAAGATTCAACGGGCCATAGAATGGTCTCGTGGGAAATGATTAAATATTTGGGTTTCTAAAGTTGGTTTTACGGTCAACTAGGATGAACCGTAGGTCGGACCCGTAGATCAGTTTAGCATTTTTTAAAGGTATTTAGGTCTTTTTCAATGCACTTAATGCCTTTGCTATGTCATTTTTACCCTAAATATAAGCCCTATACTTACCCTTTTCCCGTAGAAATTCCCCCAACTCCCTAATTCAATCAAATTCCTATATTCTCCCAAAAGTTCTCTCAAAAAATCTTCTCTCTAGATCAAGGAAGAAGAAGCTAGGGATCTTCAAGATCAAGTCTCCTTGTTCATCATTGATTCCAGGGCTTCAATCAAGATATGTAGGGAGATCATCAATGGGTTTCATTCACCCATTGAGTCCCCAAAGATTCTCCAATTATTCAATTCTCTAATTCAAATTCAATTGTTTAGGTTTTCATTCAATTCCTCATTGGTTCTATTTGTATGGAATCAATTAATTGATTTTGATCATATTATTATTATTTAGATTCAATTACATGTTTTGCAATTAATTCCATGTGACTCCATGCATTGATCATGATTTTGACTGTGAACCGTAATTTGCATGAATTTGAAGAAAAGATACGAATCAATGAATGATGTTTTCATGAAGTTATGCATGATTTATGAAAAGGAATGATTTATGATTTAGGTTGAGCATCAATGAATTGTGAAAGGTTTTATCACATGTTAAGGGATCATGTTTTGTTGAAAGGTTTTCTCACTTAAACTTGATTCAAGATTTAATAAGCTACTTTATGTTGCTTTAGCTTGGATCAGTTATTGAATTATACTTTTCCATGGATGATGATGAATTTATGAAAATGACTATTCTGTTGAGATTTAACTTAGCACCAAGTGAACTTGGAGGTGGAGCCTCAAATGGGTAGTCTCTAGTAGCAACTTCTAGTTCCTAATTATGTGCCCCCGTAGGTTTTCCTTAATTGGCCAAGCTAGTGGATCCACATATAGCATATGATATGATACGGAGTTCAACCTTGGTAAGTAGACACTCCCTTCTCTATGTGGGAGTTGCAACGGATTCCATGTTATAGCTCGCACGGTCTAATGTCGGTGATTAACGTTTCAAGGACACTTCATCCAATTCTAAGTGTCAACGATCGCTAGTCAGTATAATAACCCAACTAAATGAGTAGGGGTCGAACCCCACAGAGAGTGGTACGTGTTTAAGATTCAAGAGTAAAGTATGAATATGATCAAGTCAGTCATAGGAATAGACATTTACAAATAAAAACATCACTCAAATCAAGGGGTGACACGAATGTCAAATAAGGGGTTTTGGTTTTAATTATCAACTACAGCAGCAGCAAAACAATACGAAAATGACAATAATGAGATGGGTTCTTGGGATGTGATTCGATTATAGGCTAATGTAGACAAATGGGTAATTGCAACTATTAGGAAATAGCTGAATATTAGTGAATAAGCTAGACTATAGGGGAGGTAAACTTTCTCTCGAACAATTTACCCTGAATCAAGTTGATTTCTCTCGAACATCGACAAGCATGCAAAATAAGAACAACTTATGCCTTAGTCCATTCACTATCTCAAGTTGAATGTGTGGAAAAGGGTTTAGGATTCACTCTCTCGAGCTGAACCCATGACAACCCAATACCCACAGACCATCAATCAATAACCTTGGTTTTAAAACCTCTCTCTCGAGTAAGCCAAAAACACAAAGGTAGAACTGCATTTGCAACTACAATTCTTTAAATTAAACCACAATTACTGATCGAAATCACTTTTAAAGAGAAATTACATTAATAATTAGCAATACCCATAAACTAATTAGCCCATAATCACACCACAAGAATTGGGGTTTTAGCTAGACATTATAAAAAGATAAAAATCGTTACCAAATTGAGTTTCCATCAACTGGGTACGATTGATTTCGTCTTTACAAAGGTCCAAATTGAAGAATCTCAAAGACCCACTTCCAATTTCTCAAAAGTGAAAAACTTCAATTCTTCAAAGCTAAGGAAAACTTGTCTCAATACTCAGAAGTCTTACAATTCTCAACTGAAAATTTTATGTAATGAAAATATGATCCTAAACTAAATGTTCAAAAATGTATTTATAGTCGCCAAAAATATGTTGTGAAGGGTCATTCGGTGCAGTAAGTCGGGCTCGCCGATCCACTCAGTGATGCGCCCTTTAGCCAATTTCATCGCATTTCTATCTTGGCCTTCAGCATCATCGAAGGTCTGTAACTTTGGGTGATCCAACACTGCATCGCGGAACCACTCGGTGATCCGCCGACTGCTCCTTTCTCTCGCCGACTTGATCTTCTCCTTCAGAGCTTGGCACACTGGAACGTTAGGTGGTCAAGAAGCCCCTCGGCAACTCACCAAGTAGACTTGGCGATCACCAGGCTTCCTTTTCTTCACTCTTTCAGCTTACTTCGTTCCTTTTTGCACATTAGTGTCCTTGCATCTTCCTCAATCCATATACCTGGAAATCAAGGGTTTTAAATCAGTTATTGGCACAAAACAAGCATTTGAGGACACTACACCTATGCAAATAAAGACCTAAATGAGTCTAATTCTCGGACTCATCAACACCCCTAACTTAAATTTTTGGTTGTCCTCAAGTAAAACTCAAGTTCAGCAGTTCAAAAAGGATGTCTCATACAGTGCTACACAAGACTCAATCATGAATACACACAACAAGACTCAACTTACTTATGCAAGGATTAATTGTGCAATCAAAGATTCAAGTTGTGACTCACCATTATCAAAGATTCTCAAGTTCACAATAGTTGCTTCAAATGCAAGTTCAAGCTCAACAAAGGTACTCAAATGCCCTCACACAAAGATGATTCCATATTCACACACAATTGTTCAACAATTTATAGCTCCGGAATCACAAACAACTCTCACACTCACAAAGATGAACACATGCATGACTTCACCCATAGGTTTGCCTTTATTTTCCAATAAACACTTTTTCAGCTCACTCAAGATCAAAAATGTATTTTCAAGGCTTGTAACAGGGCTGAGTGTAAAGGTATGGTCATTTAGGCTCAGTGGCTATAATCCTCATGAAATGTGGTATGAACAACACTTCCTTTCCTTTTCTTCATCATTCTCATTCATCCTCAAAATTCAACCCATTATTCACTTTCAACGGAATACCAGACACCCCATTTTTTTTGCAACTTTCACAACTTTATTCCATAACTTTTTCATTTTTTTTATTTTCTTTTTCTCTTTTTTTTTTGTATGGAGGGGTTCCATCTTTCTCAAAACCATGGGTCAAGGGGGACTTATTTGCACTTCTTGATTTACCTTCTCTTTTCACCACACCCCCAACTTAGGGTTTTGGCCTAAGTTGGCTATTCAAACAGACCACACTTCATGAGGATTATGGGTGAAGGGAAAAAGAGAGGTCTCATTTTCATCAAGTTTCTTCCAAGAAAAGGCAAAGGCTCACAGGGTGCTCAAGTAAAGTCCACACACTCACAAGGTAGGCCACAAAAGAGGTATAATGTCAAATTGATTCAGTCTTTAAAATTGTTGCCAAAGATCATTTCAAGAGCTTGCATCACTTAGTCAACCGGACCAACGGGGCAAATTCTAGGTGTCATCACTCAAGGTTCACGGTAGGCTCATCACACAAGGCATTGGCACCAATATCAAACAAGACTCCACACTTTTGCTAGTGTGCAATGTTCATTACAAGAGACTCAATTCGATAATCGACTGGTCACAACGAGAGGCAAAAAGTTCACATATTGCCTATGCAACTTCATTTGGCCTCATCGTAACCGCACATTCATTTTTGTTCAATTGAAAGCACTATTCAAGTCATCGGCATTGATCACAACCGATACTAAAATTTACACAAGAACAGCCATAATTAAATACACAAAAGGTGGCAAAATTTTATTTTATTTTTCGAAAGGGTCCAAAAATCATTTACAATTAAAACAATGAACCACAAGTTCAAATATCCACAACACAGTGCCACAACATAATAGATAGCACAAACCCAATATATACAGAAAATATCATCAACACAAGAGGTAGGTATGGAAATACCTCCCCTCACCACAAACAAAAAGAGCAATTGTCCTTAAATGCAATAAAGTACTAAATATCAATAAAGAAGATAGAGAGGGAGGTAAAGAGAAGTCGTGTCTACGCAGTCGCTCCATCTGTCGGGGCATTAGGGTCCGGTCCATCGCTTTGATCTTGGGCATCAGTGCCCGGAGTCACATCAACAGTATTCGATCCACTAGGGCCTGCCATAGATGTCTCTGTCAGCGATGTCTGAAGTATAATCGTCTCCTCCAGGACATGCAGGTCTCCATATATGGTCTCCTCCGGCACCTCAATCTTCTCCTCCTTGATCTCTGCCTCCGACTCATCGGCTACCACATCATCTATCGGCATATCTCTGGTGGAGACCGAAGGAATGTCATATTTGGTTGGGGTATCCACATCATCTGTTGCCTCCAATAATGAAGTGAAGTCAGTGGACTTCGAGTTGTCCACGTCCTTCCTCAGATCTGCAACTTCGGCTTTCAAAGACGTAACCTCAGAAAACTCCCCCTGTCAACGCTCACAAGTCGCGACTCTCGCCATCAAATCATCAATAGAAGTCTGGAGGGGTGTCAATGCAGCAAGAATAGCACTCTCAATCATCCATGGTATCGCAGCCTCCAATCGAGTCGCCCTCACATCCGCAGAATGGGCTAAGTGCCCCATCTTCAGGATCATAGCATGAGTAATCTTGGCGGGCGGGGAAGTGGCAGAAGTACCAGGAGCCTGGGAGGAAGAAGTGGGAGCAGATGTACCTGAAGGCCCGGAGGCCGGAGTAGGCAAAGGTACCTCTGTAGATATTGTATCTACATCAATCTCCGGGGATGTGTCCACCGGAGTTGCTCTCCTCCTGTCTGCCTCTTCCCGAGTGTACTCGACCTCTATATGCCGGATATCAGTAAAGGATGTAGGAGTGGCCTCTAAATCTCTCGTCTCATCACGAGGAACTCCAGCACGCCGGCATAGCTCCATAATCAAAACTGGAAAGGGAAGGGACATCTGTCTCTGCTTGGCCCTCATAGACATATCCTGCTCTATGAAAAGTCCCATGTCAATGCTCTTCCTAGATATGATCGACTAGAGGTAGGCCATCTTAGGATGGCGGAGGATGGACTCGTTCTGGGATGGCATAATGGAGATGCTGATGAATCCAAACCAATATCGCGTAGCTACATTCAAATCCTTTATCTTGATTGTAACTCCAGCCTCAATCCATCTCGGGGTGGTGTCAGAGATGAGGGGAGCTAGCCAGCCCTTAATCTCATCCACGGGTGTCGTAGTGGTAGCCAAATTAGGGTAGTCAAAGACTGACCCTCTATCAAATACCGCGTTGATGTGATCACGGCTACAGTGCACTACTGTCCCTCATACCATGATGGACCCCACCGGTCTGAAAGTACTGACTTTTTTCTTGCCTTTAGGGACCAGGTTACCATATTCCAAGTAAAATTTCCAGACCCATGTAGGGATATATGGGCATCGGGGACTGGTAAACTGGAGTGTATCCCTTCCCCTGGAGTATTTGCCATGTAAGCCCTCTGTAAAAGTAGCTTCTCTTTTAGAATTGTTCGCAACCCATCAGCTTTTAATCTATTGAGTAGCCTGGGATGAGGAATTTGTATTGGTGGCTCTGGGGCCACAGGTGGTGCCAAAGCTGGCACTGTGTCTGCTGCAGGAGAAGTGGCTACTGGAGCTCTAGATGAATCTAGGTGAGACCTAGAACGAATCTCCGCTCGCCTGGACTCAGTGGCTGGTCATCATCTTGCTCGGAGAATACAGCTTGGGAGTCAAAGGACTCTCCCTCGCTGCCGGAGTTGTGCTCTGGAACCTCAGTCATGGGCTTCTTGCCCTTGCCTTTGCCTCTCTTTGGAGGCTCTGTCTTTCCCTTTTTAGGAGGATTGGCTCCCCCTTCATTTATTACCACAACTCGTGCTCATTTACGGGATGGAATGTCGAGGTTGGTTCTAGCCATATCTGCTAAAACATAAAAACGAGTTAGATTCATTTCAAGAAAAGTTGCAGAAAAATAGTTAAAGACAGACTCGCCGAACCGATCGAGGAGTCGACTAACCCTTTCGCGAGGCAGGTTAGGCTCACCGAAAGGACTGGCACAAAATTTTCTCAGAAAATGGCATGTCGGCGATGGAATGGGTCTTTTGGCGTATCACCGACAGTATTCGGCAAGCATAGACCAACCAGTCGAAAGTTAAATTGCATTTTAGGGGTAAGAGGCGCAGAAAGGGCTATCAAAGAAGACTTTCAGCAAACTCAGGCTTCTTGCCGAAAGTTACAGGACCAAAACTCAAGATTAGTATTAAATTAAAGGCAATCAAGAGGAATTCGGTGAACCGCCGAGCAGTTCAGTAAGCTCGACCCAGCTCGCCAAACTGCCCAACGTGCCTACTTTCTACCCCAAGTTCCAAATTCAACCCAGCAACCCCTGAAAAACAAAATAAAAACATGCACTCATGCAATTAAACTTAGACCCATACTACCCATGCCACCGGGATACTCACATTTCTCCTGGTTTGGCCAAAATTGGCCATTTGACGACTTACGCCCTTCGAAATGACGTCAAACACTCCATCATAGGGTAAAATACGTCATTTAGCACAATTAAGGGCTACTCAGACTTCACCCGACTAGACCCAACAACAAATTAGCACAACCCAACAATTTCAATCAACTTTAAAGCACAAAAATTCAAGAAATCAACAATTACTCATTTTAGGCAAGATATTCAAATTAAAACAAGCACACAATTACATATCAGAGAGGCCCAGCACACATCACTAAGATAAGATCAATTGCAAATGAGTAAAACCGCTAAATATGAGTTCGGGGTTCAGAAAAACCAACCTTTAATTCTGAATAAATAAGTTGAAATGCTAGGCGGCAAAGATATCTAACTCCGAACAAAACAATCGATGACTAACAAGCGGAAATAATGCAAAACTATAGAAAAATATAGTGCGAGTGTGATTTTGGAAAGTTAAAAAGTGAGGGAATGTGAATGATTTTGAACTTTTGGCCTTTAAAATTGTCCAGTTCTCATCCTTTGGGCGACACGCCGAGAGGGCACTTACCTCGCCGAGTATTACAGGACCTCCAGTTAATATGGGGGTCGAAACGACGGGCAAAGTCATGGTCACCGACCCGTTTGGTGACACGCCGATTTGCTCTTGGGCTCATCGAGTTTCACATACTCCAACCCTAGAATTTCTTGAGTTCAACGGCGGTCCAAGTCGGGCTTGCCAACCTCTTCAGTCAGTCGGCGACTGGACATTTTAGCTCACCAATCTGCACTTTTCAAACACATTCCACACTTTAACCTGCACAATTAACACACGATTATTTCGAAAACAAAAGAAAGAAAATAAAAACTTGGGTTGCCTCCTAAGCAGCGCCTTAGTTAACGTCATGGAACGACACAATTCCTCACTCAAACTTCATTCTTGGGGTTAGCCATAGTGTAACTAGGCAACCCCCCTTGTTGTCTCGGGTTTAAATGAGACGAAATATGACCCATCTGGGTCTCCAACTATTTGATAGAGACGGAATGAGAGGTAACCGGCTAGCTAAGGGTTGACACATCTTCCTTGATCTCTTTCAAAAATTTATCAAACCCCTCAACCTTGTTGAGAATACAAAACAGTATATCCTCAGACCGGCCACCCTCGAAATCCTTTGGCTTTTGACGCTCGTGGGGAGGAATGTACCTGTCCTTCTCCCCATCCCTTTCCTTCCAAGGGGGTTACGATCCTTCCATTCTCTATCACAATTTTTCTAGCCTTCATCCCTATTCCAACCTTAGTTACCACTCTTCCTCAAATAGTTTGAATGATAACCACCTCCTTGTTTGGCTAGGAAGTTCACCTTTTCGTTGTACAATGCTTCAAAATTGGTCTCATCAGGATTAACACACCCAACACCCACATCAATGACATTTGTTGCACCAACTCCCATGACATTTTTGGAAAAAATGTCAAGTTGGGTCATGATCTTGCCCATGTTGTGGTCCCTCTCTTGGTCTTTCTCAAGCTGCTCCTTGGTCAATTTAAACGTGAGAGGAAAGACCTGATCTTCACGGGTGTACCAAGCCCGATTAATTGTGGTCATACCATCCAAAAGTTGGGCTGCTATAATGTAAGGTTGTTGCATCAAACCTCCCAGAGAAAGTTGGTCAGCTACACCCTTGTTCACCGAATCAAGGCTTCGGTAAAAATACTGCAGCAAAACGTTGTCAGGCAAACCATGAGTTGGGCATTGCAGTACCAACTTCTTGAATCGTAGCCAAGTTTTATGAATTAACTCACCCTCCAAACACTTGAAGCTTTGGATGTTGTCCAGAAGTGTCATCATCTTCGAATGAGGGAAAAATCGCACTTGAAATGTGGTGACAAGCTCTTCCCACGAAGTGATTGATTCTCTTGGCAATTCAGCCAACCACTTACATGCTTCTCCCATTAAACAAAATGGGAACAACCTCAACCGGACCAACTCTTGGGATATGTTCTTGAAGGAGAACGGCCCGCAAAGCTCAACAAAGTTTCTGGGGATCCTCATGAGTCAACCCACCAAACAACTTTTTCAATTGCAAGAGCTACAACATGGTACTTGTAATGTGAAACATAGCGTTCCCTTCAGCCGGAGGCAAGCGAATGGCACCAATTCCACCCATTAGATGAGGGTCATTGACATTATGCTCATTGACATCGTTGAGGTTGCCGATGTCATCTTGGTGGCCCACATGGCTACCATTGCTTCCGTTTACACTCATTTCTTATGTTCAAAACAGCAACACATAAACCAAAATTAAAAGTAAGTAGATTCAACTATGACTAAAAAGAACAAAATTCAACTTAACCAAAGAATCTTAACCAACACCACTCCCCGGCAGCGGCGCCATTTCGATTAACGTTTCAAGGACACTTCATCCAATTCTAAGTGTCAACGATCGCTAGTCAGTATAATAACCCAACTAAATGAGTTGGGGTCCAATCCTACAGTGAGTGGTACGTGTTTAAGATTCAAGAGTAAAGTGTGAATATGATCAAGTCAGTCATAGGAATAGACATTTACGAATAACAATATAATTCAAATCAGGGGGTGACACGAATGTCAAATAAGGGGTTTTGATTTTAATTATCAACTACAGCAGCAGCAAAACAATATGAAAATGACAATAATGAGACAGGTTCTTGGGATGTGATTTGATTATAGGCTAATGTAGACAAATGAGTAATTGCAACTCTTAGGAAGAGCAAGCCAAAACCACAAAGGTAGAACTGCATTTGCAACTACAATTATTTAAATTAAATCACAATTACTGATCGAAATCACTTTTAAAGAGAATTTACACTAACAATTAACAATACCCATAAACTAAATTAGCCCATAGTCACATAATCACACCCCAAGAATTGGGATTTTAGCTAGACAATATAAAAAGATAAAAATCGTTACCAAATTGAGTTTCCATCAACTGGGTACGATTGATTCGTCTTTACAAAGGTCCAAATTAAAGAATCTCAAAGACCCACTTCCAATTTCTCAAAAGTGAAAAACTTTAATTCTTCAAAGCTAAGGAAAACTTGTCTCAATACTCAAAAGTCTTACAATTCTCAACTGAAAATTTTATGTAATGAAAATATGATCCTAAACTAAATATTCAAAAATGTATTTATAGTTGCCAAAAATATGCTGCGAAGGGCCATTCGGCGCAGTAATCCGGGCTCGCCGATCCACTTGGCGATGTGCCCTTTAGCCAATTTCATCGTCTTTCTGTCTTAGCCTTCAGCATCCTCAAGTTCTGGGGCGATCCAACACTGCATCGTGAAACCACTCGACAATCCATCGACTGCACCTTTCTCTCGCCGACTTGATTTTCTCTTTCAGAGCTTGGCACACTGGAACGTTAGGCGGTCAAAAAGCCCTTCGGTGACTCACCAAATAGACTTGGCAATCACCAAGCTTCCTTTTCTTCACTGTTTCAGCTTACTTCGTTTCTTTTTGCACATTAGTGTCCTTGCATTGTTCCTTAATCCATATACCTGGAAATCAAGGGTTCTACATCAATTATTGGCACAAAACAAGGATACTAAACCTATGCAAATAAAGCCCTAAGTGAGTCCAAATCTCTGACTCATTAGTCGGTTAAAACTAATATCCATAAAATGAACTAAGTTACTTACAAATGTTTATGAAGTTTTCCTTCTGATTTTATGATGCATTGACCACATTTATGATTTACGATTTTTCTTCTAAAAGGATTTTAGTATGATTAGCTTGGTCATGCATGTCATGTTTTCAATTATGTCCCCTTATGATCATGTATCATGTTTTATTACATTCCCCTCATACTTAGTACATTTCATATACTGATGCATATTTGTGCCTAAATTGTTAATGTAGGGCATTTCGATTCCTCTTCCTCTATTCTTGGATAGTTGCTCTGATTGATGATTCGAAGATCAAGAGTTAGTGAGTCCTCATGCTCCAGGGACCATGTTGCTTCAATTTGCTTTCTTATGTCTTTATATTTCAGACTTTGTATGTGATGTACGGATTACATCCCAATCACTTTCATTGATGTAATAGATGATTTGTCTAGACTTCGATGTACTTCCGCTGATGTCAAACTCTTTACATTTTTATGAGATTTATTGTTTTTCTCTATTATGTTTTGTATATGCATGTCAAGTGTCTTGTGTACAGCCTTTCAGGGTCTTATATGCTATGTCACGTTTAGGGTGTACTTTGGGTCATGACATTTTACCTCTCCAGATTTATTCAAGTAGACTTTTTGGCCTTTCTTTTGATGCTTGAACTATCCCTTCACTTCTCATTGTTACCCGCTGCTCTTGGACTTACAATTTGGATATTAGTTCAACTATTGTAAAGTTGTCAAGTCACAAGACTCTTCAATAGTTGAGGTTTCTTATTTAAACTTGTATGAAAGGCTAACCAAGATCTTCTCTGAAACTTTCTAATTTGAAAAGTTTTCACCAAGTATTCTTATTTGGTTCACAATCTCATTCAGCTTGGAAGAGTATTCTTTCACACTATATGAGTCTTTCATCTTCAAAAGCTCAAACTCTCTCTTCAAAGCTAAGAGTCTAACATATTTTACTTTGTTGCTGCCAGGTTTTGGCCTTCCTTGTGCAGAATTTCCTCATCTCCACTATCTCCAAGCTTAGAGCAGCTTGGGAGGGTTTTTGAAATAGCCCTAGTCTATTTTACCACTGAAAAAGGGGATAATTAAAAGAATTTGTGTTTTTGAGTTTCTTTCCCGTCAAACCTGCTATAGCGGTTGGCACGCCGCCATAGCTTTGCTGGCTCGCTGCCATAGCAAAAATATTTCCGCTATGGCGGGATGACATCAACCTAGATCAATTTCAAATTTCAAAATTTTCATCATGCCACCCCTATTTGAAATTTGCGGTGTATTTCAAAAATTCCCCGAAGTTCCACATGAGGTGCCTTTGAATAACGACCGAACATGTCGTTACATTATGGGTTAAGACTAAACCTGCTCCTGCAAAAGTGTCTTGAGTTCAAAAAGATTTTTCGTGAAATAATGAATTTAGAATAACATAATGTACATTATGATAAAAGGGTATATGTGAACTACTTATGCATAAAAGAGTATCAACAGTAAATCACAAATAAAACAACACAACCAGAAACATAGATTGTAGAATAAACAAGAACCATCATGACAATAGAGCAAATTGGTAATGCCACCCTGTTATTCATGAATGAACTATCAAAAGTTATTCTACACTAATTAAAAGATACATCCAAGCATAACAATTTACAACCTTTTCTTCCAAGAACAACTCTCATTTGTTGGATAAGTCAATAACCCAAAAGCACAAGTTCAACAAGTATTGCTTGCCTTCTAATTGATTGTACAATATCATTGATTTAGACAAAGGGAACAAATATAAACTACAGAAAATTATGGACCCCTGATTGGACGAAAGTAGATACAGCTACCAGCAACATCTTCGGGTATCATCCCTCTTCATCTGCTCGTATCAATTGCTTCTAATAATCTTACTACCTCTTCCATTTCAGGTCGCTTTTCTGGATGTCCATCCCAACTCTTCATCACATTGGATAGCGAGCTTGGCCAACATCGGGGAATTTCTAGTTGCAAATTCTGCAAGAATTAGGTTTTTAATAAAGTGAATCATTTAGGAGAAAGCATCCCATATGTGTCTTTTGGACCAAACATAGTTAAAGGTGGAAATATGTAAATGATCAACATACTAGCAGCAAGCCGAAAATGATCACTATAACAATGCAACCTCTAGAAAAAAACAAATAATTGTTCTAGTTTTAAAGGGTTGAATACTTGAAGAAATAGTGTCAAAGAAATTATGTGTAGTTAAACCAGCATGACATGGTCTTGATGGCTAATAATAGCATAAGGAAGCAACCATTCCTTAGAAAAAGTGTTGGCAAATTAAGTTACACGTGGGACCATCCATCCATGACTATATGCATTGGAAGAAATACAAGGTTAGATATTCAGATTACTTAAACACTTGGATTTCAAAAATTAAATAATAAGAATACATAATATCGAGTCAAGTTCCAAAAAAAAAAGACAATATATCAGTAACCGCACAGTTTTATAACTGTGACTTGCTAAGTATAATAGGAAATTTGAGAAGCTATATTCTTGACTTCTTCAGATTTGACATGGAAAGTTCTATCCTTGGTTTTCACTCGATAGTTGAATGATACATAAAACAAGAACCTATATAGGACCTCATTTTATTTAATATAAAAGTATTTGAAAGATTATTGGAGCCACGCACTTAGACATTTGACCCGTCATCAAAGATCGCTTCAAACAACAACACTTTGCCTTATGCCGAACTCGACATATGCAAAAACGAACAAAAATATACTGGGAAAATGATGGTGTGAACAAGAGGCAAACCTGTCTGACAACAGTAGAAGAAACTTCAGCAAAGCTAAGATCTGGATAAGGAAGATCACAGCAATAAATCTCCCATAAGCAAATACCAAAGCTGTATACATCACATTTTCTGTTATAAGGCTTTCCATCAAGTACCTAAACAATGTACCCATATAGTATCTATAAGTAGTACATCAGAATAATTGGATTTTCTGTGGATAGAAAAGATTACTTTTAAAGAAAAGTAAAAGGATTGTAGATATCAAACACTACACGTAAAAGAGAGGGTAAACCAATGTTGCTCGGACTCTTAATAAATATCGATAGGTATGTGTTGGATCCTCCAAAAATAGTATATTTTTGAAGGATCCAACACGGGTGCAGCAACATTTTTGGAGAGTCCGAGCAACTTAGGGGTAAACGAATGATAATATGATACAAGCATCATGTCAGGCATTCATAGCAATCCTACATATCTTGTAAAAGAATATGTATACCTCTGGAGCCATATATCCAAGAGTTCCAGTTTCACCAGTCATGTCCTAAGGATTTTGCGCCTCAACACGAGCAACCCCAAAATCAGCAATTTTTAGAGTTCTATCCGTATCCAACAACATATTTTCAGCTTTCACATCACGATGTACAATCTTTTCCGGATGCAAATAGCTCAATCTACAAATTCAAGAGGAAAACAAATATCATCCAGTATAATGACCAACTCAATAATGTTATACAAAGACACTTACCCCCTAGATAGATCCAAAGCAAGTTGAATGACAATCTTAAAGGGAAGTTTCTTTTTCCTGTTTTTGTACAAATATTTTTTAAATGTTCCTCCATGGAGGAATTCCACAAGTACACAACAAGTTCGAGAAGGAAGTGTGGTGTAACCCTCAAAAGGATTCTTTGAAGGAATCTTAAGATTTGAGGTTCCCATAGAAGCACCCACAAACTGAAAATGAAAACGATATCAAATAAAATTTGGAAGCATGGGTAGCTTGATCAGATAAACATCATACCAAATATAAAATTGTGAGCATGTGTTAATCTAAAAAATTTATAGTATATTGATGATTAAATGTTGAAAAGCACATAATAAAGAAGAAAATATGTACTTTTGTAACATTTGGATGGTCGAGCTTTTGCCAAACAGTAACCTCCTGTTGAAATGATGCCCGCAGAGCAGCATTTTCTGCAGCAGTGGTCATGCCATCCTCTCCCCAATCCAACAGCTTCACTGCACAAATAATATTACATAAGAAATTCTTACGACTGTGTTGCGAAAATTCCCTGAAAGATGTTGGAGAATTTGCTCAACTATCTACATTAACGGGTCGGATACTTTTTCATAAAAATTAACACACTCAAAATAAGTAGATCCAAGTTAGTCCAATCACTGATCTCCTTTATAGTAAACTTCTCTCAAATGGCAAACTCATCCCAATGTATTTTACTCTACTTGTCAAGTGAAACTATTGTCCTATCCATCTTTTACTCAAAAGTTCATCTCAAAAATGTTTTTTAACTTTTGGTTTCTATGATCTCTGCACTGTTTTCTTCTTCTTTGAACTTGGATTTGCTGCATTTACGTAGGGGTGGCAACATCAAACCCAACCCGTTTAAGATTAGCAAAATTAACCCGCCCATTCATTAGCTCAACCCATTTCAATCCATTAAAAATTGGATTGATATGTAACCCGGATTGACTTATGAAAAATCTTGTCAAAATAATTTTTAATTTTTATTTTCAATTTGATATTTTGTGTATAGCCATAATAAAGGAAAAAATAATTTTGTTAGGTACTAAAATAGTTTAAAAGAACTAATAAAATAATAAAGCTTAGTAAATATTGGGTTCGGTCTTGACCCGTAATGTAACCCATTACCTAACCCATATTATCCCAACCCGTTTTGACCCAAGAAAATTTGGGTTGGGTTGGGTCTTGATCCAATTGTTGTCTTAACCCATTATGGCCCATCCAAATTTGACCCAACCCGCTCAATATTTAAGCTGATGATCTTTTGGAAGCAGTCTTTCTACCTCCACGAGGTAGTAATAAGTTGTTGGTGGTATCTAAGTTCACCTCAAATATCATAAGCTCATCAAGAAGGTCATCATGGTACTATATGATGTTAAAAAATTGATGATTTTCACCCTAATAGTACAGCTTGTGACTATAAACATGTAAAAAATGGGTTGCAGTTTCTCAACAATATTGGAGTCATGATTCCTATAATTGTCAACCATGAAACAATCTATTTGCGGGAAAGATGCGTTACCTGCAACATCTTGATTGTCATAGGTACCTCGGTAAACAGTACCATATGTTCCCTGAGCTACAAGATACCTTATTTCCAACTTTGAAGGATCAATCTCCCACACTTCCCTGGGCCTTTGGTTTTGATTCTCCACATTGTTTGACCAAACCCTACTCAAGTGCTTCTCCAATTGAGCATCCAAACTTTTCAAATAACTTTTGTCCGCTCGAAAAATCATATCACTGCTACTTATATTTTTCTCCATATTCTTTTCATCAAGATTTGCTAGACCCTTCAATTTAGACATGTCTCCATCTTCAACTGTAGAGACCTTCATCCACCAGTTAACAAAGCTTCAACTTTTTGGGAAATTGATGAGTAAAAAATTATTGGTAGTGTCTAAAGATTGATCAAATAGAACGAAAAAGGGTATCTGGAAAAAAAAAAAGAGTAATATACCAAAAAATATGCTTGAAAGGGTCAAAGATGGAGTGACACAACATTTTTAATAGAAAATTCCAACAACACAAACTCTATTTCTAAATTAAATTCCTTTACAAATTAAACCTGAAATCATTGTCAAAGGAAGAATCATAGAACAATTCAAAGCAAATATTTTATGAACAATCATCCCTTTTAAAAAATAAAATATTTCTTCAAAAAAAGTAAGGGAGAAAGAAGAATACACAGAATTAGCGATTGAATTAGCCAAAGATTCTTTTCTATAAGAAGAGAAAAGGCGCGGTGTTTGCCTTCAAAATGTGAATTTATCCCTCAGTTTCTCGGTCATAAAAAGAAGGGAAAAGGGTCAAAAATACCCCTTAACTTTGTTTTATTGGTTGACTATACCCTTATCGTGAAGTTATGTTTACCCCTGTCGTTACTAATTTCACCATATATACCTCTCATTTGACGAAAAGCCCCAAATCAATCAAAATTACTCAATTTCAATTAAAATGACCCATTTCTCTTTTAATCCAAACCCGACCCGACCCACTAAACCAAATTAATTCATACTCAATTAAAACCCCAAACCCATTTGTTTAATCTTCTTCATCTCCTTCCACCATTAAAACACTTACTACTGAAATCGTCGGAGGTACTTTACTCGAATTTTTTTTTTGGAACAATTTCATCATTTCATTTTTAACATGGGAATTAATAAAGCAAAACACACCAAATATATAAAGTGCTTAATACTGTCACATTTGGAATAACACAAATTGAAAGAAAGAACAATGGTCACCCAAAAATTATTAATAACTAAATATCATTAAAACACAATAAGATGGTCGAAGTTTGAAATGAGAGTCAAATAATTCACTTGAAATGCAGTAAAATATAACAACAAAAAGAGCAAAACAATAAAAGAAAGTAATTTTTGACGGAGTTGATTGTTGTTGTCGAAGTTGGAGGGCTGATGAGTTCTGGTTTGCTGAAAATGCAGATCTACAATCTACAAAACAAACAAAATTGTGAAAGGGGAGGGGAAGAAAGGTAGCAACGATGGTGGTTGCTTGTTGTTGTTGGGTTTCACGAGCTCATGGAGTTGAGGATGTTCGCGATGATTTTTCCGTGTCGATGAGGCGGCGGCGAAAAAGGTTGTTTTGGGGTGGTGATTTCTGGCAATTTGGAGGTGAGTGGTGGTTGTTTGGAGGTGTTTCCGATGTGGTTCACCGGAGTTTCTGGTTGGAGAAGGAAGATGGGTTGAGGGAAGTCAACCAGTGGGGTCGATTTGGGTGTTTTCTTGTGACATTTTGGCTGGAGAAAAGAGCCAGTAAGGGTGGTCTGGTTCGCCGGAGTTGGCGTCTGGTTGTGAGGTGGTTTAAGGATTGTTTTCCGCTGGAGTGGGCTGGTTTCAGGTGGGTTTGGTCGTCGGTCGAAAAGTGGGTGATGGTTGCTGTGAAAATGGAAAAAATTGGATCATTTAGGGGTGGTTGTTTGATGGCTGGACATCAGCGTAGAGATGAGAGGTTGGTCGGAAAAATGGGAAAACAAAGGTTGAAGTTATTGCTTCTTCCTCCCCTATTTTCCCTTTGTTCATCTCTTGGGTTAATTGTTAGAGGGTCGGGCATGGGTTTAAAAATGGGTAACGGCCAACGGGTCATTTTTTTTAAGATTCGGGTTAATTTTAGTTGATTTGGGGCTTTCCGTCTAATGAGGGATATATATGGTGAAATTAGTAACAGCAGGGGTAAAAATAACTTCACTTTAACTGTAAGGGCATAGTCAACCAATAAAACAAAGTTGAAGGGTATTTTTGACCCTTTTCAGAACCTTATTAGATTCCTCCTACATTTATTTAAATTTTCTTATATCAATATTTTAAAAGTAATTACTATATATACTTTGCCTGAAATTTCTTTTCTTTTTCTTTTATGAGATAAATTAAACATAGAAATTTGTAAATTCAATTTATATGTACTTTGAAAATTTAAATATTAAAAATCAAATTAAATATAATACCCCCTCTATTTTTATTTATATGTCGTCCTTATAAAAAATAGATAGTAGTATATTTGTCATTTCACAAAATCAATGCATAAATGACAATATTCTTCCTATTTTACCCATTGAAAGTTATTAGCCTTGAAAATATACATTTGTTCAACATAGAAAAACTAAGTAATTTATTCATGTTCATTGGTTAAATTAGTTAATCAAAGTAAATTAACTCACGTTCATTTATTGAAAACTTGACTTCAAAAGAACACTAAATAAAGGTACAATGATAAACTTACGTAGTTTTTTAAAGACTCTTAAACCTAAAATAATGACATATAAATAGAAACGAAGGGAGTAACAAACTGAAACATTTCTATCATTTTTATTTTAATAGTGAAAATAATAAAAGAGTGCGAACACAACAATACATTAATAAAAAGTCAAGAAAAAATTGCACTAATATTTTTTATGTAAAAAAACCATATATATTTAAATAACCAATTTGATTTTTTGGCTTATGTGATGTCACTATATTAAAAGTATTTGAAACTTTCTAAAGAATGCCACAAATTTCAACAAGTTTGAGTCTTCTCCGCTAGAAAAGTTTTGGCTTGGCTACCAAAAGTTATTATACCTCATCATACATCTTAACAGACCAAATGAAAACATCAAAATAAAAAGAGATAAATGTCAAAAACACATTTAAATTCTTTTTTTTTAGTTTCATATCTAAACTATTGAGAGTGTGAGTTTCATACCTAAACTATCACTTTTTAGTTTGAGAAACACACTTCTCTCTTTTATTCCTCTCTCATCATGGTGTGTGTAATACACTCTCTCTTTTACTTTAAAAAATTGTCACATCACACTCCACATGGACAAAACATTCAACCTTAACAAAAATTAAATAAATTATTAGTACTCCCTCCATTCCATATTAAGTTAATTTTTGAGGCATTTCCCATTTTTCAAATTAACTTAATTGTTTAGTTTTCAAGATTAAGTGTTTTCCAATTTTACCCTTCATTAGTTAGTATTGGAATTAGTGATTAATTAATATTTAGTTATTTTTTAATCATAAATTTGAGATGGTCAGTGATACGGCACCACCCTCTTTTCTACTCTCCCTCTTTGTTTTTTTTCTTCTTTTGATCTGAAAACTATATGCTCTTTTTATGCTTTACCCCATCACTAGATTTATTATCTATGAACTCCAATTAGTGATAAAAGAATAATTGATATCAAATCAAAACACTAAGGAAGTGTTGTACCAGAATTCAAAAGGAGTAAAAAAGGTAAATCCAGCCTCCCTTGTTCATCAAAAAATGGTATATGTCGTCATTGCCATCGCCATTGACCGATTCTCCTATAATGATTTCCCAAATTGAAATTATAGGCTTTTCAAAGGTGTTTCTTTTCTGTTATCATCAAACCCATATAAAAAATAAAAAATAAAAAGAGAGAGTGCATACAAATTGATATAATGACTATCAGCAGCTTTCTACTCCTTACTTAGTGGCCTAGAAAAGTATATTATGATTGTGTTTGGATCGATGATGATTACTTATTATTATTGTAATATTTTTTCGTCCGGATGCCGCCTATGATCTTGTTTTGGCCTCAGGATATATTGATACTTTGATACTGCAGGGTTCTTGGGCCTACAAATTGATCGTTATACCGGGTAGATCGTGCCTATGGGCCAGGTAGAACGTGCCTACGGATCGGGTAGATCGTACCTACAGCTCGGGCAGGCTGTAGTTGTGGAGTAATATATATATTTATATATATTAATGTGTTTTTTTATATATTTTGGATAGGTCGGGGCCCTATCCGTCCAAGTATTGTATTCATAGAGGCTTACAGACTAGTGTGTTGGTTTGTATAGCCTTGTTGTTGGCCTTGTTTGCTGGTCGGATGAATTTTCATAGTTGTTTAATGTGTTGTTTAGACTATACTTGGTTATGGCTTCTATATAGAGATCATGGTGGCTTTGATAGCCCACATAGAATTTATGTATTCCTAGATATAATGTTGATCACGAAAGTCCAAACAGACTTTTGTGCTATCTAGTTATTGTTTTATATGAACTATTGGGAGTAGCTATTTTCTTTTTAAAGTTGTTGACAAACTCATTGTTGGTAGAGGGCTTATTTTTAAGACGGGATATACTTATTTGTTTTCTTGAGTGTGGTTGTCATGCGCCATTAGCAAATGGTTCAGCAGGGTCGGCTCAGGCCTATGTTTTGGCATTAGGTGTCAGTTGCATCCCTCAAGTTTGGGTCATGACAGAGACCTTGATTTTTTTAGTTGACATATATAATTTGAATGACAATAACATACCTAGCGGCTAGCATAATCCTACAAATGAGGTTTGTGAAGGGTGATGTATATATACCTTATGAAGTAAGAATGCAAACAAAAACAAATTTTCAGTGATAAATATAATATAAAGTTTAGAATGATAAAACCTTGTTCAAGAATTTGATAAATTGATATAATGATATCGTAATAGTGTTGTGTTGCTTCAATATAATGATAACTTATTACAATGTTTTAAATTTGAAAGACATAAAAACATTTTTGATCTTGATAAAATACATCAAATTACCCCTGAACTTGGCAACAAAACTTACTTTAGCACTTTAACTACACGGGCATTTAAGTATCCCTCCCCTTTAACAACTTTCAAGTTAATTTAATATCACTCTAACATCACAATACCATTCTTACACTGAAAAGTGCATTACACGTGCGCCACATTAGTGCCACATCAACGGGACATCAGAGCCACGTAAATAATTATATATTTAAATTTTTATTATTATTATTATTATTAAAAGACATCTTTTTGCGTCATAATTATAAAATGTCAAACAATGAATCACCCAAAATTCAAGAAAGTTGCATCAAATTTTTAGTTCTAATGTAGGCACACACCTTGTTGATGAAAGGTGTGGAGCTTGAGGGTATAATTAAATATGTCATTATTAAAAGGAATTAGTATATATTATCGCGTGATGCGCGGATAATATTAGAAAAAGTGATTACATTATACATTATATTTGAACATATATATTATTTGTTTGAGCATATCAAATTTTGTTTCACAGTCATATGTTCATTCAAGTATTCGTAAAAAAGGAATTACTTACTTTTATCTAGTAAAAATGTAAGTCTCATTTTATTTTTTTTCTGGAAGTCAAACTAATATCCAATATCTAATTGTCGTATGTCTGAAAAAAATAGAAGTGTTAAATATCATAGTTTTTAGGTTAAGCAGTTGAGAGCAATTTTTTTGTGCGTGAAAATTTATTATCTTTAACTTAAAATTCAAAGAAAAAATAATTTTTCAATTCATGCTCAAAAATTATCTTTCAATTCATGACAATGTAAGTAAGTATAATCTTCAAATTCAAGAACTATTTTCTGGAAACTGACATTGGAGAAAGTGTAAAAATATAACCATCTCCAAAACTGTAAATTTTTAATATATATCTTATAATTTATTCATATTTTATATTAAAAATAAATAATTAACAATACATGTATAAAAAGGCCCCACATTAAAAAAAAACTAACCACCCACTGATAACTTTTGTGATTTTAATAGAGATAAGTGTCAAAAACACACTCTATCTTCTATTTTTGAGTTTCATATCTAAATTATTGAGAGTGTGAGTTTTATACCTAAACTATCACTTATTAGTTGGAGAAACACACATCTATCTTTTATAACAGTCTCATCATCATGTGTGTAATACACTCCCTCTTTTATTTAAGAAAATTGTCACATCACACTCCACATGGATAAAACATTTTACCTTGACAAAAATTAAATAAATTATTAATATTAGTTAAAATTAAAGATTAAAAAATTATTATCACAAAAAAAATGCAAAATAATTTTCTTACCCCACTCCATCACTTCCTCTCAACGTATCCCCCACACACACACACATTTTTTTAGTTTTTTTTTTTTTGCTTAAATTTCTTTTATAAAATATTTAAAAAAAATTTACAATATCTCCCCCCCCCCCCACCCCCATCAAATATTAATTAAGATATTTTTTATTTAAAAAAAAAAAAATTCTACCTAACCCCCACTTCCAAAAAAATTCTCGCTTTGTGTTAGATATATACATATCAAAAATATTTTTCACTTGCCGCCACAATACTTTTTTTAAATAATTTTTTTATTTATGTTATATTTGCTACACAAGTAGAAAAAAATTCCTAAAAATATATGTACATATCTAACACAAAACGAGAAAAATGTAAAAAAAAAAAAAAAAAAATAGCAATGGATGTTTAAGTAGGGTGGGGTAGAATTTTTATTTTTTAAGAATATAATAATATCATTTTTTTAGGGAATGAATGGGTGGTTTTTTTTTTTTTGGAGGGGGGGAGAGGGAGGAGGTGGGTAAGAAAAATAATTTAAATCTTTTTTGGGGATAGTAATACTTTAATATTTAGTTTTTAATTAATATTAATTATTTATTATTTATTTTTTGTCAAGGTGGAATATTTTATCCATGTGAAATGTTATGTGTCAAGGTTTATTCAAATAAAAGAGAAATTGCATTACACACACCACTGAGGTGTGTTTCTCAAACTAATAAATGATAGTTTTAGTATGAAATTCACACTCTCAATAGTTTAAGTATGAAACTAAAAAATAGGAATAATTTAGGTGTGTTTTTGACACTTATCTCTATTAATTAAATAAAAAATATTCCTCATCTCCCATTCAAATAAAAATAAATTTTATCCTTTTATATCACAAAGAAAAAAAAAGTTATATTACAAAAATTATAAAAAAAATAATGCAGTTTATGTAGTATAGTATTTATAAATTCTTACGTAAATATAAAATTATAATAATAAAAAGAAATGCAAGCAAAATCATTGTACAAAAGAGATTAAATTGCTACAGAGACGGGCATTGAAAACAAATTTCATAATACCGAGTATGTGATTTTCATGTTTCTGATTTTACTTCTTAGAATTTCGCATTTTATTGATGACCAAGGCAACTGGATTGATAACCAGGAACGTCTCCTAAAACATATTGTAGACTACTTTCAAAATATCTACACCACCTCCAATATTGTTTCCAGTGTCCATACCCTGCACCTCAAAAATTACCACATCCTTTACGACGGTCGAGCTTGACAACCCCCTCAAAGATGCGGAGATTTTTAATGCAGTCAACTCTTTCAAACCTTTTAAATCTCCGGGACCGGATGGTTTACATCCTTTCTATTTTCAAGAATTCTGGCATACTATTAGCCCCATAGTGATGAAGTTCATTCATGATATCTTTAACAATCTTGAAGTTTCTCCTACCATTAATCAAACCTATCTTTGTCTAATTTCCAAGACCCAAAATGCTAATAATCTTCATAATTTTAGACCTAAGTCTTTGTAATACTATCTACAAAATTATTTCAAAAATCATCGTTTTTCGGATAAAACCTTCCTGCAAGAAATCATAGGTCCTTATCAATTTAGTTTTTTTAAAAGGCAGACAACACTATTATTATCCAAGAACTGATGAATAAGTTTAAAACTACAAAAGCTTCTACGGGTAACTTCATGCTAAAGCTTGATCTTGAAAAAGCTTTCGACAAATTGGAATGGTCCTTTATTTACCGAGCTTTAGTTTATTTTAAATTTCCCCCTAAAATCTATAAACTCATCATGTATTGCATCTCTTCTTCCTCTATGGCTGTCCTCATAAATGGCATTAACCTTTCCAGAGGAATCCGACAGGGGGACCCTCTTTCCCCTTATCTTTTTATTTTATGTATGGAAATGCTTCCCGACTACATAAATTATCAAGTAGATATAGGTCTCTGGGAAGTGGGATCCCATTAAAATCTCGTCTCGAGGCCCCTATTTTTCGCATCTATTCTACGCAGACGATCTCACTCTCATGGCCAAAGTCAATAATTCCTCTATCCACTCCATGGATCAAAGCATAGACCTTTTATGCCAACTTTCTGGCCAAACAATCAACAAAACTAAATAAAAAATTATTCCTTCGTCAAATTGTAATGCTACTACCATCTCCCACCTCACTTCCACTTTTGGCATTACCCACACCTCTAATTTTGGGAAATATCTCGGTTTCCCTATTCTCAATAATTCCCCAAACCCTCGAGATTTTCTTCACATCGTTGATAGGATGAAGCAAAGTGTCACGATCCGAGTCTACTCCCTGGACGTGGTCGGCACTCGAGAACCATTACTGGTCCCCAAGAAAATCCTCATCCTGGCTGACTATAAGCAAAAGACTAACTCAAGCATATAAAAGCTTAAAACTAAATTAAATTCAATATACTCAACTTTAAAATAATTTGAACAATACTCAATAGATAACTCAGGGTTTGTAAAAACAACTCAAGGAAGATACATACTGAAAATAACTCAACTTTGTCTATCTATGAAGCATCTACTATTACAGAAGCATATCGGGACAAGACCCACGAAATCTCAAAACTACTAATTGTAAGATAAAGGTGAAGTCCTCCGGAATATAAGAAGACACACCAAAGTTGACTAGAACATCCCATGACCTCAACGAAATGCATGTTGATGATCCTGAATACTTGTATCTGCATCATTTCGCATACCAAATGGCTCAGGACATGGAATGTACGAGCATATAAGGGGGATTCTAAAGCATAAACATAAGCTTGAACTGGTGGAATAGAAACATACTTACCTCTTCTCAACTCACTCAACTCAACTCGAATCAAAGGAACATAGTCCAACTCAATGAAACTTTGTGAAATAAGGCTCAACTCAATAATAAGATACTCGACTTTGGGTACTCAACTCTAGATACTCAACTCAATATAGAGCAACAATACATATGTAATATATGGAAAGCTTTCAAAACAGTAGAAAGCAACTCAGTTTGTATGCAAGGATACAAGATAAACTCTGCTTGTATATGAAAATACAAAGTAACTAAGTGTATATAAGAATACAAAATATCTTTGTGGGAGTTTCTCTAACCGACAACATCACTATGAGTTATGTGATGATACAACGTCTTGCCTCACGCTGTCAGGGCCGTCCTATACTTTGTCGAGGTATAAAACCTGCTACTAAGTGGATCCACTAGTCTATGCTAAAAGCATTAAGGAATTATCTAAAAAGTATGACAATTTCTAGCCACGCTGGCTATATGGTTTATGGGGGTTGTGAGTTATCTGAACTCTCCCCCATATTGGTGTTCAATACTACTCCCAAAATATAACTAGCTCATATGTTTAAAAACATAACTCTTTCTGTGTTTTGAGAATATTACTCAAAAATCTTTCTCTTAAAAGAGATGATACTCAAACTGCTCAAAACTCTTTTGGAAATCTTAGTTTCCTCTCATCTTAAATGTAAAAACATTTACTCTTGGGAGTACTTAGTTTCCATATATCATTTTAAAGAAAATGAACTCAACTCTACTATTCCTCAACTCAGTGCTCAAGTCTTTAAAACAAGTTTTAAAATAATTTGTAAAAAGACTTCTTAAAATAGGTTTCATGCCGAATTATGGACGTGAACGACTCAATTCAAGGTTTTCAATAACCATGCATAAAAATCAACACTTGGAACTCAACAACTCCAGAACTCAAGGAGTTAATGATACTACTCATCTCAAGAATGTTCGACTCAGAGGGTTCATGCGGAATTATGGGAATGAACTACTCAACTCAAGGACTCAATGATACCTCTCATCTCAAGATTGCTCAACTCATGGGGTTCATGCGGAATTATGGGCATGAACTACTCAACTTAAGGACCTTCATGGGTAACATGTAGTAGCCCCATGATTAGGAATATAATCCCAAAATGATTAGGAACTCAATACTCAAGACTTAGAATTATCGAAGATGCTACTCCTTTCGAAGATACTCAATGTATGGAGTTCATGCAAAATTTATGAGCATGAACGACTCAACTGAAGGGTCTAAAGAACGTTATGGAACTCATGTATACGACTCTTCTCATTCTCATACTTACTTCTTCAAAACTTAACTCAAAATCGATAGTTGATCTCAAAAGATTCACAATCAAACTCAAAGATTTTCTTGAACTCTACTCTTAACTTTTTCTTGAATTTGAATTATGAATTCAAGAGTTATGATTCATGATATGAAGGATCTCGTGATGATAAGGTAGACTCATGAACACATTCTCCTCATTCTCATACGCACTTGCTCGAGTCTTGAAACAAATTATTAGAAATCGTAGAAGACTCCTCAAAAAGACTCAAAGGAACTTTCTCAAAATGTTTGAAAGAACTCTCAAGACTTTAACTCTTAGCTCTACCTTGAATTCAAGGTTATTATTTGTGATAGGAAAGATATCGTGATGATTAAATGAGTTTTAGATAGTTAATAATGAGAAACAGTTGAAAAACACTATCTGGGGAGCAAGTCCGCGACGTAGAGATGAATTATAATATTTGGTCGAAATAATTTTTGACAGTGGAGTCCGCATTCTCTCTTCGACGTGGAGAGGCAAGTTTCACTCTGAAGGAACAGGCCCGCGTCTACTTTGTTTCTGTCTGACTTTTTCTTACTCGTTTTTCGACCCTAATTCGTCTAGAATCGAATGGCTTCTTTCCCAATCACTTAGATTTGAATACTCAACTTATGTACAAGATAATATACTCCAAACCACCCTCAATTCACTAAATTTTTATCTCAAGAACTCATCAAACCCATCCTAATTCAAGAACGAAAGCAACTCAAGAACACTAATCAAGAACATCAAACCTTCAACTTTCTAGGACGAAATTACGCTGAAAATAACATGATTGGCGCGTGGGCGAATGAACCCAATGCTATGTGAACTCACATACCTCTTAGGGATCAACCCTTTGGCAAAACTCCGCAAGAAAACTAAAGAATCTTGACAAACGCCTTGGACCTCTCCTCTTTTCTCTTTTTGAACTTTCTTCTAAAACCCTAAGCGTAGATTAGGATTATAAAACTGAACCAAATCAGTTTAGACTCCTAAAACCTTACTAAAAATGAATTAAATCTGATTGGGTAAGGAAAAGATCAAAATACCCCTCATATTTTCGGACAACTTTACTTAAATGGACAGGCTGACTTCAAAAGAGAATATCTCACGAACTCTAAACTTAGCAAACTCGGTGGCTTTGGAAAGATAACTCAAAGACCTTTCATTTGATATCTTATGGGCCACCTAACTCATCATGTACTGAAAGTTATGGTCATTTGAAGTTGACCGAAAACTTAAAGGAACCTAGGAATGACTTGAATGAATTTTCTTTAGTTCTTTTTGGAACTCAAGGTGCTACATTCGGTGACCTTAACACTTAAGAAAAAAATTAAATTCCTCGGTAAAATCCTACTCACAACGAAAGATGGTTCGAGTCTTAGTTCAAAAAAATTCTGGGTTGTTACACAAAGACTTGCCGATTGAAAAATTAATTTCCTCACCTTGGCAGGTAGAACTACTCTAGTGCAATCCACTGTGAATTCCATTTCCAACTACCCTATGCAATACTTTAAGCTCCCCCAGAAAATTCTATACTTTATAAATAAGATCCAACGAGACTTCATTTGGGGTAGTTCTCATCGTAAGAAAAAGATGCACTATTTAAGTTGGAAAACCATTACCACTCCAAAACATCTAGGTGGTTTAGGTCTTCGTGATGCCACTTCCAAAAATAAATCCATTCTTTCGGAACTAGCCTGGAGAATGTTCCGACTTCCCCGTGGACAAAGTCATGTCGTAACAACTTGTGTATTAATCCTGCTCACACCTCTTTTACATGGAAAAATCTCATGATAGGCTGGAAGTATTGTGCTAGAGGAGTTAGATGGTTCATTGCTAATGGAGAAAGTATGAACATATGGGATTTCAACTGGATATATCCTTCAACTAATCTTAGATCTCTCATTAAAGGTCCAATCCCTATTTCACCGGTGGAATCTCGATCGACACTTGTTCTTTCGTATTCCCTCCGGCTATCCTTCATGCCATTCACTCTATCTCGACTTTTCCAACTCGATACTCCCATCTGGTCTCTCACTAATACAGACAAATTCTTCGTCTACCAAATAATCGATCCTCCTAACCCTACAAACCATGTTAAGGATTTTCAATGTATATGGCAACTCAATACTCTACCAAAGATCAAGTTATTCTACTTTTGGATGTGCTACCTGCATGACCGAATCCCTTCAGTTTACTACCTTCACAAACTTCAAATCATTCCCACAAATATCTGTAATGCCAATACAGAAACCACCAAACATATTTTCGTTGACTGCATTATTGCTCAGAATTTCTGGAACCAACGTACATCCCCTACTAATAACATCCGCAACAATGTCGTCGACATGCTTCTGACCTTTAAAAACCTCAACCATACCTTTGCCAATCAGCTTCTCCATTGGGAGATCTTCTTCCCTTAGCTTTTGCCATTTGGCATATCTGGTTAAATCGAAATAATAATATATTATTTAACAACTCCAGCAGCTCAATTTCTATCCCCATAGTTATAATATGCTTTTACTGGCAAATCCATCTCTTCCCCCCCCCCTTCGGAAAAGATCACTATTCATGTTAATAGTTCGCTGGAAACCTCCTCCCCACGGTCACTACAAGCTTAATTTTGATGGCTCCTTCTCTTCACCAGCACTGGTTGGTGGGGTCATCTGCGAAGAACATGGAAATTAGAAGATGGGATTCCACCAACAACATCAAGGTTTCAATGGAAATATTTGCACTGCTTAGAGGCATTGAGTTCCACAATCTTGTTTTCATTTCCGCTGGCAATCGAAAGTGATCCTACAGAGGTAATTACTCTTCTAACTGATAACTCAAATCCAATTAATGTATGACTCTCTCCTCTCTTCAGCTGGTATATATGTAGGTACTGACTGAAGCAAAATCCCCCTATCAACCATAACTTCAGAGATGGTTAAGGTGGCCCATCACTTGGATAATATAATGAAGCAAGAACTACTAATAACTTTGTAATATTTTCTACTCTCCCTGCTGGGGTAACTTCTAGCATGACATCAGATGTAGCAGGACACATTAGTATTAAACGAGTGTCCTTTGTAGCTTGTATTAACCTAGCTAGCTAAATTAGGGAATTATATTATCCCAACTGTATCCGCTACTTAAGTTATTATTATTATATATCCTTTCCCACCAAAAACAAATGGTTTGTTACTTCTTTTTTATATCTTGGCAAAATAAGTAGTACTAACTTTTGTCATGTTTAAAAATATGCTGACGTGACCAAAAAAAATTAAATACACGTCTTTAATTATATTTTTTGTCACCTCAGCTTTTAGATGGAATTAAGTTCATTTGAAAGTTGTTAAGGGAGGGGTATCTAAATGTGCATGTAGTTAAAGTGCTAAAATAAATTTTGTCGTCAAGTTCAGAGGGTGATTTGATGTATTTTCTCTTTAATTTTTTTTATAAACAACCCACAATAGATTCGGTATAATGTAAAAATGAAAAAAAGAAAAGAATAAGAAAATGGAAATATATGAATAATAGTATGAGTTCATATTACTCTTCAGAATATAAATAAGTGAACAAAATAGATCGTCACATAAGAAAGAATACTATAGTCATCACTAAATCAATGACTTGGAGACCCAAAAATTGAGACCCCAAGTCATTGTTTTAGTGACCTTATGGTCAAGAAGACCCTGGATCGTGCTTATTGGATCGAAACCGGGTCAACCCGGCCAAGTTGACAAGTTTAATAAAAAGTTGTGGATCTTACTTCTAGATTGGATCTATGTAGATTGTTCACATTTAATTCATAATCATAGTAGACACCTAGACATGAATGAAGAGGAATGATTAAAGAAGGGAAAAAAGATGAAATAAAACCCCAAAAAAGAATATTTTGAGATCTCAAACGTGGTCTAAACCATTTTGGTACTACTGTAGAGGAGGGACAACATCGCACTGTGTAATCATTTTTCAGAAATTCAATTATTATTTTTCCTATGTTTAACTCTTTCGGTCCCAATGCCCATTCTTAAAACTACACATTAAAAAATAATGATTACTTAACCTTTATTAATGTCGTTTATACACATTTTATTATTTTACTATAGGGGTGTGTTTGGTATGAAGGAAAATGTTTTCTTGGAAAACAAGTAGATTTTTTATTTATTTTCTCATGTTTGGTTGGTGAGTAGAAAATAGTTTTCGGAAAAGATTTTTAGTGTTTGATTTATGAATGAAAAATGTTTTTGAGAAATATCTTTTATTCTTACTAGAGTAGAAAATAATTTTTGAAATTGAAAATATTTTTTAAAAACAAACTTAATTTTTTTTTTGGGTGGGCTGGAGGGGTGGGGGGTGGGGGTCGAGGATAGGGGTGAAAAAAATGAAATTTTGAAGTTGAAAATATTTTTTAAAAACAAACTTATATTTTTTTTGGGGGTGTGGGGGGGGGGGGTGGGGGGAGGGTCGAGGGTAGGGGCGAAAAAATAAGAATTTGAAGTAGAAAATATTTTTTTAAAACAAACTTAAATTATTTTTTTGAAGGGGGTGGGGGTAAAAAAAATAACAAATTGAAATTAGAAATATCTTTTAAAAACAACTTTTAATATTATTTTTTTGGGAGAGGGGGTGGTGGTAGGGGGCTGGGGTAGGGGTGAGGGTGGGGTAAAAATATTGAAGTTAAAAATATTTTTTAAAAACAAGCTTTAAATTATTTTTTTGGGGGGTCGTGGTTAGGGGGCTGGTTTAACTTTTGAGGGTAGGGACAAAATAAATTGATTTTTTCAACAAAAAAAATTGTAATTTGAAGTTGGAAGAGAGTTTTGAAAAGTGTTTTCCTTAAGTTTTGAAAGAAAGTCATTTTCCTTAAATTTGAGGAAAATAAGTTGATTTGGAAAACATTTTCCACAACATATAACCCAATCAAATATGAGAAAATTGAAAAATATTTTCCTTCATACCAAACACACCCTAGTTAATTACAATACTCACTCTAGTTCATATTAAGTGAATTGTTAGACATGTTACATCTTTTAAGAAAAATATTTAAGGAGATAAAATGCTACTTTCACTATTACCTTTTTTATTATTCCCAAGTTATTCAAAGTTAGGATTGTCATTATATGAACGGTTAAATAAAAATAAATTCCAACAATTTTCTTGAAATTAAATAATTTACTTATTTTGAACTATAAAAAAGTTGAAATAATTTAATATGGAATAGAGTGAGCGTCACCCAAAAATTACTCCTTCCGTTCTTATTTACTTGTCAAATATTTCCTAATTTGATTTTTGTTTTTACTAGTCATTTTTTAACAAATCAAGGAAGGACAATTTTCTTATTATACCTTCAATTTATTAAAATTAAGTTAATATCTTTGAAAAATATAGTGAGTAAATATATTTGGGACCCTATTGATTAATAAAGTTAAAATAGTAAACTCACTGCACCAATTTTTTTTTTTAATAGATGTGTGAGGTCAAAATTTGATAAGTAAAAAGTGGCTATATATTAGTTGTTTTGTTTTAGAATATTTGAAAATTTGTACAAGTCAAAAGTTTGCTAAGGACAGGTTCAAACAAACTTGCTTTTTTTTTTCTTGTTTGAATTGATTTGGGCGTGCAAATAGCTAATGTTGAAATCTTCGTATTCCGGAACTACCCCTCTCCTCTCTTTGTCAATTTAGTCAACAACATTTAATGGTGCATTTGACATTGTTTCCACTTTAAGCACATTGGGAGTATTGAAGAATAAGAATGCAGAGGAGGCAATGAAGCAGTGAACCCCATTGCTGCTGAGCTGATCAGATTCAGTATTTTCGTAAGCTTCAATTCATTTTGTTTTGATGTCCATTTGAAGGTCAATGATAATTTTAAAATAGATTTCTTTGTTTGATCCAAAGGATTTGCAAATTCCATTGGCTTTGGGCTTTGACATTGGATAGGAGTAGAGTATTACTACTTGATAAAAAGTGTGTGTGTTTTTCCTCATTTGTGATTGTGATGCTTGTTGTCAATGCTGGTATATACATTACTCCATCTCACATCTGTCCCATTTTGTATGAATTAGTTTGATTTGACGAAAGAAAAAAAAGACTTTTGAAACTTGTGATCTAAAATAAGTAATAGATATTTGTGTGATTATAAATCAAATGTTACTTAATATAGAAATGTGTCATTATTTTTTTTAAACCGACTAAAAAAAAAAGTAAATCATATAAATTGAGACAAGGGGAGCATTAATTACACTTGCCTCAGCGAAACTGATAACACTTGCATATATTTTCAGAAGAACTACAGAATTATAGAAGCAGAGCAGGTATGCTGCAAAGCTAAGTTTATATTGTTATCTATGGGTTATAGTTATTACTTCTAAATTGTTTCTTTCTATTATTTTCAGTTGCCTATGTGAGAGAGCCAAAGCTGCAACACTGGCGTGGATTGATAATTTCTTGTACTGGTTCAAAGACCAGGATTTTGCAAGGACAAAACCTGTTGCCATTTTGTTCTTTGCTGGAGTCAAGGCCACCTTGCTACATTCTGAAACCAAACGCTTATACTCTTCGTGGTGGGATACTGGCCATATTCCAAATAACTCAAAATGGCTTCAACATAATCTTACTGGTGAGTGCTGAGGGATCAAAACCTTTCTTCTTCTAATGGCTATACATGAATAGATTTGCTTTCCCTGTTGGATCTTCCTTAGACTTCAACCCTCTTATTTACCGCTTTCTTTCAATATTATATGATTCTTGTCATTTTGATGTTAAGCTTTTACTCCGATTAATGGATGATGGTATATCTTCTGGTTTTACAAAAACTTAGTAAATCTGCATTGCACTGACATAAAATGTGTGTATGCAATTTGTGCTTGTGAGTCTATTACCAGCATGTGGTATGAACTAGAGTATGATTAGTTTGCCAATCAAGAGGTCACATGATTGAATATGCATACATCTGCTGTTCCATTACCATATAAAGTTATATCTTTACTTTAGACTATCGGATAAGTTGATACTCGTATCTGGAGCGGTTACACTTCTTCCTGTTTTCCTTTTCCTCTCTTCTCTGCATTACATACATTGTGATACAAGGATAGATAATCTGCTTTGGATCTCAGATTTTCCGTTGTCCTCTTTTCCGAACTAGAAACCATATAATTATATTGATTTTGATGATTTCATCTTCATGCTTTAGGATCAATGAACTATTGTGATAATCATTTCTTAAAAATCCGCTGCAGATTGGGAATTCCATTGGAATGGTTCCTGAAAATTCTGTGTTTCACATCTTAGGTTGAGTGATTCGAGCGACCTCAGAGGCAGTTTCACTTACCAATGAATAGAGAGGCAGTTGGACATACCAATCATCAAAATATCTGGTTTTAGGGGGTTAATGTAAAAACTGGAACATAGATAGGAAATTCTCTAGACAGGAGAAATCAATTCAATGCATTATTAGTAAAGGAATTGCTATGCTGACTCCACAAGAGACTGCATTATTAATGGACGCTCCTTTTGCAGATCCATCACATCCATACATATTATTACAACCACCCTTGCTATCCCCAACAAGCTCCCTTGTGCATTCAAAACCAAATCTACTTACCAACTACTTAGACATCTTCCTTTATGTGGATATCTTATAAATGGTGTAAGAGATTATATGCACAATAGCCGGTGGCGGAGCTAGGTGGGGGATCATGGCTTAGACGAACTCACTAGCTTTTTCATAGATTCTGTATTTGTATTAGAAAATTAAACAAATATATGTGTATATTCACTTGTGAACCCCTGACAAAATTGATTGACAACTTAGTGATAAGGAAGCGGCGGTGAAACTGCCTTTCACACTAGTATTATGGGTTCAAACCCCACAAGGAAGCATGTTTTGCAATATTTTTCTCTTCTATCCTAAACTTTAGAACCCAAACTCCCAATTCTGGCTCTGCCTCTGGCAATAGCTACTTATTCTATAAACTAAATCTGTTCAAGTTCATCACTGTTATGTTACACACAAATCTGTTGAGAAGGAGCAGAAAATGACGATGTAGAGGTGAACAGTAGTTGAGAAGCCGGTAGCTTTAGGCTTACATTTTTGTCTTCTACCCATATTCTCGTTAGTCTTCTAGCTGTAACTACTATGCCTCAATCCCAAGTTAAGTTGCAGCCAGCTATATGAATTTTCTCTATCTATGTCAGACAATTTAGACATGTTTCAGACCAATTAATATTTAAGAAAATTTAGGTTCTCTAGCACTATGAGTTCTCTACAGTTTCTACTGACATACAGATCTCTACAAGACTAGAAGACTCCTTGCAAACAAACATTCAACCTAAAGTTCTTCTGTGGTGTCCTATTTTTCGCTTAGCTGTCGTAAATTTCAAGAAATTATTGGTCATTTGAGACAACTTCGTTACATGTGATTTTAGGTCTCTACCTCTTCCTCTTTTTGATACCTTTAATCACCATGATCTCATACTTGTGGACGGGTGCCTTTGGAAGTCAATGTACGATATGACGAAAACATCTCAAGTGACTTCTCTTATTTTATCTTCTATATTGCTACTTTCACCTTCTATCATCTCTAATCTTCTATGACCATACAGCTATCTTATTATCCACATTTCCGCTGTACTCGTGTTTTTGTGGATATGTTGGACCTTAGTGGCCCAAGATTAATTCCATACAACATTATCAGTCTTACAACCATCTATGGAACTTGCCTTGTATCCTCTCATGGAATAACACTCTAGTAGGACTTCTCTATTTTAACAATGCTATTTTGATTCTATATGTCACAGTTTCATCTATATGTCATTCTCCTAAGACAACGATATTAAGTATCTGAATTATTTGCATTAGCACCACATTCGTGTCTAATCACACATCATCTTCACTCTTCTTTATGCTGCCCGAATTCACAATGATTCTTCCCACTACTACTTCTCCTAAACTCTTAGGGCAATTTTGGCTAAGCTTCCAGGATCTGCTTTTTCTGAAAAATCCTTCTTGGTATAAGTACTTTAGAGCTGCATAAATTTGAGTTTGACCACACAGTTTTGAAGCACTTCTGTTTCCGAAACCTACCAGCCATAAATTTAAACTATATCTCTGTCACTTTTGTAGTGTCGCTAAGTTTACTCTCTATTACTCTTTCCCGAAAGTTCATTGTAGGACTCATATTTAATGCTACGATTAGGGGTGTCAAAAATGAACCCAAACATAGGTAACCCGCCCATAATTTTAAGGGTTGGGCTCAAGATAATTTGGATTTTGGATTGGGTTCAATCTCAACCCATTCAAGCCTAACCCATTTTAAGAGAATCCTCAATTGAGCCCAATTCAATCTCCAATTTCAACCTGTTTTAAAACTCTTTACTAAGATATGTTCCTATATTAAATGTATGAATTATTATATATTTAACATCTTTAGGATTTATCTATCCATTTGGTACTTTTAAAAAAAAAAAAAAAATCTTTAGCGGAAATTCGAATTGTGATTATAAAAGTTAAATATCACTATGTTAAAATTATTGAGATTAATCTGGTCAAATTGGGCGGGTCAAGACCCAACCCGTTTTTAGTCCATTTGAACCCAACCCATTTGAGCCCAAAGTAAACTTGGGCGGGTCAAGACCCAACCCGATTTCTATCTCCAACCCATTTTAATATCTCCAATTTCAACCCAACCCACCCATTTGACAACCCTAGCTACGATAGTTCACACAACATTGAATATCTCATTACATGGTCTTCTATTTGTAGTAGTTTTTTTCTAATCTATAAGTTTCTTCTCATGCACTTTTTTTCTCTTTTTTCTAAAATCTCATAGGAAACTTAACTGATGTTGCTTGTATCTTATTTCAACAGAAATGGATGCTAAAGTAAAGGCAATGTTCAAGATCATTGAAGAAGATGCAGATTCATTTACAAGAAGGGCTGAAATGTATTACAAGAGAAGGCCTGAGCTAATGAAGCTAATTGAGGAGCTCTACAGGGCATACCGGGCACTAGCAGAAAGATATGATCATGTAATTGGGGAGCTCAGGCAGGCCCAAAAAACCATGTCAGAGGCATTTCCCGACCAACTACCTTTTCTACTGGCTGAAGATTCACCCATGAGATCTTCCACACAAGTTACTGAACCACATACTCCAGAAATATTGTGCCTTAGTGCATCGTCTGATACACATGAATTTCATCAGTCCACTACGGGTTTAATACCATCTAGTATACATGCTGCTCAGAAGATTGGATCTCATAATGGTGATTCTAATAAGGGAACAAGTGACTGGGGCTTAAAACAGTTGCTTGAGATGCTTGGGGCAGGAGAAGAAATGCTAAAGAACACAAAGTTCCTCGAAGGAAAATTGAGTAAAGGATTGAACAGAAACACAGAAGAAAAGAAAAAATGTTTGCATAATAAAGTATCTGAATTGTCAGATGAGAATGGGAATATCAATTCCAAGATCCTCACTCTCGCTGAGTCGGAGCACGCTGATCAAGCTGAAGCTGAAGTTCAAAACCTAAAGGAAATCCTAGCTGTCATGCAAGCAGAAAAAGAAACTATCGTCATTCGGTATCAGCAATGCATGGATCAGTTATATGCTGCAGAGAGGGAACTCAATAGCGTACAGAAGGACTCCGTGAAGTTCTGTGAACAAGCTAGCAGAGCTGAAAATGAAATTCAGAAGATGAAGGAATCCCTTATCAAATTAGAGGCTGAACGAGATGCTGATTTGAGCAAACACAACAAGTGTCTGGAAAGGATATCTAATATGGAAGTTACAGCTTCTCAAGCACTTGAAGACACAAAAGAACTAAAAAAGAGAGCAATTAAGGCAGAAACCGAAGCTCAGAATATTAGGAATGACATCTCTAATTTAGAGTCTGAAAAGTATGCTGTCCTTCATGAGTATAAGCTAAGAATGGTAAACATATCTGACCTTGAGGAAAAACTCTTGGTGGCTCAGGAAGAATCCAGAATGCTTATGGAGATAACTGATAAAGCTGAAGCTGAGATCAACAAACTGAAAATTGTTCTGATGGAACTAATTGAAGAGAAAGAAGCTGCTGCTGGTGACTATAAACATTGTCTGGACAGAATATCAAACCTTGAGAATGAGCTAGCTTGTTCCCAAGAGGATATAAAGTGCCTGAATGGTGAGATTTCAATAGGAGCTGCAAAGCTTAAAGATACTGAAGACAAGTGTGTTGTGCTGGAGATATCAAAGCATTCATTGTACCTAGAGATAGATAATTTGGCAAAGAAGATTGCAATGAAAGATCAAGAACTCTATGAGAAGCAGAGGGAATTAGAGAAACTTCAAACTGATTTGCAAAATGAGCACTTAAGCCATGCACAAGTTGAAGCAACTCTTCAGGCTCTGCAACACTTGCACTGTCAATCGCAAGAAGAGCAGAGAGCTCTGGCCATGGAGCTCAGAAATAGTCTTGAGCTGTTGAAGGAAGTGGAAGCATACAAAAGTAGTTTGAAAGGTGAACTTAAGCGAGTGACGGATGAAAACCATAGCCTGAATGAACTGAAATTTTCCTCAAGCAATTCGATCGAGAAGCTGGAGAATGAAATCCTTAGCTTGAGGAAGATGGAGGAGAAACTTGAAGTGGAGGTTGCACAACAAGTTGGACTAAGTAGCAACCTTCAACAAGATATTGCATGTTTGAAAGAGGAAATCAAGGACCTGAACAGGAGCTACCAAGCTTTATTAGAGAAAGTGAAGGCGGCAGGTATAAGCCCTGAATGTGTCGACTCTTCGATAAAGAGCTTGCAGGAAGAGAACTCCAACCTCAGGATAATCTGTGAGAACACCAAATGCGAGAAAGAAGTCCTCCACAAGAAGTTGGAGGACGTTCATGAACTTTTGAAGAAGAAGGCTGTTCTGGAGAGTTCCCTCTCAGGTGTAACTGGTGAGTTGCAGGGATCGCAGGAAAAGGTGAAAGCATTGCAAGAGTCTTGTCAAATTCTCAATGGAGAAAAATCCATTCTTGTTGCTGAGAAAGCCGCTTTACTCTCTCAGTTGCAAATTATAACTGAGAAAATGCAGAAACTCCTGGAGAAAAATGCTATGCTCGAGAACTCTCTTTTGGGTGCAAAAGTTGAACTTGTAGGTCTAACTGAAAAAGCAAATAGTTTTGAAGAGATATGTCAATTGCTGAAGACAAGAGTTAAGGAATCGGAAGAGAAGTATGCTTGCCTAGAGAAGGATAAACAAGCAGAACAGCTACAACTTGAAGAACTTAGAGTTTCTGTTGAAATGGAGAAACAAGAAAAGATCAACTTTATGCATCAGAGTGAAACCCGATTAATTTATATGGAAAACCATATCCATCACCTACAGGAAGAGAGTAAGTGGAGGAAGAAAGAGTTTGAAGAAGAACTCGACAAAGCTTTAAAATCCCAGTTTGAAATTTTCATCCTGCAAAAATTTATGCAAGATATGGAAGAAAAGAATTTTTCTCTGTTGATTGAATGCCAGAAACATATTGAGACATCAAAATTGTCTGACAAACTGATTATAGAGTTAGAAGATCACAACCTGAAACAGCAGGTTGAAGCAGACCTTTTAGTACATGAGATTGAAAGGTTGAGAATGGGGATATATCAAGTTTTCAAGGCCCTTGGAAATGATTCTGACTTTGTGTCTGAAGGAAAGGTGGAAAATGAACAAACTTTCCTGCATTGTTTATTGCGCAGTGTTGAGGATCTGAAACGTGCACTCAGAATGTTCGAGTATGATAAGCAACAGTTGTTGATTGAAAACTCAGCTCTTCTAACTACGCATGCTCAGCTGAAATCAGAGGGCCTGGAATTGGAGTCAATGAAGAAATCTATAGAGGAGGAGCTTAATATCGTGGCAGAGAAGCTGGTTACAGTGCAGAAACACAACCATTGCCTACTAGAAATGAACAAGAAATTACAGTCAGAAATGAGCAACAGTACTCAGCTAAATGCCATACTTGAGGTGGAGGTTCGGACTGTCTGTCTCAAGCATGGTGAGTTGCAGAAAGCTTACTTTGAATTACAAAAGAAATACTCTCAAGTACTTCATCAGAACGAGACATTGTTGACAAAAATCTCAGAGATCAAGGAGGAGAAATGGATAGTGGAGCAGGAAAATGATGTTTTTCTACTTGAGACACTGGCGCTGGGTAATTTCTCTACCATTTTGAAGAGTTATGGTAGTGAAAGAACTGCTGAGCTAAAGTCAATTTTTGAAGATATGCGCAAACTTCATGGTGTTATGCTTGACTTTGAGAAGGAGATGGATGTATTGAATGGGAAGCTGGAGATGAAGGAAACTGAAAACTTACTCCTGAAGAAATCAGTTGAAAGGTTACAAGAAGAGCTCCATGGGGTGAGGGAATCTAATGATCATCGCAAGTTGGAAATGTCAACTGGAAAAGAACTTCAGGGTAAGCAGGAAATTCAGCTTTTTGAAGCAGAACAGAGCTTTAAAGTATCTGAAAAATTGAACTCAGAATTGCATAGGGCTCTGGATGTACTAAAGACTGACTGTCTAGAATCCTCGAAGTTGAATGAAGATCTAGAAAAGAAGATATTTGAAATGTTGAGAGATAATACCACTCAGAACAAGGAAATTGAATCTCTTCAAGAAGCGAACACGAATTTGGTGGTTGAATTAGGAAAATTGCATGAAGAAATTGAAGAGCAGCGAATCAGAGAATACTGCCTAAGTTCAGAGCTCCAAGAGAAAGACTATGAATTTGGACTATGGGAGGCAGAGGCAGCAACATTTTATTTCGATTTGCAGATTTCCTCCACACGAGAAGCATTAATGGAAAACAAGATGGATGAGTTAACCGAGATTTACGGGAGACTCGAGAATGAAAATGCTTCCAAAAGTTTGGAGATTGAACATATGAAAATGTTAATCAATTTAATGGAGAGTGAAATTGGAGAACAGAAGTCACAGTTACATGCATATGCTCCTGTAATAGCCTCTTTAAGGAATGATGTGGTATCGCTTGAGCATAATGTGCTCCTCCAGACGAGCCTTAAGCTAGCTGGCTCTCAGGAACCAAAGGTAATGTACTTTCTTATAATAAGTGATATACATGTCTCTGTATTATCCTGCTTACTGAAAATTGGGCCTGAATGTTACTCAAGCCTTTTGCATTTTTACATGGCCTTAGCTTTAGAACGTCAATCAGTGTTTTGATCGGAATTAACATGGCATATGTTTGCTATTACTTTAAATACTATTGTTATTCAGGATTTTCTTTGAAGTTCTTCCTCTTGAGGATTCATTCTCTCAGAACTATTTCCAGTGTCTGGCATTTCTTAGGACTAGACTGACTTGTTTCTTGCTTTGGTCTCATGACCTGCATCTAGATTGTGAAAGGATATCTAGTTCAAAAGTATTAATTTTACACTGGTTTGATATTTCCTAATTTACTTGTAAGTATAATATTGTATGGACTTGAGTTTAAAATTAAAGCAAAAGAATATGAAGGTCATTCCCAGCTGTGTTTTTACCTAGACATAAAAGTGGAGAACTTGGGATCAGCTGCAATTTTGTGTTGAAATTTCTTCTTCTTGCATATATTTGCAGTGTGTTGACATTGAGGTTCATCCAGATGAAAGTGGATTTGTAAATCTGATAGAAAATCAATCGGTCATGACAAAAGACATTCAAGATCTGCAGGAGCTCAGAGATAGGATTAAAGCAGTTGCCAAAGTAGTGAAAGAGAGGAACAAGCCTATTTTACAGGTATCTTCATACAACAAGATACGTCGAGATAGTGCTGAAAGTGAAGTTGAGGAATTAAAATCTCGGCATAGCTTTGATCTAGAAAAAGATGAGCATATAGAAAGGAGGAGTCCAAGGAATGAGTATGGTGAAGGTCATAACAGGCGAAAAACCAAGCCTAAATCCTTTGACGTCCAAAAGAGGATACTGATGAAAGATATACCACTTGATCATGTTTCTGATGGCTCACTACAAAGAATTAGAACAAGAGGTTCTTCTGATGTTGACGGAGCAGATGATCAGATGCTTGAGCTATGGGAAACCATAGAGGAAGGTAGTCCCAGTAAAATTATGAAGGAACGGGCAAATCATCCACCAACAGAATCAGAGGTGGAGAAGGAGTTTGGTGTTGATAAGTTAATGAACTCCTTTGATGCAAGTGTTGAAACAAATAAGCAGATTCTGGACCGGCTTTCCTCTGATGCAGAGAAATTGATTAGTCTTCAAATGACTGTTGATAACATGAGAAGGAAATTGGATAAGAAAAGAAAGGCTAGGAAAGACAAAAATGTTGATTTTGTAGCAGCACAAGAACAGTTACAAGAAGTTGAATTAACAATTGTGCAGCTGGTGAATTTGAATGGCCATTTGATGAAGAATACAGAAGAAAGCACACATTTCACAGGAAGCACTTCGACATATTCAAAAGAGTTGTTGAATATCAGGGGACAGAGAGTTTCAGAAGAGGCAAGAAAGGGGTCCGAGAAGATTGGACATGTACAATTGGAGGTTCAAAAACTTGAGTGCATGTTACTGAAACCGGGGGATGAAAAGAAAAGTATTGTCAGAAGCAGATTTTACACAAGTATTGCATTGAAGAAGTTGATTCATATTGGGAAGAGAAATAGTGAAAAGGAAAAAAAGGCCCATCTTTGTGGATGCTTTACACCTTACAGTAGTAGCAGCAACAACAGTAGTAATAGATATCACATCTGAAATGCTTCAGATGTTCCAAGATATTTTACTGTTTGTGTCGTTTCTTCTGTAGTACGAAACTGGAAAACTGATACGCATTCAGTTTTAGCCCTTTAGATGAATCATAACAGTTAGATTGGAGTATTTTTGTTGTTTAACTCAGTTTTGACTATTTTAGTAACAACAATACTTTCTGGATTTGTAATTTAAGCTTTCTAGTTATTGGTAGCCAATTTAGGTGTTTAACAGTGAAACTATCTTCATCTTCATCTTGTGTATGTAGAGTTTCTGCAAAAGCACCAAGTTTCAATAGTCAAGCTACTCAAATCTCCTTCTCTAACCAACATTTGCTTATTTTGTATTTATTAGTACTACTTCTTGATGTCAAACATATTCACCAATCAACCTACTTTTATCTCATTTTGACCTCTATTATATATGACCACATCTGTATTTCATATTGTAAATCATCAAACTGATTACATTGAAGTAGATAATAATTTAGCAAGGGAATTTGGGCTGGAATAGCTCCATCACATAATATTTTGGAGTTTCTAGTTGAAAAGAATAAAAACATACCTTTATCCTTTTAAGAAAGGGAACCATACGATTTTATATTTTTATTGACAAATTTAGTTGCTATAGCATAAGATATGTTCCTTATATAGCAAAACGTTTAAAGCAAGTACAAGAGTACTTTAGTTTTTTTTGTACATAAATTTTGGTTTGATCCGGTTGTATTTATTCAACTAAAAACTAATTAAAAATAAAAGAGTAAAAAAATATTACTCATCAAATTTAGGTTTGAATTGGATAGGGAGGGTTGATCTTATTTGTATTATTAGATCAAAAAAAAAATAGTAAAAAAGATTTACCCACTAAGTTCAATTTTCCGGCATTTATATTTTTTGTTTTAGAGAAGATAGTTTAACTGATTTTGGTTTTAAAAACTCATAGTTATGTGATTTACCTTGGTTTTATGTTGGGTCATGAAAGGGTTAGGTCCTTTTGGGTTGAGCAAAAGTTTTATGTAGACTTATAATAAATAAATAAATAAATATCACGTGTTTAATTAAAACTAAATAACATAATCATACAATTAATGGAGTATTTAAGTCTGAAAATAAAGGAACAAATTTATGCATTTCTGCCCCCTACCTAGGTGAAGGTTTGGACTTTGGAGCAATACAAAAAGGGGGAAGGAGAGCATATTTAACCCCCCCCCCCCCCCCCCTTTTATTGATGGGATAGAAAATGTCAAAAGAGCATTGATCAAAGTAAATTTTTAATCATGATTTATTAATAAATACATTATATATTTGATCCTACTCTTTTGAGTTGACCTTGATTGACAAACAGATACGTAGTGTGCAAATATGTTGTCAAAGTAGAATGTGTTGAGAGAAGATAATCTCCTGGATGGGGTGAAAGAAACTTGAATCATCAACTTGTTTAGACTTGAATCTCAGAGTTGACCAATACATGGCTACTGGGAAATTAAGATCCTTATTTGCTGCCTCATATGATAAAGCTGATTTTAAAAAAAATGGTGACAGGAGATTTCATGGATGCAGGGCACAACTCACCCTAGAAATGAAACCCTTTTGCCAAGTGGTTGTCTCATATCACTTAGAATAACTCATTACCTTGTATGAATCCGAATTACGCTCTTCTTCCTCACTCTAAACAATTTTCTTTCCATCTGGAAGCAAAGATAGTAACAAACAAACAAACATACATTTCTATGGTATGGACAACTTGCAGCTTTCTATTAAAACTGTTTTTGTCCCATACACTGACACTAGCATGCACTAGTATTAGCAGCTTGAAAGCCCGAGTGGTAAAACCTGCTCTCTAGTTGCTTTTGTGTTGCCAAATGCCACTTCTTAGAGCCCTTTACCTCCTATGACTGTGTTTCATCTTCTAACCAGAAGCTTTCAGAATCAATAAATCATCTATATCTTGTGGACACTGTAACCGGCATCCTCCGATGTCAAGTTCTCCTTCCAGTTCTCAAATTCAGATCCGCCAAATACTACTTGTTTGATACCTACATAACTGTACAGAAGATATTTTCAGGGTGAGTCTTGTAGCCGCAAACTATTAGAAACATGCGAAAAAGAAATGGCAAGGATACAACATAAACAACCTTAGTATATATGATAAATTGAAATAAAAAAAAGAAGGTAGTGATTGGCAAAAAGGGTCTGCAATGGCTAGGATTTACGTTCCAGGCATATTCATCATGAGTCTAAAAATAGCTTGATGTTGGGAGAAAGAGATTCTACTTCAAAATGAAGAAGGAACTGAAGCTTACTCGGAGCTTATCTGTGACAAAGCATTAATCAATACATCCAACAGTAAAGGCTCACTTGTCCCAATGTCAACCCTATCGTGAGAAAAGGTCAGATTATAAGCATCAAGCATCATTTCAGATCTAAGGATAACAGATTCAGCCTTTACCATATGCGAGCCAAGTTATCTTGAATCTCAACATCTCCAATGTTATAGAATGTAGTAGGTGTTACATTTGCCCCCTGAACAGCATCATAATTTGGTCTTTTGTCCAAAGGAGATTGGGACAACTGCAAGGAAGAAGCTTGGTTGAGCCTACATATAATACACTCAAGTGTCCTGAAAGCTACTCTTTGAAATTTGTCGACTAAGCATACTGTCATGTTAGAATGATTGGTTATGTCTTTTTGTTACCGCCATCTAAAAGAAGAACATAAGTAGTAGATAATTTGAGAAACTCTACTTGCATATTCATCGAATTACATCCACCAAGACGTCCAACAATGTGCCAAGACCGAATTGTCTGCAACAAAGTTGATGAAATTTAAGTCAATAAAATCCATACGCAAATGTGTCCAGAATTATGAAGAATAAATTACTTACGTCACAAATCAAGGAAATATCCTTCTCCAGTGGGGCATTGTAGAACTCAAACCATATGTAGGTGTTTGAATAATCAAATCTGAATCAGAAGTAAACAGAACTTATTATGAATTTCACTCCTAAAAGGATCTGCCAGCAAAAGTCAAATAAGCAAGACACTCCTTCAGTCTTTCTATGGCGTGCAGAATACTTGTCAGATAATTATCCTTCCGTCTGGATTGTGGGCAAAAGTAACTCTAATGAGATTTAGGAATAAAGACATAGTATTAGAACAGTAAATTGCTAGAACTAACACTTTCTGTTCAATTGCTGACACAGTTGCTGGGGGGGGGAGGGTTCCAGAAGAAGAATATGTCCTTGTACTTTTGATTTCTCTCTCAAACAGGCATTTCCTATACTTGCCAAACAAAATTTCAAATATCAGCAAAGGGGTGTTTCTAGCCTATAGCCATCTATTGTTGAATTAGAAATCCTTCCCTGAAATTTAATTGGAATGGAACTGACTGCAGTTCCAAAGAATGTCATGCACAACCTATGAAGTGCTAATATCAAATCTATGGCTGCTTACTAGTTCTTAACGACACATATGACACAAATAGAACACCATCACATGGTGTCTCTTACAAATGGAAATATTACAATTTAATAACAGGACACAAGATGCACCAAGTGCTCCTCAATTCGATAATTTATGAACCAATCTCATACATTCAGAAGGTAGAGGTGATTTGTTTCATGTAATAATAAGAAATAGAACAATTAAACTCGACCAAACACAAAAAGGCAAAGGTTAGTGTATTTTGGCACTTTTTTGTTATGTGAACTATTTCTTGTTATGTATATTGCAAACTACAAAATGATGAAATATGTTCTCAGCAATTATTCATGTGTGTTTAATGGTATATTTAAAATTTTAAATTACAAATTTGTATCAACATTCAGAGTGAATGTATGCTAGACAATATGCATCAGCATACATGTCTCACCAACTTGCTGGAATGAAAAAAACATTGCGGATTCTATTTGATATATGAAAAAGATGGAGTGCAGTAATATTCTTACTTGTTGAATTCCACTGTCATGGGTGTTGGTGAGCCTGTCTTTGTATGTACAATTTTATTCCTTTTCTTTCTCAATCTCTCCTCCAACTAATAACAAAGTAAATATGATAAGAAAACAGTTCTAATTCTAAATCAATTGATCATAACAAAAAACTGACCCTTGACTTAGCCTTATCGGGATCATCAAGACAGGTCCCAAGAATATCAGCAAGTTCAGGATCTTTGTCATAATTCTTCTCATCATCTTCTCTACCTTGAAAATCGCCAACCCCATCAGCATCGTTGTTGTCTTCTTCTTCAAATAAGGTTAGGAAATCTGTGGTTTTTGCCCTTTGGGATGAGCTTTGATTAGGTAGAAAATGAAAAGGGGAACGAATGGGAGAGCTTAGATATGTCAGCCATTGAGGTGAAACCCTGTTCCGTGGCACCTGGAAAAGAAATGCAGTGTGCTGCAGTGTAAACATCTGCAAACACAATTTTTCAGTAATTTGTAGACGCAAATTGGTATACGACAAATGAGGGAGATGCATCGTTACAGTAGAGTTAACTAAAATCATCACAAAAATATAGAGGATTGATAAAGAATAGGTATAGAGAGAAGAAGCACAAACATACCCTTTGAGAAAAAACAATCCTACAAAAACCCTTATCCTTGGGCTAGTACTAAACTCTTATAGAGCCTCGTACTTTAAGACATTGGTGTCATTCTGTCCAAAAATTAAAGTATATATGCCCTTCACTCAAATAGAAGACTAAATAGGAAATATGGCGCAATCTAATTCGTCGATTCGATATTCAATAAATATCGGGTCGGTAGATAAGATTATGACACGTGTATGTCTGTTAGCATAAACGGTATATATGCTTTAGTTTTTGAACGACAAAAATATCAACGTCCCAAAAATATAACGGAAGGTATTTGCATATCATCTACGATAGTTCAAGGATATATTTGTCTATTTCCCTTTTTTAATTTTATGAACATATAAAAAGTTCAACATAATAAACCAAAAATTAAAACCTTGTCTTTGAGGACATTGGTTTTCATTGGAGAAGTCGAATTATATTTTGTCCCCTCCATAAAAAACTTTACAAAATATTTTTTATTTATTTAACAAAAATAGTCAAAAGTGCTCTTAAGTGATGTGAAATGAATAAAAATATATTTTATTTATAATTTGATCTAAAAATGTCTTTATTACTAATACTTTATCTAAAAAAAATTTGCCGTTAATAGCTTGATTCAAAAATATCCATATTGTTATTAAATGGGTCAATAATGCTTTTTTCCCAAACAATTTTTTTATTTTATTTTTTAACACTTGTGGTTCTTGATAAAAAAATATTACTTTTAAAGAACCATATACTTTTTTTCTGTCTTTTAAGATTACTTTAACTAAGAGAAACGTAGGAAATTATTTTTTTCCTTAATCTCATTTTATCAATTAAAATAGAATAACTATATGTATCCTTTTAACGGATAATATATGTCATATATATAAGATCATAGTAAACCCATCATTAATTTTTAGTTTAAATTCCTTTTGAATTGTAGTATGATAAACATTTGCTAATAAAAAAATTTATTAGAAAAAAATATAAGAAAAAAAAAGCAAACAATACATTTATTTGAAAAGGGCTTTTTTGACCCATTAAATAATAATAAGGACAATTTTTGACAAAAATATTGATGGTATATGCATTTTTAGACCAAACTATAAAACGAGGGCATTTTTATCCATTTTACATAGTTTAAGGACATTTTTTTTTATCCTCTTTTGTTTATTTAAGGGAAAAGGGTCAAAATTACCCATTAACTTTCATTTATTAGTTGACTTTACCCTAACCGTTAAAATAAAGTTATTTTTACCCCTACTGTCTACAAACTTATCATTTGTACCCCTCCTTAGACGGAAACCCCCAAATCAATTAAAATTACTCAATTTTTATATAAAAAAACCCATCTCCCTAATATAACCCAAACCCGACCCATCTAACTAAATTAACCCAAAGAAATATGCCTATCCAATCAAAATTATTGACCTATAATTCCCAAAGAAGTCAGAAATAATTCCCAAAGAAGTCAGAAATAATTCCCAATTTTATCACATTTTCAGATTGCACACTGATTTTCAGCATATTATCATCTCCCAAATTTTAAAAATGATACAGCCTTCCTCTATGACTCAAGAATCTGCCAACCCCTTTGATTTTGTATCAAAGTTGGGGTCTTTTGCGTTTGATAACCCAAATAAACTAGAGTAATATATTGTATATGTACACTCAAGTTGGGCTTTTTTGTGTTTGAATCATAAGAAAAAGTCATTACAACCCTTATTTAGTTTGAATAGTAGTAGAATGGTGATATTTCGAGCAATTAAAAGAGTTATTCTTCAATTCTATAGAGATATGATGCTACATTGTGAGAGAATTTCACTTGTGTCTGTCTTTGTTGGTGTTAATTGTGAGGATAGCAATGGGTTGAGAGAAGATGGAGATGTTCCCAAGAATGAAGGAGTTGTATCCATTAATGGTGTTGAATCAGAATGTCCAAAAAAGGTGCTAATTTTGATGAGTGCTACTGATGTGGGGGCCACAAGGCATTTACTGAAGCCATTAAGGCAACCTTAAACCAACAATTCGGAGATGAATTTCAGGTCTTTTTGATTGATTTTGTTAGATTGTGTAGAATTTATGTGTAGACTATGATAAAGGATGTGAGAGTTCTCACGGTTCTTAACCAAGAACACTGAAAAGAAGGGGGAGAACACTGAGAAAAAGAACATTGGAAATGAGTTAATTTGGTTTGGGTTCTGTTTAGTTTAGTGGGTTGGGTTTGGGCTAAAGAAGGAATCGGGTAATTTCAATTTCAATTGGATAATTTTGGTCGATTTGGGAAAATCATCAAATTAAAGGGTATATTTATTAAGCTTGTAGACGGTAGGGATAAGAATAACTTCATTTTAGAGGTAATGATAAAGTCAACTGATAAATAAAAACTGAGAGGTAATTTTGATCTTTTTCCCTTTATTTAATGATATTTAATTTAACAAAATTGTCATCGAGATCTATAAATTACTCGTTACTTTACAAAACTTCAAATAGATAAAGAAGCTATTAAAGTTATGTTTGTCAATCGAGTAGGTGATTCTGAATTAGCTCTCGAAATTTTATATATAATCTCATCATTCCAAATGTTATCCTGGACAATAACAAATTGAAGGACGTTTTATATTATATCATTATTTATGTTCTTGTTAAATATATGAAGCTAAATATTATTCTTTCTTTCATTTTGTACTTTTTTTAAATCATATTTACTCCAAGATTCAAGTATCAAGGTTCAAGATAACCTTCATTGATCATATATTTAGGTATTTATACAAGAGTTTATACATATACAATTACATAAATAATCCTTAGTAGATACATTAATTAATACCTAGATACCATACTTATCATAAATTACTCGTTACTTTACAAAACTTCAAATAGATAAAGAAGCTATTAAAGTTATGCTTGTCAATCGAGTAAGTGATTCTGAATTAGCTCTCGAAATTTTATAAATAATCTCATCATTCCAAATGTTATCCAGGACAATAACAAATTGAAGGACGCTTTATATTATATCATTATTTATGTTCTTGTTAAATATAAGAAGCTAAATATTATTCTTTCATTCATTTTGTACTTCTTTTAAATCATATTTACTCCAAGATTCAAGTATCAAGGTTCAAAATAAACTTTTTAATATTTATTATTTTAAATTGAACATAAATATATACATATATATTCCCCATAGACAAGACTTGACACTACCTCATTGTATCTTGATTTATGAGAATATGTATAACTCTTGTCTTAGAGGCAAAACTTTGCTCAGGGGCTTTCGAACAACAATACATTATTCCCCATAAATAAGGCTTGACACTACCTCATTGTGTTTGTACTTGTTAGATGCTCTATAACTCTTTCCTTAGAGACAAAACTTAGCTCACTGGCTCATAATTTTTTGTTTAACTCTCGAAATTTTAACAATGCAACATAAATTGAGACAGAGGAAGTAGCGTATATTATTTAAAATTTAAAAATTATGTAAAGTACTGTTAACAAATAATTTGAAATTTCTAAAATCATATTAAAAATGTCACTCCCTGAGGCTATCCCTAGACGTAACACAAGACCTATAAATCACAATAACAGATAATTCGGTTATTTCTTCATTTTCAACAAAATCAAAATCAAACCAAACCCAAATAAAATCAGTTTGGTTTGATTTTGATAAGTTTTTATAAAAATCGTGAACACCTCTAATCGTGACCCGTATACCGAACCAAAATATTGAATTTGTGAAGAAAAAGAAAATCTAAACTAAACCGAAATACCAAAGAACCGAAGCCAAATCGAACTGAAACATGAAATAATCAAAATTGGATAACAAAATTAGATCGATTGAGTTCAATTTGTAGATTTTTTATATTTATGGGCACACCCCTATTTGAACATGTCACAATCGTTTATTTGCATTCACAATTTCAGATTCATAGTTCACAATATCAACTAGGACTTTGAGAGTAGAGACAAACAAACGTCCTGCTACGCAAAAATGGTGTCTCTCCATTGTCCGTTCCAAAGTATTGTAGGGTTTCATCGTCCCCTTCACAGACCTCAAACTTCCTTCATTACTTCTACACGCGATGCCTTTCCTACCCAGTTCAATTTCAGGTACAAAAGCTTCAATTTTAAGCTCTCATCTACTCAATTTTATCTTCTTCCTGTTTACTTGTCTAAGTCTATAATTTGTTGTAATTTAATAAAGGCTGTAGCAATCGTTGCATCCAAAATTGAGTTTTTTGCTCTCATTTTCCTCTTTCTTCATTTTTGACAAAACAGGGGTTTGAATTCTGAATAAATCGTGTTTCCGTAGAATTTATTTGTGACATACAATGCTTCTTCAGCTAATTAGATACCAAGTAATTGAGTGAGTGTGGTATCAGTTCAGAGGGGGGAGGGAGGACGAGAATGTGATTGAACATGCCCACATTGGCGATACAAATGTGACTCCGTACCAGGGGACCCAAACCCAAACCCAAGACTTCTAATTAAGGATGAATGAGTACTTATCACTCTATCACAATCCTTGTTGGTTGAACCCTGCAGTTTATTGTTAGGCTTAATAATGTACCAGGATTTCATAAATCTGCTAAATAGATCTGAAAGATGTTTCCCCTCCTTCACGGTTTGATTATTTGATGTAAAACCACACTTGCACAGTACAAAAGAGAAACTATTAAAGGTAATTGAATTAATAATATTGTACGACACCAACATGAGTTATGGTGCTTTGGTGGACGTGTTTCACTCTTAATCAAAGGTCTGGAGTTCGAGCCCTGAGTATGGAGAAAATTATGTTGGGAGCGTCACCCCCGATTGGGCCCTGTAGTGCGCGATCCAAATTTAGTCGGAGCTCTAATGTGGGCTCCGGACACCGGGTGGGCAACAAAAACAAAAAAAATAATATTGTATGACATCTAGACAAGCTTAGTTTATGGGGTGAAGTATTTTCAATTTTCAATCTTCATATTATTGTTAATGAATTTGTCTTTCATGTCCTACAGGCATTAGCAATCTTACATTACGTTGTCACGCCTTAAAAGGTCTATAGTTGTTTTCACTACCCAAGACTAGAGTGCGGATAACAGTCAGCTCCAGTTCTTATTATTGGATCAGATGTTTGGAAATAGAAGACCCCTTTTTCAGTATATGTTATCCAAATTTGGACACAATTAATGTAGCCTGACTTTGTTGTATATAAGGAGCCCCCTAAAATAATAAAATACAGACTTTTTAAGGTCGAGGTGTTGTGTTAGTCAGATGATTACTGATGTCTCCTTAGTATAACTTTGGTGGTTTATGATATCTTTTTCGTTATACTTTGATGGGATGTTATCAGAGATAGTTGTAACTACTTTGTTTTCTGTTTTGTTTTTCAGATTCAACAATGTTTTGAGTGTACATCTAAGGCAGAGACTACTACCTATATCAAAATCAAGCACCAATCCTTCAGGAGGACCAGAGAAAAACAAGGATGCATCAAGCCCACCATTAGCCACCATTTTGGCTGGTGTCTTAGTCTTTTGTGCCGTCTGTTGGATCGTAGGATCTATTGTAATCTGGCTCATAAGTCTCATAACTAATGTCCCGCCATCAAAATAAAACCAGAGTGTGCATTGTAGTTTGTTTGCGCTTTGATCACTAGCTAGACAAAGCCATCTTTTGATTGCAGCCTAAATAGTGATGCTTTCCTTTATGTTACCAAGTGTGAGATAAATACTGAGTTGCTAATTATTTCTAACAATGCTGAAACATTTGTGGAGTTTCTGGTTAGCTCAAATGGCATAATACTTCAGTTAGAGCATACCAGGAAGTATCACTCATTCTGTTTTCATCTAAATTTCAAAGTTTTTTTTTTTTTTTTTTTCTGTTTTAGTTTCTGAATAAGAGGTTTATACTTTATTCTTAAGGCATGACAGATCCAACCTTGAGATTTTGCCAATCTATTATTGACTTAACCATTATTGGATATTTATCATGTAATTTCATTTAACTGCCTGAATGTTTCTTCAAATATAAAGACATTTCAGAGCCAACTATGTATTGACTGTTGATACAAGACTATAGGATATGGATTGATTATTACTTAATCTTTGGAGTACTGTTGATTATTTATGCATAATTTTTTAGTCAAACACTGATTTATTGACTTTCTTTAGAAAAAACTTAAAACCCATTGTTGGCCATTAATAGGGTTTACACGGGGTGGTTTGATTTGTTACTTATCAAACCAAATCAAAATAACTATATTGGTTGATTAATTAATACTATATTTTTAGTAGTAATTGATAAATTGACAAACATATCTACTATTAAACACATAATAGTTATCTTGCTAGTCTATCAATAAATTTTCAACAATGTACTTGTTCAAACTTAACCAAATTTTAGTAATTAAACATAAAAGTCAGTATAAAATCTAAAAATTAATATTTTGTTAAATTTCAAAATTACAGATAATATTATAGCATCTCCAATTCGAAGAAATATAAACGTTTTTTATTATATCTTGAAATGCGAATATAAAAGAACAACTAAATTAACCTCCAATAAAAACTGATAATGAATTAAACAAATATATGAAGTTTTAAAATATATATTAAAATTATAGTATATGTTAATGTCGAACAAACCCAGCGAATATGTCCTCTATTCAAACTACTCGACCAACTCTAACTCCACAAAACTGATTCACATCAAATGGTTTCCCCCTCCCGCCAAAAAAATTAAACTAAACACGGATGACTCATACTCCAAGAATATGAGGAGTAGTTGGGGGTGTTAGAGATCACAAGGGTAACTGGCGATCATGTTATTGTAAAAATATCAACGCTCAGAATCATGTAATGGCTGAACCAGAGGCCCTTCTTCATGGTCCGCAAGTAGCCATTACCCATAGTTTGAATCTCATTGCTATTGCTTCCTTAATTCATCAATTTCCATCTATGAAAGAGATCATCTTGCGTACCAATTCATGTTGTCAACGAGGATCTTAACTCCTTTCCTCCCATAAAATGAAAAAAAGAAAGAAAAAGGAATGCTATGCTCAACCTATTTATGCTCATGTGATTGACTCTTGCAGGTTGCTTCTGAAGAGGATGGAGTGATCTCCACCATAATTTTTGACACGCCAATCAAGCAGCAAATTACTCTCTCCTCGTTAAAACTAAGAACAAATTTCCAATTGGAGTTCTAAGCTACCAGAATAAAGAGGAATTGAAAACATTGTCAAGAGAATTTTCAGATTGTATTGAAAGAAAATGATTTACAAATAGCTTCTTCAATCTTGATATGATGTACAAATGACTATATAGTAGTCCTAACTAGTAACCACCTCAGCTAACCATAGTTAATTTAATCACCTTTGTTACGTTAACCAAACCTCTAACTAACTAACTAACTAACTGCCTACTAACTATAAATGTGAACATATCCTGTACCAACTCTAACTAACTTTAACCAACTTATAAATCATCTTAGACTGTATCAATTCTTATATTCTCAATACCCCCTTCAAGCTAGATGGTATGAAGATATTCTTCATCCCTAGCTTAGAAATTAGATGAGAATGTTGAAATCGTCCCAGACTCTTAGTGAGGATATCTCTGTGGTAGATATGTATCTTGTATGCACCAAATCAGATTGGATTTTCCCCCTGATGAAATGACAGTCTATATCTATGTGTTTAGTCCTTATATAAAAGACTGAATTAGCAACAATCTGTAGAGAAGCTTTGTTGTCACAATATAGAGGTATTGGCAATTGTAAATTAACATCCAGTTCCTTGAATAGGCAAATCAACTAAAGAACTTCAGCAACAACTGAGGTCAGGCGTCTATACTCAGCTTCTGAAAATGGTAGGTTGCTTTTTGGATTTCCATGAGATCGGGGAATCACCAAACTTAGCCATGTAACCAATAATGGATTTCCTTGTGTTAAAATAGGATCCCCAATCAACATAAAAAAATCCTTGAAGAGTGTTGGAACCAGAAGAGGACATCAAAACTTTAATGCTAGGAGATTGTTTGATGTATTTGACCACCCTAAGTGCAGCTTCTAAGTGAGACTGTTTAGAAGCATGCACAAATTGACTGAAGCTTTGGACATCAAAGGTAATAACTGGCCTAGTAATGGTGAGGTACAACAACCTGCTCACAAGTCTTTGATACAATCTTGGATCTACTAAAAAAGGACCCTGACTATCTCCAATATGAGTGTCAAGCTCACAAGTTGTCAGCTTTTGGTTCAGTTCAATAGGTGTGGCAATAGGCTTAGATCCACTCAAAGCGAAATCTAATATAAGATCCATGACATATTTCCTCTGGTGCATGAGGATACCACTTGTCTGCCTAGCAAACTCAATACCAAGGAAATACCTAAGATCACATAGATCCTTGATCTTGAAGTTGTCTTTTAGATTCTTCTTAGCATCATCTATCAATGTCCTACTACTTTCTATAATCAATAAGTCATCATCACCATAAATCAGAACAATGACTATGCCATCTGATGATTTCATTGTTAATAAGGAATAGTTTAGGTGACTATATTGGAATCCTGCTGTGAGAAGAGCAAATGTAAGCTTTACATTTCATTGACTTGACATCCTTTGTCCCATTCTCTTTAAAACCTTGTGCTAATTACATATACACCTCTTCTTGTAAATCACCTGGCAAGAAGGCATTGTAACAATCCATTTGTTGAATGGATCAGCCATTAGTAGCAGCCAAAGAAATCACAGTCCTCACTGTTACCATTTTCACAACAGGTGAAAATGTTTCTTGATAATCAAGACCTTCCCTCTGACTGTACCCTTTGGCCACTAACCTGGCCTTAAACCTTTCTATTTGTCCATCAGGTTTGTATTTAACTTTGAACACCAATTTACACCCAATGGATTTCTTCCCACTTGGTAAGGAAACAATCTTCCAAGTCCCATTGTCCTCCAAGGCCTGTGTCTCATCTTGCTTACTTTTATCCATCTTACATCCTGGATTGCCTGATTATTAGAAGTTGGTTCTTTTTCTGCAGACATCTGAGACATAACTTTTGTATGAATTGGACAAACTACTATAAGCAACACTATTAGCAATAGGATATAAACAGAAAAGTGCAGATTTGGACTTTGGATCAGTAATGAGGTCCTTTTGCCAGATAGGAGGCCTATTTGATCTACCTAAGGTTTTTTGGGTAGGGGATAAAATCTCATCACGTCTTTTTAGAATTATAGGAGAAAATTCTGGATCCTCACCAGGGGCAACTCCTACAGTTTCAAGCACATCTATAGGAACTTTTTGTGGAAGGAGAGTAACCTCTGATCCTGATGGCAAGTGTGCAACACTCAAGGGTGTTGTGGGTAGGATAGGAGCTTCTGATTGGAGGGACTCATGTCGAACTTCATATGTGAGAGGAGCAGATGACTGATTTATAGGAACCAAGAACTTATCATCAATGACAAGAACATCAAGAGTACCTCCATTACAAGATTGAAAAGGAAAGATGTGCTCTAAAAATGTACATCTCTACTAACAAAGAAGGACTTAGATTTCAATTCATAAAGTTTATAGACTTTTTGAGTAGAATATAACCTAACATGACTTACTTAATGACTCTAGTTCCAAACTTGTCTCCCTTGATTAAGTTGGTGGCATAACATAAATAGCCAATAGTTCTCATGTAAGAGATAAGAGAGGTCATCCTGTTTATTGTGCAACATGTAATAAGTGCAACATGTAATAAGGTGATTTGTTCCCTAGAACAGTAAAAGGAACTCTATTGATGATGAAGACAACAACTAGAATACATTCACCCCAGAACCTAATAGGTAAGTGGCCTTGAACAGCCCTTACAGTTCTAAGTATGTGCACGTGTCTTCTCTCCGGAATTCTGCACTGTGTATTGGAAAATTCACCACGATTATCAGATTTGAGTGTTTTACTTTCTTACAAAATTCAGTTGCAATCATGATTAGAAAGTTCTTAAGCAAAGTACACACATCAAATTTAAGATGCAATAGGAACACCCAAGTCCATATAGAGTGATCATCCACCAAAGTAAGGAAAATTTTCATGTTATTATGAGTAGCAACCTATATGGTCCCCATACACTACATCAAAAATGATCTTTGACGGCAATTAATTAACGACAATAGCTTGATTGCCACTAAATATATATTTTTAACGGCAATTAGTACTCTTTGTATATGTCCCTAAAGCCTTTAGTAACATTGAATCCAATGACAATTAACTAATGTCGATAAAGGGTTTAACACTCTTTGTTAATGTGTATATTTATTGCCGCTAAAAAGTAATTTTGTTGTAGTGATACATCCATGTGAATCAAATGAAAACACTGAGATGATCTACTACTGCTAGACTGAAAAGGTAATCTGACTTGTTTGGCAATTGGACATATATCACAATGCTTAAAAACTAGATTATGTCTATTTTTAACAAAACTAGTTTTCTAATAACAATCATGGGCACATCCCCCATTCTTTGATGCCATATAGTGCCCTCTTCTCTCTAATCTGTCACATCTAGAGCCTTATTCTTGTAGTCCTCATTTTTTATTTGTGATCTCATTGTGTATAGGCCATTTTTCTCATTACGAATCCCCTTCACCTTCCAAAAGACAATAAAATCAGGAAAAAATGCTGCACAACAGTTCAATTCTCTTGTCAATTTTGATAAAGACAAGAGAGTGAAGTGAAACTCAATTATACATAAAACATTGTGAACTACACACCTCCTTCCAATTGATAGTTGCCAAACTGAGTGGTTATACCAGAATCACCATTAGGAAGTTGAACTTTGCCTGGATTAGGAACTGTTAGACCAGTATTTAATAATGACCCTTTTAAGGTCGTTGAGGGATTGCACAACCCAAAATGCATCCTTTTAAATGTCAATGTACCATAGGAACATGTGAATGTAGTTTTCTCTTGGTCATATGGGGCAATAGATATTTGATTATACTCTGAGTACCCATCCAAGAAGTAATACCATCCCCTACCCGCAAGATGATCAAGCATTTTATCCATGAATGGCATTGGAAAATGGTTTTTTTCAGTCCATGTGTTAAGCTTATGATATCCCATGCACACTCGCTATCCTGTTACAACTCTCGTAGCCAGAGGCTCATTCCTTTAGGTACAACCATCATACCCCTATGATTTTCGAATACATTATGCTAGGCTAACCCACTTGCTATCCGCAATGGGATACATGACACGCCGCATCAAGCCACTTTATAATCTCTTTATTCATAACTACTTGCATATGAGGGTTCAACCTCCTTTGGTTATCTATACTCGTTTTACAATAATTAGCTAATTGGATTTTATGTGTGCAATGCGGGGTGTAATCCCGACAATGTTAGCAATCGACCAAACCTATGCTTTGATGAATCTTTTTAGCACCCCAATCAATGCATCAACCCGTTCCTCCGATAAATCATTTGCAACAATAACTGACAAGGTGTTTTTACCTCCTAAAAACACATAGCGAAGATGAGAAGGCAAGGCTTTCAACTTTAACCTTGGGGGTTCTTCAATTGATGGACTTTTCCTATTCTTAAAATCAATAACAAGTTTCTTGGGGTTGGATGGAAAGGAACCCAACCCCACAAGTGCAACGACTACCTCATCATAATCACAGATCTCCTCCCCATCATAATTCAATAATACAACCGCCAACGACTCTCCATGACAAGTAATTTCACTAACACTTGCCACATCATCATCAATAACATCAACATAAGATACGACATGCATATCGCATGGGTGTTTCATAGACTTGCACACATTAAAATTGACCTCTTTGTTGTTCACTCTAAACTTCAACTCTCCACTTTCATCATCCACTAAGGCCCTTTTGGTAGCCAAGAAAGGTCTATCTAAGATAATTAGGATCTCGACATCAATTTCACAATCCAACACAACAAAATCATCAAAGAAAATGAACTTATCCAACTTTACCAAGATATCATAAAGCACACCTATCAATCGTTTGATAGGCCAATCAGCCATCAAGAGCAGCATTGTTATTGGATTCAGAGCATCTAACCCAAGCCTTTTGAAGATAGCTAAGGGCATCAACTTGATACTTGCTCCTAGATCACAAAGTTCCTTAGAGAACAGATATACCCCAATGGTACAAGGAATGGAGAAGGCCCCTGGATTATCTTTCTTAATAATCACATTACTTGACATAATGGCACTATAACTATGTGATATTTCAAAGTCTCAAACTCCATCCTTTTCTTCTTGGTTACCAACTCTTTCATAAATTGTGTCCCCGACATTTCAAGCATCACGTCAACTGAAGGGATATTTACCGACAAACCCCTAAGCATGGCCAAGAACTTTTGAAATTTAGCATCACAATATTTTTTCTTCAAAGCGTTATGGAAAAGGAGGGGTCACCTTGATCGATACTTGCACATTCACCTTGCTTGATAGAGTAGCAATATCACCTTCCCAAATTAGAAATATAATCAACCCCGATATTATCAGTACTAGCATCATTAGCAACAACATTTGCTTCATCAACATATACTTCCATCGGTGACTCATCATCGTCAATCACTTTTTTGAGCCATCATTCTCATTCATAGAATCATTTTTCAATACCTTACCACTTCGGGTTACAATTGCCATGATATGAGCATCATTCTTTGGGTTTGCGACCGTGTCACTAGGTAAACCTCTCTTCAGTCGAGGGTTCAAATGAACCAAAATATGACTTATTTGAGTTTCAAGTTGCTTTATAAAGACTGAGGTGAGGTAATAGTTTGATTCAAGGATGAGAAGTCTATCTTCATAAGTTTAAGTACCTTGTCGGAACCTTCTACCTTGTTGAGGTTTCTTCAAGCATATCTTCAGTCCGAAAACTTTTCGGATTGGCATTTTGCTCCTTGGGCTTTGGTCAGTCATGTGGTGGCACATACTGATCCTGATCACCCCCATGTTCTCTCCAATTGGTACCCTGATCATGCCAATCTCTTTCTCTATCTCTCCAAACATTATCATGTTCCTTATTTCAACCTTAATTCCCGCCTGGCCTTGGATAGCTCCAACGAGAACCCCCCGCTTGATTACTCAAAAACGGAACTTCTTTATTGTACATAGCTTCAAATTTTTCATCTTCCGTACATAATCCATCACTTGTTCCAACCTCATTCACCTTCTCGAAACCGCCAACCATAACATGTTTTAATAAGACATCGTGCCGAGTCATCATCTTTGTCATGTTCTCATCTCACTCTTGGTTCTTCTCCAATTGTTATTTAGTCATACCCATAGCATGAGGTGATACTTGATTTTCCCTTGTGTGCCAAGCACAGTTTATCTTTGTCATCTCATTAAGCAAAGTAGAAGCCACTAGAAATAGTTGTCTCGTGATTCCACCAAAAAATAGTTGTGTGCCAAGCGCAGTTTATCTTTGTCATCTCATATGCAAAAGGACTTTATCTGACAACCCATGAGTAGGACATTGCAAGAGCTTCTTTGAAACCTCAACCATGTTTCGTAAATTGGCTCTCCATCATCACATTGGAAGTTTTGAATTCCATCTTGGAGCTTTAACATTTTAGATGGAGGAAAGAACCTCTCAAGAAATGCCTCGCTTAACTCCTCCCATGAAGAAATTGAGTCCCTTGGTAACTCCGCCAACCACTTCGTAGCATCACCCATCAAGGAGAATGGGAATAACCTCAATCGGATAGATTTTTGGGTGATGTTATTGAAAGTGAACGGCCAAATACTTCCACAATATTCTGAAGATGATCATGAGGGTCTTCATGAGCTAACTCTCCACACAACCCCTTCATTAGAAGCAATTGGAGCATTGTACTTGTAACATGAAATATTGCATTTCCCAAGGTTAGGGGTATCAGATAGCACTAGCGCTACCGAGATCTTCCAAATCACCACTATCACCCATTCGACCATGGTTGCTAGAAGCATCACTGCCATTGACACTCGTGTCATCACCTATCAAGATAACAACCAACCAAACAATGGTAAGAGTATTCAACTACAAGAAATTAGTTCACAAAGTCACATCAATTAAAGAAATCTATGCACCATTCCCCGGCAACGGCGCCATTTTGATAATGCTCAAGTGTATGCCTTATTATTCAACGTACACACGATCGTTAGCAATAAAAAACCCAACAAGAGGTTCGGGTCGAATGTACAGGGAGTAGTATAGGCTAGACTTCAATTATGAAATAACAATTATGTACTAATCTCTTGTAAGGTTGTAGAATCAACGTTAACATAAATTCAAATTCGAGAAGTTTTAAATTGTCAATAGAGAGATTGGTCAACGAATTGTTAACAAAAGCAAAGGACAAGGGAATTTATTAAGTAAGAGATGAATTCCAGGAGTGTGTGTAATTGAGTATCAATTCCAAATATGTGTAATTATGTTGTTCAACATAGTTAATTCTTAATGGGTAGGCTAAATCGACGAGTAATACAAGAAGCATTTTTCAATAAAAAAATCATCTTTCATGAGAGTTCTCTCAAATCTCAACATGCGTAATACACAAAATCGATCTAATACCTTAATATAGTTTCCTCTTTCAAGAAAAACTAGCAATTGAAATCAATCAACAATTAGCAATTAACTCATCTACTTTAAGCATCTTTCACAAGAAAGCATAGACATATAAAATAGATTTGAGTTTGCAACCCCTAATCATACATTAAAATATGTTAAGATAATTAAACCCATTGTAAATTAACATAAATAGATTTGAGTTTGCAACCCCTAATCATACATTAAAACATGTTAAGATAATGAAATCCATTGTAAATTAACATAGTTTTGAGCAGTCAAAAAACCCACAAACAATCTAATACTCAACTACATTGCACACCTTTAGAATGAGGGGGTTTAACTACATATGCTAGAACTTAATTGAATTATACCAAAGAAGTTGTAGTCCATTCAATGAAAGATGATTCAAGCTTCAATTCAAAGACACCCAATTCAAAACCATCAAAATTCTAAGGGTAAAAAAGTCAAAAACCCAAAGTCCCAAGAATGTTCTAAGTACTGTGAGTTTTGAGCAATGGAAGATACATTTTCTTTTTCTTCAAAACCTTTTATACCTTCCCAAAGTTTGACAAAAATTGCACTTCTAGGTCACTTCAGCGACATTAGTCGGGCTCACTGACTCACTCGATGAGTCGTCAACTATCACTTCTTCTCGCCTTTCAGCTTCGCTTCAAGGCTTCATGTGTTGAACACCTTTGGTGAGCTCGATTGAGTTCTACATTACTATTCAGTGAGTCGCCACTTCAATAACTACTCGCTAAATTGACTTTTATTTGTAGCAGAACTCTCAGATGAATTCGGCGAAGACACCAAGGCTCACCGACATTGTTGGTGAGTCGTCATTAGAATAATTTCCTTGTCGATCTGCTTTGACATTTTTAGTGAGCTCCAGCTTGTTTGGCGAGTTGCCCTTTGCACTTGGCGAGCTTTAACTTTGCCTTTGTTCTTTGTTTTTTTTAAGTTTTTGGGTTCTCTTTTAATTCTTTTTTTTTTTTTTTTTGATGACAAGGGAAACCCGCATCCGCTACCCTTTTGGTGCGCACAGGGTAAAACCCCCGCTCTTATGCAATAGCTCGCAAACCACATAGGAGAGGTAACCCGCACTAGGCAAGCCTGGTGCGACGAGCTCGACCCAGAAGGCAAACCCCTTGCTTTCGCTGGCAAGGGGTTTCGAACTTGAGACCTCCAACATGGAAGTCCCAAGCTCAAACCACTGGGCCACCCCGAAGGGTTCTCTTTTAATTCTTTTGTCTTTGACTTGTCTTTTATCCTTCATAGCTGCAATTCAACAAATTTATATCAGAAATGGACATAAAAGGCATTGAGGACACTATTTGGTGAACTAAAAGCCTCAATTGAGTCTAAAATCTCTAACTTATCAACTTCCAATTCTTGATTGATAACATGAGAAAGACTTGCCGGATGGAAAGTCATATTCCTCAACATGACTGGTAGGAATGTGCTCCCAAAGTCCACACTGAGCAGTATCCCCTAAGATGTGATGCAATACACCAGGCTCCCTACGAAAATAACTGACAACATAAATAAAATCTAAACAGGACAACAATAGATAAAAGAAAGCTTCATCTAATCAATTGGGATACCATTACTAGCAAGAAAGAGAATGTTGTCCTAGGGCTCCAAAAGAGTGAAATCAAGAATAGAGCCATCCTAGCTAGACTGCATGGAGAATTATCGAAATCCCATAAGCTCTGGAGAAAAGTACTGATTTACAAGTACCACATGCCCAATACTAACAACAAATCTAGTAAAACTGTGTCCAGAACCTGGAACAACATCCAAAAGGGATGGGCAGAATGTGTTGATGCTACTAGCTAGATGGATAGTTCATAAGAGAGATAAAGTCAACTTCATTGGATACCACACTCAAATGCTATTCGACAGAGTATCCAGGGACCCATCTTGAGAGAGGAGGAACACCTTAAGATAAGAGACATTCATGAAAATGAAGAATGGGACTTTGGAAAACTCTCCTTCTCCCTCCTTTAAAACCTCAAAAACATCATTACCAACTACTCCTTCCCACCTGGTGAGAATAAAGAGAACATTCTTGTAACTAGTAATGGCCTATTCTCAATTGGTTCATCCTACAGTAACATCAATGAAAGCCTTCAAAAAAATCAATAAGAAACCTACAAAAGATTCAGTTGGATCTGGTCAATTAAGGCCCCTAATTAACATTCATATGGCTCCTATACTATTGTAGAATTCTAACAAACTATTCCTTCCACAATAAGGGTATGAATGTTATTCCGAAATGCCAAAGAAGACATAGATCACATCTTCTTCCAATGCACAAATGCCTTAAATAGACCATTACCACCCAACATACTCCCAGATCAGGCCACTGTTGAAAACTAATATTACAGAAGCTAAAGACCCTAAAACAACCATTCATGTCAAATGGGAACCACCTGATATGAGAAACTTCAAGCTCAATATATATGGCTTTGTGACAAACAAATAATCTGGATCAGACGGACTTTAGAAACCACATGGGGCTAGGTTCTAGGCTTCACCAACCCCACCAAACACTGAGAAGAGGGCTCTTATTAGCAATAATAAAACATAAGCTTAAACCTCTTGAAATCAATATCGACTCAATTGAAGTAGTAGTATGCATAATAAATCATAACAATTTGCTCTATGATAATCTGTTTGTTGAGTACATATATTTAATAAAGAAGCTGGAAATAAAAAGACTATTTCATATGTGTAGAGAACAAAACAGAGTGGCAGATGTAATAGCCAAGAAGGCCGTTTTTTATGAACCAACTGTTCCTCCGGTGTTTGTAAAAAAGGAGATGGAAGCCGGCACTTTAGGAACTAATTATGTTAGAAAGATCTTAATATTTCCTAGGACTAGGGTGTGGCCAAACTATAACTAAATGTACATATGCCACCGCGGTCGATGCTCAATACTCCTGGACGACTAGTATATTATTATATATATATGAAAATCCTTTTCATACAAAAAATAATAATAATTAACATTTGAAATTAATCTATCAGTGCCACGTAAAATTGGACAAAAGAAGTAAAATGTGTCATTTGGAAACTACATAAAATGTATTGTAAATCTCAATAATTAGCAATTTAAAAATTTTCAAATATTTAAAAGAAAATGATTGACTCTTGAAACTTCATTTGTGCTACATAAATTGGAACAAATGGAGTACCATATAATATTTTAAAATTACATTAATAGTAGTAAAAATCATAATAATTAATAACTTGAAATATTTAAAAGACATAAAAAATTCAATTGACCCTCAATTCAGTGCCACATAAATAGGGATAGATGAGTCACATATATTGTTTTAAAATGATGTAAAAGTAATATAGATCACAATAATTAAAAAATTGAAAATTAAAAGACAAATTTTTTTGGTGATTCTCAAAATTTTATCAGTGTAATATAAATTGAGATAAGAGACTAACATCTATTTTTTTTAAAAATAAAAAATGTATATAAATCACAATAATTAACAATTTAAAATATAAAAAATTCATATTAAAATGTAAGTGACTCTAAATTCTTTCTATATCACATAAATTGAGACAAAATTAACAAAATATTGGATCCGTGCACTTGTGTCTAGTATTAAACATAATAGTGAGACAACATCAATACACAAAATGTTCAACGCACTGTTCATTCACAGCTAAAAAGTAAACATATCATGTATAGTTATTTTACACCAGAGAGGAAGGTCTCCAAGTATTCTTACAGAAATATGTTCAAGCATCACCAAGTCCTATTTGCCTTTTCAAGATCTAGAAATGACTTACAGAACATCTCTTAACAAATTGAAGTATCATCTTTGTCATCAGAAGATGTAAATGTGATTTCAACTTGAGGATACCTACATAAACCCTCTGGCTATGATTTGTAATTGATGATAGAAGGAATCTGTTTACCGTTTATTAAAGAATCAAAATCAACATATGACGATGATTTTAACTAAAAGCTACTGAGAGTTTTTGCCTTTCACTTCAACATCATCTTCAACTGACGCATTAAGGTTACACCTTTCCTCAGAACCAGCTGTAATAACTGGCATCCAAAGATCAGCAGTACTGCTTAAGAGAGACCCAACTTGTGGATCCGCAGCAACAGCGGAGGATATCATCCTATCCACGTCATCCAGCTTTTCTGATAATTTATCCATCTGCTTCGCAATCTCCATCTAATATACATTTGAAAATGAATAAATTATGTTTACCAGGGAAAAAAAAGAGGAAAGAATGAAAATACGGTTCTTTCGAACCAAAATAAATACCAACCTACCTCGTCAAGATTTTGTGTTGATTTTGAAGGAACTTTTGTAACTTCCAGTCCTAGTGCTTGGATCTTACTGCGCAACTCCACTTCTTCTTGATTAGTCAATGATTCCACCTGCACATGTTTGTTTACAATCTTTCTAGTCAGGACATTTTGAAGTACTTTATTAAACCACAGCAGGACTTGATGTCAAACACAGACACCTACCACCACCATAAGGTATAAGAAGAAAAGAAAAGTTGGTGATAGCACCCAGATAGATATTCAATCCAAAGCTGAACAAGAATAATCCTACCTATAAACAAAGATAAATTTCCAACTAACCCATTTTTTACGAAAAAAATTGACCAAGGAGAGGAACATAAAAACTCAAAATGTATGATATTTAAACATTCAACTGAAGGGGGGAAATAATAAAATCATTTGAGTTCCTTGTTGATGAACCACAATTATATGTGTATTTATGTCTTCGCATGTTTTGAATTATTAGGTTTAAATTGTTATATGATGTTATTCCTCACATACTTGTGTTGTTTTGATGATAAATATGCAATGGAGTTAAGGAGGAAACAAACAAGATTCAAGCAAAACAGATGCAAGAAATGAAGAAAAAACTTGTTGAAGAATTGTTGTGCACTAAACAGCCCCGGCCATCGCAGCACTGGAACTTTGGGCGCTGCAACACTCCTTCAGCACTTGTAGGACACATTAAACAGCCCAACCATCGTAGTGCTTGAGTATTGACCACTGTGACAATGCGACCTGAATGCAATAGTTCTTAGAATTTAGGTTATTAGGGCTGAATGACGTATATATAGAGAATTTTTTGGAGACTTGCAAGGGCAGACACCATGACAGATGCAGCTATTGGAGGAACAAATACAGAAAGGAAGCGGAAGATTCCAACGTTTCATGAGAGAATGAAGATTTGTTGGGAGTTTCTTCTTGACTTCAATTTATCTTCTCTTTTATTCTCTTGGATCATGAACTTGCTGATCTTTATTATAGTCACAGTTACCTATCTCCATGTATGGAGTAACTCTGTTGTAGTTGAGTTTTGATGAACCTTAAGGTTTAATTAGTGATTTATTCACCTTTTCTCATGTGTTTATTTGATTTTTGATTCCCTAAGGAATTTATTGATTAATTAATCGTAAGACATATTTCAATTTCTTCACTACTTTGATCGGTTGTAGGATATTTTGCAGTTGAATGAAGGGATTTAGTACTTCAAATCGATCATTGTCACATAAATAATCAAAAGAAGACTATTTTTAATATCCAAAAGGAATCATTGGAAACCCTATCTCCGACGATTGGAAATATCTGAAATTTAGAGGGTAGACTCGAAATTGATTGGCAAAACTGTGGTGGTATTAGATTTTTCAAAAACACGGACATAAACAGAGCTTTAGTTGCTGACAACATCAAGGAAGGAGAAAACTCGACCTCTTTATTGAAAGGAAGGAATCCTAGTGCTGTGAGGGAGAAAAAACTCACCACAGAAGGCAACAATGACTCTAATACCATGTATTTACATCCCATAAGAAGGTGTATTTGTACACGTGAATCTCAACTAATTACGGAAAAACAATCAACTACAACAAAATAAAATATTCTATTCAATCCAAAAAATAATAGAAACTCCAAAAATCATGCTAATTAATCAACACAATTAACACTTCTCTTTTCTGATCAATGCATAAAAGAGTCTCACCAAGATTTGACGAGTAAGCAAAAAGGACAAATTAAAGAGAGAAACTCTTTGAATTAGTGACGAATCTAGATAGCTCCTATAAGAAAGTTTTCTAATTCTTAAGATCACTAGTATCATGACCTAATCATAATAATTCAGCACATACTCTTCATGATTCTCGACATTTGATAATGTTATTATCATCAAGAATAGTCTACAATATACTTAATGATCCTCTGCACTTCAACAAACCCCACAAACACAAGGTGGTGAAACAACTCAAGTTTGCAAATCATATTTGTAAAGTGTAGCAGAAAATAAGATTGACTGGGCTTGTAATGGAGACTGACTTGACCATGACACCACTGCGAATCAGTCAGATTTTTTTTTTTTTTTTAATGTAAATTTTATGCCTTCGGTGGCGCAAACCTTTTATTTCATCCAAGATCTATACAGAGAACAAGCATAGGGGGACGATAGCCTAAACCTCCGGAAATAAGCATTAATATACAACCTTGAAAACAGGTCATGTACAGCAAAAACTAAAGAAAGACAGATCATAGCTAGTGACTCAAAATATATTCTTTCTTTGCCTGTCTTATGGAGGGCATCCCAATCTCATCAAGGGTGTATAGGCCAGCTGCATCCTTTGGCAAATCTTTAGGATAAAAAATAAGATGTCCTTGTTATATAAACAGTATTTAGGTAGTGCGTCCACCACTTGATTTGACTTTCTGAAGCAATGTCGAACTATCGCATTGGCCTGTAAAGTAATTCTTCTAGTCTCCATAATAGTATCCCACAATTTCCAGGGCATTTTAGATTTATCTTTGATCATATTTGTTAGAATAGAAATAAGTATTTCCTACTTAGAATAGAAATAAGAATAGGAATAGGAATAGGAATAAGAATAGGAATCCTAGTTGGAAAAGGATTCCAATGTAGTGTCTATAAATAGGGTCTCAATGTAACTATTTAGATACACAATTCAATAATATTTTTCGTATATATTTCTCACATGGTATCAGAGCATTGGTGAGAACAAACAAGTCACCGTATGTCTATGTCAATTACCGGTGACTGTTGGGTCTGATTTTGTTATTCTTTTTTCTTTCTGTTGGTGTTGTGCGAAAACCAACACCACCACGAGGCTCGGAAAGCCCCCGCGACCAAACCCCAGCCAAAACCACCGGAAAACACCACCCCACGCGCTCTCACGCGCCGATCGGAGGTGGTAGTTTCCGGCGAGATCTGTCTCACGCGCCGGCGCGTGAGGGCTTTTCTGTGCATATTTTTTGAGCTTTTTTTTGACAGTTGGGGTCGTCCAGCCATTCCGACCAGGCCCATACTATTTTTGACCAGATCCGATCGCCGGAATTAGGGTTCCGGCTATTTCCAGGCAGTTTCCGGCGACTTTTCTTCAAGATTTGAATTTTCCGAGACAAATTTAGCATAATGTCTTTTGGGTGTGATGTTTTTGGTTCCAAAAATATGGGGATTGGAAGTTCTAGCCCTATAATCACTTCAGAACTTTTATTGGGAAGTTCAAACTATTTATCTTGGGCTTCCTCGGTTGAGCTTTGGTGCAAGGGTCAAGGTGTCCAAGATCACTTAACGAACAAGGCTTATGTGGTAGATGTAAAGGCAAAGACTAGTGAGGAAGATGCAAAAGCCAAAGCACAATGGGAGAAAGTAGATGCTCAATTATGTAGTCTCCTATGGCGTTCTATTGATTCCAAGTTGATGCCCTTGTTTCGCCCATTCCAGACGTGTTATACAGTTTGGGAAAAGGCTCGTGCTTTATACACTAATGACATATCTCGATTCTATGATGTGATATCTCGATTGACCAACTTAAAGAAACAAGAATCCGATATGTCTACTTACTTGGGACAGGTACAAGCAGTCATGGAGGAATTTGACACATTAATGCCAGTTACTACGAACGTGGAAAAACAACAAGAACACAGACAAACATTGTTTCTAGTTCATACTCTTGCTGGACTTCCTCCTGATCATGATTCTGTACGTGATCAGATTTTAGCTAGCCCTACAGTTCCTACAATCGATGAATTATTCTCTCGTCTCCTTCGTCTTGCGGCACCTCCCAGTCACAAGGTAGTTTCATCACCCACTGTTGACTCATCTATTCTCGCATCTCAAACCTTTGAAAAGCGTACATATCAATCTATGGAGAATCGGCGAGGGGGAGGGCGTTTTGGGAAACCTCGATCCAAGTGTAGTCATTGTCATAAGCCTGGACACACTCGTGATATATGTTATAGTTTGCATGGTCCACCACCCAGTTATGATCCTATTGTTCTAAAGGAATATAATGAGTTCCTTCGAAATCGCGCAAGTAAACAAACATCTCCACCAGTAGCATATGGTGCTCAACCTAATCAACCATCCAATAATGCTCATATTGCCCAGACAGAATATGATGAGTTCCTTCAGTATCGTGCAAATAAGCAAACGTCTCCACAAGTAGTTTCGGTTGCACAACCTGATGTCTCTGTTGCGGGTAATTCTTTTGCTTGTGTGTCGCAATCTAGTACTCTTGGAACATGGGTCATGGACTCTGGGGCTTCTGATCATATCTCTGGTAATAAATCACTTTTATCCGATATTGTTTATTCACAATCTCTTCCAGCTATTACTTTAGCCAATGGGATCCAAACAAAACCAAAAGGGGTTGGAAAAGCCAAACCCCTATCTTCTGTCACCCTAGACTCTGTTCTTTATGTCCCTGGTTCTCCTTTTAATCTAGCATCTGTTAGTCGTTTGACGAAAGCCCTACATTGTAGCATAACTTTTTTCGATGATTTTTTTCTCATGCAGGACCGCAGTACGAGACAGATGATTGGAACAGGACATGAATCACAAGGCCTTTACTATCTTACCTCTTCAAATTCCTTAGCAGCATGCTCCGTTACAGATTCCCCAGATCTAATTCACAAACGTTTGGGACATCCGAGTCTATCCAAACTGCAAAAGATGGTGCCTAGTTTGTCTAGTTTATCCACATTAGATTGTGAGTCGTGTCAACTTGGGAAACACACTCGTGCTACGTTTTCTCGTAGTACTGAGGGTCGTTCAGAGTCTATTTTTTCATTAGTTCATTCTGATATTTGGGGTCCTAGTAGAGTCAGTTCCACCTTAGGATTTCGTTATTTTGTTAGTTTCATTGATGATTATTCAAAATGTACTTGGGTTTTCTTAATGAAAGATCGTTCTGAGTTATTTTCTATTTTCAAAAGTTTCTTTGCTGAAATACAAAATCAGTTTGGTGTTTCTATTCGTACTTTTCGTAGTGATAATGCCTTAGAATACTTATCCTCCCAATTTCAGGAGTTTATGACTCACCAAGGCATTATTCACCAGACTACTTGTCCATACACCCCTCAACAAAATGGTGTAGCTGAAAGAAAAAATCGGCATCTTATTGAGACCGCTCGTACTCTTCTCCTTGAATCCAATGTTCCACTACGTTTTTGGGGAGATGCAGTTCTTACGTCTTGTTATTTGATAAATAGAATGCCCTCTTCTTCTATTCAGAATCAGGTTCCCCATTCCATACTGTTTCCTCAGTCACATCTCTATCCTATCCCTCCTCGTGTCTTTGGGAGCACATGCTTTGTTCATAACTTAGCCCCAGGAAAAGATAAATTAGCTCCTCGTGCCCTCAAATGTGTCTTTCTTGGTTACTCTCGAGTCCAAAAAGGGTATCGTTGTTATTCACATGATCTTCATCGATACCTTATGTCCGCTGATGTTACATTTTTTGAGTCTCAGCCTTACTATACATCTTCTGATCATCCTGATGTCTCTATGGTCTTACCCATACCTCAGGTTTTACCTGTGCCAACCTTTGAGGAATCTACGGTTACTTCTACATCTCCAGTTGTAGTGCCACCACTACTAACTTATCATCGCCGTCCACGTCCAACCCTAGTCCCAGATGATTCATGTCATGCGCCGGACCCTGCTCCTACTGCGGACTTGCCTCCTCCTAGCCAACCGCTTGCACTTCAAAAAGGTATACGATCCACTCGAAATACTAACCCACATTATACCTTCTTAAGTTATCATCGTCTATCATCACCCCATTATGCATTTGTGTCGTCTTTGTCCTCTATTTCCATTCCTAAGACTACAGGTGAAGCACTTTCTCATTCTGGATGGAGGCAGGCTATGGTTGATGAGATGTCTGCTTTACATAAGAGTGGTACTTGGGAGCTTGTCTCCCTTCCTGCAGGTAAATCTACTGTTGGTTGTCGTTGGGTTTATGCAGTCAAAATTGGTCCAGACGGTCAGGTTGATCGACTTAAGGCTCGCCTTGTTGCCAAAGGGTATACTCAGATATTTGGGCTAGATTATAGTGACACTTTCGCTCCTGTGGCTAAAATTGCATCTGTTCGTCTTTTTCTATCTATGGCTGCTGTTCGTCATTGGCCTCTTCATCAGTTGGACATTAAGAATGCTTTTCTGCATGGTGATCTTGAGGAAGAAGTCTATATGGAGCAACCACCTGGTTTTGTTGCTCAGGGGGAGTCTAGTAACCTTGTATGTCGATTGCGCAGGTCACTCTATGGTCTAAAACAGTCTCCTCGAGCTTGGTTCGGGAAGTTCAACACAGTAATTCAGGAGTTTGGCATGACTCGTAGTGTAGCTGATCACTCTGTGTTTTATCAGCATTCTGCACCAAGTCGATGTATCTATTTGGTTGTTTACGTTGATGATATTGTTATCACCGGTAATGATCAAGATGGTATCACCGATTTGAAGCAACATCTCTTTAAGCACTTCCAAACTAAAGACCTTGGCAGATTGAAGTATTTTCTAGGTATTGAGGTTGCTCAGTCTAGATCAGGTATTGTTATTTCTCAACGCAAGTATGCCTTAGACATTCTTGAGGAGACAGGAATGATGGGATGTAGACCTGTTGACACTCCTATGGATCCGAATGTTAAACTCCTTCCAGGACAGGGGGAGCCACTTAGTAATCCTGAAAGGTATAGACGACTTGTTGGAAAGTTGAATTATCTCACAGTGACTAGACTTGACATCTCTTTTCCTGTGAGTGTTGTAAGTCAGTTTATGACTTCCCCTTGTGATAGTCATTGGGAAGCAGTTGTTCGTATTCTGCGATATATAAAGTCAGCTCCCGGTAAAGGACTACTCTTTGAGGATCAAGGCCATGAGCATATCATTGGATATACAGACGCTGATTGGGCAGGATCACCCTCTGACAGACGTTCGACATCCGGATATTGTGTTTTAGTAGGAGGTAATTTGGTGTCGTGGAAGAGTAAGAAACAGAATGTGGTTTGCTCGATCTAGTGCAGAATCAGAATATCGAGCAATGGCGATAGCAACTTGTGAGCTAGTTTGGATCAAACAGTTGCTGGGAGAACTAAAATTTGGCAAAGTTGATCAGATGGAACTTGTGTGTGATAATCAAGCGGCTCTTCATATCGCATCAAATCCAGTGTTTCATGAAAAGACTAAGCACATTGAGATTGACTGTCACTTTGTCAGAGAAAAGATACTCTCGGGAGATATTGTTACGAAATTTGTGAAGTCAAATGATCAGCTTGCAGATATCTTCACCAAGTCCCTCACATGTCCTCGTATTAATTACATCTGTAACAAGCTAGGTACATATGATTTGTATGCACCAGCTTGAGGGGGAGTGTTAGAATAGAAATAAGTATTTCCTACTTAGAATAGAAATAAGAATAAGAATAGGAATAGGAATAAGAATAGGAATCCTAGTTGGAAAAGGATTCCAATGTAGTGTCTATAAATAGGGTCTCAATGTAACTATTTAGATACACAATTCAATAATATTTTTCGTATATATTTCTCACAATATTGACTGTAATTTGGGAATCACATCCTAAAATAAAGTTCGGATAGCAATTTTCCACACATCATCTGGCTCCAAAATAGGCTGCTTTGGCCTCTGCTATATTGCTTGTACCTCTGCCAATATGTTTTGCAAAGGGTACTATTAAATTGCCCGTTGAATCCCTTATAAGAACGTCTACACCAATTGATCCTTCAGAGTTGCAACTGCCATCTGTATTGACTTTTACCCAATCATTGTGGTTTTTTCCGTAGAACAACAATGCTATCAATTTTAGGCCTAAGAGACAAAATAGTAGAACATAGATCTGGCCACTGCCAAGGCCAATCTCTGCCACCAGCCAGTTTGTTTATCGACCATCTAAGATGGAAAATAATTTGATGCTTCGACCTAGCATAGGAAATTCTCTTAGAGCCATACTTAGCCGCACATCTCGCTTTCCATAGTTCCCAACAAATAACAATAGGAGCAATTTTAAGAATTTGTTGATGCAATGAATTAAAAGGTTTCATAGACCACATCGAGCAAAGAAACCTACAATAGATCCAGGATCCCAAGGAATGTCAAAGCGATCACCAAAAAGTTTCCATATGCTAGTAGCTAATTCACCAGTACAAAAGGAATGATGGTTTGTCTCGTCAACAGGAGGGATTCGACAACAATGGATGAATCAGTCAGATTTGACTGAGTTTGAGGATATGCATATAGTCAGCTTAACTAGATTTATGACAAAGACAAACATGATTCTATATTTACCTGTTAGCTCAATGATTGTGGATAACATGGTGTTGACTGGGGAAAACTGCTTTCCAATCCTACACTCCTTTCTTCTATGTCTGGCGGAGCTATTTCCAAACAGCCTGTGGGCTGTGGCCTAAAGGTTAATGACCTAGACAGTAAATTAATGACTAGATAAATATAGAGAATTTGAGGATATGCATAGTCAGCTTAACTAGATTAGTGACAAAGACAAATATGGTTCTATATTTTCCAGTTTGCTCATCGATTGTGGATAACATGTTGTTGACTGGGGAAAATTGTCCTAAAGGTTAACTGACATAGACAGCTAATTTTGACAAGTTAGCAAACATAAATTAATGACAAGAAAAATATAGAGAGCTGATTCGACATGTTAGCTGACAAGGATTCATGACATCAGCACTACACAATTGATAAGACGCATAGGGATGGGAGATGCAGTGCTGTTGAAATAGCAACCAGAACCGATAAGAGTAGTAAAATCATTTAAGAAAAGGAAACAAAGTTTTGCTGGGCGAATGTGTAAGGCATCCTTCCAGTGGGTAAAAGTTCTTAAGGTTTCTTAAGATAATGAATGTGCTGTAAAAGAAAAGAGAAACACTTTTTGTTGAATTAGTGATTGATAACAAACAAGAGGATCTTCAGGTAAGAATGTGAGCTGATGAACTGGAAAAATTTTCATATTCTCTAGATTCTTAATTATGAAGGCATACTCATTAAGAATACAATATTTAATTATTTGATGAGTTTTAATTACAACATACTGTTATTATACAAAATACACTTAATCACTCATTCAAGCATCAAAAATGACATAATCATTACGAACTTTATACACAATGCTTCCAATGATCCTTTTTAACTTCTTCATGTTTTATATAATTGTGGTGTCCGGGCCAGATTGCGCGCACCTCGACTAATTCCACGGGGTACCCACCACCTCCCACTAGCAACGTGTATTAGGTGACTCTGTCCCTATTAACTTGTTAAAGAGAGAAAAGTCAAAAAGTGCACCGGAATACTGTCAGGTGCCCTCTAACGATATCTACAAGCATTAGCTAGCATTTCTGAGATGCTTTTGAGTCTAAATGGGAAATATTTCACCACAATGGATCAGTGTCCATCTTGATTTGAGCTCTAAAAATTAGTTTGGCAAATTCTAGAATTTCACCACAATGATTCAGGTGCCCTCTAACTGCTTGATTTGGCACACTACTTCCCTTTCTCCTGTAAATCACAGATATGTTAAGATATTCACTAGACTCTCTATTCCTTAATAATTATGTCAAAGAATTTCAGAAGAGTTACTCAGCATTTTACCACTACGCATAAGGCTATTATTGTTCAAAAGATAAAGAATTATAACCTTTCTTATGGTAGTTGTTCCGCTAAAACATAAGGGGCAGATGGAGGAACAACAAATTACATTTTTTTGACTTCAGTTTTCTGAAATGACTTCGATAATTGTACTATCTTACACCCTGATCTTATAGAAACATTAGGAAAAGAAACTAGCACATGAAGAAATCTTAAAGAGCCTTCTCTGTTCCCTAGCATAAAAGGGGCTTTAACTAAAGAAAAGCACAAAGATACTACCTGCATAGGGTAAAAATAGACATGACGCTTGGCGTATTAGATGGTGACATGTGAAAAGAAACAAGGGCAGCAGTATTACACCGGGAACAAAAAGTCAGCTCATTTTGCAAAAATATAACCCGACCAAGCTTGGAACACCCAGAGGAAATGTCAGCTGCCCTGCCAACAATAGCCATTATGAAACCATCCAAGAAGCAACATCGGACGTTACAGTAGAATCACCACCTTGTAAAGACGCTGAATTCTCTAAGTACTTTAATTTCTCGTTACCTATATTTGTCAATATCATTATTGGATCATCAGCTCTCAATAACCGTGAAGTTTGTCCGAGGATATCTCCATCGAAGATATCATTGGAACCAGACCAACACAAGTTGTATTTATATACTATTATATTTCATTCAGTCAATTTGTCTTTATCTCATCATTTACAACTTTATTTACTTACATATATCATCATTTCGGTCCACGTGTCCTTTAAACCTCACATATAAATTCAACTGTACGAATTTTTGGGTAAACACCACCAACCTCAAGGAACCATCTTCTTTCAATCCCTTACAACTAACTTCCAAGGCCTTTCACTGCTTGAACCATCAATTGCCCCACTAGTGGGTTCGACTCACCTGCTTTGTTTGAGAAGGTATTTTGTGTACTTCATGGCGCTAACTAGCCCTCTTGGCCATACTGTAATACCCCTCACCACCCGGAAACATATAGATCCATCTGATCATAGACACTCAAACCAAACATACACATTTCTCTTGGGCACAGCTACCAGTAATCAATGGATTTTTAATAAGCTAATGAATAATGAACAAATCACAGCAAAGCTGATTGACATTGTTCTTTGTTTCATTTTTAATGGGTCAGATCAAGATTGATGATTCAGCTAATTAAATATGCCCACTTCAGACCAAAACTCCCATATCCCAAAAAACACTATATCCAGATATGCAGATCAGGAATTAGGCCCAAATTTGAAATAAGAATATGTAAGTTGCATACCTGCTGGAGAAGACTGGAGAGAACTCCGAATAGTTGGGAGTTGGCTGCCACAGCTGCCTGAGGTGATGTTGGACCTTCTTTGCTTCCATCGGCCATACCTGGAACGATTTTTCTTTAGCAGATTCCAGCTTGTACGAAAATCGACTGTGGCACGATGAGGTTTTTTTACTACACTCCGGCCCCTATTTTTTCAATACTCACCTCAAAGTTGCGAGAAAATTGAATTATGGGTGTTTCTTAAGTATCAACATTAATATCCGAAAAGGCATTACTAGTTAACTTGGCCGCGCTCGCGCGGTCCTGATCGAACTTATTAAATTTATAAATTATCATTTATATAATATTGAAAGTTATAAATATTTTAAAAATATGTTTCTTAATTTTCATATTCGTAAAAGATCTTTATGTTTCAAGTTTTAATACATTTCATTATTTCTACGTAATTTTATTTATTATTTCTACGTAATTTTATTCTCATAGTCTCTTATCCTCCAAGATTTGGTTCCTATTTAATTATATTAATAAAAAAAGAAAAATAAGTACCCCTGGTATCACTTTTTTTTAGTTGGAGTAATAATATACTTTTGGTGTTGTATTTCCGTATTTTTCACAGTAGTAACATTTTTTGTATGTGAAAATTTTATAAATGACATATATAAGACTAATATTTTCAAGTTATGACAGTATAATAAAACTTTTAAGTTGTAACAATAAAAAATTTCAGGTTGTAACATTTTATTAATAAAAAGGATTTTTAAAATAATAGTAAAAACGTTTTTTTAAAAATCATAAAAAGAAAAAAATGGATATAGTTATAGTCATTAATTTGAATACATTAAGGATAATTAATAATGCCATAAATTTAGGGGATTCAAAACAAAATAGGAATATTTGTTTTTCTTTTTTTACTCAATCAGTTAAAATTAATTTAAAAAATCAGATTTTCTTTTATTTTCAAATGTTTCTCTCTCCCTCTAATTTTTTTTCATGTCAATTTATTTTCCTTTTTTTACTCAATCAGTTAAATTTAATTCAAAAATCAAATTTTCTTTTTTTTTTCAAATGTTTCTCTCTCCCTCAATTTTTTTTTTCTGTGATTATCGTCATTCACGACTAATTCCAAAATATTCTTGGTTCAAAAATCTTTATTTTGTTGTAATGGACGGATTGTTATCAATATTAATAAAACATGGTGGTTGTCACATCTTGAAGCTATCCCCAGGACGTAGACACGGGACCTAGGATCACGAGTGACCCCAAGCTAACCCTACTTGCATATCATAAGCATACTAAATAAACTGAAGTAAGGAAATATTGTGCGATAGTTAAATCATAAGATAAACTGAAATGATGGGGGAATACCCATAAACTATCTGAATATATAAAAGCTGAGAGTTTAACAACAACTGAAAGGTTAATCTCAAATACTAAAGCTGATTCTAACTATGTCTGAAAATAAGCCTCTAACTGACTAGAAGTGCTGAGACATGCCCCTGCCAAATCTAGCAAAAGTTAAAGACTAAAAATAAAAAAGAAACATGCTTGTCGTGCTTGGAGAACGAGGACTCACCACTGATGCTACTGAGCTGAAGATCGAGAACCGATCTATGCGTGATCTGAGAACTGAGGACCTGAACCTACATCACAAGAAGATGTAGCGCAGAGTATGCGTCAGTACTTGAAGGGTATTGAACATGCATGATAGAGTAAAGCTGAACAATATACATAACTGAACAAAGCATATAATTGAACAATGATATGAGATAAGCATGATACTATACTGAGAATACTGAACATGAAATAACTGAATGCAATGACCAAGTTTATAACATGCTAAAACTGAAATCTGGTTGTAACTAGTAACATAGTCAATGCAATATAATCTGACTGTGGGAACTACTAATAACCGACATAAAACCACATGAGCTAAATGTGGAGTTCGATGTATACGTCCCATCGAGAGGACCCAATATACCCTGCTAGAGGTATAGAGGCATGACTGGCGTGATCACTAAAATGTAATGCCTACAGAGGGGACTTATAAACCTACGGGTGCACATATTTCTGGAACTATTCGGGTACTCTGAACCCTAGTCCACTCGGTCTAAGCCTACTCCCAATTAGAATGTATATAAACAATATTATGACTGAAATACTGAAGTACTGGATAACTCAATTACTGACATGCAAGCTCTGAGAATGCAACAATTATAACTGATAATGTGACATTCGTAAACTGAAACATGTATTTATGTTTAGATTGACCTAGCATGTGTAATTCATGAACTAAACGAATCTACACAATTAGGGTTCTGAATATCATACAAGAAACTAAGCAATAATATGACAATCTGATTTTGCTCATTCTAACAGTTAAAACCCAACAATTTCTAACATTCAAGAAACCCTAGGTCTAGATAATATTAAGGGAATCAAGATTTCGACTGAAATCTAGGGACCTAATGGATGAAAGAAACCCACTAGTGAAATCTCACATACCTGGTGACAAAATTCACGAAGAAATCTTTCGATTTTGGGGTTGGAACTGATGAGAACTCGTTGCGTTCTTAAACTAGGGCAGCTCGACTTTCTCCTCTATTTTGCTCTAAGTTTCGCTTGATTTTTGGTGAATAATTGATTATGTTGGGTTCTAATTAGTTTACTATGCTAAAAATGACCAAAACTACGTAGTTTAGGGGTCCAACGCATAGGGAAAAGACCAAACGACCCCTGACTTAAAAGTCTGCCGAAACCACTGACCGACTGACCGACGGTCCGTGGACTGACCCACAGTCCGTTCTGGTCAACCGTCGTTTGGCTTCAGAGGGCTGGAATTTGAGGGTCTGACCTACGGCCCTGGACCACGGACCGTGGTCTGACCTACGGTCCATTGGTCCTGGCGTGGGTGTACCCTTAGCCAAATTTTCTGGACTTTTCTGGGAAGGGTGCATGTGGCCATTCACGTACCACCAGGACGGACCGTGGGTTGCACCTGCAACTTCTGAAAATCTGTTGGTTTGGTCTATTTTTGGATATGGGGTGTTACATTATCTCCCCCTTGGGAACATTCATCCTCGAATGAAGACTAAACTAGTTGAATATGGAGGGGAAAAGCTGCAATAACCCTACCACTAAAATACTGGAAGCTGCTTATTGACTGAACTAAGTTCCAAGAACATGTAAATACGATGAAAATACAAGTACAAACTGAAGGAACATGATACTAAGACTGAAACTATGCATGAATGACTGAAAAAATTAAGAGGAACTATTACCTCAAGATGGAATAGGATCAGAAGGAAATAGATGATGATACTTGGCCTTCATGGCAGCTTCTACTTCCCAAGTAGCTCCCTCTACGGACTGACTCCTCCACAAAACCTTAACTGAAGCGACTTCTTTCTTTCTCAACCTTCGAACCTGACGATTAAGAATCTCAACTGGCACGTCCTCATAAGTGAGACTATCCTTCACATCCACACTTTCTAAAGGTACGATGGATGCTGGATCACCCATACACTTCTTCAACAACGAAATGTGAAAAACTGGATGCACTGATGCTAGTTATGATGGCAACTCTAACTCATATGCTACTTTACCAACTCTTTTCAAAATCTTGTAAGGGCCTACATATCTAGGACTGAGTTTCACTTTCTTGCCAAATCTCATCACCCCCTTTATAGGTGACACTTTCAGGAAAACCCAATCATCAACTTGGAACTCTAATTCCCTTCTCCTTACATCTGCATAGGACTTCTAGCGACTCTGGCTGTCTTAAGTCTATCTATAATGAGTTGCACTTTCTCCATAGCATCATGAATCGAATCTGGCCCTATCAAGGCTGCTTCACCTACTTCAAACCAACCAATTGGAGATCTACATCTACGCCCATACAATGCCTCGTAAGGGGCCATCTGAATGTTGGAATGGTAACTATTATTGTAGGCGAACTCTATAAGAGGAAGGTGATCATACCAACTACCCTTGAAATTGATCACACAAGCTCTCAACATGTCCTCTAAGGTCTGAATGGTATGCTCTGCCTGACCGTCCATCTGTGGATGAAATGTTGTGCTAAGATTAACCCGAGTACCACAATATTTCAGAAATGACTTTCAGAAATGAGAGGTAAACTGAGGACCTTTATCTGAGATGATAATAGACACAGGAACTCCATGCAACCTGACTATCTCATTAATTTAAAGCTTGGCGTAGTCCTCCACCGAATTTGTAGTCTTAACAGCCAAAAAGCGCGCAGACTTAGTAACTCTATCAACTATCACCCAAATGGAGTCATTTTGTCTGCGAGTACGAGGGAAACCTGTAATGAAGTCCATGTTGATCACTTCCTACTTCCAAGTAGGAATGTTAATCTCTTGAGTCATACCTCTTGGTTTCTGATGTTCTACCTTCACTTGCTGGCAATTTGGGCACTTAGCCACAAAATCCACTATATCCCTTTTCATACCATTCCACCAAAAGACTTTCCACAGGTCACTGTACATCTTAGTGGCGCCTGGATGAATAACATATCTGGAATTATGGGCTTTGCTGTCTCAACTCACCCACATTAGGAAGACATAATCGACCCTGATAGCGAAGCACACCATCTCCCCCTTGGAGAAAACCTCAACTCTCTGCTGATGGACTGCACCCTTTAATTGAAGCAATATCGGATCACTGTCTTGCTTTTCCTTAACCTCCGCTACCAATGAAGATTCTACCCCATTTTGAACTGTTACACCACCATCTGATATGCTCATAAGACGAACTCCTAAGTGAGCAAGTCTATGAACATCCTTTGCTAGTTTCTTTCTTTCTTCCTCAACATGTGCTACACTACCCATAGATAGTCTACTAAGAGCATCTGCTACTATGTTGTCCTTACCAGGATGGTAATGCACACTCATATCATAATCCTTGAGGAACTCAAGCTATCTCCTTTGGCGAAGATTCAACTCTTTCTAAGTGAACACCTACTGAAGGCTCTTATGGTCTGTGAACACATCTACATGAACACCATCCTAGTAATGTCTCCAAATCTTAAGTGTGAACACCACTGTTGCAAGCTCGAGGTCATGAGTTAGATAGTTCTTCTCATGCACCTTAAGCTATCTAGAAGCATATGCTATAACTTTACCCCCGCTGCATCTACACACAACCTAGACCGACTCTGGATGCATCACAATAGATAACATATCCGTCTGAACCTTTTGGTAGAGTCAAAACAGGAGCTGTAGTCAACCTAGTTTTTAGTTCTGCGAAGCTTTTCTCACAATCATCTGACCACTGAAACTTAACCTTTGTCTGAGTCAACTTAGTCAATGGAGAGGCTATGGATGAATATTCTTCCACGAACCTTCTGTAATAACCCGCTAGACCCAAGAAACTTCTGATATCTGTAGGAGAGGTAGGTCTGGGCCATTGTTTCATTGCTTCTATTTTCTGGGAATCCACTCGGATCCCTTCACTAGATACAATATGCCCAAAGAAAGAAACATATTTCAACCAAAACTCACATTTGCTAAACATAGCGAATAATTTGCGATCCTTGAGAGTTTGCAGGAAAAACCCTCAAATGATTCGCATGTTCTTCCTCATTCCTAGTGTAAATAAGGATATCATCAATAAAGACGCTAATGAACAAGTTCAAATACTGCTTGAACACTCTATCATCAAATCCATGAAAGCTGCAGGAGCATTGGTTAGTCCAAATGACATAACTATGAATTCATAATGACCATACCGAGTTCTGAAGGCTATTTTCAGGATGTCACTATCTCTGACTCTAAGCTGATGATAACCAGATCTGAGGTCTATCTTTGAGAAATGACTAGCACCTTGAAGTTGGTCAAACAAGTCATCAATCCTGGGGATAGGATACTTATTCTTAATTGTGACTTTGTTCAATTGCCTATAGTTAATGCAAATACTGAGAGAACCATCTTTCTTTTTCACGAACAACACTGGTGCACCCCATGAGGAAATACTAGGTTTGATGAAACCCTTATCTAGAAGGTCTTTCAACTGCTCTTTCAATTCCTTAAGCTCAGCTGGAGCCATTTTGTAAGGAGGAATAAAAATAGGCTGGGTATCTGGAAGGAGATCAATTCCAAAGTCGATTTCCCTTTCGGGAATAACTCTGGGAAGATTTTCTGGAAACACTTCTGGAAACTCATTAACTACAGGAATTGACTCAAGAGTTGGGGTTTCGAAGCTTGAATATTTAACCTGAACTAGATGATAGAGATAACCCTTAGATATTATCTTTCTGGCCTAAAGGTAAGAAATGAATCGACCCATAGGCGTTAAGCTACTACCCTTCCATTCTAAGATTGGTTCGTCTGGAAACTGAAAACGAATGATCCTAGTTCTATAATCAATTGACGCATAATAGGAATGTAGCCAATCCATGACTAGAATGATATCAAAATCTACCATTTCTAACTCTACAAGACTGCTGAGGTGACTTTCTTAGAGACTATGGCGGGGAAATATCTGTATACCCGTCTAGCTATAACTGGTTACCGTCTAGAGTAGAGACTGAGAAGGGTTCTGAGAGAGTTTCTCGACTAACATTGAAGTTGACTGCTATATAAAAAGTTACAAAGGAAAGAGTAGCTTGTGGATCTAACAAAGCATAAACATCTAAGTTAAAAACTCGTAATGTAACAGTGACTACATCAGGAGAATCTTTGTGATCCTGGCGAGCCTGAAGAACATACAACCTGTTTTGGCGCTGTCCGCCATCTGCACCAGATGAGTTACCTTGTTGAGTCGCTCAACCTGCTGGTGCTGCTGAAGTCGTAGATTGAGCTCTACCATTATTTCCCCATTGACCCTGTTTAGCAGAAGGACAATCTCTCAACCTGTGACTAGACTGACCATACCCAAAGCATCCTTCATTTCCTGCAAGACACTCGCCCGGATGGTTCTTACCACACTTTGGACAAGTTGGGTAGGTTCTGGTACCTGAAATACTCCCCTGAGACTTAAAGCCTGATGCCCTACCTTTCTGATCTTGTCAGAACTTGGAGGATGGAACACTAGCTGACGAAGGTGCTAGAGCTGAAGACTTTTGCTGAAACTACGAGCGATTTTCACCACCCAATTTCTGTTGAGAATACTCATAGTTTCCTATTCTAGCCTTCTTATTATCCTTAGCTTGTTTCCTAAGCTTATCTCCCTTAACCTACTGAGCATGAGTCATCACCTAGAGATGTTCATATTTTCCAGCAACATAACATTCCTACACTCCGTTTTCACTAAGTGGGATACCCCATATAGAAACTTGTTCATTTGAGCCCTGAAATCGGCAACCATGTGAGAAGCATACCTGCATAGTTGAGTGGATAGTTGAGTGAACTTGAGTCCATACTCTTGGACTGTCATGCTACCTTGCCTAAAATTCATGAACTCTTGAGCTTTTGCCTCCCTCAACTCTCTTGGGAAGAACATGTCAAGAAAAGTCTCACTAAAGCATTCCCAAGTGATAGGAGCTACATCTGTACCCCTGCTTTTTTCCCATAGAGTATACCAGATGTGAGCTACATCCTTAAGCTGATAGGATGCCAACTCTACCCTATCATTACTAGTCTTTTGCATCACTCTAAAGATCTTCTTGACCTCATCTATGATGTTTTGGGGATCCTCACCAATCAGTGACCCTAAAAATTTAGGCGAATTCATCCTAACAAAATCACGAACCCTGGCTGCCACTGATCCACCACTAGAATTTGCAGGAACTGGAACTTGCTGGTAGTTCTAGTTGGTCATACTCTGAGCAAAAAACTAAATGGCGTTCCGAAACTCAACATTCAAAACTTCCTAATCTGGGGCTGGAGGAGTTGCGTTAGCGTTGTGCACATTCAGATTCCTTCCATAGGCTCTATGAGAAGCCATGATCTAAAATGCATAATGAAGGCTTAGAACGAGAAAATTGGATCATACCTCACGCACGATAAGAATATCAAGAAAGGGAAGTTTTCCTAAATGACGTAGTTTAGGGGTTAAACGACGTAGTTTAAGGTCCAACATATAAGGAAAAGACCAAATGACCCTTGACTTAAGAATCTACCGAAGCCACCGACGGTCCGTTCTGGTCAACCATCGTTTGGCTTCAAAGGGAAGGAATTCGAGGGTTTGACCTACAACCCTGGACTACAGACCGTGGTTTGACCTACGGTCCGTAGGTCCTGGCGTGGGTCTACCCTTAGCCAATTTTTCTAGACTTTTCTTGGAAGGGTTGCATGTGGCCATCCACGGACCACCAGGACGGACCGTGGGTGACAATAGTGGGTCGCACTTGCAACTTCTGAAAATCTGCTGGTTTGGTCTGTTTTAGGATACGTGGTGTTACAGTGATAGATAAGATCCTTCTTTTTAGTATTAATTGCGATTTATTATTTGTAATTTAATTTCAACTTCACTAAAAAAATTTAAAAACAATGAAACTGAAAATGAATTTTTCTGATTTTGGTTGTGTATAATAGATTTAAATTGTGATTTATTTTGTATGAACCTTCATTTGTTTCATATTACAAAATAATTTCTGTGAAACACGAATAAATAATGTTATGAGTTTTTTGTATAATAGTTTTTTTAATTTGTATACTGTAAACACCATGGAGTGACATTTTTGTATTTATATTTGAATGATTTGATTATATTGTTTCGCGACAGTGTATTAAATAGTGATGATGTTATTGTTATAAATCTATAAAATGTGTGTCAAAAATAAATGTATGAAATGTGTTTTATTGTATGAATTCTGGTAGACTATTTGGAATGATATTGATATGAATAAGTAATGATGAGTGTGTATAAATTTATGTGAGAATAATGAAGTTCTGGGTGAAATTTGTATTATCTTGGTATGAAAAGTGAATATAAATACAACATATTTATTATTCCTTAGTATTATGTAAGACTGACTGTTATTTTTTTTTAATGAAATAGGGAAATATGTTGATTTTCAGATGGAGGGGATTATCTATGAATCTTCTTGTCTGTATAGTGGTCTAGTGAATGCGATAACTTCGCAACTTAGGATAGATGTTAATATTAATGATATATAGATTAAATATATAGTTAGTGATCGATGTCCACCTGTTTGTATCCATAATGATGTAGGTGTGCAGATGTTTTTGGATCAAAAGAAAGTTAATGTAGATTTCTTTACGAAGTATCTATTGTGCAAACTCTGAAGAATATAACAATGGATAATCTGGAATCTATAGTTGTTGTGGATAGAAGACAATATGATATTAGTAGACCTCTAACAAATCTTGATTTATACTCAAATAATTCAATCCGCTTGATAGGAATGAATTCGGGTGGAATTGTTGATGAAAATAATGATGAAGGACAAGAAGTAATCAGTGACCTTACTAATTTGTTGATATCTGAAAATCAGATTTACAAAGATAAGGGCACACTTATGGAGGTGATGCGACATTATGGAGTTGTCAAAAAATTCTTGTATATCGTTCTAGTTCTTCTTGGTAATAATTTATTTGCTTATTTGTATGTGTAGTTTTTTTGTATGAATTTGGTATATAAACTTTTCATTAATCATCTTTTGTTTTCTGAAATAGTTATTACCTGAAGTGTCCTTCTGAAAATCGTTCCTGGTTAATGAATTCATCATGTATAAATCAACCGGGGCTATTCAAAATCAGAAAATACTGTGGGGGTCACACTTGTTCTGTTAGAGATAGAATTTATGCAAGGTGTCAGGTAATTACTGACGTTGTATATGTTATGATATTAGATAAATTTGTTGATCCAACAACTGTATACACTCCAAAAGATATAGCCGAAGACATGTTGAAATTACATGATGTTTCACTGACATACAAGCAGGCCTGGCGAGCTAAAGAAAAGGGAATAAAATTATTGCGTGGAGATCCGGTTGAGTCATATGCTAAACTACCAGGTGTTTTTCGAATTAAATTTTTTATTTTACTTTATGTCTAATTAATATCAAACTGAAAATTAAGAGTGGAACTAAATTGGTATGAATTTTAGCAAAGCAAAAAATTGGTAGCCATTTGGCATGCAGTTTGTTTACAGATTGGTATCCATTATCCAATTGGTTTCCATTGTGTATCCAATTGAAATCCATATTGTATCCAATTTGAATTTAATTGGTATCTAGTTTTGCATCCAAGTAATATATTATTGTGTTGTGATATTTAGATATCAAATTATAAAAATAATTGTAACAATGGAAAAACTTCCAGGTTATCTATACATATTGGAGCAGACCTATCCTAGTTCTGTTTTGAGCTTGAAAAGAAAAGAAGGTGAGAGCTTCTTATATGTATTTGTCGCATTAGAAGTATGTATTAGAGGTTGGGAGTATTGTAGGCTAGTTGTAGTGGTTGATGGGGTAGCCTTAAGAGGCACATATGGTGGTACAATGTTGACTGCAAGCACTATGAATCCAGGAGGTATTATTGGATCTTTTATATTTATATGCAATAATAATTATGATATAAGGTGTGTTTCCACTATGTATGATTTTTTTTAAAAAAATAATGCATCAGGTCACATACTTCCACTTGCTTATGCCATAGTGGATTCTGAGAATGATGCATCGTGGATGTAATACCCCGCTTCTTGAAAGAACTAAAATTAGAAAGAAACCGTTTTTGGAAATAATCAAATTTGGAAAGTTTGACAAAGTTAAGTATGAGTTTTAGGTCAACTTCAAACGACCATAAATCCTAGCTTAGGATAAGTTAGGTGTGCTACAAGATACCGTAGGAAATATCTTTGATTTATCTTTCCAACGCTGCAGAGTTTTCTCAATTCCGAGTTTGTATGAGGGAGATATGTTCATTTGAAGTTGGGCTATCTAGAGAAGGAAAGTCAAAACCGGATTTTAGAAGGGTATTATGGTCTTTTCACTACCCAATTATTTAATTTGATTTTTGGTAATTAAGATGGGGTCTAGATTGATTTAGTTCAGTTTACATTTCATTCAAAAGATTTAAGGTTTTGAGAGAAGAGAAAAGAAGAGGAGAAAAGAGGAGAAGAGACAAGGAATCGTCAAGTTCTTGAAGCTAAGATCGTGGATTTCGTTAAGGGGTGATCCCTACGAGGTATGTGAGACTTTCATAGCATTGGGTTCGTTCACCCACGCGCCAATCATGTTTATTTCAGTGAAATTCGTTCTACAAAGTTGAAAGTTGATGAATCTTGAATGGTGTTCTTGAAATTGGCCTTCGTTCTTGAGTTAGGTTGAGATTGAGGAGTTCCTTAAGGTTATAATGTTGTTTCCTTGAGTTGTTTGAGTTAGATTCTTGTGTATACATACTGGGTATCTGAATCTAAAGGGAATTTGACAAAAAGAATCGAGTTTAGGCAAATTGGGGTTAGAAAATAAAAAAGAAACAAGTCGGGAAAATCTAGGTACCAGGTCCGCGTCGCGGACATGTTCCTCAGGATTGACAAGATTTTCTCCGCGTCGCGGAGTGGTCACAGACCGTTCTGCCTCAAAATTTATTTCACGACCAAATATTTAAATGCATCTCTGTGTCGCGGACTTGCTTCCAGACAGTGATTTCTTGATCTTTTCTCATGTTTAACTATCTAAAAACACTTCTAAACATCATGAGATCTTTCGTATCACAAATCACAATCCTTGAATCCATAATTCTGTTGAAGGAAAGTTAAGAGCCAAGTCAAGAGAAGTTCATAGAGTCTTCCAAGAGTCTTTTACAAATGTTTTAACTTTGTTTTAAGACCTGAGTTTTTAGTTGAGTAAAGAGTAAAGGTTGAAGTACATTTCTTCAAAGAGTATATGTTGACTATGTATTCCCAAAGAGTTTAAAATGTTTTCACATTTAAGCAAGAAAGGAAACTTTGATTTCCAAAAGAGCCTTTGAGTGAGTTTTTCAGTAAAGAGTAAATGTTTTCACATTTAAGCAAGAAAGGAAACTTTGATTTCCAAAAAAGCCTTTGAGCTAGTTTTTCAGTAAAGAGTAAATGCTTTCACAATTAAGCAAGAGAGGAAACTTTGATTTTCAAGAGAGCCTTTGAGCTAAGTTTTGAGCAATTATCTCAAACCACAGAGTTATGTTTTTAAACATATTGAGCTAGTATATTTTGGGAGTAATATTGAACACATATATGGGGGAGAGTTTAGACAACTCCCAGCCCTCATAAACCATGTAGCCACCATGGGTAGTAAAGGGTCATACTTTTTAGATGATTCCTTAGTGGTTTTTAGCATAGACTAGTGGATCCACTTAGTACTCAGGTTCTATACCCTCGACAAGGTATATGACGGCCCTGGCAGTGTGAGGCAAAACACTGTATCATCACAATAGCTCTTAAGTGATGGTTGTCGGTTAGAGAAACTCCCATAGCAGTATTTTGTATTTTTATATACATTTCAGAGTTTATATTGTATCTTTGCATACACACAGAGTTGATATCCATGATGAACCCACGACATAAATCAACAGACAACCGTACTATATGATAGTGGTTGTGGAGAATACTTTACCTTCTTCCGCATATAATACATAATGATATTAACACGGTGTTACCAAAAAACAAGCCACAAAAAATGGTTTTAAATATATATATACATAATGGATATCAAATTCATTCTAGCTACTTGTTTAATGTACTGTTAATGTAAGTTGGTGTTTATACCAAATTCATTCAGTAATCATACCAATTGCATATATGCATATTGTTGGATATCAAATTCATGCAAGGTACTGTTCATATTAGTGAACATTTTATACCAAAGTTATTCGGAAATCATTCAAAATGCATACATGATGGCTATTGTATAAAAAAATTATACATAATGGATATCAATTTCATGCCAACTAAAAATATAAAATCCCATTTAAAACAAAATACATTTCATAACAAATTAAAAACAAAAACTCCAAAAATAATTACAAAAATCTGGAATATGAATCATAAATTAACTATTAAAAAAGTTGATAGATATGACTTACCTTGTCTTCCCATGGCCTGCTAGATTTAATCAGTATATTGAAAAAATCCATTTCTGAAACTTTGACAACACCAAAGTCCATTTGAGGTTCAAATTTATCTTTGGCCTTGAAATAAGCAGATTTCCTGTGTTCATTAAAAATATAAAAAAATATCGTATACGCATCTTTTGGATAGTATTTCAAAAAAAAAATTAGCTTTATTTACACATATACCTGCTACGCCTAGATGAAACATCTTTGAAAACCCATTTGTTAAACTCATCAATCAACTCAGCTGCAACCTCAAACCCATTATGACTTTCAAAAGGATGTTTGATTCGAGAGAAAATAGGACCTTTTCTTACACTGCTTTCGCCTTCCGACAATCGAATGTACAAATATGTGCCATTCTTATCGAGGTTCCTATTTCTTGATTGCAAGTCTAGAGTAGTAATCACATTGAGAATTGGATCAAGTTCAACAATCTGTGTCATGGTCAAATCAGGATAATCATCCAATGTTGGTGGTTTTGAAGTTGATGATCCAGATATGTCCAAATTAAAAACACCACCGACTGCTTAGTCAATTGAATTTTGCGCTTCAGCTATCTATTAAAACAGAAAAACTAATGTTAAAAAAACTTTGTAAGTGAATATACACATTATACTAGATTGGTTTTCATACCATCGGTGTTTAAAATATCTACATACTCTTTCATTGAAATTGATGGCTGATCCATTCCAACTTTGTCAGATTCTTGAACATGTTGATGTGTATCATCCTAATGTATACATTTAAATAAAGTGTATTTAGACATCATTTAATAATTTATACAAAAAATCATGCATTAAAATCGTCTCTTACAAATTTTATACAAGATTAATACCAAGTTTAAACCAACAACAATAACTTGTCATGAATACTACCACTACAACAAATTCGATTATCAGGGATGAATAATTTCATCATTTATAAATCAAATTTTGTCACTTAAAATCTTGTGTGACGAAAAAAATTTCATCAATCAGTCGTCACTAAACATGGGTCGCTAAAAGTATACAAAAACGATTTAGTGCTTCATCACTAAAAGTATTATATTAACTACAAAAAGAAAAATCGTCTCCAAATGCATTAATATTTGTGAGGAATTTATTTGTCATAAAAAGTATAATTTTTTGTAGTTAATAGTATGTTTTGTCACTAAAAATGTTATTACTATTGACAAAATTATGTCGTCACGAATTATTTAGTTCAATTAGTGACGAAATTAATTGTCTCTAAAGTTATATGTATTTCGTAGTTGAACAAATGTAGTTTCGTCACTAATGACTGCTTTTTATATACAAAAAAATATTTTGTCCTTAAATGTATAAATTAGGGACAAATTTATTGTTATAAAAAAACATAATAATTTTGTGGTTAAATCTATCATTTTGTCACTAAAAGTATTATTTTTACTGACAATATATATATATTGTCATTATAAATTATCACGATTAGTGACAATTACAATTGTCACAACATAAAAAAATAATTCGTATTCAATAAAAAAGAGGTACTAGGACAATACATTTTTTGTCACTAAATTTAGTCAACTTGTAATGAACTAATTTATTTTGTGAAAAAACATTTGTCTTGAAAATTTTAATATAGTTGTTGCTAAAAATTACTTTTGATGATAAAATATTTTGTCACTAATTACAAATAAATAATGACATTTAATTATTTTGTATTGGTATTATTTATTAAATTAGAGTTGCATAAATTAAAAATTAAACATTAAAACATGCTAGAAAATAATAAAATTCAACCATGATCATATAATTAAAAACAACGAAAATATTGAGTTAATATCTCATTATAAACTCCTTAAATAAAAGTAACATATGTCCAATAACAAGAAAATCTAATTGAAATATACTAAATATTACTCGTAAACTTAGACAAATAATTAAAAGTTCCTTCCAAAGTAGCAATAATGTGGTGACACATAGCTTGCAATCGATTTTGATCCAATTCTCCCCTTTTATACCTGTGAAAAAAGAAAATAAAACAAAATTAAGATTTAATTTAAATTATTTATGCTAAGTTTAAAAGTAAAATATACAACACAATTTGTCTTTCATATGTTGTAATGCACAAATTTGATAAGATTATTGGATAGATAGTCCCTGGTATTACAATTCAATTTCTTCCATCTGGGAAGAGTTCTATTCAGTCTCATTTTCATTTTCAGATACGACAACTACTTTTCTGCTAGGACCAATATGATTGATTGTAAACTATAATAAGTAATAATAATAATAGGATTTATGCTCGTGGGGTGGGGGTTGATGTTTACTTTTGATTCATTAGTTTATCCAAATGGACTTCATTTTGTTTTTGTTAACAATTAGTACAAGTAAGGCTTTGCCTTCATGGTTTATCCTACTTACCAAGCACAGTAATTCTATTATGATATAAGCAATCAATTTTTTTTGCATTCTTTGTACCAAGTTACTCAGCCCTATATATGTTCCTGCAAAGCATTTGCTTCAATAAAATTTCCTACTTTAGTCTAAGACTAAGACCCAACCTCTTTACAAACTCTATGAAGTATTTAAGCTACTAAACTCATTAGTTAATCTCTTGCTCAATTAAGTTACTAAGTTAATCTGCTTATAACTACTTGTAATTCAATAGTAAAAAGAATCACCTTCTATCATGCATAACCAGAAAGCTTCTGTAGTTAGCAGCTGGTACTGGAGTAAGATTCACACCATGATAGGTACAGGCTGACTAAGGGGGGTGAATACTCAATCAGAAGGAGCTATATTGATATTAGAGGGCACCACAACATTTCACATATTGTTGAATTCATTTGGAGTGCAGTGGCTCAACCTAAACATAGATTTATTCTATGGTTAGTTGTCCAAGACAGACTACTAACTAAGGAAAGGATGATGAAGATGAACATCTCAGTGGAGGAAGTTAATTGGTGTTTATGTGATGCTCAAAAGCTGGAGACAATCAAACACTTGTTCAGTGAATGCCCATGGATCATTGAGGTCAACAGGTGTGTTGAACAATGGACATGCTTGCCTATACAACTGGGGGAGGTGAAAGAAGTAATGCTGAAAATTAAAAAGAAGAAATGGAAGCAGTCTCAGAAATAAGTGATAGCTGCGAGTTGGGGGGCAATGATCTACCATACTCGGAGAGCCCAGAACTGATTTTTTTTCAAAGGAATACATATACAAACAGCTGAGATACACACACAAATTAAGAGGGAGATTTTACATATAATAGACATACTTAGTTCATTAAAGAGAGCTTCCAGATGTAGTGTTTTTCTGCAAAGGCTGAAAGTGTAACTAGTTTTGTGTCTTGTTGGAGGCTTGAGATGCAGTTGTTGTGCTCAAGGGCTCTTTAGGTGTTTGTTTTTGTTTTAGTAATGGTAATGTTTAGATGGTTACCAAAATAAAAAAGATAGACATTATATTTCTTTTGATCTCCTACTCTCTTCAAGTTGTTGACTACCACATCATCTTGTAATGTACTAATTAACTTTTCCTTTACAAAGTAACACACCTCCAAGACAACTCTAAGGAGTAATATAAGCTTTAACAATAACAACATTCTAATTAAGAGATTAATGAATACTATCATGGATAATAAGAGATCTCAAAAGTAACAAACAAGTCTAAACATGCTTTTTTTAACTACTAAGAATTCTAACAACAATTTCCAGGACCTTCCTTTGGAGGGTAACAGTAAAGCACACAAGTTTTTCCTAGTTAAATGATCTAATATGATTAGACCAAAGCTGCAAGGGGGGTTGAAAATAAGGGACTATTGTGACACTTGCAGTATTTGGTTTCAAGGAATTGGTTGTCCTAATATGAGTTGTTTACAACTACTATATCATATACATACTGAGACACCCCCACTTTATGTCAATCTTCATTTTCTTGAATACCTATCAAACTAGTTGCCTCATATTATCAAATTTTGCTATAAAAAATTAACAAAAAGCATACCAAACCATCACTCGATGAACATATACACTAGCAACAAGGAGTAAGAGACTGATAATGATAGCAATTGTAACTCTATAATGTTCATATCCTACTCACATGGTCTTAAAAGCTACAAAATTTTGTAATAAGAAGGAAATCTCCTTTTAATCTCTAGCTACTAGCAATGCTTCCCTCTATAATGTACTATATCATTTTCTACACTTTTTTTCCAGTAACATTAGAAGCAACTGAAATTTAAAGTATTGGACATGTTTTTAATATTGATCTGTTTTAGGTAAGGTATTAACTTGTACATCATGATATAAATGAATTTGTATACACTACAATTTATTAAACATGAAGTTTGAGTTAGCAAAATAAAAATAGAAATACTCTATTGCAGAAGGGTATATTATTGATGAGTGTTTGACATTTTGCTCTATGTATCTTACTGACGTTGAGACAAGATTTAATCGTGAAGATCGGAATGATGATGGATTTAGCAACAATGGTGAACTTGTTCTAGACATATTTTCAAAGAGATTTAGGCCATATAGAGATGGAAAATATGATGTCAGACCAAACAAAGATTTTGATATAGCTCGGTGGTATGTGTTGAATAATTGCGAAGAAGCAGAACCTTTTTTTCAGTAAGTAATTTTTTTATTTTATATATTTATGTGGACATTTTATTATTTTAATTATTTATATATAATTTTTTATTATATGCAGGGAGCATAAAGAAGAGTTGTTGAACCAAGATGTTGTAAATATAGATGAGAAACACAAAGAAGAATTTCCTTTATAGTTCAAAAGAAAAGTAAGTGTTTTTAGATAATAATCATGTTGTTGTGTTTAATTTCTTCTTCTTCTTTACTAATTGAACACAATAAGTTTTTCTCATAGATTATGCAGTTATATACTAAAGAAATGTCAACATCTATCAAGAAATTATATCCTTTGGCAATGGGACCTGATGTGCGTGGAAGAACGGTTATATTGTAAATGGTGTTAGGTATCATGTTCAACGACGCGATGAATTACGTAAAAGTCAAAATTGTGGTATAGTTGTTGCAGGCTATCATGAAAATGAGGTGATTGACTTTTATGGTATTATAATTAACATCCTTGAGTTAGAGTATGTTGAGGAAAATCGAGTTCTCTTATTCAAATGCAAGTGGTTTGATCTCCGCAAGAAAACAAGGATGCAAAAAGATAAAATTTTTACGAGCATTTGTGTTAAAAGATTTTGGTATGAACGTGATTCTTTTGTACTAGCTACTCAAGCAAAGCTAGTATTTTACATTGATGACCCAAAATTGGGTGAGAATTGGCAAATTGTGCTCAAATTTCAAGATAGACACTTATATGATGTGCTTGAGAAAGAAACTTTGGAGACTGAAAGTGATGAGTCATATATTACATATGATGAAGTGTATCAAGACATGTCATTGAAAGGTAATTCAGTTGTCTGTGATACAGTGGATATGTTGAGTCAATTACATAGAGATGATGTTGATTCAGTTATCTTGGATGCAAATGTAATTGAATTAGAGGCTAAAAAAGAACATGAAGTTCATTATAATGAAGAAAATTCTGACCGAGAGGATGAAACTATGATAGAGTACATCAGTGATCATGAGGAGAATGGAGGTAATAATGGTACTAATGACAATGAAGCTGATACAACAAGTGATGGTGATGATATTGGCTTGTGATGTAACCTCATAATAGTAAGGCAATTACATGTTAATAGATCTTCTGCATTATGTATATCATGTTTGAAAACTGTCAAAGTAGTAGTCTTTATCACTACAATGAAAATCACTTTTAGTGAAAATTATTTGTCTGTACTTGAAGGTAATAGCCAGTAAAGGTCAAGTAGATTATCAAGTACTTAAAATTTATTATTTTTATCTTTCATTCATAATTTATTTCGTTCCCTACTTTTCTTTTATGCATTCAAAGGATAATTCCTTTTTTCCTCAAATTAGTTTTTTTACTTTAGAGACTCCACCCCCCCCCCCCCCTTCTTTACATCACTAAGCGCTTCTGTTTTTTATATTTTCGTGTAGGGATCCATATTTTCAGACTAAATGTATATGAAGGAGATGAAATTGCAGGTTTGCCTCTCTTTTTGTAGCTACTTATCTCTAATATAGTGAATCAACTAAGAATTCTAGTGTTATTACCTTGTTTAAAATGGTTTTACCGTGTTTAGCTTTTAGTTTCGAGTAAGGCTGGCAAACGGACAGGACCGGTTTTACCAGAACCGGTACCGGAACCGGATTTTGTTACCGGAATCGATTTTACCGGAAATTTCCAAAGGTTCCGTCCGGTCCCTTAGTTACCGGATTGGAACCGGTTTGGACCGGACCGCAACCGGTTCTTACCGGATCATTTTGTATCGGTAATTTTTTTTATTTTTTTATTAACTTTAATTATTATATAATATTATATTATTAAAAAACTTCAATTTAAAACTTTAAACTTTAAAGTTACTTTAAAGTTTCAATTGAATTTAAGTTTAAACTTTAAACTTTAAAGTTTAAAATTGCCTTTAAATTTTAAAGTTTAAAATTGACTTTAAAGTTTAAAGTTTAAAGTTTATATTGAATTTAAAGTTTAAATCTTAAAATTCAATTTTATATTAAAGTTTAAACTTTAAACTAATATTAAAATAGTTGAAAATTAAATTTCTAAAATGACTTGGATTAAATATAAGAGACTATTTTAAAAGAAAATCAAGGCGAATAGCCGTATATTTATTCAAATAAATAAATTGTACAATAAAAATATTAGAAAGAGACAAAGAGTACATAATCTAGGTATTGAATATTAATTATTGTACTAACAATTGAAACTCTTTTTAAAATCTTTTCGTAACTTTTGTATCATTTCAAAAGAAACATTTTTTGGAACTTGTATTTGTCGTTCTTCTTCCATTGCTTCCATACCATCATCACTATTATCACCAAATATTTCATCTATTTCATCTTCTATTTGGCTATTTAATTGTGGTAGTCCGGTATTTCTTCTTTCGGCATTGACCCAATCTCGAAACAACACCGTATTTACAAACTATCCTTTGCTAATGAATATCGATGATCTCCAATCATAAATCTCGCCGCACTAAAGGCTTGCTCCGAAGCGACCGATGATGCTTGAATCGCTAGCACATCTCGAACAATCCTAGCAAGGGTCGGAAATTAATTTTCACGATTCTTCCACCATACTAATATTGGAGCTTGAAGTTGTCCTTCTTCATGCCTAATCTTTTCCCGTGCCTGATTGAAATATAAATCAAAATCATTATTAGTAGTTGATTCAAGCTCAAGATAATCATCCATCCAATCATCCGTATCATCGCTTCTAGGTTTACAAGATGGAGGTTCAACTATTGGAATATTTTTTCAATAGATTTATATGTATTATATAACTCTCTAGCTTTTATATATATGCTACTTTTACAATCTTCAACACTAGGAGTTTCATCATCTTTAATTTCTAAATTTGCATAAATCTTTTCAACCATTCTTTCAACACCTTTTAATTTGTAATTTGGGTTGAAAGTAGTAGCAGTCAAATAGATTTGAGGAATAGGGAAAAAATATTTTTTGAATTTTTCAATAATAAAAGCAAGGGAATTTTCAAATCGATCTTTTCCTTTATATTTTACAAATTCAGATGAAATAACACAAATATTTACTAAAACAGAAGAAATAGTTGGATAATATTGACCAGAAGCAGCATTTGTTGCTTTATAAAAAACACTTAAAAATTCAATAAGTTCTTTTGTATTTTCCCAATCTTCATAGCCAATTCTCAAATTCGGGTCCGCATTATGAACATTAAAAACTAATTGTACCGGCTCTTGATAAATTTAAGCAACTTGAAGCATTTCAAATAAAGAATTTCATCTAGTGCATACTTCTTTTGGAACTTTTCTATATTCAAGTCCACATTCTTTACAACGATTTTTAAATTCTGTAATTCTAGCTTTTATTTTAGATTTAAAAATCCAATTACAAGCAAGTCTAATTTTTTCACAAGAAATTCCAAATTGAGAAATACCATCTTTTACTATCAAATTATACACATGTGCGGCACACTTAATATGAAAAGAATCATTATCAATTGGACAAAGTCTACATTTTAAATAATCAATTGCTTTCAAATTATTAGAAGCATTATCTAAAGTGACACTCATTATTTTATCACATATTCCATAAAATTGTAAAACAAGGCCTATTTTTGTTGCTATATAAGCACCGGTTTTAGTTTCTTCAACATATTTATATCCTAATATTCGTTTTTGCATGTTCCATTCATGGTCAATCCAATGGACAGTAATTGTAAAATAATCATTACCATTAGGACTACGTCCCATATAAGAAGTAATAGATAATCTACCATCATAATAAACAAATAAACAACGAAGAAAATGACAATATTCTTTTTGATATTTAAAAAGATCACTTTTAATTGTACTTCTTGGAATACCTTCATAATCTGGGTTATACAATTTCCGAATATACTGAATAAAACCAGGATGTGAAGGAAATGAAAAAGGCAAACCACAAACAGCAACCATTTTAGCTAATTCTCTACGATCTTTTTCTTTACTATATGTGCGGTGTGTGCTTCAGCTAGCCGGGTTAGTCATATTTAATACACTTTGAACCATATTAGAACCTCCAGCTCCCATAGAATTTTCAGGTTGAGGTATTCCATTTCTATTAGCCCTTTCTATATCATCTAGGCGAGCAAATTCTTTATTACACTTTCTCAAATGTGTTCTTAGTCGTCCCGTTCCCCCTTGTGTACCCGTAGTTACATGTTTCATGATCAATTTACATTTCGTGCAAGTAACAGTAGTTTTTTCCTCATTTTGTACCAAAAATTTCCATACTAAAGATCTTTTAACACGTACAACGGTCTTTGAAAAAGTAGGTAAAGAGGGGACTTCATCTTGTTCCGGTAATTCGGTAGCCGGACTAGTAGGGGTAGGGGTCTCATCATCTTCCTCATTTATTTCTACTTCCTCATCTAATTCTTCCTCAAAATTAGTAAAACATCTATTTAAAGTTTCATGATCTACTTCATTTTCGGAATTAAATTCAATAGGTCGTGAGTCTCGTGTAAAAGAAGTTTCATTAACATGAGTATAATCATTAGTATTAATTCTAAATCTAGGAGGTGGCAAATTTTTAGAATTAGAACTACTTCCTCCTCCCCTATTATTTTTTCTTTCCGACATTGGTCTTTTACCACTATATTTTTCAAAATTCATGTTCAAGTTTAAAATAATTAATATTATGAAAAACAAGCAAAGATAATATAACAAAAAAATAAAATAACTTAATTAATAAACAAATAAAAAATTAAAGTTGGAACGAATGTACCGAACGTCTACGTAAAAGTAGACGTATAACCAAAGCCGGAATTGAGAGATGCCAATTGAAGCTTCCGATTTACTTCAAATAAATCTCCGAAATTCAAACTCCAAGTCAATATCACAAAATAATAATTATGAATTTATGAGAGATTGAAAATTAAGAGATTTTATAAGATATTAATGACATAGTTTGTGAATTTGTGATTTAAATGAAAAAATATGAGTATTTATAGTGTTAAGGGGTAGAGAGGGGTGGGGGGGCTGTTTGGAGCCGTTTTGGGCCCCAGCTCAACGGCTAAAAGGGCCCAACGGCTCTTAACGTTCACTTTTATTGAAAAAAAAATAATTAAATTGACCGTTGAACCGGTTTTATCGGACCGGAACTAGTTCTTACCGAATCGGATCAACCGGATAAAAATCCAGGTTCCGTTTCGGTACCGGTTCCGGTACCTATAAGACCGGTTCAACCGGTACCGGTCTTACCGGTACGGGAACGGGACCGGAATCGGACCGGACCGGACAAAAACCGGTCCGTTTGCCAGCCTTAGTTTCGAGGCATCCTCATGGATGAACATGTTTTTTTTCTGCATGTATTGCCTCTGATTATCAACTTTTTTTGACAAATTGCATATGTTATTATGTGCTTTATGTTGAAATCTTTATATCGCCTCTTGGATTTCAATTACTCATTTGGAGTTTTATCTTCTTCTTTTTTTGTTGATATCGTTATATTACTAATATCTTAGTTATAGTGTTGTTTTTACCTAAACTTGTTCTGAAGTGATTCAATATAATTGAGATTATTTTTGAAATTTCATGTGGTTTGAAAATATTAACTAAGCTATGTCGATTATGGTAGTCTTGACCCTTTGGAGTTGAATCAAAAACTATTTCTCAGTGATATTTTTTGTAGAAATTCAATCATTTATATATATATATATATATACACATTTTGATTATATATGATTAAATCTCAAACTAGCTATCTAAATCAGTATACATAGTTATTTACATAGCCTAATCTTAATGTCTAGCTCAATTGTTTAAAATAGGAGTTCTTGGAATAGGAGTTGATTTCCATTGGTAGCTCTAACATTGCAAACTAGTTCCCCGACTGTACTCTCTACATACCTGCTCCTCTTTTCGAAAATTCTCAAGTTCCTCTTTATCCAAATGGCATTAATTGCTTCAGTGAAAACCATTCTAAAAGCTTGACAGTGTGTGATCTCCCTTTTCGATTATGAGTTGCCCAATCTAAATGTAGTTCCCAGGCTTTGGAAGTAACCATTGGTCTTCTAATCCATTGCATGAGTCTTGAGGATATGTTAAGATTATAACTGCATGAGAAGAATAAAGGGTATCTGCTTTCACCGGTGATTCTATAAATGCTGCACTTTGGCTCCATATTTATTCTCCATTTGATCAATCTGTCAGCTGTTAGCATCCTCCCATGAAAGTGTAACCACGTGGTAACTTATCTTTTGGCTTTGCATCACTCTGGAACATCATGCATTTCCACCTTACCTGCTTTAGTTATGTTTAGTAGTTGAAAATAGATTAGACCAATCATGATTATGCCTCGTCTTCTGGCTACTGGGCTATCTTTAAGTATCTATCTGGTACCAATAATTTGTTTGACCATCTCAATTGCCTATTGAGGGATGGGTATTGTGAGGATAATTTGATTTTTGATATATTATAAGTGAACCCATTTAATCTTAGCCGATCATGCTTGTTGGCATAGTCCCAACACTTTGTAGCAATTGCACCCTTATTCCACAATGTTAGGCTAGTAAGATTGAGTAAACCACACACCTTAGGTTAGCATACCTTCTCCCAAGCCACTAAAGCTTTAGTCATCTTATTTGTCTCTAACACACATAGCTCCTACAATAGGCATCAACAACTTTCATAATGCTTGTTGGTAGGAATAGAGATGTGCCCAATGACTTCAGTACATAGGTCTGTTTCCTACTCTTATATCTTCGTGTAGGTTTTCTTCTCATAACTAATTTGTCTATTACTGGTAATACAACGTATACTAAAACCACAAGACTCGTGTAGAAATCTATAATTTCTCTTTGTATTTTTCCAGGTGTGGTGAGATTTGTTCTTGATAACGACCTACTTTCAGATATTTGTTTTCTCTAGGTCCTTTCCTTAATAACAACAAAGAAAATACTTGGTGTTGGAATCTCCAAGCTTAATTCATCTTGTTGTAGATTTTTACTTCAATATGTTCTGACCACTTCTCTAGTTCCTGGAGGAGGGTCTTTTCTACATTGATCATCACATCACTACATTGCCTAGTCAATTGTTATTGGATTACTTTCAAGTGTGTCCTAGCATTGTCAATTTGTTGCCTCACATTCCTTAATTCTCTGTTATTCAATCTTTTGAGTAGTGACTTGAGTTCTCTCAGCTTAAGTCGTACATTATTCATACTCCATTGGTCTCTTTGTTGTCTCTACAAATAATTGACTATAGGGAAAAGTTATTCATGATCAACTTAAACATTGAACAATCTGAACATAGTCTTGTAAATCTGGGGTGCTGCGAGTAATTTAAGAACCAAGGGGTGGTGGTGATGAGAGATCATTGGAAATTCAGTCCTTCTTAGCAATGAGTGAGCTCATTAGTAAATTTTTATTGATTTTATTACCGAATTGTTAATTGAGTTATGCTTATATGAAACAAACAAGACTGATTATTGTTATCATTTCTGAAAAGGGTGTTTATTTCATTATATTTTATTATTATTATAAAAATATGTAGTTAATTGTTATTACTGATTGAGCTAGCGACTCACTCTCTGCTATATTATATTACAGAGATCACAAGTGATGTCGATGATGCTTTCTTTAGCTAGAGTGCACGAGTTGACAAATTTTTGGTTAGCGAAAATTGCTTTGTGTGGGCAAGAAGATATTCATTTGATATCGTTCTTTTCTATTTAACTCTTAAAGTCGCTTCATTAGTCAATTCACTATTGTGATATGTATTCTTTTGTCATTATCGACTTGTGACTAGTATCTTTTCGTATTTTGAGATGAATTTAGTATTATTATATTTTGAATAGAATGTTGATGATTATTATGACTTGTTTTTGGCGATATTGGTCGGATATGTTATTGATTTCTAAGATAGGAATATTTTTAGACAAGCCCAAAAATAGGGAAAACTCTGCCCAATTTTATATAAATTATTGTTAAGGTTTGCTTTGAATCCTACTCCTTAGTATCAGTTACGGTTCTAAATTTGATAGTCACACAAGTAATTTAGCTAGTGAATGCATATCACTATGGACACTAGAAAATCATTCACAACTAGTAATCTTATTGAAATTATTAAAGTTTCTTCTAATTTAATTAGATATTACGATAATGTAATTCCGCTTATACATATTAGAATGATTGAACTGAATGTTGTGTTTAAATTTAGTTGGTAAGGCTAATGATACTACTTTATAATGATATACTTGTGTTGTTACAACATGTTAATATTTTTTATTGGTAATATGTATTTTTTGGTTTGATTATAAAGTCTACATGTTAATTAGTAGAAAATATCTTAAACTTTAATATTTTCCACATATGTAGTAAAGGAAATATACTAACGAATTGCAGAGAGTTTTGATCGCAATTTTTTTTTTATGATTTAATAATAATAATTGTAACTTTTGTTGCAGAGGTTTTGACTATTGGTATTTTTGAAAAGTAATTTTTTTTAACTGATTTAGTCATCAATTTGTTGGGATTAAATTAATTACCGTAAATTAACTATAGTGATTTATTGCTCACTACAAATTGGTAATATCTTATTTTAGTGCATGATGAAAATTTGTGTTCTCTATCGTATTTTATTGTAATACAACTTAGAAGTGAGCATCTGACTTTTGTTAGCTATAATCGCTCCAATGAATTTTACATTTGTATGAGTATTTGAAAATTTGTGAGACTCTTGATAGTTTTGGAAACTTTGTTTGTAATTTTTTTATTCAGACTATCTTAATAGTGTTTAGACCATATTTTTTATTATGTGATGTAGTCTATATTGTTTGTTTGAAGTATAGTCTAATAAATAATTTCTCTAATTTTTTTGTTTAGTTAAAAATGTGTTTTTAATTAGTGATTATATAATTATAACCAAGAAAAATTTTTTAGCCAATAATTGCACCATTCAACTATGAAATTTAGGTCATAGTCATTCAAATATATATAATTTTTTTTTTACAAACATTTTTTGTGACTAAATTGTAAGTAAATAGAGACAACAATACAAGTGTCACTAATTGTTTGAACTATTATTGACGAAAACTAGTGTCACAATTGAATAGAAAAATTTGTAGTTAAAGTATACCATGATTAACTACAAATTATACTTTGTTTCTACTCTATCAATATATTTTTTTGCGACAAAGTTTATCATATAAAAGATTTAATAAAATTTAGGACAAAAAATGATTCGTCACTAATGTGTCAATATATTTTGTGCAACAAAATTTTTTTTGTATCCAAAAATTATTTTAGGACAAAAATGATTCGTCACTAATGCATCAATATATTTTTGCAACAATAGTTTTTCGTATTCAAAATTTAATTGATTTTAGGACAAAAATGATTTGTCACTAGTGTATAAATATCTTTTTTTGTTGGCAAATTTTTTTCGTATCCAAAATTTAATTAATTTTAGGATAAAAATGATGCATCACTAATGCATCAATATATTTTTGTACAAAAGTTTTTCGTATTCAAAATTTAATATATTTTAGGACAAAAATGGGATGTCACTAATGTATCAATGTATGTTTTTGTGGCAAAAAAAATTTGTATCCAAAATTTAACAAATTTTAGGACAAAAAATAACTCGTCACTAATGAATCAATATATTTTTGAGACAAAAGTTTTTCGTATTCAAAGTTTACTAATTTTAGGACAAAAATGATTTGTCACTAATGTATCAATATATTTTTTTGTGACAAAAGTTTTTTGTATCTAAAATTTAATTATATTTTGGACAAAAAATGGTTCGTCGCTAATTGGAAATATCATTCGTGACAAAATAATGTGTCACTGACAACTCTAAATTTGTGGCTAATAGTATTCAATATTTGGCACCAATCCTTTTTTTGGTGGAAAACTTTAAAAGACGAAACTTTGCAACGATTTTCTACATTTCGTCACTAAAAGTATGTGTTTCATGTATTTAAGCACAAAATATAATTTTTGTCACTAAAAGTGAATAATTAGTGATGAATTTCATGTCGTAGATAATAATTTCGTAGCTATATATCACTTTTGTTGTAGTGTACCTCTTACAAATTTAATACCATATTAATACCAAATTTAAACTAACAGAAAATGATGTATAATAATCACTTCATAAAATATTCGTACAAACCTATTATAAATTTTATAATACCACTTTCTAAACAGCAACAAAAACATGCATAAGAACTACTTCATTCAATATTCATACCAACATAATACCAATTTCAAACAAAAATCAAACTGAAAACTAAAAATATTCATACCAACACAATATCAACTTCAATCCAATATCATACAATATTCATACCAACACAATACCAACTTCAATCCAACATCACACACTAAAAATTGCATAATAACTGGCTCATACAATATTCATACCAATATAATATCAAATTCAAATAAAAAATAGATACATAACAATTGATCAGTTCGAAACTTTCTCAAACCCTTTAATACCAATTATATCAAATTCCTGCAAAATTAAGCATTTGTTATAAATACTTACAAATTTACGATGATTGTGTATGTGCAGTTTACCTCTTTGTTTGATGTTTGTGTTGGTTGATCTCTTGAAGACCTAGTCTTATCGATTATCAATTTTGTTGAATTATCGACATATGCTTTCAATTCGATCATGTGTTTGTCAACCTTCTCAACTTATATAAACATGTATGTTAAAAATTAAAAGATTACAGAATAATATGTAATATTAAGTAATGGAAAAGGAATTGAAAAAATACATTATCCTTCAGTTCTTTCAACTCTTGCCGAACTTGTCATTAGACATTAAAGAGTGAATAGATTCTTTGAAATATGTAAAAAATATATTAAATGATATTTTTTTTTTTTGTATACTAACCTCTGCAATTTAATTCTTCAACTCAACATATTTTTCATCTAAGTCAACATAGTTCCTTTCTAATGTTGCTTAATTTTCTGTCTCATGGTGACTAGAAGATTCATGTAAATTGTTCTGATCAATGACATTCATCTCTTCAGCCGTAAGCACTATGTTTTTAAATTTATGTTGTAGTAACAAAATTAGATGGGAGAAATAAAAATTATAAACAAAAAGGTAATAAATGATAATTATTAAAGGAAAATAAATAAAAAATGACATGGTTGCCATATGTTCTAAAAATTGTATTCTTTAAGTCCTCGAAGAAAATAATTTCATCTGATGTCTTTCAGTTGAAAATACGAGGTGTGCCATTTGCAACATGGATAGCAGTTGTGTTGTCAAATGGATGACAACACTCATAAAACCAAATCTGCAAGGATAAGTGGAATCCGCTAAATTTGAATGATGTAGGATTATTTCCCAACTTACGACTGCAAGATTTTAGAGTCAATCTGAAACATTCAGTACCCCATGGGAAGGTGACATGCTGACCGGACTCAACCAAATCAAAATACAGTTTAGGTATAGTTGTTTTGGAGCTCAAAGAAGTTAGCCTCTTTTAACTTTTTCAAGAAGTCTAACTTAGGGACTTTGGCCATTTTACCAAAATACTTTTGAATAAGCCTATTTGAAATAGACGAATCTAAAACAAAGTCGCTAAGTAGTCCACATTTGAGACCAGTTACTACTGCAAATTCTTTAATCCCAAAACGTAGTATTGTACCGTTTATTTTGATGATAAACATGTCATCCCTGACGTTTTCAGTTTCAATAAGTAACAAATGGCGCAATAACTGACATTGAATCTTTATGTGGGGTAGCTCGTAAAATACACCAATTGGTGTTTGTTTCAAAAATTGTTGAAATCTCTCTTGCTCGAAAAATGTTAACAGGTCGCCAAAAACAATCATGTTTGTGCATGAAGCCTAGTGTGTGTATGGCTTCCTTGCCTATAAAATAAATTGTTCATACTAAATTAAAACATACTTCATATCAATATTATTCATGTTTCATTCCAACACCAACATAGTTTATAAGTAGTTATAATTAAATTATACCACATTATTTATACAAAAATTAAATCATTTTCATACCAACATTCATAAACCATATATAAAAATCAGTTCATACCAATATAATTCATGTTTCATTCCACATTCATATACATAAATTTTAGTAATACATCATACCAGATTTGAAAAAAATTTCACACCAATATTATTGAAACATCATACCAGATTCGTGTGCACTGTGGCATTTAATAAGCTACTTTAATAAATTTATTCAACTACAATCAAAATAATTTTCAAAACAACATTTAATATCAATTTCATACCAATGTTAAAAATTAAAATACATTAGTGGAGAAACTGAAAAATAAACCTTCCTATTAGCAAAAATATCAATTTCATGGCAATATTAGTCATATTTCATATAAAAAAGAGTAATTTAACAAACTGCACTACAATCACCTAATTGGGCTACTGATATTAAACCAATTTCATCCCAATGTCAAAACACATTCCATACCAGTTGCATACCAATATTAAATCACATTTCATACCATATTCATAAATCATATATTAAAGTCAAGTTCATACCAATATTATTCACATTTTGTACAAGTTTCACACCAATACAAGTTTCGTACCAACAATATGCATAATATAATATTTTTAACAAAAAAACCAGTAATTTGAATAATTTGAAAATAAATTAAATATAATACTTATCCTAACCACATTTTTGCCTTTTTTGGATATTGGAATTTCTGAGTCCTTCTTTGTTGTTGCTCTTCTTCTTGATGGTTTTGAAGACTGACCAATTTCGACATTTGTTGCTTTTTTGATTTTTTTTATCTCACTTACGAAATCTAAATCCAAATCAAGATGGATTTCTATAATTTTTCCCTTCCTCTTTTTTTTCTTTTGATTTGTAGGACTTACCGTTTTCTTTGCTTGACTATTTTTCTTATTTTGTGTAATCTAATTCTTCGATTGGGAAGAACCACCCTTTGCCGGAATTTCATTCTTTTTTGGCGGCGGTGTTTGATTCAATATTTTGAATGTTGGAGCATGTATTTCATCCGTAGAAGTTGATTCTACTAGTCGAAGACTCTTTCGAGGCGTTATAACAAGTTTCTTCGACATGAATAAGATGAGAAATGGACTGGAGTGTGTTTGAGAGAGATGAATTTGTGAATTCTGAAGGTGGTTATAACAAGTTTCTTCGACATGAAGAAGATGAGAAATGGACTGGAGTGTGTTTGAGAGAGATGAATTTGTGAATTCTGAAGGTGGGTAGTGGGGTGGTGGCGTGTTGTATAGGATAGGCGTGGGGTGTGGGATTAATGTGGGTGGGGTGGTGGCGTGTTGTATAGGATAGGCGTGGGACGTGGGATTAATGTGGGTGGGTTGTGGTGTGTAATAGTAAAAATGGAACTATAATCGATAAAAATCCTTGAAATTGTGTAATTGATAACTACTGATTTTAAAAAGGGAATTGTAATATATAATTAAATTCTTAATAATATAAAATTATAAAAAGATTAATCATTTAATAAAGTAAAATTTAATTGATTTTTAAATAAAGTTAAATTTAATTGAATTTTACAATCCGTAATTAAATTGTTATAAGTAAGAATTTTTCAAGAGTAAGTTTAAAATCCGTAATATTGTCTCTTAAATGTGTATATGGTGTGATTTTTCCTTAAAGAATTGTAATTTTTTAGAATTTTATTCCCTTATAGGAGTTTTTTTTTCCAGGTTGATGATTTTCATGAGATGTCTAAGGTTACAAGTATATATGGCCTTTAATTTATTTTATTTCCACTTCTTCATTTTTCCGTTTATTCTATAAATTTATTACTTTCACTTATGAACATTAGCTTTTATATATAGAGAGAGATCTTGCAAACAAATATTTAAGACATCTTAAAACTATAAATGTATTTACAATAGAAAATGAAACAAAACGTAATAATACCACTTCACAATACTACTAAAAGGTAAGGTGCAACGAAGTGTTCATACAATTTTTTTATTGATACTTCTTTAAACACAAAGCAAACATATTTATAAATATGAAAGATTTGAGTGGTAACAATTCAGATTCACATTGTAATAAATGACAAATAAAAATATGATAGTTTAAATAATATCTAATAACTAAAAAAGTATATATATTTAAATACAATCATTTGCCTATTTACACAATAATATGAAGTTGTAAATATTCGAACAAAAATGACAAATTAAGGATCAAGCACACTATTTATAGTAACACTGTATACAACGTCTTCATTCTGAATTATATGTTATGTCAATTACAAATTCTAATGTATATATATTTATTTTTTTAAAAAAATCGAAAGTAATACTATAATAGATAAATGATACTCACAATTCACCATTTAACATGTAATTTTCGCTTGGTAAAGTTCCACTCACTCACTGCTAGTGGAAAACTTCATCCCCAACAACATTGCTAGTGAGAAAGAAATGATCTATTTTCTTATTCAATGTCTTCCTTTGTAAAATATAAAAACACAACCCAATAAACGAAATAGTATTATCAACACTATTTATAATGATAAAAAAAAATCTCATTTGTGTATCCCATACGTCATAGTTGTTTAGGTGCACCAAAAATTATAGTGAAAATAATTAATGCAATTAATTTTAAGAATAATAAAATTATGTTTTAGTGTGACGGTTTATCATCAACTTTAATTACTACTATACTACATGGGTTTTGTTGATATATTACTTGTGAGGCATTTTATTAATTCATTTATTTGTAAAATACGTACAGAAATGAAGAAACAAATGCAACAAAAGGAAGAAAAAAAAAAAGAGAGAGAGGAGGTGTTACATTATTTTGTTTATGTCAAATTTTATATAAATAAATTCATGTTGTCTTATTACATAATGAATGATCACTAAATTAATGACAATGACCTTTGAGTTTCTAAACTAAAAATGAGATCTCTAACTAAGAGATATTTTAGATTTTTTAATATATCATAAATAGGAAATGTGAACAATATGTAAATGCACATTATATGTAATAAATATGATATATTATTATAGTAGGAGGTGAAAAGTTGAGTAATTGAATTAAACTTTTTGAGATATTAAAAATAAAATAAATAACTAAATAAAGAAAAAAAAGATAAATATGAATGAAGGTCATAGAGAGGTGTCACATTACCTTGTCTATGTTTCTCCTTCACATGATTATTGGAAATAGTTTAAATATATCTTTGTTATACTTTTCGGTTAACTATACCATATCCCGTTATACTTTGGAATAAATCCGACCTAATCAATAATATTCACCGAACCAATTCATTATTCAAACTGTCACGACCCAACCCACCGGACCGCGCGGGCACCTACCCTAACACCTAAGTAGGAGAACCCTCATATCCCAATAGTTAAAACATGCGGAAAATTAAAGAAAACCGAAATAAATACACTAACATGATTTTATAAATAAGAACCTTTAAAACAATTTCGGTTAAGACTTGTAAAGTAATTAACACCCCAAAGATCTAGCCAAAATAAGTACAAGAGCTCCTAAAAGTACAAACAAGAAATAATAAATAAAAGACACAGCTCCCACCATGTGGAAGGAAAAGTAGAAGCTACTGAAAAATTTCTTCGTCTTCATCTAATGAAACATCACCAACCTGTATCCAGTCTATGCCAAAAAGGCATAGCAAAAGTAGTATCAGTACAAAACCACACGTACTGGTAGGTATCATCGGTCAACCCGACGCCCACCACATATTATAAGAATCAACTAGTAAAATCATGTAATAAAACCACTAGCTTCTCCACCTTTACCCTCTCTCGAAATACCTCAGAATTACACTACTAGTCTTACTACTAACCACCTTCTCAGTCAACCTACTTACTAGGTTCTTGATCATAGCCTAACCATTCTAACGCATAGAAGAGTTCACAAATACAACTACAAGAATTCCGACTAACCACTCCTGATATACCCTTACTTTCTCTTGATATTACCCAGGTTTTGCCACATGGCACATTATATCAAGCTTTCTAACTACCAACCACGAATCCCTTTCTCCAAGGTGAAATCTACCTAAGTACTTACATCACGTACACCACCTCCACTTCTCCCCCTCGCAACACACGAACAACCCTTTACTCGAACATTTGCAACTCTTGAACCCTTAACTCTCCACCTACCGTATCACATCCCGGTTTGGGCTTTTCTCTTCCGATTCATTCAACAACAAGATACTTAATCAGTTTACTCAACATAGTAGAACACTCAAATATAGGTCATCATAATCATTTAACCATTATGGGGAAAACGATATCAACTATCACATACGAACCACGTACAATTCCACAATTCTCTAGTTACACAATTATGTCAAGCCAATGGTCCTCTCATGGGACCACACTCAAACTGTTAGCATATCGAAACGTGGTACCCAATCCAATGTTTATGCCAGAATGTGGCAACCGATCCCATATTTATGCTGGAACGTGCCGCTTGCCGCTTTAAGCATAGCTTCCACCTTAGCCCAATCACTCTCTCGAGTTGAGTGTGTGGGAGAAGGACTAGGATTCACTCTCTCGAGCTGAACCTTATGTCGACCCAATCCCATTGGCTATCAATTTAGTAGTCTTAGTTTTATGACCTCTTTCTCGAGCAGACCGAAAACACAAAGGTGAAATCATATTTGCAACTACAATTTCATTAAGTTCCACCACAACTACTAAATGAAATCACATTTACAAAACAAATAAACCATCAACAAGCAAGACCCAACAGATAATCTAACCCATATTCACAAAGTCACACCCCAAGAATTGGGGTTTTAGCTAGACATGTAAAAGAGATAAAAAATTATACCAACCTCAGTTTCCATCAATGGGTATGCAAGATTAAGTCTTAAAACAAGCCAAGATTGAAGAATCCACAAGACCCAAGTCCAAAATCTTGGAGTTGAAATCCTTTGAATATTCTAGTTTTTCAAAAACCATCTCGAAACTTAGAGAGAATATTCTCTCTCAAAATTGTATTCTAAACTTAATACAACTAAGACTGACTACTAAGAATAAAAACTGAACTAGTATTTATAATTTTCAGAAAATGTGTTGCGAAGGAGCCATTCGGCGCAGTTAGTTGGGATCGCCGATACACTCGTCAATCCGCCCTTTGATCTACTTCATCACCTTTCAGCTCTTGCCTTCAGCATATTCGCATCCTGGATCATTGGGCGGTATAGTACTGCCTCGCAGAACTGCTCGGTGACACACCGACTGCTTCATTTCACCGCTGATTTGATCTTTTCCTTCTGGATTTAGCATACTGGAATAAAAGGCGAGGATAAGACCTTTTGGAGACTTACTGAATGGGTTCGGCGATTCTCAGATCTTAATTTCTTCGTTCTTTCAGCTGCCTTTATTTTTTTTGCTAAGTAGTGTCCATGCTTTCCCTCAAACTCCAAATACCTGAAACTTAAGGGTTTTCATAAGATATTGAGATAAAATATCCATTTGAGGACACTAATTCTATCAAAATATAGCCCTAAATAAGTCCAATTTGTGGACTCATCAGTGGCAACTGATTCCATATTTATGTCGGAACGTGGCAACCGATCTAAGTTAATGTGTCACAACGCAACACCCGATCCATTAAACAAGCCCAAATCACAATCACTAGTACATTCTCATAATCATACAATCAAGTCATGATTCATTGCATTCATCGTTCATCAATCCTCATTTACAACTGGTGTGATCAACAATGCAACATTCACATACATACACATATTATAATGAAGCAAGAACAAACATACATCACACAAGATGAAATCACAACCATCACCTAAGTATTCATCAACATATGTTACTTAACGATAACTTGACCATACTTAGCCCTAGTTCATCATCTAAGGCTTCTTTCTATAATTTAATCATATTTTGTTCGGTGCAAGAAGGCATACACATAAATCCTACCATCGATTATCATTATACAACGTAGTGGGCACAAATTTATAACTACTCAATTAATAAAACCTAGCCTACCTGGGAGCCAAGCAGCTGCACGGAGTTTTGGCTTCGATTCTTATTTCTGGACTTTGTGATGGTGATCTTGATCGAAAATCTATAATCCACTGATCTCCTTACACTAAAAATCTCCTTCTCCTTCATTCCCAAGTTTAGAGCAGCTTTTTGGGGGTTTCTAGGGTAGTTTACGTCTAAATTATGTATACTACAAAGAAGGAGAAAATAAGATTTCGCGTTGTTTACATTCTGTCTCGCCTATCCCATTCTGACACCAGCTTAACCCGCGGTGGCGTCGCCAACCTAGCGGCATTTGGCCCTTCCTTGCGGGACACTGGCCCAATAATTTCCCAATTTTTTGCTTTTCCTAAATAACGATGGTTCGGGTTGTTATAATAGATACTAATTTACCCCTCGCTTGTCCCCAAACCACTAGTGCACGGATCATCACACGCCCTATTTTGAGTTACTTATAAACTAAAGAATTGGTCCATTACGGAAACCACGACAGATGGTGACTCTTCCAAATCGAAACACAAAAGATGATATACTTAAAGGGTCGGTTAGCAAAACAACGCAATGCATGGGAAATAATTGCGTCCAATGTTACACAGCCTGACCCCAATAAGGTGGCAGCCCTTCCGCTGAGGTGGGGCCGCTATGGCAAGGATATTCCGCTAAAGCCGGAGATCAGAAAACAGTAAAGGGGGAATGAGGAATGGTCTCCCTTTTCCTTACCCAAACTCTCCCAAAAGCCTTTTGATTCACTTGCTCCGAACATCATTTCTAAGGTAAGTTTCTCTCTCATTATGCTTTTTACTTCAATACTTGATTAACAATGATTGCATGTTGTTACCTAATTGATTAGAAACGTCTTCCGGGTAGTTATTCGAAAAGTTGAACATAGGTTGCTAGTTTGATAGAAAAACGTAGCATGGTCACTCCCTTTATGTTTCCAACGTCCTGGGCGTAAGGATTTCGTAAATATAGAATTAAATCGGTGTCAAAATGGTTGGGAGAAATTGAGAAGCCTCTTCGTTTAAAACTTAAATCTGAGGGGTATTTAGGGGTTATTTTGGAAAATAATAGCATATTTAGGTACTAGGGTACTTTATATACTCTGATCTGCTGAAATGTTTGTGAAAAATGGGGATTTTTGGGACGAAGGATGCCATGATCGCGCCTGGTGTTCACCCTAGATGAAGGGCCTTCATCCCGCTATGGTGGCCTCCCTTATCCCGCTGTGGCGGGATTAAAGCCACTGTGGCGAGACTCTGTGGGGCAGTAGCCTGAGTCCCTTAACTCAGAAATTTCTCCCGTCCCTTTCCAACCTAAAACTATTTTCCAAATCTTGCAGGCTTCTCTAAATGGTTGGTGCTAACGAGGACAATCTACCTTTCATCCAGTTTCCTGATGCTGCCAGTCGGGAGAGGCATCACGATTCTGGAACAATAAATTCTGCTGCGAGAGAGGTTTTTTCTTGCTCAAGCTGGAGTAGAAAGATCTTGCCTTCTATGCTCGCCTGATGGAGTTCGGGTGGGCTCCGCTGATTGAGGCTCCCCCAACCGTACGTGCTGACTGGGTGAGGGAGTTCTATGTTATCTTGCCCACCGTCTGCTGGGACGATCCTCACCCCATTATCCGCATTTGGGAGTTGACGTCCCCATAAACGCCACTGCCATAAATGAGGTGCTAGAGTTACCCGAGGTCTCAAACGCGGAGTACGAGGCCAAGCTGAGGGAGATGGATCTGGGCTGGCTAAGGGACACGCTGGTGGAGCCTGCACACCGGGACAAAGTCTATTGGCCTACTGTCAAGGGTATTACTAGCGCAAAATGGTCACCAGATGCTAATAGGTGGCTTCACTTGGTCACTAGGAGGATTCGCCCATCGGGCAACCGCACAGACGTGACATTTCCTCGGGCTTTGGTGGTGTTGTGCGCAGTGCAGGGTATATAGCTGAATGTGGGGGCGCAGATTAATTCTGAGTGAAAGATGTTCTACTGGGTAACAAGAAGGCTTTCTTCCTACCAGAACTTATCACTGCGTTGTGCAAACAGACAGGGGTGCCCCTCCTAGATACTGATGAGGTACCTTCTATGGATCCCCTTTCACCCTCTTTTGGTTAGACATGGCTCTACTTCTCGGAGCAAAAGGAGGGAGATGGATAGGGCCAGCAGCAGTGAGGCGGTTGCGGAGTCAGACAACGAGGGAGGCAACGACACTCGTCCCTCCCTGTCCCAACCCCCACTCTCAGGTGCACAGGTAGTGGAGGACTTGGTAGTTGTCCGGAGGAGATTGGGGAGCCCTATTGCTGACATCACTCCGATTCCCCCCAGCACCGCCCTAGAGCTTGAGATGCTCCATCGCGATCTGCGCCAGGAGAGAAGGAAGGGTCTGGAGAGGTACCGTCTGTTGGTTCGAATATGGAAGGCGGTGAAGATCATGTTCACTTGCCCGGACAGGAGATTCCCATAGTCGAGAAGGGAGATTTCCAGCAATTTTCTTGCCTAGAGGAGGCCATAACAGGCCTGGTGCCCCCGGAGGATCTAGATTCTGACGATGACACCTCCCAGTCCCATGGTTCTTCGCCCTTTTTAGGCTTGTAATTTAGACAAGACTTCCTTTTATATTTTCGCCTTTTCTTATGTTTTAGTAGCACATGGATGCTGGTTTTTCTTCTATTTTTTGCGGTACATGATCAATTACTAAGTTTTAGAATCTATTCTTGATTTGCTGCACACTAATTGAATTGCAAGGGTTAGCCCGGATATAATTTTGGGGTTTATTTGGGTACTTGGGAAAACAGAGGAGGCATGTTGAGGTTCTGCCTCGCCCTGTCCTGCTCTGGAGGAAGAAATCCCGCTCTGGCGGTCTTGCCTGGCGGGAATTATTCCTCCACTGCGGCTCAGACGGAACCAGAACCCAGGAATAATTTTTTTTAGGGTTTTTCTCATTTCTAAATTTCACAAAGGTTCCCAGCTTTACCTAGCAATTTTAGAACAATCCTCATAGCTAGGATAATCATTAGCTACCCAGCGTCAATCTTAATGATACACAACCTAACTCATTCTCATTAAATCATCACCACAACCCACACATCCCCAAGATACACCCAGACACTCACGCGGTTATTACTCAAGTGCAAGACACGTCCAAATCTTTCTTACAAATCACCTCGTAATTTGTCTAGGCCCTTGCATCGAACTCAGTTAGGACCTTCTTTTCACAACAAGTTTCAAGATACTCCAGCATTTACAACTTGCATAATTTAAACAATTAGGCCAACATATTGCACATATCAAGTTCAGACACACGTTTATTGTGCACATAATTACATCATCACATTCAAGCAATTACAACTTCACATTCGCAGTTAATTCAGACAACAAGAAGCACACATCCATAGTTTCCAAGCTACACCACGAACAAGTCCGATTATTAGTTAGTTCGCTCCATGGATGACCACGTCCAATCATCCATGAAATTATACCGCCCCTGGGGCCAGATACCAATTGAAACCTTCTCAGTTCCAATTTACCTTGCATGTTTTCCTTTAGTTGTGACCACGACATCTAGTTCATTTTTTTGAGATACCAATTGTAATCAGGAGATACCAATTGGACTCAACTCACACCACAAGCGACACGTGCACGAAAGGAAAGAAATAAGGTAGAACGACTTCCTAGAATGCTTCCTAGCCTCCTATAGATTAGATGTGGACGTCAACACACCAATCCGCATGAGTCTAGTCCACAATTTGCTCTTGTATTGGGAGACCGGTAACCTGGCTCTAATACCAATTTGTCACGACCCAACCCACCAGGCCGTGCGGGCACCTACCCTAACACCTAAGTAGGAGAACCCTCATATCCCAATAGTTAAAACATGAGAAAAATTAAAGAGAAATAAATATACTAACATGATTTTATAAATAAGAACCGTTAAAACAATTTCGGTTAAGACTTATAAAGTAATTAACACCCCAAGGATTTCGTCTAAACAGGTACAAGAGATACTAAGAGTACAAACATGACATAATAAATAAAAGACACAGCTCCCACCATGCGGAAGGAAAATTAGAAGCTGCTGGAAAATTTGTTCGTCTTCATATAATGAAACATCACCAACTAGCATCCAGTCTATGACAAAACGGCATAGCAAGAGTAGTATCATACAAAACCACACATACCGGTAGGCATCATCGATCAACCCCACGCCCACCACATAATACAAGAATCAACTAGTAAGATCATGCAATAAAACCACTCGCTTCTCCATCTTTACCCTCTCTCGAAATACCTCAGAATTACACTAATACTCTTACTACTAACCACCTTCTCAGTCAACCTACTTACTAGGTTATTGATCATAGCCTAACCATTCTAACACATAGAAGAGTCCACAAATACAACTACAAGCATTCCGACTAACAACTCCCGACATACCCTTACTTTCTTTTCATATTACCGAGGTTTTTCCACATGGTACATTATATAAAGCTTTCTAACTACAAACCACAAATCCTTTCTCCAAGGTGAAATCTACCTAAGTATTTACATCACGTACACCACCTCCACTTCTCACCCTCGCAACACACAGTCAACCCTTTACTCAAACGTTAGCAACTCTTGAACCTTTAACTCCCCACATACCGTATCACATCCCGATTTGGGCTTGTCCCTTTCGGTTCATTCAATAACGAGATACTTAATCAGTTTACTCAACATAGTAGAACACTCAAATATAGGTCATCATAATCATTTAACAATTACGGGGAAAACAATATCAATTATCTCATACGAACCACGTACAATTCCACAATTCTCTAGTTGCACAGTTATGTCAAGTCAATGGTCCTCTCATGGGACCCACACTCAAACTGTTAGCATACCAGAACGTGGTACCCGATCCAATGTTTATGTCGGAACGTGGCAACCGATCCCATATTTATGCTGAAACGTGGCAACCGATCCAAGTTAGTGTGTTGGAACGAAACACCCGATCCATTCAACAAGTCACAATCACAATCACAAGTACATTCTCATAACCATACAATAAAGTCATGATTTATGGCATTCATAGTTCATCTATCCTCATTTACAACTAGTGTGATCAACAATGCAACATTCGCATACATACACGTATTATAATGAAGCAAGAACAACCATGCATCACATAAGATGAAATCACAACCATTAATTATGTATTCATCGACATATGTTACTTAACGATAACTCGACCATACTTAGCCCTAGTTCATCATCTAAGGCTTCTTCCTATAATTTAATCATCTTTCGGTGCACGAAGGCCTATGTATAAATCCTACCATTGATTATCATTATACAACGCAGTGGGCACAAATTTATAACTACTCAATTAATAAAAGCTAGCCTACCTGGGCGCCAAGAAGCTACACGAAGTTTTGACTTCGATTCTTGTTTTCGGACTTCGTGACGGTGAACTTGACCGGAAATTAGCAATCCACCGATCTCCTTACGCTAGAAATCTCCTTCTCCTTCCTTCCCAAGTTTAGAGCAGTTTTTTGGGGGGTTTTAGGGTGGTTTACGCCTAAATTAGGTATTTTATGAAGAAGGAGAAAAATAAGATTTCGCGTTATTTACATTTTGTCTCGCCTATCCCGTTCTAGCGCTAGCTTACCTGTTGTGGCACCGCTGCCCTAGCGGCATCTGGCCCGCCCTGGCGGGACAGTGGCCCAGTAATTTCTCAATTTTTTGCTTTTCCTAAATAACGATGGTTCGGGTCGTTACACAAACAAAGAAAACCTAATGCACGATTTAAGTTCTCTATAACAACCAAAGAGGCTTGTGAACTGAGAATCTCTACTTTGTGCACATATTTTTGCTTCAAAGGTGTGTATTTTTTTCTTGTTCAAACTTCATAACGTAGTGTTTTATGTATGATTTCTTTTCTTGCTTCAAACTTTAAAGCCTAGGGTTTTTTTCGTATGATTACTTTTCTTACTTGAAACTTCATAGCTTAGGATTTTGGATATCATTTCCTTTGTTGCTTCAAGCTTCATATTGTATGATTTTGGGTATGATTTATTTTCTTGGTTCAAGTTTCGTAGCCTTGGGTATTGATTCGAATTTTACACAATATATTTATATATATTATATTGGTTACCATCTTGATTTGGTATTGATTTTATTTTCATGAGTATTCTTGATATATGATCCCAAAATAATTTAGGAATTATTTTTATTTCGGTATAAAAATATATTGACTTTTATCTTCTTTATTCATCAACAGTTATGAAACTTGGTCCCTTTCATGCATTTTATTCTTCTAAAATCATGAAATGTGGTCCTTTTCGTATTTTTTATTCAACAACAGTCATAAAATATGGTCTCTTTTGTACTTTTTATTCTTTAACAATCATGAAATGTGCTCCATTTTTAATTTTTAATTTTATAGTTATAAAGTATTTATAGTCAGTTTCTTTGATTTGTTTGTTGGATTTAATAGAATTAGTGTGTCATGTGGAAGTTTGTAATTGCAAATCATGGAGGTGATAAATTAGATGTTAAAAGAAAAACTATCAAAAAGACATTATAATATCAATTTGGTCAATTGACTTTATAGATGATAATACTGAAAGAAAAATATGAAAACTGTAGAGAGAATAATTCTTCCATAAACAAAACTCTTAAACGATTATATTATTGTGAATGCTATTGTGTTCTGGTATGAGAAGATGGGTCTTCAATTTATAGAGTTCCAAACTATTCCTCCAAAAAGGAATAACCCAAATATGAAAGAAAATTATATTTTTCATTTTCAAGAAAAGTAAAAACAGTTATGGCAATGTTTTAATTTTCCTTCAAGCGAGAGGTAAGATTCAAATATGATAAGAAAATCAGGGAAAAACCCTATAAATCTCCCCTTTTGACTACATTTTCTTGACAAAACTTGATCCGCTTCTTCATATGCATGATAATCTTGTTCGTTACAAAATATTCATTACTACTCATTGTCGTGATTAAAAATAAAGTTTAAAATATATGAGTTAGAAATAATTTTAAAATATTTTATTTTATTTTAAAATATTACAGCAATAGAAATATTGAAAATATGATTTAAAACTTCTTCTTCAAATGTATCTAGACAAAAATCTTCATTATCATCAAATTGATTTGAAATTGCCTTGAACATGTCTTCAACTTCATTCAAGCATTAGACCATTGAGCCATTGGCTCTGATACAACTTGTTGGGTTCAAAAAAGTCAGTGTGTCATGCAGAAACTTATAATTGCAAATCACGGAGGTGATAAATTATATATCAAAAGAAAAACTAAAAAAAAGACTTTATAATATCAATTTGGTCAATTGACCTACACATGATAATACTAGTATGAAAGAAAATTATTAAAACTGTAGAGAGAATAAATCTCCAAAACAAAATTTTTAAACGACTACATTGTGAATGTTATTGTGTTCTGGTATGAGAAGATGAGTATTCAATTTATAAAGTTTCAAACTTTTCACCCTATGAAGGAATAATCCAAATATGAAAGAAAATTATATTTTTCTTTTTCAAGAAAATTAAAAACAATTATGGTAATACTTTAACTTTCCTTCGAGAGAAAGGCAAAATTCAAATATGGTAAGAAAATCAGGGGAAAATCTTAACATTGTTGTTTCTAAACTTCATAATTGTTTCTTCCCTTTTAATTGTTTTTCTTTCTATTGTTTCTTTACTCTTTGAAAATTGTGTTGCTTATTTTGTTTTGCCAGATATTTTCAAGATATTAAAATGGTTAATGTTGACATATACTTCCACTATAGAGGTGAATGGATTAGAGAACCTTTTGTCTTGTACAAAAAGAAGTCGTACAAGTTATGGAGAGAGTATGATTTAGATGTTTTTCCTTTTAAAGATATCGTCAATGAAGACGCTACCCGATTTGGATTTGTAGGTGTGTAACAGTTAATTGTAAGGGGTCCTTCCGGGAGATATTATAAATTGAAGGGGATATTGAAATTATGAAGTTACTATCTCTTGTGTTTGAAGAGTTCTTTTTTTATATAATAAACATGTTTATTATAGCCCTATGTCCGGTTAAGGAAATTCATCCGAATTATGGAGGGGTATTTTGGTCTTTTCCTTATCCCACTTAGTCCACACGTTTTACACACAAATAAGGGGTCAAAGCTAATTAAAATCAGATTACGCTAAAGTCTAAAAGCATTGGGAAAGCTAGGCTAAGTTCAAGAGGAGAAAAAAAGGGAGAAAGCTTCAAGCGTTCATCGAGTTTGTGGATTTATTTTATCAAGGATTCGATTTCTTCGAGGTATGTAAGCTTTCATAGTGATGGGTTTGTTCACTCTCACGCCAATCATGAGTTTTCTTTATTAAATTCGTCCATGAAATTGTGTATTGAAGTTCTTGATGAGTTTCCTTGAAGTTTCATTCTTTAAATCTTTATTATTGGAGTTTGATGAGTTCTTGAGGCGAGGGTTTTGAGTTTGAGGGTTGTTCTTGAGGAATATTGAGTGGATTGCATTGTAGTTATTTGGGTTTAAGAATCCAAAAGAGTTTGAGGGAAATCATTCTATTCTAGGGGAGTTAGACATGAAATCGGAGAAAGAAAATTCGTCAAAAACTTGGGTATAGGAGTGGGGAGCCGTGCCACTCAGTGCGCCCCAAACAACCTTCAGTAGTTTAGGGGCTGGCGCCCCGTGCCACTCAGTGCGCCCCAAACAACCTTCAGTAGTTTAGGGGTTGGCGCCCCGTGCCATTAGTGCGCCAGGGTCGTCAGGTCCCATACCTTTCCGATCTTCTTTTCATGTGAGTTCCCTCGAATCATACCTATGTTCTCTACTTGGTATCCACACTGAAAATCTTTATTAATCCTTGAGATATCATACATATCCAAGTGATAATTCTTGAATTCATTATTCAAATTCAAGATAGAGGTAATAGTAAAGTTTGAGGAAGTTCTTTAAGTCATTTTGAGAAGTCTTTTTATAATATTTTAAAACTTGTTTTAAGATTTGAGTACTTGAGTATGAGGATGAGGGGAGTTGAATTTCACTTTTCAAAATGAATATATGGGAACTAATTATTCCCAAGAGTAAACACTTTTACATTTAAAATGAGAGGAAACCTTGATTTTCAAATGAGTTCATGAGGAGTTTTGAGCACTATCTCTTTTAAGAGATTCCTTTGAGTAATAATATCAAATTTGAGGATGAAGAAATGTTTTTAAACATATGAGCATGAGTTATATTGCTGGGAGTAGTATTGAGCACTGATATGGGGATGAGTTTAGACAACTCAAAGTTGTCATAAACCATGTACGTCAACATGGGTAAGGGTCATACTTTTTATATGATTCCTTAGTGCTTTTAAGCATAACTTAGTGAATCCACTTAGTTGAGGATGTCCTGTACTCCGACAAGGTATAGGACTGTTCTGGTAGTGTGGGCCAGACACTAAATCATCACATAGCTCATAGTGATGGTTGTCAGTTAGAGAATCTCCCAAATAAGAGTAAAAAGTAATTATGATATTTTTAAATACATTGAGTTGTTATTTACTGTTTTAAAAACTTTCTTTATAATGCATCCTTATTGTTGCTTTTATATTGAACTAAGTTGAGTATTTCTAAGTTTGAGTATCTTTGCGTATCCTTGAATTGAGTTGGGTTGAGATGAGGTGAGCATGTTCTTCCTTTTTATCAGTTCAAGCTTATGTCTGTGCTTTAGAATTACCTTGCATGCTTGTACATTTCATGTACTGACGCCATTTGGTCTGCATCTTTCATGATGCAGATACAGATAACCAGGGTTATCAACAGGCGCTCTGTTGATACCACTTGCAATCTCATAGTTTGATTGGTGAGCCTCCTTGCTTTCCGAAGGGCTCCACACTTTGCTTTTATTCCCAGTTTGTTAGGATGATCAGGGATCTTGTACCGACATCCATCGTAGTTCTTAGAGGCTTCATAGACAGTAGAGTTTTGAGAAGTCTGTCCCATTTTCCATTGTTAATGTTCTAGACCTGAGTTGCCTCTTTTGGCCAGTTGAATGTTCTTAAATATTATGAGTTATTTAATTTGAGACTTTTTGAGAAACCTTTACTTTTGAGTTAATAGATTGATGTATAAGTCTTCCGTTTAGTACTGAGCTAGGCCAAGGGTTTGCTTGGGGACCAACAATGGCTCTCAAGTGCCAGTCACGTCCAGGGTGTAGGCTCGGGGCATGACAGAAAGTCACTCAACTATTGATATTTTACTTAGAAAGTCATCCAATTAATTAAATTGATTTTTTAATTAAATTTTGTTGAATCTAATTTTTATTTTAAACTATTTTTAAAGAGATAAAAAGATATCCATTTTAATTATCTTAATTACCTGTTCCAATTATTCAGTTATAATGTTTTCGAAAACATACGGTAGCAGTTGACGAAAAAAAATTCTTTAATGTTCTAGCAACTGCGTTCCTCGAATTAATGCTGCTAAAAATGATCCCAAAAAAGAGAAGATGTTGGAATCGAGAAGTCATTACTAATTAAGTGTAGACACGTAATTTTTGACCAAACATAAAGATTTAAACTATTTTTTTTTTCATAAATATTTGTTTTGTATCTAAAATAAATATTTTGATTTTTATCTTATTTATTAAGTTTATTTTAAAAGATTTGAAAAAAACAAAAATTGAATCATTGTTTACGGGAATTTTATATTTTCAATTATTAAAAAAAGGAAGTAATTAAAAAAGTCAAAAAAAAAATATATATTTTATTCTAAATTAAGTTTAATATAATCTTGTATTTTTAATTATAACTAGTATATGTACCCACGCGTTGCGCGACTATATAGAACTTAAGATTAATTTAATTTCATGAAACATCAAATAGTTGAAATATTTTTACATATTTGTTCTTTATTATATTTATGTTGTATTGATATATTAATATATTTTTCATATTAACAATTTATTAGTTAAAAATATTTCACATGAAATGTAAAATATCACAAGATTAAATGACATGTTAGTATATTTTGCATATATATTTATTTTCAAATCCAAAAGATTCAAAATATTCTTTACATTTTTAAATTTGTGTCAAACGATAATAGAAAAGTAATTTAAAATAGAGTCAATATAAAATCATGTCATAATAATAGAAACATGTACATGATATATGCATTTTTTATTAATTATTGAAAATAATTAATTACAAATAGTGAGTAAGTTACTTTTAAACTTTCTAAAAAGAAAATAATAATTAAATTTTTTTTTATCAATGATTAGATGTCGAGGAACTTATCAATATTTCTAGTATTCTATTATAGTGATTACTGCGTAAATTCCTTTTATGACTATTATAAAATTTATCATAATTTTTAGTATATATTATTTTAATACAACATGTAATCTTTATTTATTATTTTCTTCAAATTGTTATTTTTGTTTAATCATAAAAATAATACTTATATATTTTAATACACCGTGTAATATTTACTTACTGTTTTCTTCCCTGTGTTTTTTTCTTTAATCATATATCAATAATACATACAACAATTTAATTTTTTATTAACATAAATACCTTTAGTAATAATTCTCATAATGTTCTATTAATAATAATGATTGAAATTATTTATGATCACTGTTAAATTTCTACATAATTGAGATATAAATTGAGGTTACCTACAAATAAAAAAAATACATGCACTATTAGAGAGTACCTTCTAGTTATATAATTATCTTACAATTATGATAAACTCGGAAAAGTGTAACTATCTTCAAAAACTATAAACATTAAATTTAAAATTTGAACTTTTAATTAGTCAGTCTCAATTATTTAAAAAATTACAAATAATTTTATAATTTTAAAATAACTAACTTATCATTTTAAAAATAATTTTATAATTCCTAATTAACTATTTAAAAATTTATATAAACTCTATATTTTTTTTAAAATGTCTGAATTCCATGTTATAATAAAAATAATCTTAATTTTGAGTTCACTTTGATCTAATATTTTGAAACACGCTAATATTTGTCTCGATCTCATATACAATGGTGCATATTCTCTTACTAATTAAATGGTGATTTCTAATTAACTAAATGACCTATTATTTATTTCAGTTTTGACAAAATAATTTTAAATTCTCTGATATCTTATAATATAAGAAGTCTTTTTTGTACATTTAATTTTTCGAATAGCTATATATTCTATAGGTTTGAAGGCTCTAAATTTCAAAGACAAACCATTTTTTTAAAAGTATAAAATTATATTTAAAATAAAATTTAACTGAACAAATGAACAAAATTTTGTTCATATTTTAAGATTTTATCACTCACACGTATGTTACTAAAAAGCTATAAGAAAGTGGAATAATATGCATAAATCATGATATTCTATATTTATGGATACATTATATTAATAATTCCATAGCAATTAAGATAATCAATTGCACATATTTAGCATTTTAAAAATGTGAATATATTACCAATAATCCAACAATCAATAACATGTTAGTGTAAATGATTGAATAAAATTAACAGAAAATGAAAAAAAAAGAAGTATTAGAATAACTTCACTTAAATTAAATTAAAAATATAACGTATAATCTAAAAAAAATATTAATCACAATTAAAATATCAAAGATTACAAATGTAAATAAAAAAACATATAAAACTCATTTGATTTAAAGAATTTAATTACATATTATCACAAAAACAAATCAAATTGAATGAAATAAACTAAAACGTCACAAGAAGACATTATACTTATCAATATCATTATTTGCAGAGGATTTTCAGTTTGATAAATATTGTTTTTTTTTATCTTGGACTTTCACTTTTTTATTTGCAAATATATTCAAATTTTCTTTGGCTAGCCATAAAATAATCTACCTATTCACCCCATAAAAAATGAAGATAAGAAGAATGAAACTAATTTTAGAAACAACAATACACATTTGAAGAAGAATAGATTCATGGTTCAATCATTTGATTTAAAGAATTTATGTACAAAATATGACAAAAACAAATCAAATTGAATGAAATAAACTAAAAAAAAACATAATAAGACATTATAGATCTAACAATATCATCATTTGCAGAGGGTTTTCACTTTGATAAATATTGTTCTTCATTCTTGAACTTCTACTATTTTATTCGCAAATATATTCAAATTTTATTCGGTTAGCCATAAAATAATTTACCTATTCACCAAATAAAAAGATAAAGATAAAAAGAATAGAAATAATTTAACATACAACATTACACATTTGAAGGAAAATAAATCCACAATTCAATAATAAGCACATGTCAGTATAAATGACGGAATAAAAAATTAACAGAAAATAATAAAATTAAAAAGTATTCGATTAGCTGCACTAAAATTAAATTAAAAAATAACATACAATTACAAATAAAATTAATCAAATTTTAATTCATACTCTAACATTTTATCACCAACAAATATATTATTAAAATAAAAATCTATAAGAAAGTGAGGTAACATGCATAACTATGATAATAAATTATATTACACATTTATCAATATTATTATATTAATGATTCCATAACACGAATTTTAATTGCATATATTTAACATTTTAATAAATGTGAAGATATGACCAATAATTCAATAATATAAAAACATGTTAGTATAAATGATTGAATAGAAAAAATTAACAGAAAATATAACATAAAAAGTATTAGAATAACTTCACTTAAATTATTAATCACAGTAAAAATCATCAAAGATTATAAATATAAATAAAAAAAGAACATAAAAAACTCATTCGACCTAAAGAATTTAGGTATAATATATGATAGAAACAAATCAAATTGAATGAAATGAACTAAAAAAAGTTCACAAAAAGACATTATAGATCTAACAATATCATCATTTGCAGAAGATTTCCACTTTGATAAATATTGTTCTTCTTCTTCTTGGACTTTCACTTTGTTATTTGCAAGTATATTCAAACTTTTTTTTCCGGCTAGCCGTCAAATAATCTACCTATTCGCTCCATAAAAAGATGAAGATAAGAAGAATGGAAATAATTCAACAAATAATACTACCCATTTGAAGAAGAATAGATCAATTAATTTTTTTAATGAACTTTATTTATGTATATATAGGGAATAGCGATAAATGGGTAGAGTAGTTTTAGGTAACCACTTTAAATTCAAATTCAAAAAGTAACTACTTTGCCATTTTTAAAAAAAATAGTTACCGTGAGTTGGTTACTTATTTTGAGAAAAACACATTTAAAATAATTTTTTTATTTTTTAAAAACTAAAGTATATCTTCATTTAACAGATTTTTAAAATGTGCGGGTAGTTTCGCTATTTATTTACTTAAAATGATTGATGCACGCTTTTTATTGTATTTTTTCTTTTTTACTTTTTTAAGTTATAAAGAAAAAAAAATATTTTTAAAAAAAGAAATAATATTCTTTTAGAGATCTATCAAAATGGCAGTGGGTTTTTTTCCCTTTTTCAATTAACGTAAGTTTTACACTGCTATTAATTTAAATAAGTTTTGTAATGTTAAATAAGTTTTAAAATGTTAATTTAAGAAATATTTTAAGTTTATATATATATATATATATATATTTAATTTGTTTTTTTTCAATTGTTATTTATTATTTAAAATATATTTTAAAAAGTTTTCATGAAAACTGATTAGCAATTTAAATACATTGTAATCAATATTATTATAATATTATATTATTATTACTTTTATTAGTACTATAATTATTTATTATTATTATTACTATTTAAAAATTTACCTTTTAAAAATTGTTGGTTGCTCTTTTTTTTAATTACTTTTTGTTTAATTTAAGATACATATTTAAAAGATTTTTAAATTATTTTTTGAATTTTAAAATTGTTGAATTTTTGTGGTGCTGGCATGTGACACTTTTTTCTTCTCCTATTATATATAGATAGATTTTAGATTAGTTTTTATTTTTATTAATTTAAAATAGTTGGCTAATATTTTATTATTATAATTATTTTATACATATATTTAATTAAAAGAAATTAACTACCCACTAACCCTTGCCCCACTACACCTACACTACCCCACTTCTACACCTACACTATCCCACCTCCCTCCCCATTTCCAATCATCAGCGACTACACTCCACACACCCCAAAAATCCACAATACAAATACACCCAACATACATACAGAAAAGAAGAAAGGAAAAAAAAAAAAAAAAAAAAAATACCCACCACAACCAACACACACGCACAGCACATCAAAAAACAAAAACAAATGCAATCAGCAACGTACCAAATTTCTGCACGAAAAGAAGAAAAAAAAACTCCTTTTTTTATTTTGTTCTTCTTTCAAACAATAATCAATACATTCACATATTTTTTTTCTACTTTATTTAAGCACAACACATAGACCATCACAAACCTACAAAAATTTGTGGGTGTTCTAATCGAGGTTCGATCAATATTTGTGGTATTCAACTTTTCCTTATCTCTTTAATTTATTTATGAAATTTGATGTAATTTTATGACAAGTTTTCTTATCTTTTTCTTTATTCATAATTTGATTGAAATGAATAATTGGTCGATTATTATATCTCTGTTTAATGAATGAAGGTAACTTTCATTGATGATTATATTTTATTTATTTATTTTTATTCATTAGTTATGATCTTTTAAAAATGCATGGATCACATCGTTCTCGTCTTTTAAATAAATTATTGTTGTTTATTTTATCAAACAAAAAATGAGATTTAGTTTTTACAATTCTTTATTAATTTGTTTGATTAAAAAGTGTATACTTAATTTTGACGTTAATTTTATGATTAAAAAAAATAAAAAAATAAAAGATATAGAAATGATGCAGAATTATATATTGTATCCTCAACATTTAGATTTATTTTACTTTATTTGGTTTTATTTATAAGGGATAAAATATTAATTTTTTAATGATTAGATGAAGTTTTAGACACATAAATGGTTTCAATTAAGAATGTGGCTACACATCTTTTTTGAAACATTAAAGTAAATTCAAGGATGCGGTGGCACACCTTGTCCAATAATATAATTAGCTTTCATTAATTTAAAGTAAAGACTTATAGATAAAATTATTAGGTGCGACGTAAGAAGACAATTATGTCTCTAAATGTCAAGACCAAGCATGCGGTTACACATCTGCTACCAGTCCGTGCTTGCTGTCATGCTGGCAAAAGCAGGGGTTTCGGTCGATTTTACCTACTATTGGATTTGAACCAATGACTCTCGCCGTATGAAAGCGATACTCTAACCGCTGAGTCAAGTAGGTCAAGCTGAGTCAAGTCACCCTATAAGAGAAAGCCGCGCAACCAAAGTAGCCCTTACTATACAAGGGGGGCAGAGCGCTAAGAAAGAGAAAGCGTTATCACTATACGAAATGAAGCAGCGGCTATCACGCTAAGCTAAGATCAACCAATGTTCGAACGCGGAGCCTTTCTTTCTCGGTCGTCTGTCTTAATAAGCGGATTCCGATTCATGTAGTCCTTCGCTGATGCATTGGTCTTTTCACTCCCCACTCTCCACCATAAAAAAATCTTTCCACTATATCTCAGGAGTAGTCAAAGGAAGTACGGCGGGTCCAGTAGGAATAAATTGACTAAGAAGTAGGGCATACAACAATGGATCAATTCATTCAACAAGATCTGTTCGGATCAACCAGGATGAATGGGATTGGTCTGACCTCTCGCTCGGTGTAAGACTCCCGCCGCTGACAGATGTCCCATGCCACCTTTCGTGAACAGCTATGCCCGAGAATGCATTGTGATATAGCGCCGAATAACAATAAAAATGCAAACTAGTTTTGATGGTTTTGGTTCACCTGACTTTCACACACACACACACACACACACACACACACATATATATATATATATATATATATATATATATATATATATATATATTATTGTGAGTTCCAAGATTTGGTGAGAAGATTAAGACAAGAGAGTAGCTTGGTATATTTATGAAAGTTGAAAATGAAGCGTGAGTGAAATATGTTTATATAAAGTTGGACATAATTAACATCTATATATGTTCGATTTGAGGAGAGTGTTACATAATATGTAGTGTCTTTGTATATAATATTACATCAAATTTGTAGGAATTTCTCTATTTTCTAAACTAGTGTTTATTATTTAAGGTATGAACACATGAGGGGGAGATTAGATACGGAAATAGAAAAAAAAAGATTTTGAAAAAAATAATAATTAAAAAACGATAATAAAATACAATTCATTTCTACTTATATCTACCTTTACTTTTCATTTCATGCCTTACTTTATTTTATTAGAAGAAAATGTTTAATGTATATTATTGATTTTGTAAGGATATATATGGATGTATGTTATTATTTTGATTAAATTTTAATAAGTTTATTTCTAAATTTCTAAATAATATTTATGACCGCGCGAAGTGCGAAAATGTTCACTAGTTATAAAGAAAATTGAAGAGTCTAATACTTTTTAAATGAAGCTCTGGTTCAATAAATGCTTCATTTACCTGTGCAAACACACTCACTTCGACATGAGTAACATTCATTCCAAAGTGTTATTGGGTATATACATTGTACTCCCTCCGTCCCCTTTTATATGTCATCCCTTTCTATAAATAGTTGGTCCATAATACTTGTCATATCATAAAATCAATGCATAAACTACCATATTATTCCTTTTTACCCTTGTGAGTTATTAGCCTTGAAAAAATATATTTGACCAACTTAGAAAAGCTAAGTAAATGATTCATGTTCATTGGTTAAATTAATTAATCAAAATAAATTAATTCATATTCATTGATTGAAAACTTGAGTTCCAAAAAAAATTAAATAAGGGTAGAAGGGTAAAGTTACATTATTTCTTAATGCAAGTGCAAAGTAAAAATGTGACATATAAAATGGGACGGAGGGAGTAATTAGAAATAAGATGGCAGCTACATTTTAGTTAATGCAATATAATTGAATGTGCTCTGACAAATCAGACAACAGTGTGAAATGATTAATTTAAATATTATTCGCGCATCGCTCGGATATGTATACTAGTTACCTTAATTTTAACAACATAAAAGAAAAATTTACACCATCTGTTTCCAAAAACCATCAATTCCATCAAATATTGATAATACAAAATAGTAATTACTTATTAATATTTCTCTATCGAGAATTCAAAAGCAACCACAAAATAGTAAAAGTTTATATTAGAAGTACAAGCAAAACATCATATCCCGAAGGAAATGAGATAAAACAACTACTCTAAACTATCTCAATCTTCAGATAAACATTTGTGACTTGAAAGTCGTCGCCCATGATAGTCTTGAGCAAATAAAAGCTTGGAATGTATTTAGTTGATGAAATGACATCACCGTAAACATTAACCACCCTGAATGTTTTCGTTTCTGGGTTGTACCAAGAAAGTTTCGAGCGACTTTGAAACAAGATTTCTCCATCTTTCCAAATAAATATCAGTTCAAAACTATAGTTAACCATACCACGTGATGAGTCCACAAATTGGACTCATTTAGGGCTATATTTTAATAGAAATTGTGTCCTCAAATGCTTATTTTATCTTACTATCTGATGAAAACCCTTAAGTTTAAGGTATTTGAAGTTTTAAGGAAAGCATGGACACTACGTCGCAAAAAGGAACGAAAAGACTGAAAAGAATGAAGAAATGAAGGCCTGAGGATCGCCGAGTCCACTTGGCGAGTCGCTGAAGGGTCTTACTTCACCTTTTGTTCCAGTGTGCTGATCCTTAAAGGAAAGGATCAAGTCAGCGGAAAAAGGGAGCAGTCGGCGCGTCGTCGAGAAGTTCTGCAAAGCAGTACCATGTCGCCCAATGATCCAGAGCACGATGATGTTGAGAGCTGGTGCAAAACGGCGATGAACTACATCAAAGGGCGAATCGCCGAGTTGATTTGCGATTCCGACTAACGACGCCGAATGATCTGCTGCAGCACAAATCTGTGAAAAATATAAATACTAGTTAGAGTTGTAGTTTTAGGTGTGGAACAATTATTATAATTTTCACTTAGAGTCGAACAATTGTGATAGTTTTCATATAGAATAGTACTTTTTGATATTTTTGCTCTAAGTTTGAAAGGGTTTTGAAGACTTGAAGAAGAAGAGGGTTGCATCTCCAAGGATTTGGACTTGGGTCTCTTGGATTCTTCATTCTTGGCCTGTAACAAGACTTAAATCTTCATACCCATTTGAATGCAAGCTCATTTAGGTATAAATTCTATCTCTTGATGTGTGACTAAAAACCCCAATTCTTGGAGTGTGATTTAGCGAATATAGGTTAAGATAATTGTTGGGTCTTGCTTGCTGATAGTCTATTTGTAGTTTAAATGTGATTTTGTTTAGTGGTTGTGGATGAATTTATAGTTGCAAATACAAGTTTATTTATCTGTTTTTGGCTTGCTCGAGAGAGAGGTCGTAAAACTAAAACCACTAAATTGATGGCCGGTGTGAGTGGGTCGACATGAGGTTCAACTCGAGAGAGTGAACCCTAGTCCCATGTCCACACACTCAGCTCGAGAGAGTGAGTGGGTTAAGGCGTTGGCTGGTCTTCATGCCGCAAATGGGTGTCCGAGAGGAACACATTTGAAACAGGGTAAGTTGCTCGAGAGAGAGCTTATCCCCCTTAAAGTCTAGCCTAGTTACTATTATTCTATGAATCTTCTCACTACAACATTTTATGTCTACAACCACCCTAGAAAGTGTGGCCTAAACTCTAAGGTTACGCTTCTTTCAGCCACCCCTGAAAAACGTGGCTTAAAGTAAAAAAGTGTGGCCTTTTATCAAAGGAAAAAAGGCCACGCTTTCCAGTACTTCATATAACAACATTTCTATACCATACAACTACACTTTCAAGCGTGGCCTTTTCTTCTTTATTGCCCACGATTTTAAAGTGTTGCCTTTTCTATCTAATGTATGACAACACTTTGAAGTGTAGTCCTTGCCCATGTGCATACCACAATTTACAGTCCTATGGCTACACTTTTAAGTGTGGTAATATTATTTTTGCTATAAAATATTTATATGCCACAAATTCTATTTAAAAACACCAATATTGTTTTGCAATAAATAAGCTCAAGCATTAAATTAGCTAATAAGTAATTCAAATATATAGATTTGCAATAAACTTCAAAAGATAGTATGTCTTGTGTACATACACATACTTATAAAGCAATATTCTAAATATGTGTACACAATAGTTCAAATAAAAAAGTACTCTTACAATAGTTCAATATATTCTAGAAATAAATATATTCACAAAATCAAATATAATGTATTCAAACTTTTACAATAGTTCAAAAACTCTTCATCATCCGCTTCAATTAGATCAAATTGACTTGTGGCGACTCTTCAAATTTGATCACTTCCATTTCCCTACACATTTAAAATGAAATTAAAAATCAAAACAAACCATGTATAAAAAATCAGATTGCAGCAGTTATATAACTAAAAAACATACTGTGTATTGTGTATATGAGCTTTGACAAGTGTGTGTTTAATTGTATCGATAAATCTTTAACTCCTCTGGAGATGTCCAAGTTGTGGCCCATTTTTTTCGAAGAATAGCTGATGAGCATCAGATTTTTATTCATTTATTTACTTCAGATTCAGACCAACTATAACAACAATGCACCTGAAACCTACTACTTTGTTGTTGCCTCTCAAAGCTTGTGAAAGGTAATCTTTTTCATCTTCAACTTTCACTAATTTACTTCTCTAGAAATTCAACTTTCAAGGCTATATTGTATATACTATAAGTTGTGATTAATTCTTTAATCCAGCAAACACAACTATTAACTTACTGTGTGCTATGCCTATTTGTCTGCATCTTCTAGTTTCTTAGTTATATAGTTGAATTATATAGGGCTAATTTGTTGATCCAGATTGCAGCAGTTTGCAGATTGCAGATTTTTTGAGTTCAGGCAGGCACTGGATCAGTACATCAATGCCAACTCCAAGTCCGCTTTAGGCCAAAGAACATGGGCAGCAAGAGAAAAATCCCAAGATACTCTAATGCAGACATGTAAATCAGGATAGAAGCATGGAAAAAGAGGAAACTCAACACCACACAACATCAAAGTGTATGCTTTTTTGATCAATGGAACCTGGGATATCGAAAAGATCATTCAAACTGCACCTCCGGATATTGTCCCGACCATTCTTGCGACTCAAATTCACTACCAGCCCATGATTTCTGATCAACCAATCTGGAAACCCTTTTCTAAGTGCAGGCAGTTATAGAAGAGCTCAACTTTTTCAAGAATTTCCTGTAGTTTATTATAGCAGATTGCAGTAGCTAATAAGAGTAATTAATAATAACAGATTGCAGCAGCTGAGGTTAGTGCAAGCTATAACCTACTGTATGTACTGTAAACTGATTCTATAACATGTACACTAATTCTATAACATACAGACACAAGATCCTAGCAGAAAAGCTCGAGCCAAAACTACAAGGGAAGATACCAGAAGTTCAACAACAAGGGAATTTTGATACAAAAAACTGTTGTGAAGCCTTGGATTTAGCTACTTATTTCAAAAGCTAAAATCCAAAATTCAATCCAAATGTGCTCTTAGATTTAGCTACTTATTTCAAGCATGAATGAGAAAACATGAAAAAGTTCTATTGCTTAACTCTAGTTTTTCACAATAAGAAATTGGTAACAAAAACAAGGCTCTACAACTCTCACGAGTAACACAGACCATGCAAAATAACAATCCAGAAGCATATATACCACATTATGTAAAAGTGCTCTCTTACAAAATCAAAACTGAAAACTGCACATCAACTAGACAGGATGCAAAAATGTTGTCTCAAAACTGTAAGGAGTTAGAAAAACACACAGATATGCCCATCAAAATGCAATATACAAACGACTGAGCAAGCTATCTTGTTGCCCTTCTGCTTTGAAGTCAAATGATTGTTGACACTTAAAATGGCATGATCAAAATGTACAATTTTTCTTCAACTGATATGTGATTTTTTCTAACTAAGAGATAAACTTGAAAACAATCTAAGGCAAGACTGAAGACACAATCTGTAAATGCAATCAGTGAACGTCTTTGTACTTTGTAGAATTCACCAACAATTAGTAACCAACAGACTTAAGCCTATGTAATATGACAAATGAAAGAAACAATCCCATTGACAAATAGTGATAACCAAGGTATCCTGTCAATTGAATTGGCAGCTCAGGGCTATGTTCTTGATAATTTTTGGAGTTTATTGGGCAAAACCTCACAACATTAAAGTTTGTTATGGTGTTGTAAGAAATATTAAAGTTTACACAGACAAATAAAACTTAGTAGCACCATACACACCTCCTCTCACTCTCAGCACTACTTCTAATAACTTTTGAAAATTCAAACATTTCCACCCGTGATTCCAAGTCATCATCACCAAAAAGAGAGGCCAACAAGAAACACAAATAACCAATATATCATCTTTTCCAGCTTAATACCAACAGAGAACTAACTTCACAACAGAGAACTATCTTCACCCTGATGGCACAACATAATTAGTATGCAACAGAGAATTAACTTCACAAAGAGTTCATTAGTATGCAACTGATCTTCAACCAAATAAAAATAGTAGTTTGATAATTGTACCAGTAATACTGCAGAGCTCACTGTTCTGCCTCTAATGTCTACTGTCTGATAATAATAAGAAACAAATAAGTATATAAATAACAACAACAATTCATATTTACATGTCCTAAAGCAGTTTGATAATTGTACCAGTAATAGTGCATAGATTAATAACCTTAGTCATATAAGTTTGTGCCAAAAAATAGTCAAATAAAACAATAGTAAGCTAGAAGTACAGGTTCCTTAATAAAATTATAATTAGATAAGAATCCAACATAAATTACTTAACCAAACAACAATTGGGCACATGAGAAAAGCCAACAGAATACTTAAACATTGTAGCGATCTAATCTTCAATTCCACATATTAGATATCTTAATGTGTTTGTACAAAAAAAACAATTAAATAACAAAAACAGTAAGTGAACACCATATGGTCATCACAAAAATAATGAAATTAAAGCTACTACAACATCGAGGAATAGGTAGCTTGCACAACAGAATTGCAGTAGCAAGGGAAAGGCAACATGAGATTCAAGCTCATCTTAATTATACCTCAAACCAAGAATTTATCGAAAGGGAGAGTATATCAGTAGTAGAAATGACAAAGTGGATGAATATTCAAGAGAAGGAAATCAAAAGCTCATTGGAAAATGGAAGGGGATGGAAATAATAAATATTTCTTTAAATGTATGAAGGCTTGAGCTAGAATGAATTCTCACTCAATATTTATTTAAGTCTCACTAGCTACATATATTGAAAGAGGTAGCATAGGTCAACATATAGAATAAATTCCCAATTTTTTTCTTTATTTAGTTCGTACATCTTGTATACATCAGTTAGAAATTTGCATGTGTCAGTTTATTGTGGTACATAATGAAGTTTTACTATTATAAAGCATGAAGTTGCACTATCTTGTTCGTAATTTAACATAATAGAAATAGAAATGAGTGTAACCGAAGAAATACACATAGAGAACAATCCTCTCCCTCACACACTGTTACAAAAGGGTGAGAAAGTAGAGAAATTTCAGTAAATGTTGAAACTTGAAGAAATGTTCGAAGCCTACCTACCACATACCACAGAGTTGATGAAACTGGATGAGATGTCGAGGACAGTTCTGGCTAAAGCAAAATTAACAAAGTGTTGAAGTGCTAAAACAACATAGGACTTCATTTAAGCAAAGAACTAATGCCGATAAATATATCCTCAGCGATTAAGGCAATTAAATGAACTAATTGAGATCAAGAAATTCTATCAAGAAGCAGGTTCAAGTTGTAAACAAAGTTTTAAAGAAGTTCAAACACTCTGATCCAATTGAGCTCATTTCGTTTCAGCTATGCCACAATCCCAACCTAAAAATTAAAGTTCTACATGCATCAAGAAAGAGCCTTTAATTAAACATTTAAAATTTTCGTTGATAACCAATAACATAATCTATAATTAGGGCAAAATAGCAGTACAAAGATAGCACCTTTAACACTTCACGAGAAAAGACTTAAAATAGTCCATTATCTTTGAGTTTAGACTCAAAATAGTCCTATTTTTTTTAGTGGAGCATTGATAATCCTGATTCTTTAATAAAGTGGTGCATTTTCAGTCTCCATCCTAACCACCGTTAGTTTTTTAACGGAGCAACAAAAAGATGAAAAGAAAGAAACAATCTCTAGACTGCAGTACATGTAACAAGCCTGGTCATAACAAAAAAAAACTTGCAAATATAATGTTATGTTACAAGAGACTACTTCAGCTCGTCAAAAACTACATGTACTACTATACTTAACTATATCAGAATTAGTCTCTTATCGATAATCTTAAACTAACACAACTTATATGTGCATTTTTTTTATGACAAGGAAAACCCGCAGCCACCCTTTAGGTGCGCACAGGGTAAAACCCCCGTTCCTATGCAATAGCTCGCAAACCACATATGAGAGGTAACCTGCACTAGGCAAGCCTGGTGCGACGAGCTCGACCCAAAAGGCAAACCCCCTGCTTTCGCTGGCAAGGGGTTTCGCACTTGAGACCTCCAACATGAAAGTCCCAAGCCTAAACCACTGGGCCACCCCGAAGGGTAACTTATATGTGTATTTATGATTCAGGTTAGAAGAGGACACGAATAAGCGGGACAAGAAAAGGCTAGACAAGAAGGAGCTGGACAAGAAGAAGTAGTTGATATAGATTCTGGTTGGATATACTTTCAACAGACACAAAGTTAAAATGAATCACTGGTAATTTAGCTTTTTCGAGTGCTAATATGTGTTAAATATTAATGGTAGTTTAGCCTTATCTACCCTTAGTTCTTGATATCATCATTTGCTTGGCAAAGCAACCAAAAAAGGTACACTACACTACAGTCTATACATCCAATCAAAAAAATATTAGCCCAACATATCCAATAAGACTTATCATCAAGACATATTATCAAAACAAACCATCGATGAATGTGATGAGATGGTTGAAATCACTTCACCCTTGACCATCGAAGGGTCTTTCCTGAGGCACGAATCCAAACATTGGTGAACACAAAAGAGCAAATGATTTTAGTAGTAGTAGCTATCAAACACAAACAATAGATATGTATGTCAACTTAGCAATCAACAAACAATATCAATATCACAAACTAATACAAAATCATAATCAATAGGTAAAAGGAAGAGCCAAATATCATAGATATAAGTTTCATAACATAGCTCATCACAAAAAGTAAACAGTCTGAGACTAAACCGAATATCTAAATTCAATAGGCCTTTGGACAGTTTAAGGGAAACGAACAAATCTAAAAGAGAAAAATAGGGCAAAGAATTAACTGATGTGGGTAGTACAAAAACGAGCTAGACTCCCAAAAATCAACAAAAAATCATCTCAACAACACAAGAATATCAGAACCCTAAAGCTAAATGTGTAACCATATGCAAGCATTAAACCCAGATGCCATAAATTTAGACTTTTAAAGATAATTGTTTTACTTGATAAACCCTATTCCAACAAAATCCTTTCAATGTGATGAAGCTTTAAGACACCATCTTCTGTAGTGAAGCAATTTGTTCTATCCTGTTCATCAGCTAGACTAGAACATCGAAAAGAAAAAAAAATCAGATTTGGAGAAAATTTTGTTCTTCAAGCTTATTAGAACATCTAGACGAGCGATTCATGATGAGCAAATTTTCAGATTAGGAGCAAACTCGTAGTCAGATCGTAAAGAACGTAGTCAGCTGATTAGGAGCAAAATGGCAGTAAATCGCAGGAGCAAAATCGTAGTCAGATTAGGAGCAAAATCGTAGTCAGCTTAGGAGAATTCATTCCTTCAATTTGCTGAAGAAATCATAGCAAAATCGTAGTGAAGAATCTTTACTTTATGTATTAATGAAGAAATACCTGTTAATTTGTGAGCCCTTGAAAAGTTTCAGATTTGGAGCAAATTTTGTTCTTCAAGAAATTGGGGAAAATTTCATATTTGGAGCAAATTTTGTTCTACAAGAAATAATATTTTTTTCTGATTTGGGGCAAAGACCAAATAGGTGAAAGGTTTTATGTTTAATGACATAAAGTATATTTTTTTGCAAAATAAAAATTGGAGCCAGACTTGAAAATGTTGGAGGGAATATAATATTATAGTGAAAACATTAATGCTACACTTGTAATGTGTTGTTTTTTCAATTATAAAAATAGCACACTTTAAAAGTGTGGTCATATATATAAATAGTTGTTGCCAATTATATCATAATATAATAACACTTATAAAGTGTAGCATATACCATTAAAGAGTACGCTTTACAAGTGGTGCCAATATTATCGAAGCCAAAAGTTAAAAAAATTGGCTACAGTTTAAAAGCGTACCCAAAAACATTTTAGGCAACACTTTTCAAGCGTTGTCCAGATTTAGTGTGGCCATAGGCCTAAAATGTTGCAGTGTCTATCGAAAGCATGTACCCACTAATCTAGGTTAACCCGTATTCCCGTCACATCCCAAGGATCCCTTCTAATTGCTTAGAAACCCTTGTTCATTTTGCTGTTTTTACCTTACTTGTGACAAAACTCCCCTATTGTTAATTGACACTCTTGTGTCCCCCCTTTAAATTTACAATATTTTTACTCGTTAATGTCTTTAGCTACGACTAGTTAGAACTAAATTTTATTTTTCTATAAATTCTCAAAATCACTCTCTTGGGATGATCCCAACCCTTGGTTGGGTTACTAAACTATTGTACGATCGTAGACACTTGCATAGGAAGTTGTGTCTTGATTACGCAAACCTCAAAATGGCGCCGCTGCCGGGGAGTGGTGTTATTTGAGAAATTTTAAATTAGTAGGATTTTTGTTCTTCTTAGTTGTAGTTTACTCACTTAATCTTCAGTTTTGTTTTGAGTATTTGTGTGTCACAACAGGACATATGAGTGCAAACGAGGAGAATAGCTGCCAAGCGGGTCACCCAGCGGGTCACCCAGCGGGTGGTGCTTTTCATCGAGACGACATCGATGCTGTTAATAGTGTTTATAACCCTTCTCATGTGGGCGAGATGGGTGCAATTTGTATGCCACAAGCTGACGGAAATGCAATGTTCAAAGTTACCAACGCAACACTCCAGCTCATACATTCAAGAGGTTTATTTGGAGGGTTAGAGCATGAAGATCCACATGAATATATATGAAGCTTTGTGGAAGTGTGCACCCCTTTATCATTCAAGAATCTATCTCAAGAATACATACGACTTCGCTTATTTCCATTATCATTAACCGGGGAAGCTACTAAATGGTTGGTCGAGTGTCCAAACAACTCCATCAAATCATAGGAGGAACGGGTTATGGCATTTCATGAAAGATTCTTTCCTCCATCAAGAGTGATGAAACTGAGAGACGACATTCAAAATTTCAAGCAAAAGGAGGGTGAACCAATTCATGAATCATGGACAAGGTTCAAGAGATTTTCGCATAAGTGGCCAACGCATGGACTGCCAGGTGAATTGTTGCTCCAATATTTTTATCGTAGTCTGGACTCGTTTAATAAAGGGATAGCTGATCAATTTGTGCAAGGAGGAATTATGTTACAATCATTTGAAGTAGCCTCATTTCTCCTAGATGGTATGACTAAAGTAAACCGGGCATGGTACACCAAACATGATCAGGTTTCCCCACTGTGCTTCCGATTAATACAATAACAAGTCGATAAAGAAAGGGAAAGGGACGAAAACATCAAAAAGATGTTGTCTCCAATAGAAATTCTATAAGAACATATAAAGGGGACACATGAAGTATTTTGAGTTGAGGGGGGTTCTTCTTCCAGTTACTCAAGACCGGGGGAGAATCAACGTTGGAACTCCAGAAGATACGAGGAGGGTTTCCACCCATGCTATCAACGTGGGGCAGAAATAAGGTTGGAACCATTATAGGGGTGAAGAACCAAGGAGATATTGGCAAGATTGGGTTGAGCAGGATGATCATGAGGAGGACATACTCACTTGAGTGAAAGCTCGAAATATAAAGGGAGTGCAAGTAGTCCTCGGGTAAATGATTTATTATCGTGTATACTCGATAAAGTTGAAGGCTCTAATGATTTGCTAAAAGGGATGAAAGATGACCTTTCATCATTGAACTAGTAAAGTGAATTCTCATGACGATGCCATCAAAATGCTGGAAAGTAAATTGAGTCTATTATTAGCTCAATTAACGTCCAAAACACCGGTGGAAGATCTTGAAAGAGAGCTGGTTGTAGTTACCCATAGAGGCAAGGTGGCAATAGGGAATGTGATGGAAGATGAGGATCCTCAAAAGCATAAAAAGAGCCAAGATGTGGAAGAACAAGAATTACCTATTCGACAAAACCTTACCAAAGAACCACAGAAGGAAGCGGAGCAACAAGTTCAAGTTTCAAAAGTCATGCACCCTTTACCCAAGATACCTCCACCATTTTCCCAACGTATGAAAAAGAAGAATGAAGAAGAGAAGTTCAGAAATTTTTTGTCAGTATTCAAGAACTTATCAATTAACCTTCCTCTGGTGGAAGCATTGTTGGAAATGCCGGGATACTCCAAATTCATGAAAGAGTTGGTTACAAAGAAAAGGAGTTTGGACTATGAAACGATTGAGGTGCCCCATAGTTGTAGTGCAAGTATGACAAATGAGTCAATCACTAAGAGAGAAGATCCTGGGGCATTCCCAATCCCGTGCACAATTGGCATGCTTCAATTCGCTAAAGCTTTGTGCGATTTAGGAGTAAGCATTAACTTGATGCCCTATGCAATATACAAGCAACTTGGTTTGGGTGAACCAAAGGCAACCACAATGAGACTCCTTATGGCTGATCGATCAATCAAGCACCCAACGGGGATACTCTATGACATATTGGTAAAAGTGGATCGGTTCATCTTTTCAGCTGATTTTGTGATTCTAGATTGTGAGATCGATGTTGCAATCCTTATTATTTAGGAAGGCCATTCTTAACTACCGGGAGAGCATTGGTGGATATCGAAAGTGGTAAATTGAAGTTCCGTGTGAATAATGATGAGGTGACCTTCAATAGTTGTAAATCCATGAAGCAACTAAGTAATATCTATGTGGTGTCTATTGAGGATGTTATAGATGAGGCAGTGGCAAGTGTGAGTCATTTAATGCGAAAGAATGAACCCCTTGAATCTGTACTTGCCAATTATGATGAATCCAAAGTTCAAGGCTCTGAGGAAGTGGTAGCTGCCTTATCGGGGTTAGGAGTATATTCAAGGAATCCAATCAAGTTGGATATCAACCTGAAAAATAGAGAAAGTCCTCCTGCAAAGCCATCAACAGAAGAACCACTGAATCTAGAGTTAAAAGCCCTACCCTCTCATCTCAATATGCCTTCTTAGGAGCCACTAATACTTTACCAGTGATTATCACAGCCGATTTGCTTGAAAAGCAGGTGAAATTGCTCATTGAAGTACAACATAAAAGCCATTGGATGGACAATAGCCGATATAGTAGGAATTCCTCCTGGCATCTGTACTCACAAGATTCGGCCCGATAGTGAATGTAAACCTAGTGTAGAGCATCAACGGAGATTGAACCCTCCAATGCAAGATGTGGTGAAAAAGGAGATCATCAAGTGGCTAGATGCGGGAGTGATCTACCCTATTGCAGATAGTAAGTGGGTAAGTCTGGTGCAATATGTACCCAAAAAGGGAGGTATAACCATAGTCCCAAATGCAAAAGAGGAACTTGTGCTGACAAGACCAGTGACTGGGTGGAGAGTATGCATGGACTATCGAAAGCTTAACTCATGGACCGAGAAAGACCATTTTCCAATGCCCTTTATAGACTAGATGCTTGACCGGTTATCAGAAAGAGGGTGGTATTGTTTTTTGGATGGGTACTTTGGTTACAATCAAATCTTTATTACACCGGAAGACCAAAAGTAAACCACTTTTACTTACCCTTATGGAACATTTGCATTCAAAAGGATGCCATTCGGGTTATGTAATCCCCCAACAATATTTCAGCATTGCATGTTGTCTATTTTTGTGGATATGGTCGAAGACTCTATGGAGGTATTCATGGACGACTTCTCAGTCGTAGGGGGTACGTTTGAAGAATGCTTGATACACTTAGGGCAGGTACTCCAAAGATGTGTGAAAACGAATCTGGTTCTGAATTGTAATATAATATAAATATAGAAGACATATTAAATTGGATGTTTTTATACTTGGAGTATTATATTAATTTAACATTAATGTTAGAAAGTGTAATGAGCATGTGCATAATGTTTCTTATCATAAAAGTCACAACCCTTTAGAAAGCTTATAACTCATCGTAAAAGTCATAATGCTTTGAAAAAGTCGTAACCATTCAATGTGAATTGGTGTCTTCTTTTAATATAATATAATATAAAATATAGAAGATATAATAAATTTGATGTTTGAAGAAGAAGAAGAATGAAAAACTTCAAAAAAATTTGAGGAAACCCCTCTTTTTATAGCCAACAAAGGGTAGTGTATGAAAAAATGTTTATTGTGCCTTATTAAAAAAGTGTCACAAACCTTTAGAAAAGTTAAAACCCTTCAAAAAGGTCACAACTCAACGGAAATGTCATAACTCTTTGAAAATGTCACAACCATTCGGAAAAGTCACAATCCTTTGAAAAAGTCGAAGCCCTGTAAAAAAGTCACAACCCTTTGAAAATGTCACAACTCCTCAGAAAAGTTATAACTCCTTGGAAATGTCACAAACCTTCAATGTTAAAAGGTGTATGCTTTTAATATAATATTTTCAATTGTCCATGTTGATCTTGACATGTCTGCCGTTCTCATGATAATTTCATATTGTCTCTACATGTACATGGAATATTCTTAGTTTAGTTAGATTTATTAATTATGTATCCTTTTTTTGTTGCATAGAAAGTAATGAAACTTTCCTCAAATAAATCTTCTTTCTAGACTATATTGTGACTGTATATTTCTTTCATTCATGTGTGTTGCTCTATCATAATCAACAGTCTAGTTGTTGACATAGAAATCCCTCTCAAAAGTGCAACGTATAATTTATTTATTTTTTGGTAAAAAGTGCAACGTATAGTTAGTAATGTGAGAATACATGTTCCGAAAAATATAATCCGACATTAGAGATTGCTTGTCCTGAGTAATCATTGCAAAGCTTAATGATAATTAATTTAGCTTTTTCAAAAATGGTATACATAGTTATTATGAAATAATTATTTATACTGATTTTAACTTTATGAATAATATAAGGTCAAAAATTCAAATGTAAATTCAAGTCAAATTTATATGTGTGTGAAAGAATAGAGGAAGAACTTAAAGGTGTTAATTTTTTTTTATGATGAACAACTTTCGATGCTGAAGCATTAGACTGTTCAAATAGCTATGAATAATTTCTTCACATGTGTGTATATAAAGGTATGTAATATATATTTTATAAAATAATTAAAATACTATCAAAAGACAATTCTGATCTCGATAAGTATGTGATGTTAATTATTTCCCCAATCATAATAATAATAATAACAACAATAGCAGGAAATTAGAGGATTATGGGACTTTAACGAAGCCAACTTTTCTCTGTCCATTTTTATAGGCTAGTTTTTTTAATTTACTTCATAATAACTTTTATATGAGTGATCATATTTTGTCAAGTTTTCCATCTTTGGAAAGCTATATCGTGGATTTTGCTCATACAAAATTACCCTCTTTCATTTATATCATACTATGTGGATATATGTGTGATCTGATGTGAACATTTTTGCCAAGTTTTATATCATAGAAAAATTTATTCATGATTTCTGCTCATACAAAATATTAGTCGAATTATGCATAGTCAATAAGTCTGAATTAATATATGCCTTTAGCACCAGATCAAACACTTTATTAACCTTAGAAAACATTCATAGATGAGATCTATATGTTTAGATGCTTTATTACTCTTCATGCCATATGTCAAATGTAATAGTTGGCAACTTGTGGGGGTTGGAGTCAGGTTTTCTTGAGATAGACGTTATATATCATTCAAATAGGTTCATAGTCGGATTTTGTGGAATATAAAAACCTGCTTTATACCTCCAAGTTTCATAGTATATAAGGTTGACGACAATTAGTTCAATCAACTATCCAAATATAGTCCACTATTCATAGACAATTCAACAATTCCGATGCGAATAGCAAAACACATGTCCCAATTTGTCAGTTTGATAAGCAAATAAAATAATATATTGGGGCTACTTTATTTTAGTCATTGATATATTGCTCTCATCAGACATTCTCATTAACATGTAAAGACTATTCCCAGTCAAAAGCACTCGGCAAAATTGAAGCTAATGAAGGTACTCATAACATCCATGCTGTTGTCGGTAAACCCTATAATCTAATTTTGTAAAGAAGCTCTTTTCATCTGTTTCTGTTGATTCAAAAAAATTCACTTTGCTGCATCAATGAGTCCATCAGAATTCACTCAAATGCATCATATCACCTGGTTTTTTCTCTTAAATAAATGCTCAAGTGCACCAGATTTTTTACTTAAAAATAAGGCATCAATGAGTGCAGTAAAGCTGAAAATAAGTGCACCAGAATGCAAAATTCACAAGTCAAATGACACCAAACAGCTATAATGTTAAACGATAAGTACAACCAAACTTTTGAATATATAAACTAAACATAATTGGTTAACCAAATTAACAGAATACAACAAAAAGTTCTACTATTACATAAACCAAAGGTTGTCCAAGCACAATGTTCTATTGTTTATTGTTTTTTGGGAAAGAAACTAACAACAAAAATCGACAAAGATGCTTTATCTAGGTGTGAACGTAGTAAATTAACTCTAAAAATTCCATATAAAATGAGGAAATAGTAACAGTTTATCTAGGTGTGAACGTAGTAAATTAACTCTAAAAATTCCATATAAAATGAGGAAATAGTAACAGTTTATCTAGGTGTGAACGTAGTAAATTAACTCTAAAAATTCCATATAAAATGAGGAAATAGTAACAGTTTATGTAGATTTAAGAGAACGGAGTCGGGGTGAATGTTATTCAGGTAAGTTCATACAAAATTCGATGATTTTGGACTAACCATGTCATGCATCTATTTCTGTTATTTTCAAAGGGGTTAAATCAGATGGAACAAAGTGTCCATTCATGTGTGTGTAGACAATAAAATTCGCGTAGAGAAAAACAATTATCAAAAACAGAAAAATATCGCAACAATCGTTTTATTGATCTCTAAGTTGCGAGTGTTACAATCTCTATGATTCCTCTGAATTTGCCTTTTCAGATATAATTCAAGGGCTCTTGAGCTTGATCTTGAATTTATCTTGAACTTGAACTTGAACTTGATCTTGATCTTTGATCTTTGAACTTGAACTTTATCTTGATCTTGAACTTGAACTTTATCTTGATCTTGACTTCTAGTTGATTTCAAGGGCTTCGAGCTTGATCTTGAATCTGGTGGTTTTTATCTTGATCATTCTTGAACTTGAACTTTATCTTGATCTTGACTTCTAGTTGATTTCAAGGGCTTCGAGTTTGATCTTGAATCTGGTGGTCTTGATCTTGATCGTTCTTGAACTTTATCTTGATCTTGAATTCTAGTTGAATCCAAGGGCTTCGAGCTTGATCTTGAATCCGGCGGTCTTGAAAGTTGAACGTTTCAATTCTTAAACTTGAACACTTGAATTCTTGAACTCTTGAGTTCTTGAATTCTTAAACTTGTAGCTTATAGAGAAATTTGTGGCTTTTAATCCATGAGCTTTCTCTAGCTTCTTGTTAGAATTCTTGGTTCCTTTTCTGAATTATGAGGACCCCTATTTATAGTTTTAAAATAGAGGAGTTGTGATTGGAATAGGATTCTCTTCGGCCAATCAGATTTAAGTAACATATGGGCTTTATGGAGCGGGCTTTAATTAAATCCATATTTATTATATTTAAATAATTAACTCAATTATATAAATCCATAATATTTATTTGGACTAATATATTCACGAATTAAATATAATCTGAATCATTTTATAAATTTATATTTAATAAATTTTAAATGATTACAAATGCCCCCTTCTTCAAGTCTTGTCGAGATATTATTTTATCTTTCAAAGATTAGGCTTGAAGAATTTGAAGACTTCAACTTGCATTCTCTTCCTCTTGCAGACTTGAAGAATTTAAAGACTTCAACTTGCATACTTGAAGATTTTGAAGACTTCATCTTGAAACAATTTTTATTCATGGGGGTTTGCCCCCATTGAGTCACCACTGTTTGGTGCAAGTTTGAAGTTTGATAAAAGATTACTCATAACTTTAACTTTCATGTGACAGATCAAGGGGGAACATGTGGTTTTTTGACACTCATGCAACTGAACTTAAAATATGGTTCTAAGCGTCTACGTATCTCAGTGAAGAGGATCAAGTCACAATGTAGTTCTGGGAGAGTGTTTTTTTTGTGTCGTACACAATTCATACTCTTGCGAGCCAGGAGTGACATGCAGTTCAAGCTCGTACCTTAAGGAGCATTTCAACTTGAATATGTAACTCTAATTTGAAGAGCTTTATGACGTACACTTTAAGCTCGTATTTGAAGGAGCATTTCAACTTAAAGATTTAACTCACTTTTGAGGAGCTTTATGACATATAGTTTAAGCATGTGTATCAAGGAGCATTTTAACTTGAAGATTTAGCTCAAATTTGAAGAGCTTTATGATATACAGTTTAGACTCGTGTCTCAAGGAGCATTTTAATTTGAAGATTTAACTCAAATTTGAAGAGCTTTGATACATACAATTTATGCTCGTGCGTATAGGAGCATTATAACTTGTAGTTTAGGCTCATGCGATGAGAAACATTGTAACTTACAGTTTGGGCTCATGCGATTTAAGGAGCGTTGTAACTTGCAGTTTAAGCTCATGTGTTAAGGAGCGTTGTAGCTTGCAGTTTAACCTCATGCGTTAAGGAGCGTTGTAACTTGCAGTTTAACCTTATGCGTTAAGGAGCGTTTAGATATACACTGACTCTTCAAAGTCATTTTCAGAAGCAGACTTACCCCCACTTTGGAGTTCTTCATCTTTATGAAGTCCATAGACAAAAAATTGTTGATCTTTTCTTAAAGTCATGTTTAATTCCATGTCATATGCACGAGTTGCCAACTCTTCAAATGTATTTGGATTTAATCCTTGCAAAATGTAGTGAAGATCCCAATTCATGCCTTGGATGCACATTTCAATGCTAGAAGTTTCACTAAGGCGATCTTTGCAGTTGAGGCTCAGACTTCTCCAACGATCGATAAAGTCAATAACTAGCTGCTCATCTTCACCTTGATGAGCCTTTGTAAGTTCAATCATACTAACGACATGTCTCGTGCTATAGAAATGATTGAGGAACTCTTGCTCTTACCGCTCCCAACAATTTATAGAATTAGGTTCGAGATATGTGTCCCACCATCATTGCAAGTCTCGATAAAGTGCGCGATATGTTGTTCGGGATTTCCTTTGCCATCAAATTGTTGAAGCTTAGGAGGTTGATAGCCCTTAACCATTTTCAAGTTATCAATCCTTTGTGTATATGGCTTTTCATATGTGGGAGAAAATTTGGATGAAAACTTGGATTTTTCTTCGATAACCTCTATGATAAAGTCCTTCAATTGATCAATTAGAATCAAACCTTCAGCTGAGATATGAATGTAACACCCCAACTTTTCGAAACGTATAAATTGACTAGTATCTTCGTGGAAAGACCAGGAAGGTGGGTAATAAATTAATAATGATGTTTTATGTGATATTTTAAGTGTTTAAGTGTTGTATCTCAAGTTTTGAAGTTAGGTAAGTGGCAAAATAAAAGTTGGCGAAAGTTGTCGTAAATTCCTTTTTAAAGATTTGTTTGAAATTTGGGTCAAATGTCACGGACGTTTTCTCCCAATCTATTAAGAGTTATGGTCCCCGTGACCTATGAAATCGAAGGTCTACGAGTCTAGTTTCCAACGCATTAACTCGTTCATTCATACAACTTCAGAATGGAGAGATATTCGCGTTTTTGCAAGACTGCGCAAGCAGACATGTGAGGTGGGTCCCTAGGTCGGTGGAACTTTATATATTCGTCTTCTTCAACTTTTCTTCATTTTCCCTTCATTTTCCTTAGTGAAGAACCAGAAAACTCATAAAACCAACAAAACCCACTTCTAGGACAAGCCAAGTTACTGATTTTCGTAACTTAAGTCCTTGACAAAAGTTGTTCTACGCGTTGAGCTCGTCAACATGGTCTGATTTGTTTTATCGATTTCCTAGCGTATTGTACTTTGTTGTGTGGACAACAAGGGTTTGGGCTTATTTTAAAGTTTTGAGGTGTATTACAAACTTATAATCAAGGTAAGACCCTTCTTTCATCGACTCTAGCTTTGATAAGTCGAAAATAGCAATTTGCTATGGAAATACATATCTTTTATCGGATTTTCGTTGTATCTTCTATTCTTTTGTGTTGATTATGATCCTGCCTTGTTGTAGTATCAAGGAAGGTTGTGATTAAAGTTATTAGGACACGTGAATTCAGTGAAAACGGTATGTTAAGGTTATTCCCTACTTACGACATATTTCCTTAAAGCTTAGAAGCAATGTATTTGGGTTGTTATCCTTGATATACTTGTAGCCGTGATTGTTGATTGTTGGTTGCTCGAGTTGATATAATCCTCCCTTGTCGGGATTTTTATTCAGTTAGTAGCGTCCCTATGTTGGACACGACTTAGAGGCTATTTGTATAGGTTGCTTATAACTAAATTGCTTGCCTTTAGCGATTGGATTGTTATTGTTGCCCTTGGGGATATTGTGGTTAACTGCAGGAATGTGATCTATGCCTAGAAGGGCTATGTTCTCCTACAGCGCTATATGGATGCCTAAAAAGGGCTATAAGTTACCTACGGGGCTATATTGATGCCTAGAAGGGCTATGAGTTGCCTAGAAGGGCTATATTGACGCCTAAGAAGGCTATGTGCTTCCTACAGGGCCATGTTGTTGCCTAAGAGGGCTATAAGTTGTCTATAAGCTATGTTGATGCCTAAGAGAGCTATGTGCTACCTACGGGGCTATATTAATGTCTAAGAGGGCTATATGACTGCCTATGGGACTAGGGGACTACCGATAGGGGTATATAGGTTGATTGGCACCTTCCGGGCTTATGGGGGCCTGAGTAGGTGGTCTTGTGACCTGTTTGTACTTGCCGAGCTTATGGGAGTTGGTTAGGTTGTTGTTTTATTATTTTTGATAAGTTTAGATTTAGGAGCAGTTCCGTACACTTATCTTATCCTTTATTTATTTATCAGAATATTCCAGTATATCAAGATACCTCATCATAGTCTATTGCCTTTCATACTCTGTACATTATTTTGTACTGACGCCCCATTGCCTTGGGGACGCTGCATTCATGCATGCAGGTCCTGACAGACTACTGAGTAGACCTCCTCAACAACAGGATTGACTTTTATCCGGTTGGCTAGCCCCTTTCCTCCGGAGCTACCAGAGTTGGGAGGTTTGTTACCTTTTGTTGTATATATCTTTATGGGTAGGCTGGGGCCCTGTCCCGCTAATCTTTACTACTCTTAGAGGCTTGCAGACTAGTGTGTGGGTGTATAGCTACGTTATGGCCATACTGGCCTATGCTGTTGGTTTGTTGAAGCTTGTGAGCTATTTGATGTATTGTATTAATATATACCTACTTTTAGTTTTGGTATGTATATCATGGTGGCCTCGACGGCCCAATCAGGACTTTTGTGCTAGTTGGCTATTTATTTATATGATCTCCTGGGAGTAGTTGTTTCTTTTATAGATCAGTTGACAGGGCTTTGCCGGCCGAGGGCTTAGTTTTAAGCCGAGATATACTTGTTTGTTTTCTTGATTGCGTGTGGCTGACATGCGCTAGTAGCAAATGGTTCAGCATGGTCGGCTTAGGCCTGAGTTTTGGCATTAGGAGCCAGTTGCGCCCCTCGAGTTTAGGGGGTGACAAACTTGGTATCAGAGCAATGTCGTAGCCTAGGGAGTCTGCAAGTCATGTCTAGTAGAGTCTTGTTTATAAATGTGTTGTGCACCACATCCGATAAGCAAGAAGCTACCGAACATGTTAGAATGACTATCCTTCTTTTGCTCATCTCGTGCTATAGAACGGTGTCTTAAGGGTTGAGGTTTCTAGCTTATAATTTATACTTGTATGCAGATAGAGATGACTGACACTAGACAAACCACCACTAGCCAGGGGCTAGATACAACTGCAAGCGAGGGGACCGGCAAGGTACCACAGGTGGAGGTAGCCCATTGTGAGACCCAGGGGGAGACATCTTCTCAGCTCCCTATAGCTTCTCCACAGCTTCAGAAGCCTCCGAGGGCTACAGGACTTCTGGCTCCACCAACAGTACCACCTCTAGTTCCTCCTATTCCATCTGATCAGGATTTCAAGAGTGCAGTATATATGTTAGCACAGTTAGTAGCTGCACAGTGCCAACCAGTTGCGCCAGATGTTGCCGGACCTTCTGAAGGGCCCAGAGGTTTGAGAGTTCGTGAATTTCTTGCCTTGAATCCTCCACAGTTTACAGGGACAGATCGCAGAGAAGACCCTCAACACTTTGTTGATCAGTTTCGTAGGATCTTCAGAGTCATGCATGCCTCAACAACTGAGTCAGTTGAGTTAGCAGGATTCCGATTGCGTGATGTTGGGGTATTGTGGTATGAAAGTTGGGAGAGATATAGGGGAAAAGATACATCCCTACCCACTTGGGATAGCTTTACAGAAGCTTTCATAGACCACTATTTGCCTCGAGAGATTAAGGATGGCCGGGTGGACCAGTTTCTGAACCTCCGACAGGCTCGCATAAGTGTTTGAGAGTACGGGCTGAGATTTGATTCATTGGCTAGATAGCACCGGCATTTGTTGATACGATGCATGACAGGGTGCATAGATTTGTGGGAGGGCTTGACTCAGACTATATCGAGGTTTGTTCTACCGCTGCGCTAAATGATAATATGGATATTTCGCGGATTCAGGCATTTGCACAGGGCATAGAGGATCGCCGACATCTACAGTATACGAGTGAGAGGGCCGAGAGAGAGAGAAAGAAAAGGGCTACGCTAGTTCGCAGGGAGATTTTCAGGGTGGTCCCAGACCTCAATATTCTATTAGGCCACCTAGACCTCCACCACAACAGTTCCAGGGTAGTAGATTTGATCGTCAGGAACAGGCCCAGGTGAGGGTTCACGAGCATCAGGCTCGCAGCAGCAGAGGGGTTCAGGCCAAGATAGGACATCCCCGCCGTGTTGCGCTACTTGCGGTATGATGCATTTTGGGAGGTGCAGACAGGGTTCCGCAAGTTGTTATTCTTGTGGACAGGAGGGACATAGGTGGAGAAACTGCCCTACCATAGGTCAGGGTGGTATAGGTCAGTCGACCAGGTCAGCAGTAGGTTTCTCCTCATCAGCACAGTCTACAGGGCGTGGACCCCAGACTTCAGCATGTAGAGGTAAAGGCGGAGGCAGAGAGGGAGCATCCAGTTCTGGTATTGGACAGAACCGTACATATTCATTAACCAGCCGCCAAGACTCAAAGTCATCACCAGATGTTGTGACATGTACATTGATTGTTTGCTCCCATTATGTTTATGCTTTGATAGATCCTGGATCTACTTTGTCTTATGTTACTCCATTTATTGCGGGGAGGTTATGTATAGTAGCAGAGTCATTAGATCGACCCTTTATTTTATCTACACCAGTTGATGAGTCTATTGTTGCCAGGAGAGTCTATCGAGGTTGCACGACAGAAATTATCGACCGTCAGAGCTCTGTAGATCTCGTAGAGTTAGAGATGGTCGATTTCGACGTCATTATGGGTATGGACTGGTTAGCGCCTTGTTATGCTAATGTTGAGTTCCGGACAAAGATTGTTAGATTCCCCTTTCCATGAGAGGCAGTTCGGGAATGGAAAGGCGATACAACAACGCCGAAAGGTAGGTTTATTTCCTATCTTAAGGCAAGGAGGATGATTACCAAGGGTTGTATTTATCATCTTGTTCACGTTCATGATATAGATGCAGAACCATCGACTCTTCAGTCTATTCTGGTAGTTAATGAGTTTCTAAATGTATATCCAGACGAACTCTCCGGTATCCCTCCAGAATGGGAAATTGATTTTGCTATCGATATGCTACCAAGTACACAACCCATATCTATCCCTCCTTATAGAATGGCTCCTGCTGAGCTAAAGGAGTTAAATGATCAGCTAAAAGACTTGCTGGATAAAGGCTTTATTAGGCCTAGTGCTTCACCATGGGGTTCAACAGTATTGTTCGTAAGGAAGAAAGATGGCTCACTAAGAATGTGTATCGATTACCGACAGCTGAATAAAGCAACTATAAAGAATAATTATCCCCTTTCGAGGATAGATGACTTCTTTGATCAGTACAAGGTGCTAAGTGTTTCTCAATGATTGATTTAAGATTAGGGTACCACCAGATTCGGGAGAAAGACGTTCCAAAGACAACTTTTAGAAATAGATATGGACACTTTGAGTTCTTGGTAATGTCTTTTGGATTAACTAATGCCCTAGCAGTGTTTATGGACCTGATGAATAGTATATTCAGGCCGTATCTAGACTTGTTTATGATTGTATTTATTGATGATATTTTGGTGTATTCACGTTCAAAAGATGAGCATGAAAATCATCTGCGAGCAGTCCTTCAGGTTCTTCGAGACTGAGAACTTTATGCAAAGTTTTCTAAGTGCGAGTTTTGGTTGGACTCTGTAGCTTTCTTAGGCCATATTGTAACAGATGCAGGCATTGCGGTTGATACACAAAAGATTGAGACCGTAAAGACTTGTCCCAGACCCATGACTCCGACTGAGGTTCGTAGTTTCTTAGGGTTAGCTGGGTACTACAGAAGGTTTGTAGAGGGGTTTTCTTCAATTTCAGCCCCATTAACGAAGCTGACTCAAAAAGTAGCTAAGTTCCAATGGACTGAGGCTTGCGAGCATAGTTTCCAGGAGCTGAAGGTCAGGTCGACATCAGCACCAGTTCTTGCATTGCCAGACGGTTCAGAAGGCTATGCGGTGTATTGTGATGCTTCTGGTGTTGGGTTGGGATGTGTTCTAATGCAACATGGTAAGGTTATTGCATATGTTTCAAGGCAGTTGAGAAAGTACGAGAAGAAATATCCGACCCACGATTTAGAGTTGGTTGCAGTTGTACATGCGTTAAAGATCTGGAGACACTATTTGTATGGCGTTCATGTTGACATCTTCACAGATCTTAAAAGCCTTCAATATAACTTTAGACAGAAGGAGTTAAATCTGCGACAACGTCGATGGCTTGAGTTACTGAAAGACTATGATGTGGACATTTTATATCATCCAGGAAAGACAAATGTGGTAGGTGATGCCCTCAGTCGAAGATCTATGTGTAGTTTATCATATTTAGATGTTGAGAAGCGTGAGCTAGCGCGAGAGCTTCATCAGTTAGCTAGCTTAGAAGTCAGATTATTAGAGGAAGAAGATAGTGGGGTAACAATTCAGGACACAGTCGTATCATCTCTAGTTGTAGAATTAAAATCACGGCAACAAGAAGATCCTAGCTTATAGGAGCATTGAGAAGTTTGCCATATTGAAAGTTCATTATCAGATGGTCTTTTAAACAGAAGAACGTTGAACATATATGGAGTGTGTCTTAGTCGTATCTAATATAGATGAGTGATCAAATTTAGATTTGTCAGTACATCCGTTGCATACTGAATTCTAGTAAACTTCAGTAAAAAAAAAAGTAAGAATTTCTGGAAAAGTCTCACCAAAATCTAATAATTACAAACATGTAACATCACACGTTAAAAGCGCATAGTTTTAATGTGTATTAGAAAATTTCATATGAAAGAGAAAGTAGATTAGAGGATTTTTATAAAGGTGTTAACAGTAAAAAGGGATCAAGTATTACCAATGTTGAGATGGACGTAAGTTAATATCCTGTTAGAATTGTTGCAAACATAATCACATTTGTAAGCTATATAGGGCAAAGAATGTGGTTGTAGCAACAGGGTGTTATTTTTTCCCTTTGCACAAATAACAATCACTATATTTGGTCACTCAAGGGGAAGGACCAACGTTAATTAGTGTCATGTACACGTTAATTTGCTTTCAACAGTTCAACTCGAATATGTTCCAGATGAACTATGTAAATAATATTTGCCAGTTTTCTGTTAAAGTGATGAATTGTAAGGGACGATGTATCAATGTTAATGTGAGAATGCCAAATTTTTGTAGCAAATGAAGATCATAGAGATTCATAGAGAAGCAGCGGGAGGGTATCGCCTCATAAGATTCTTATTAGTTTGACCTTTAAACTGGAGAGTAGTAGAACATTGACAGGGTGGGGATCTTAATATGCCATAATATAGGTTGACAAACAAATTCAGATTGTGCATATTGACATAAGCATAAAGTAAATAATCTGCACACAATGGAAAAATGACAAAACAGAGTGAAGGGGCAGGTTTGTTTGACTAAGGAAGAAGTTTGGCGATCCGAATGTAACAGGACATACCTATTCTTCTTTTGCTGAAATTGGATGTTTGCTGAGACAATGTCATCTTCGCTGAATGGTTTTAAAGAATGCAAAACATAAGTTGCATCTGTTCGCAATGAGATTTTATTGGAGTATATTCAGAATGTGAGATTTTGTAGACACGACTCTTCGCGAAAGGGTTTACTGCGACAGGTTGTAGGGATGGAAAAGAGAGCAATGGGATTTTTAGTTGGGGGCATTTTAGTAATTTAACATTCGATTTAGAAGTTCAAGTTTTTAAAGTAATATAGATATAGATATATGATGATGTGGAGCGTTTCACACTTATGAACAAGATCTACTCAACACGGCTTGTGAGAATCCTTGGACTCTTTATACCGTGATGATCTGAATACCAAGTTTGTCATGATCCAAACTAGCCCCTAAATGTGACAAGAAAAATAGGATCCCGAAAGACACTAAACTAGTCACTTGACATAAGCACGACACTATGATAACCAATAAAAGAGAGTAAAGTGAAAAAAGAGATATTAGTCTTATACTCATCATCATACGTGATACCAAAACTCAGAGTACAACCATTTCATAAGCGAAAACATTCTAAGTCTGACAACAAGCCTCTAACATAGATGTGACTAGGACAAGTCCCTATCTCACGAGATAGTATGAAAATTGAAAAGACATGGAAATAGACAAGAACTCATAAAAAGTGATCACTCCCTCGAACGATGAGAACTCACCACAAGCTACGCAAAGCGGATCAATCCAACTAGCTACGGTCGGATGGAGGAACGTCGAATCCTATATTATGAAACAAATTAGGCACAAGAGATATGTATGTCAATACTTTGAATATATTGAGTATGGGGAAAACATGCATATAATAAAATAAACTTGAAACATGCTAAGTCTTTGAAACATAATGATGCATGACCAAGTAAACATATCAAATCATAATAATCTAAAAATCATAAATCATGAAACAAAGTCAATGCACATTTGAAAATCATGACATAAGCTTAAATCATTATCTTTGAGGAAATCATAAATTAACTTCTTAAGAAAATCATAATCTTTTGTGGGATGTTTAACATTAACCGACATAGACCATATGAGCTATAACATGGAATCAAGTGCCTTGGTCCAACACAGAAAAGAGATGTCTTACTTGCCAAAGTAAGGACCTTATACTTAAGATATTTTGCGAAGTTTTCTTAATGGTAGAAAATTAAGTTAATGTACTAAAATAGTAAGAACCATTTATCTGATAATGAAGTTTAAACATAAAATAGAACAACCACTAACACCAACAAAGAAGTGCTGGTAAAACAATACTAATTTTCAAGAATGGCAACAGTAAATAGAAAACTTTCATTATATTCAGACTTGAGCCTTTTTCTTCTATGGAGAGCACTATCAGTGTGTCCCTACAAAACTATTCTCAAGTCATCTGCAGTAGCAGACAAATTATGATGAATGTTGAAAGAAAACTACATAAATCGATCACCACAACATAACAAATATTCCAGCAGATTGGTTCTGTCAAGGAAAATCTGCAGAATCTTGATATCCAGCCGATTGGTTCTGTTAAGGAAAATCCCGATTGATGGAACTGGTATCTCCAAACTTAGTTACGACTCCAAATGATTTGGGAGATGTTTAATTTGCTATTAAAATGGCCAGACAAGTGTCCCAAATCTTTTTTCCAATCCTATTCCGTTACACTTACCCCACAAATCGATAACATCTCATTCCTCCTATAAAATGCCCCTATATCTTCCCTAGCTATCCAAGTTGATTGACGCAACATTAAATTTGTTTGACATCATCCTTGGTCTTGATTTAGACTGGTCTGTATACTCATTCCTACTCTACTTGCATTACATTCTTTAGAATATATACTGCCTTTAAGATATATGAGATTCAATTTTAACAACTACTTTGACATTATTCATCGCATAAAATATTATATCTACATGTAGGCAAAAACATCTAACTTTAATGTATTCTATTCATCCAAACAAATTTAACAGGTTCAATGGAATTGCTATCAGCGCCCTCTTGTGTAACAATACAGTGGATCAGTGAATTTTGTGTTGGAAATTAACTCGGCAAGAACGTATGCACAAAAATGCATCAAGAGGCGACTGTAGCCGAATGAACAAGGAAGTATGTTCACTCAGAAACACCTGCAGATGCAAATATTCCATATTGAAGCGAAATGTTACTTTAATTGAAAAGCAATACAAGAATTATCCCAAAAAGAAAATAATCCAGCTTATACGATTTGTGAATAGATTGACAAAATTGACAAACTTATCTAGCAGACATGTTCCAACTAATCAAAATGGTATGTTAATACGCTTCTCAATTTATCTCTTACCTAAATGCCAAAGTTCCACTTATTGTTCATAGGTGAAACTTAATAAATAAACCATTAACAACCTATAAAATGATTATGTTTACATTTAAATCTTACACGCAAGTGTATGTAGTTGCACAAGTAATATAGTGGCTCTAAAAGAGCTGAATTATCGAACTCAAAGGACTTGTCAATTAACTATTTACTAAATTATACTAATTTTGATTATTTATTCAAGATAAGATGTCAAAGATGAATTTACATTAATTAAACTAAGAATAAAGATAAAATAATAGAAAACAATTAACTAAGAAAATATAGATTTTTCACACAATCAATGAATGAATCGATCTAGGATTATGATTTAACTAACAATCATGTTTGACATAATTTTTATTAACTTATTTGATTATCTAGATTTAGATTCATGGGGTTGATAATATAGTTATGATCTTTCGACTGCTGATCGTCTACCACAATTGACAAAACTACATCATTGAGCAGGGATAGATTGAATCAACTATGGAGCATTACGTTGTCTTCCCGGATTTGAACCAAGCAAGACACTAGGTATATCCCTATGCTAAACAGAAATCAATTCAAGTGATATGCAAGAAAAGATCATGCTCCTTATATTCCACGTTCTATCCTTCCATTCCTCTCCCGAATTCAAAAGAAGACAATAAATTTATTCTAATGGTGGCCAAACATCAAAATAGTAATAACAAGAATATAAGAACAACTGATATGATAAGCAAATATGCCGAATCAAAAATCACCAAACAATCATTTTGTAAGTAAAGATAATCCTAGAATGATAAATTTAACTCCACATAGACTTAGAGCAATTATAAAGAATCATTCAAGAAAAAGATGTAAAATAAATTTAAAAGAAGAAAAGATGAAACCCTAGATCAAAATTTACTTTTAATATTGTGTCTTTTTCCCCTAGTAATTATTCTTATGGAATATTTATAGATGTACAAAATTCTAAATAAAATAATTGAATCTAAAATAAATAAGAACCAAAACCAAAATGAATTGGATTCTGCGTGAACGACTGTAGCAGCCTCTTCCTTCACTTGCAAGTTCTTTTAGAAGTTGATACGTGGCAATGAGGTACCCAACCATCACTTTGCTTTCGTTAGTATCTGCTGCCATTTGAACATGATGAAATATTAATATAATATTTAATTTAACGTACAATATATTAATATAATATTTAATTTAATGTATTAAGTTGTCTGTTTGATTTCCTTCTATAATCTTCTAGTTTTAGTTTGGTTTAGCTCCAAAACTTGTTCGTCTTCACCTCAATTTAATTCTATAAATAAAATATACTTCTTTAGCACAATTTTATAAAATCTATGCTAAAAAATAACAAATAAAAATACTAACTTTGAGACAAATAATAATTAAAAAAAAAATATATATTTTGCCCTCACATCAACCATTAAACAAAAACATGGAATTTCGGCCTCCCATATACACATGCTAGTATTGTGGTGCCCTTATCTCAAGTATCTTTTGGGTGTAGAATCTGTACAACTAGGTAAATATAAATTTCCACAAAAACATCAGCGCTTATAACTCAATATTTGCATTTACATCCATGGGAGGACGAGTTGATGGATTTATCAATCACTTAAAGGGCCCATACGTTTTTAGGATGAGCGGTTAGAATTATCATCGCATGTGCCTTTATTGCCTGAAATTGAAAAAACCCCAGTTTGCTTAGCTATATGCACATATATGATACTGGCAATGAGATAAACAACATAATAAATTGCCTGTTACAAGGAGACATTGACCCCAAAATTGTTCATGACTTATTTGAAATATTGGACGAACATATAATATTTTAGTCAAATCCTTTCGAACGACTAGGGATAGATATAAGGGTCATCCTGAAGCTGTATTTCAACTAAATCTCCTATCTAACAGGACAAGAGATGGTCAACAATATAATATGTCCACAACTTCTGAAGTTGCGGGATTAATGGTTAGTGGTCTTGGAGAAGAAAACTTCCAGCGAGATATTATTGTAGAGCATCGAAAAAAAATGGACTTGAAAGAATTACAGATCTACACCCAAGTTTCATGTCTATGACATATAGCCATTAATATACCCATTGGTGAAGATGGATACAAACTTGGAATTAGTTAGGCAGATGTGATCAACAAAACTTACAAACGACAAAGTTTATCAGTTTTATTGCTTCAGAACACAACAAAGACTTAACGAGGGACATACTCTTTTACTAGCTGGTAGACCATTGCAACAATACATTGTTGACGGTTATATGGCAATAGAGGAAGGAAGGTTTCGTTATATTCGGAATAATCAAAAAAGGCTCAGAGCTGATCTTTACTCTGGATTAATGGATGCCATTCTCCATGGTGATTCAGATTGTTCACTGATAGGAAAAACTGTTATCTTGCATTCACAGAAAACAGTAAACTGCCAAGTTTAATCCTTTTAGCTTAATCTCAGCTCTGTTTTTGCTTTGCTGCTCCATAATTCTCATACACACCTAAATCACCCAAAGTTCATATTCACAGATTTTCGACTTAATTGGATATTGCTCTTAGGATGGCTGACGAGATTACGGATCGACTTCACAAGTTCATTCTTACGAAGGAGGAAAAGGACTCAATCGAGATTGATGTTCAAGATATCACGTTAAGCATGGAAAACTGTGAAGTAAGTCTACTCGGAAAGGTGATTGCGGACAAACAAGTTAGTATGTTAGGGGTGAATAATACAATGACGTTGGTTTGGGGAAGTCTTGTTTGTCTGAAAGTCTTACTGGTAAGGAAGAAACTTTTTCAGTTTGTTTTTCGATACAAAGACTACATGAAAACGGTATTGTATGGAATACCATGGCTCTATGATAAAGATTTGCTTAACATCCATCAATGGAAACCGGAACTCCATACTAACTCTCACATATTTAATATATGTGAGATTTGGCTCCAAGTCTGGAACATACCTGTCACGACCCGATTTCTCGAGTCATGGTGACACCTATTATAACCCACCAGTAGGTAATCCAACCCGTAACCCGGAACAACAAGTAATGGGTCTAAGGGCACAAACTAACAAGAGTAGGAAAAATTTTAAGATAACAATATAAACAGGCGGAAGCAAACAAAAACACTAAAACTCGCACCAAAACCAAACGAACGACCATGTGACCAAACTGTCAGTCCCAGCAAGTCATAAATGACTTGGGATCGCTACAGTAATGCTCTAAACGAGACACAGAAGGCAAGATACAAAAATGACCAGGAGGGTCATTACATTATCCACTACTAAAAAGGACTTTCGTCTGCGAGAAAAAGGATAAGGATATACATGAGGGCTCAAATAAGCTGGGGAACTACTCCCGCATCTCCTGCTCGGTCTCCCTGGTTGCCTCCTCGACTGGACGAGTCAATATAGGAGCGGTAGTAAGCAACTCCTTGAGCTTTCGAAAGCTCATCTCACACTCCTCTGACCACACGAAGGGTACAATCTAGCTCTGATACCAACTTGTCACGACCCGATTTCTCGAGTCATGGTGGCACCTACTATAATCCGCCAGTAGGTAAGCCAACCCGTAACCCGAAATAACAAGTAATGCGTCTGAGGGAAGAAACTAACAAGGGTAGGCAAAATTTTAAGATAACAATAGAAACAGGCGGAAGCAAACCAAAACACTAAAACTCGCACCAAAACCAAACGAACGACCAGGTGACCGAACTGTTAGTCCTAGCAAGTCATAAATGACTTGGGGTCGCTACAAGAACGCTCTAAACGACACACAGAAGGCAAGATACAAAAATGACCAGGAGGGTCATTAAAATACCGCTACATTGGATATCGTATGAAGTAGGAAGTAAGATTGGGCATGCTCTCGGGGGCATGTCTAATGTCGCTATACCTGAAAATGGAAGCAAGGATGGTCGAGACATATGTCTAAAGGTCTTAATGAGTATCAACAAACCCCTACCTTGTGGAATATTAATAAATATGGGTTCGGAGGAAAAATGGGTAGAATTTCGATATGAAAATCTACCATATGTTTGCTACTATTATGGGATTCTAGGACATACAGAGAAGTCATGTATTCTCCATGAGGAAGATGTATGAAACGGTAATGTTAAGAGATATCAATTTGGCATATGGATGAGGGCTGAAATTCATAGGTTTGTTGGCAATAATCCAAGACGACAAGGTAATCAGAATGTATGCTCCCATGGCCTCACAAATGGTAAAGGTAAGCAAATTATGGATTGTGTCGAGGGTACTGGATCAAGTGATTTACCTATGAATAAAATGGAGGGGAAACAAAGAAGGATAATGGGAACAATGAAAATCCGTTGTCCTTCGCACCACACCATTTATTTGATAATTTAAAGAAAGGACCTCTTGCGGAAGGAGCTAACTCTACTGAGAAGAAAACTAATGACACAGTTCAGGGAACTGCTAATGTAATTGATAAGGATTTGCACAATGACGATGACAACAACCTTTTTTGTGCTGGACATCAGGAGGACGGACATACACGACTGCAAACTATGCTGAATCAGAATGAGAATAACGTGTTAATTAACAAACATATGCCAAAGAATGGATCGCCGTCTAAACAATTGCAGCAACATGTTGAATTGGAAGAACCTGTTTTTGCCGATACAATAGGAGGCAGAGAAGCACAAGAATATTATTGGTTAGCGAAGATGGACTTGGGAGATACTTTTGATCATGCTGATATTGAGAGATGGTTCAACAAACAAAGAGAGGCAGAATCTCGACTAAAAGATTTGTATGTTACTAATCAAATGATGCAAAAGAAGGCTGCAAAATTGGATGCTAAAACTTAGCAGGTATACTCCACTTCATAAAAAATATATAAGGAAACATCTTCCGCAATAGTGACAACAGAAGTAGCTAATGATCCAAGATTGAAAAATGCTATGGCTAAACAGAGTGTTACCGACAGAGTAGATGAAAATAGAAAAAATTGAAACGTATGGCTAGAGCTAAAAAATGTGAAGATGGTAACAAGGAGCTGGAAACAATTGATCTAGAAAATAATTTGGTTGATGTTCTGGTTAATGATGTGTGCAATCAAAATTTGAGGGGCAAACGAAAAGGTGATGCTAATTAGAATAACAAAAAAAGAATAAAGAAACAAAGAAATGCGGTGGATCGGGAAGCCAAATCTAAATGGCTTCCCTCTCCAAAATGAAGACCTTGGTGTGGAATTATCGAGGCCTTGGGGGGTCCTTGATAGTTCCTTTTCTGAAGGAGACAATGCATCTCCACTCCCCGAGTATGGTCTTTTTAAGTGAAACGAAGAATCTAGAAACAATGGTAGTGAGAATTCAAAGACAACTACACATGGTGCACATTATAACGGTGGATCCGGTGGGACTAGCAGGAGGATTATGCTTATTTTGGAATGAAGATATTCAGGTATGTCAATCTCATTCAACCTATATTGAAACATACATTCATGATTTGGTAGATGACTATAAATATTGGTATATCTTTGTTTACTTAAGTACTGATAAAGTTATTCGTAGAACTCAATTGCAAGAACTTTTGTATAAATCCAATATGCGGGGTTTACTATGGGTAATGGCAGGAGATTTTAATGATATTATAGATAATTTTGAAAAATCGGGAGGTAGAACAAGAGAGATCTCTTCTTTTTTGATTTAAAAGCTTTTTGTGGGATGTAGGAGCTATTGATTTAAGTTTCAATGGAAAACCGTGGACTTGATGGTGCTTTAGAGAAAATGATGGCATAATTCAAGAGAGATTGGATAGAATCATAAGCTCGCCGGGTTGGAGATTAGAGTTCAGCCTCACAAATATAATTAACATAGTAACAGAGGCTTTTGATCATCGTGCTTTGTTAATGAACACAAAGCCTAATTTTAGGAAAAAAAGAGGATGTTCTATTTTGATAAGCGTTGGAGTTAAAAGGAAGAGGTGAACATGATTATCACTCGATCATGGAATAGCTCTGTTGGAGGGTCTAAACAATCCAAAATAACCTTTAAACTAAATAATTGTCGAATCTCTTTATTAGCTTGGCTTCAAGGGGGTAAGGAAAATCCTAAGAAAAAATTCAAGGGATTAAAAATAGAATTGATGATCTGAAGAACGATCCTAGGAATTTTGATCTGAATAAATTAAGGTTCCTTCGCAAGGAATTAGGATAGACATATAAGGATGGAAAGTCTACTGGAAACAAAAATCTAGAGCTTTATGTCTTTAAGAAGGCGATAAAAACACTTCTTTTTTTCATATGAAAACAATTTAGAGGCATAAGTGTAACAATATTAAGGAGCTTACTTTAGATGATGGACATTGGATTTCTGATCATAGTGATATTGTAATAGAAGTAGAAAGATAATATAAAAATTTATTCACTACGTCTCGACCTACAAACTTTGATCACTTTCTTCATCTAGTTCCTACCTTAGTAGATAGTTATGTTAATGATATGCTTACTAGAGGAGTAACAAACGAGGAAATTAAACAAGTTGTTTTTGACATGCATCCATTAACAACTCCAGGATTGGACGACATGACACCCTTTTTCTTTCAAAAGTACTGGAATATTGTCTCTGTTGATGTTTGTGAAGCTGTAAAAAGTTTTTTTAATTTAGGATATTTGCTACCTTCTTGGAACAAGACTCTTATAATGTTGATCACTAAAGTGAAAATTCTTAGTGATGTTAGTCAATTTCGACCCATAAGTTTATGCTTTACAATGTACAAAAATTATCAAGAGACTTTAAGGTTACCTGCCTAATATTATTTCTCCAAATCAATCTGTTTTTATTAGAAAACGACAAATATTTGATAATGTTGTTCTAGCACATGAGTTCATTCATCTTCTTAAAAATAGAAGACGTGGAAAACAAAAATATATGGCCCTTAATCTAGATATGGCTAAAGTATATGATCGAGTTGAGTGCGTTTATATTCAAAAATTACTTGTTAAAATGGGTTTCTTTGAGACTTTTATTAACTAGATTATGCAATGCATCACTACCCCCAACGTATAAATTTAATATTAATGGGGACATAACATGAGAAGTGAAACCTACTAGAGAATTAGGGCAAGGAGATCCACTTTCTCCATATTTCTTCCTATTATGTGCTGAAGGTCTTTCCAGACTCATAAATAAAGTGGAATTATGTGGGGATATACAAAGTTTAAGCTTAAGTAGATGGGGGCCTACGATTAACAATTTATATTTTGTTGATGACTCCTTTATCTTTTGTAATGCTAATATTCAGAACGCTCAAAACATTTCTGAAATGTTAAAAAATTGTGAGAAGTGTCCGGGACAAAAGGTGAATTTCACTAAGGGTGTGTTTGGTACGAAGGAAAACATTTTCCAGAAAATATTTTCCAATTTTCTCATGTTTGGTTGGGTTAAATGTTTTCCAAATCAGCTCACTTTCCTCAAATTTAAGGAAATGACGTCCCTTCAAAACTTATGGAAAATATTTTTCAAAACTCTCTTCCAACTTCAAATTACAATTTTGTTTTTTGTTGAAAAAATCAATTTATTTTGTCCCTACCCTCAAACCAGCACCCCAACCACCCCCCAAAAAAAATAATTAAAAATTTAAAGCTTGTTTTTAAAAAATGTTTTAACTTCAATTTTTTTTACCCCACTCTCACCCCTACCCTCCCCCCCCCAAAAAAAAAAATTAAAAGTTATTTTTAAAAGATATTTCTAATTTCAATTTTTTATTTTTTACCCCCCACCCCCTACCCTCGCCCCTCCCCCAATCAATCCCCCTACCGGGCCCCCACCCCATTCAAAAAAAAAAATTAAGTTCGTTTTTAAAAAATATTTTCTACTTCAAATTTTTATTTTTTCACCCCTACCCTCGACCCTCTCCCGCCAGCTCCCTATCCCTCCCCTCCCCTCTCCCCGTCCCCCCAACAAAAATTTAAGTTTGTTTTAAAAAAATATTTTTCAACTTCAAAATTTTATTTTTCACCCCAATCCTCGACCCCCTCCCCCACCCCCGGCCAGCCTCCCTACCAGCCCCCCACCCGCCACCCCTAAAAAAATTTTTAGTTTGTCTTTAAAAAATATTTTCAACTTCAAAATTTCATTTTTCACCCCTACTTTCGATTCACCCCCTACCAGCACCCCCACCCCCCAAAAAGTTTTTTTAGTTGTTTTTTTAAAATATTTTCAACTTTAGAATTTCATTTTTCATCCCTACCCTCGACCCCCCACCTCCATTGTAATACTCGGGAAACTAGTAAGTTGAACTAGAGAGTTCTAAAGCTTTTCGTAAGAGTTTTAGAGTGTGGTGAGGATTAAAATTCACAAAAATGATTATCATTCTTAGAATGGAGGTTTTAAGGGTTATACGTCGAGGTACGACCCCCCAAGGGGTCCTTGAGGAGGACCCTTAAAACAGCCCAAAAGCAGTCAATCTTCAGTCACCCACGATTGCTATCTACTGGCCGTAGATGGACCCATGCCCCGTGGGTTGGGGTTGTGGGTCAAGGCCAGCAACCGCCTGCATTCTCTAGCCACAGTACCACACCTACGAGTGGGTAGTACGGGCAGTAGACCCATCCACGGTCTGTGGATGGGTGACTTATGAGTCAAGCAGATTTTTAAGTATAGTTTTTAAGTTAGGGGTTTCGGGGTTAATTAGTAATTAGTTAGGGGTTAAGGGAGGTCGGTTAGTTAGTTATTAAACCACCTATATATACCTAATAGAGCCCTAAACTAAGTGATTTAACTCATTCTTCAAAGAACCCAAATTTTCTCCAAATAATTCTCTCTCAAGAAGTGAAAAAGAAGAAGAAGAGAAGGAAGAGGGGCAGACTTTCCTCCATTGTTTCAAGCTGGATTAGGGCTTTCAATTAAGGTATGCTAGCTTAATCATCTATGGGTTCTTCCACCCATAGAGCCCCCTAGGTTTCCCCCCAATTGTGAAGTCAAAAACCCAATTCTAGCTAGGGTTAACTTCTACATTGTGGGTAGGGTTTAGGTATGATTCCAATCTAGTTGATAATACCTAATTATGATTGTTTTAGCATTTAATTATGATTTTATGATGAATTTATGTGATTTCTATGGTAAACCCTAATCTATTTGATGAATGTGATATTTTGTAGGTTTATGGCATGAGGGGTGGAATTGAGGAATTCTAATTGATCTTCTAAAATCAATGTCAAGTGTAGTAATTGTTCAAGGTTAGGAACGCCTAGAAGTCAATTGAATTATATTATAGTTCAATTGATGGATAATGACTTGTAAAGATGAAATTGAACCTCTATTATCAATTATGACTAGAATCACCTATTAATGAAGAATGTGATTAGAATACCTTGAAATCTAGGTATAAAGATGACAGTAAGAGGTAACGCTTGAGAATAGGGCTTGTAGTCATCAATGTTAGGGATTTAGAGGTAAAGCCAATATTATGTGATCTTGTTGTGTATTGTTTCTCTCTTACACACTTAGGCATAAATATGCTAGGAGATCCAACGTTCTCTCACATAGAATGATTCTAGGTTGAATTAATAACCTAAAATAAATCAAAGCATGTTAGACTAGAATATCTTGAAGTTGTGATATATGATCCCTTCATGTGTACCTTGACTTGGTAAGACAAGACCAAGAAAGTATAGCTTGGGATTTAGGATTTACACTCTCCTAAGGGTAGCTTGAATTAGCATGGTAGGATGCATGTCAATGGTAGCATGAGTTAGGAGTAGTCATCATAGCGTAGGATTGCAGATTTATACTCTCCTAAGGGTAGCTTGATCTAGCATTATTAGGATTCCTTCATGATAGCATATCTTGGTTTGGGCAAGACCATTTCATGGTAGCTTTAGGGTTGAGGATCCCTACTCTCCTAAGGGTAGCTTGACCTTATATTGTAAGGTGCATTTCAAGGGTATCTTAGGATTGAGAATCATACTCTCCTAAGGATAGTTTATATTAGCATCTTGGTGTGCTTGTAAGGGTAGCATGACTTAGTTTGTCTAGGACTACTTCATGGTAGCTACGATGGGGCACTTGTACCTTTCCTAGAGTAGCTTGGACTTGCATGTTAGTGTGTCCTCCAAGATAGTTAGCATAGCTTAATATAGTTATGTAAGTAAGATGATAGCATGGTCTAGTCTATTAGGGGGTTATTCCTTGGTAGCCTTGAGTTGGGAAATATAGTTCATTCATGTGTAGTGACTTTCCTTGTACTAAATAGAGAAGTACCTTAAAATTACAAATGGCTAATAGTAAAGAGGGATTAGTCCCCAATTAGTGAATATGTATGATAGCCTAAAGTGGTACTTAGTGTGGATAGTAGTAAGGTATGCTAATCATAAATTGCACAAGTATAACTTGAAACTACTTATGAAGTGTTCTCTTGTATAGTATAGACTTAGCTTGGGGTGGTTGATATAGTTGCCTTCCAAGATTTGATTGAATTAAGGTGATATTTCCCTTGTCTACATGAAGTAAGCTAATACTGAGACCAAAGGAGGGTGAATATGACTAGGATGACTTCAAGGTTATGCTTAGTGTGAAGGGTAATATGGGATGCTTTTCATGCATTGCACATGTGTGTTTTTATGGTAGAGAAGCTTAAAGACTTGACCATATATATAGACTATGATTAATATGACAAACAAGGGATACTTGGCTTGGGTGGTATTATGGGATGCTATTCATACTTTGCACATGTATGCTTTTTAGGTTACTTGAGAATAGTTCTATTATGGTATAGATGACTAAGAGTCAAGTAATGCTTATATGATGCTTATGTTGGAGACTTTGCTTATTATGATTATGATATTGTCTCTTATGCTTATAGTTTTTGTTTCATGAAGTATTTCATAGGATTTTGGATTATGTCTTGTATTGACCAACCCTTTTCTTATGCTCTTATGGTTATGCTCGCTAAAATATTTTGTACATTTTGTACTAACACATATTTTGCCTACATTCTAATCAAATGTAGGGTTTCGAGACTTTAGTGCTATCTTGAAGCTGGGTTTCTAAGGAGCTAAGGAGTTGAAGATATTGGTGAGTCCTCATAGTTTTGAGGACAAAACCCACCATTTCCTTTATGTCTTTATTTCATGTTTTGAGACTATTGTATGGGCTGTATCCCAAGAGTTTATTCTAAATTTGTATTAGAAGGCTTGAGACAATGTATAGAAAGACTTTCGCATGACTTTTTGAAAATGACTTTGATTGTAGAAAGTTTTAAATTTTCCCTATTTTTCTAATATCTTATGTTTATGATATGCTAAGGGCTTGTATGCGACCCCTTCGGGGTGAAGTACGCCATGTTACATCTAGGGTGTACACCTAGGTCGTGACAAACTTGGTAATCAGAGCACAAAGTTTAGAATGGTTTTAGGATTGTCTCAAACCATTTCTAGTAGAATCTTGTTCATAAATGTGAAGCGCGCCACATTTATGAATAGGAGGCTATTGGATGCTTAGGAAATCTCACTTCTTCATTCTCTATGTCGTGCTATAGAGTTTGGCTTTAGTAGACCCTTCTTCTAATCTGTGCTGGTTGTTTTTGAGGGTATGGCTAATACAAAGGCAAATACTAGGAGAGAAGAGGAAGGCAATGTGGAGCAAGAGGTTCCTCCCCAAGTTCCACATCAAGATCCCCGTCAAGCTCCAATTGATCCTCCGGATATGACTAATGCGGAGATTAGGTCGACTCTCCAAATTTTGGCCCGAGCTTTGACTACTCAAGCCCAAACTATGACGGCCCAAATCAATAAGGAGATGGTAGGTCCGACAAACCCAATAAGGGGGATGGCTGCTTCTAGGGTGACAGAGTTTTTGGGGATGAACCCTCAAGAGTTTAGTGGCTCCAAGGTCGAAGAGGATCCTAATGGGTTCATAGAGGAGGTTTATAAGGTGCTAGCTATCATGGGAGTGAGTATGGTAAAAAAAACGGAACTAGCCGCTTTTCAATTGAAAGATGTTGCTCAAATATGGTATGAGCAATGGAAAGATGGTAGGCCGGTAGAAGTGGGTCTCATAGATTGGGAGATGTTCAAAGAGGCATTTCTAAATAGGTTTTTTTCCCTGGGAGTTGAGGGAGGTTAAGGTGGGAGAATCTATCAACCTTAAGCAAGGTAGCATGAGTGTTAAAGAGTATTCCTTGAAATTTACTCTATTTTCTAAGTATGCTCCATCTATGGTAGCAATTCCGAGGGATTTGATGAATAAGTATGTGATGGGTGTGTCCAAATTAGTGTCAAAAGAATGTCGTACGACAATGCTCCATGATTACATAGATATCTCACGTCTTATGGTGTATGCTCAACAAATGGAGGAAGATAAGCTTGATGAGGCAAGATCTAGAGAGAAAAAGAGGTCAAGGATGGATATTGATAAGTCCGGTGGACATGGTCGTTTTAGAAATTGACAAAAGTTTTTCGGACAAGGATTTTCTAAAGCTCCTAAGCATAAGGATTTTCTATATGCTTAGGTTTTGTTAGAAATAACTTATATGCATTGTGTTCCTCATGTTGAGTAGACTTGCATATAAACTTCGTGAGATGAGTTAATGATCATGCCTTAGTTTGTAGTTGAGAGATCCCTCCTTGAATAAATGCTTTTTGTGAGTAAATTGCATTTAGGCTCCATGAGTGTGTGTTGAGCATGTTTTAGCTAGGAGATGTTAGTTCCTCCTTGAAAATGAGTAGATATAGAATTTCATGCATTTTGGGTTGGTAGAAGTAGTTCCTACTCCCTTGTGTTGCATTGAATGTGTTTAGCTTGGAATTAAAGTTTTCTTCCTTGGTTGTGTGCATTTAGATATATTTCATGCATGATGGGCTTCTAGTCTAGAGTTGTGACTTTAAGAAGTGTTTAGAATCGTCATTCGAGGACGAATGATCCCAAGGGGAAAATATTGTAATACCCCGGAAACTAGTAAGCTGAACTGGAGAGTTGTAGAGCTTTTCGCAAGAGTTTTAGAGTGTAGTATGAGGATTAAAACTCACAAAAATAATTCCCATATTTAGAATGGAGGTTTTAGGGGCTTAAAGTCGAGGTGTGATCCCCCAAGGACCACCCAAGGGGTCCTTGAGGAGGACCACCCAAGGGGTCCTTGAGGAGGACCACCCAAGGGGTCCTTGAGGAGGACCACCCAAGGGGTCCTTGAGGAGGACCCTTAAAACAGCCCAAAAGCTGTCAATTTGCAGCCACCCACGATTGCCATCTACTGGCTGTTGATGGACCCACACCCCGTGGGTTGGGGTTGGGGGTTAAGAAATGCAACCACATGCATTCTGTAGCCACAGTCCCACACCTACGAGTATGCAGTATGGGCAGTAGACCCATTCACGGTTAGTGGATGGGTGAGTCGTGAGTCAAGTAGATTTTTAAGTTTAGTTTTTAAGTTAGGGGTTTGGGGGTTAATTAGTAATTAGTTAGGGGCTTAAGGGAGGTCGGTTAGTTAGTTATTAAATCACCTATATATACATAATAGACCCCAAAATTAAGTGATTTAACTCTTTCTTCAAAGAACCCAAATTCTCTCCAAATAATTCTCTCTGTAGAAGTGAAGAAGAAGAGAAGGAAAAGGGGCAGACTTTCCTCCATTGCTTCAAGCTTGATTAGGGATTTAAATTGAGGTATGTTAGATTAATCATCTATGGGTTCTTCCACCCATAGAGCCCCCTAGGTTTTCCCCAATTGTGAAGTCAAAAGCCCAATTCTAGCTAGGGTTTTCTTCTAATTTGTCAGTAGGGTTTGAGTATGATTCCAATCTAGTTGATAATACCTAATTATGTCTATTAGCATTGAATTATGATTTTATGATGAATTTATGTGATTTCTATGGTAAACTCTAGTCTATTTGATGAATGTGATATTTTGTGGGTTTATGCCATGAGAGGTGGAATTGAGGAATTCTAATTGATCTTCTAAAATCAATGTCATGTGTAGTTATTGTTCAACGTTAGGAACACCTAGAAGTGAATTGAATTAGATTATAGTTCAATTGATGGATAATGACTTGTAAAGATGAAATTGAACCTTTATGATCATTTATGACTAGAATCACCTATGAATGAAAAATGTGATTAGAATACCTTGAAATCTAGGTATAAAGATGATAGTAAGAAGTAAAGCTTGAGAATAGGGCTTGTAGTAATCAATGTTAGGGATTTGGGCGTAAAGACAATATTTATGTGATCTTGTTGTGTATTGTTTCTCTCTTACACACTTAGGCATGAATATGCTAGGAGATCCAAGGTTCTCTCACATAGAATGATTCTAGGTTGACTTAATAACCTAAAATGAATCAAAGCATGTTAGAATAGAATAGCTTGAAGTTGTGATATATGATCCCTTCATGTGTAGCTTGACTTGGTAAGACAAGACCAAGATAGGATAGCTTGGGATTGAGGATTTATACTCTCCTAAGGGTAGCTTGACTTAGCATGTAGGATGCATGTTAAGGGTAGCACGAGTTAGGAATAGTCAAGGTAGCCTAGGATTGAGGATTTATACTCTCCTAAGGGTATCTTGATCTAGCATTATTAGGATTCCTTCATGGTAACATATCTTGGTTTGGGCAAGACCATTTCATGGTAGCTTTAGGGTTGAGAATCCCTACTCTCCTAAGGGTAGCTTGACCTTGCATTGTAAGGTGCATTTCAAGGGTAGCTTAGGATTGAAAATCACCCTCTCTTAAGGATAGCTTACATTAGCATCTTAGTGTGCTTGTAAGGGTAGCATGACTTAGTTTGTCTAGGATAATTTATGGTAGCTAGGATGGAACACTTGTACCTTTCCTAGAGTAGCTTGAATTTGCATGTTAGTGTGTCGTCCAAGATAATTACCTTAGCTTAATATAGTTATGTTAGTAAGATGATAGCATGGTCTAGCCTATTAGGCGGTTATTCCTTGGTAGCCTTGAATTGGGAAACAAAGTTCATTCATTTGTTGTGACTTGCCTTGTACTAAATAGAGAAGGACCTTAAATGACAAATGACAAATAGTAAAGAGGGATTAGTCCCCAACTAGTGAATATGTATGATAGCCTAAAGTGGTACTTAGTGTGTATAGTAGTATGGGATGCTATTCATACATTGCACAAGTATAACTTGAAGCTACTTATGAAGTGTTTTCTTGTATAGTATAGACTTAGCTTTGGGTGGTTGCTATAGTTGTCTTCCAAGATATGATTGACTAAAGGTGATAGTTCCCTTGTCTACCTGAAGTAAGCCAATAGTGAGACCAAAGGAAGGTGAATATGACTAGGATGACTTCAAGGTTATGCTTAGTGTGAAGGGTAGTATGGGATTCCTTTCATGCATTGCACAAGTGTGCTTTGAGGTTACTTATAAGTGTGGTACCCTTATGGTAGAGAATCTTAAAGACTTGACCATGTATATAGACTATGATTAAGATGACCAAAAAGGGATACTTGGCTTGGGTGGTATTATGGGATGCTATTCATGCTTTGCACATTTATGCTGTTGAGGTTACTTGAGAATAGTTCTTTTATGGTATAGATGACTAAGAGTCAAGTAATGCTTATATGATGATTATGTTGGAGACTTTGCTTATTATGATTATGATATTGTCTCTTATGCTTATAGTTTATGCTTCATGAAATATTTCATATGATTTTGGATTATGTCTTATATTGACTAACCCTTGTCTTATCCTCTTATGGTTATGCTAGCTAACATATTTAGTACATTTTGTACTAACTTATACTTTGCCTACATTCTAATCAAATGTAGGGTTTGGAGACCTGAGTGCTATCTTGGAGCTAGGTTTCTAAGGAGCTAAGGAGTTGAAGATCTTGGTGAGTCCTCATTGCTTCGAGGACAAAACCCACCATTTCCTTTATGTCTTTATTTCATGTTTTGAGACTATTGTATGGGCTGTGTGCCAAGAGTTTATTCTAAAGTTGTATTAGATGGCTTGAGACAATGTATAGAAAGACTTTCGCTTGCTTTTTTGAAAATGACTTTGATTGTAGAAAGTTTTGAATTTTCCATATTTTTCTATTATCTTATGTTCATGATATGCTAAGGGCTTGTATGCGACCCCTTCGGGGTCAAGTACACCATGTTACATCTATGGTGTACCTCTGGGTCGTGACATCCATCCCCCATACCAGCCCCCCACCCCCCAAAAATAATTTTTAGTTTGTTTTTAAAAAAACATTTTCAACTTTAAAATTTCATTTTTTCACCCCTACCCTCGACCCCCATCCTACCCTCCCCCCCTACCAGCCCCCCATCCCCAATTTTTTTTTTTTAAGTTTATTTTTTAAAAAATATTTTCAACTTCAAATTTTTTTTAACCCCTACACCCCCTTCCCCCCTCCCCCGCCCAGCTCCTCACCCCCCCAAAAAAATTAAATTTGTTTTTAAAAAATATTTTCAATTTCAAAAATTATTTTCTACTCTAGTAAAAATAAAAGATATTTCTAAAAAACATTTTTCATTCATAAATCAAACACTAAAAATCGTTTCCGAAAAATATTTTCTACTCACCAACCAAACATAAGAAAATAAGTCAAAAATCTACTTGTTTTCTCTTCGTACCAAACACACCCTAAATCTATTATTTTCTTTAGTAAAAATTGTTGTTATATTGAAAAAGATAGTAATTGTGAAGTGTTAGGACAACTACAACGGAATAACTTAGGATTATATTTGGGGATGCCTGCGGTAGTTGGAAGATGAAAGAAAAAAATACTAGAATTTATTAAAGATAGGGTGAAATTCAATATAAAAGGATGGAAAAATAACTTCTTAAGTTCGGCAGGAAAATAAGTGATGCTTAAATCTATTTTATCTGCTATTCCATCTTATGAGTTATCCTATTTTCAATTTTTGAATTTCTTATGGAAAGAGCGACTATCTTCTCTAATTTCTAGTGGGGGCATGATAAGGATAGAAGAAAGATGCACTTTGAAAAATAGGAGACTTTATGTTTAGCCAAGTTTAAAGGGAGCATAGGCTTTAGAGATTAAAGTCTTTTAATGAAGCGGTGTTGGAAAAGCTTGCTTGGTGAATTTTGACCCAAGAAGATTCATTATTGTTTAGAATCCTAAGGAGTAAATATTTTCTGCATACTTCTTTCCTTAAAGCCTCTTGTTCGTCTACTAGTTCTTGGATATGAAAAAGAATTATTTAGGGTAGAGATCTTTTACAAAAGGGCATTAGATGGAGGGTAGTCTCTGGAGAAAGTATTAAAGTGTGGACAAACTCGTGGATTCCAAACGCTAGTGGATTCAAACCTAGTCCGATACATGCTCAAATTGATGTCAACTTGAGAGTGAATGATCTTATAGAGGAAAATACTCATACATGGAAGTTGGATGATCTTTAGAACTGTTTTTTCCCAAATGACTTCCATACAATAGTCTTTATACCTATTTCAACTACAGCCTCATCAAGATAAGATTATTTGCCACCATACCAAGTCTGGGAAGTATGAGGTTAAATCACGATACCACATAGATGGGGAAATGATTAGATGTGAACAAGTGAGTAAAAAGAGAGACCAATCTAGTAATCAATCTTTCTCAAAAGAATTCTGGAATTTTTTATGGTCTGTGAATGTTAAAAACAAGCATAAGAACTTTATTCGGAAATTTATTTTGAATGTGTTACCGGTCATCCACATTATTTCTAGGAGAATGAGGCATATTTGTGGAGTGTGTAAGGGTTGTGGACTTGAGAGTGAAACGATTGATCACATGCTTTTTAGGTGTCCTAGTTCTCAATTAGTTTAGAAAATTTGCCCCATTAATTGGCCTAGTTTAGAAAATACTGTGGATTTTGCTAAATGGTGGAATGACCTTTTTACAAATGCTTAAAAACACCCTGATTCTATTGAGCTTATAAGATTAAGTATTTTTATTATGTAGCAAATTTGAAAGGTTAGAAATTTGAAGAGTTTCAATAGAGAAATTTCTGATCCTAATGATATTGTTAACAAAGCTCTTTTTTGTTTTCCATGAATATGAAAGAAACTTGATTCCTCCATTTTTCCCTACAGTTATACCTGCTTGTAATGATGATATAAATATAACTACAACACAAGATGATATTGTTGTGATTGTAGATGCTAGTGTACATAAGGAAAAGAGGACGACAAGCATTTGTGTGGTGGCTATGGATAGCTATGGTAATATGCTTCATGCATTTGGTATCCCAATTCAATAGGTAGGGAAAGCCATCACTGCTTAAGCAATTACAATTCACATGATGCTGTAGAAGGCTAGAGAAAAGGGGTGGACAAAGGTGCAAATCTTATCAGATGCAAAAAATGTGATGGATGTGTGGTACTACAGAGAACTATAGTCTCATGGGAGATAGACTACTTGTGAAGACATTTGGAACCTTTTGAAGTGGTTAATGTGATGCATATTCTAAGATGTTGGAATTTAGTAGCACATAATTTAGCAAAATTTTCTATTTCATTAGTACGCAAAGTTGTTTGGCTTTCTACTTTCCCTAGATGGATTGTAAGTGATGCTATCACATATTTTAACTCTTTCAACCATTTTATGCATTAATATAACTAGCGTGTTGGTTGTAAAAAAAAATCCAATATAATCTCACAAAGTAAGAATTAAGTCATAAAACTGCTAGTGATCACAAAATATAAGAGCAAAATTATTTAAACACAATAATAATTTTAAGTTAACAAAAAGATAATTCTAAAAAAATTATAAGAACTCAATGAAAAAGAGAACAAAGAGAGTTTAACAATAAAGGGATAATTTCAAAGACCTCCCCTTGGGTTCGGCTTCGTAACACTAACCTCCCTCGTGGTTTACAATATTACGCTTACCTCCCTTATTCTTAATTTTTCTATAACGATTCTCTTAACATATTTATTATAAATATAAAAAGTTAAAAATTGACAAATTTACCCTTTACTGCTTTTTATTTAACAAATGTTTTAATTTTAGAATGAACAATTCATTAGAGGAAACCTTCCATTCTCTGTGATTAGTATCGTTGTATGATACGATATCTATCACATCACATGTTTTTCTTCCGTGAGAATATTATTTTATATGTAGGGAAAAAGGTATGAAATATATTCAAACTTTGGCTGAAATTGTTGTAATAATATCGAACTTTGGAAATGACCTTTTACCCCCCTGCACTATTTAATAATGTATTTTAAAGGTATATATGTTCCCACATGGACATCATAAATATTGCATCATTATAAATAGTAATGTGTCCACGTGGACACATATATACCTTTAAAATACACTATTAAATAGTGCAGGGGGTAAAAGGTCCTCCATAATGTTTGGTATCGTAACAACAATTTCGTTTAAAATTGAAGTATTTTTCAGACCCTTTTCCCTTATATGTATGATGAAAGTTTTTATTTTTATTGAGAAGACTTTTCTTAATTTATTATGTTTAGTTATGAGATTATAGTTATGAATTGACATGGAAAACACCAGATCTATTGACTAGAGCCAAAACTTTTTTTTTCATAATTTTTAGAATAATTGAAAAATCAAAATTGTAATGTAAATAGTTTTTTTTTTTTATCTTTACTTGTTTAATCAGAGTCAGTGTTTACATATTAGGGATCCACAAAATCAATAGTTAAAGAAAGAAAATATTAGTAAGGATATATTCGTAAACTTTTGATTTTTTTATATTTTTTATCAATATGTTAATAAAAGTGTTACCAAAAAATCATAAATAAGGGAGGTAAGTGTAATATCATAAACTACAAGGGAAGTTATGGAGCCAAACCTTAGGAAATATCTCAGAAATTATCCCAAAAATAAATAAAGAAAGTAAAATAAAACGGAAAGCGAACAACCTAAGCTTTCTAGAAGAAAAAAAAAAAAGGAGTTCACAAAAATGATTTAAATGGAAATCGAACCACGTACATAGGGCCCAACAAGGACCCTTACTTCTAATTCTCAACCTAAGCACCCATCCCCAAATTTTGAGTAATGGGTTCTCTTCAGCTATTATATAACAATTTTAAATAAATTTCTATAAAAGAATACATACTTTGCATTGGGGTTAATGGATGCTTGAGCACCCGAAACGCTACACGTGGTCCGTCCCTGTCATGACTGGCCGTCCATAAAAATTTGAACAATAACTAACAAACAAATTTTGCTAGCTAAAGAAATTTCAAGAGTATTTATATCACTATGAGTATATCCACATCACAATCAACAGTAGAAAATATAAAAATGAAGAAGTGGAAGTAAGCTGAGAAACACGGTAATTATCTAACGGACATATATTGACACTCCAAAAATTTCTAAGTTAAGACTCAAACCATTCTTCATTTACTTGTAGGGTCATATCGGGTGATTCATAAATTACCCATATGGTTAAAGGTAAATTCTTTAGTGTGGAAATGATTTGAATATGAATTAAGGTCAATAGAATTTCCTAGCACAAAGTAGAGTTGACAGTTTCTTTATCGATTAAGCTTTGATGTAAAAATCTACTTGGGTCAACTTCAAATGATCATATCTCTTAGAATATAAAGAGTTACGTGACCCATAACCTATCAAATTAAAGGTATTTAAATCTACTTTCCAATGCTACCAATTTCGCGTCAATCCAATTTTTGATTAAAAGTTATGACCATTTTAGTAACTGATATAGTACAATGACGAATTAGCCAATCGGAAACATTAAAAAGGGTCTTTTTGTCTTTTTACCTCCAAGAAAACCCTAAAAGAATTTCTTCACTAATAAAAGGCTAAAAAAATAATCATATTTTCATCTTTTAAAACATCATTCTCTTCTCTCTCAAACCCTAGGCAAAACCCTAATGAAAAACCAAAGTAGAAGACTCCATTCAAGATTCTTTTAATATTTTTCAAGATTGTTTCAATCTTTTTCAAGATTCTTCTTCAAGATAAGTCCTTCTCCAAGAATTTCATTCTTTCCAACTCAAATTCCTCCATACAATTATGAATCACTAATGAAAATCTATCACGCCCCAGCGTACACCCTGGGGGTACTGACACTAGAGAATCATTGCTGGCCTCAAGCGAACCCTTGGCCTGGCTAGATTCTCAATGGAAGACTTACTCAACAGAAAATGCACTTAAATACAATCTTGACTAAACTGTCTCAATAGATAAACTAAGAATGTTTAGAAAATAACATTCACTACAAGAAAATGGTGAATTACATGGGGATTTTCCTGGGGATTAGTATGAAAAATTGTAGGAAAATAAGATTCATGCGGATTTTCATACTAATTCCTAGGAAAATCTCCATGTAATTCACAGTTTTTCTGTAGTGATTCAACTTAGCCAAACGACAACTCAAGTCTTTAAAATCAAACAACTGAAATATATGGACTAAAGAACTCATATCTAGCTGTCTATGAAGCCTCTAGATACTAAGAGGGATGTCAGGACAAGATCCCCGACCATCCTAAGAACTGAAATAACCAAAAGCAATAAACAAATAAAACCAAGGGGATCCTCTGGAAGGCAAGTAGGCTCACCAACTGACTCTGAGTGCTCAACTGGATCAACGAGGTGCTGGATGTTGATCCTGATTACCTGTATCTACATCATAAAATGATGCAAGATAAATGGCATCAATACATTGAAGGTACGAGCATGTGAGGGGAAAACTAAGTATGACATAATGTTGAACTGACTTCAGAAAGAAATACTTACCTCAGCTTTACTCAACTCAGAGATACTCAACTCAATGCAGAAAAAACGACGGTAAAGGTGCAGTTTATATAAAGTATTTAAACAGTAAATAGCAACTCAATGTATTTAAAGAAATACAATAACAACTCAATTTATATATAAAATAATATAACTCTGTGGGAGTTTTTCTAACCGACAAACATCACTATGAGCTAATGTGATGATACAACATCTCGCCCACACTACCAGAACTATCCTATAACTTGCCGGGATATAGGACGCCTCAACTAAGTGGATCCACTAGTGTATGCTAAAAAGCACTAAGGAATCATCTAAAAAGTATGACCCTTTGTACCCACGATGGCTACATGGTTTATGAAGACTTGAGTTATTATGAACTAGTCCCCATATCAGTGCTCAATACTACTCCCATAATACTCATCCCATATGTTTGAAACAAAAACTCTTTCTGTGGTTTGAGATAATTACTCAAAAGCTAACTTAAAGGCTCTTTTGTAAATCAGTGTTTCCTCTCTTGTTTAAATGTGAAAACATTTACTCTTTGCGAATACTTAGTTCCCATATACTATTTTTGAAGAAATGAACTTCATTTATTAGTCTTACTTAACTCAAAATTCAAGTCTTAAAACAAGTTTGAAGTATTTGCAAAAGACTTTTTCAAAAAGACTCTAAGAACTCTCTAGACTTGACTCTTAACTTTCCTTGAATTTGAATCTATGGATTCAAGGATTATGATTTGTGATAGGAAAGATCTCCTGATGTTTAGGAGTGTTTTTTATATAGTTAAACATGAGAAACGATCACGAAATCACTCTCTGAAAGTAAGTCCGCGACGCAGAGATGCATTTTAATATTTGATCGCGAAAATTTATTTTTGAAAAAGAGGAGTCTGCATCCTCTTCACGACACGGAGGTGATTTTTGTGCACTAGGGAGCAAGTCCGCGACGCAGACTTGCGTGCCAAAATTTGCTCGACTTTTTCCTTCTTCGTTTTCTCACCCAATTCGCCTAAATTCAATTCTTTGTCTCAATTCCTCTTTAGATTCAGATACCCAGTATACACGATTCTAATTCAAAACAACTCTAAAATCGACACGATTCCATAAAAAACTCAACAATCCCATCAAATCTCAAGAACTAAAGCAAATTTCAAGAACATAATTCAAGAAACATCATACTTTCAACTTTCTAGAATGAATTTTGCTGAAACAAACATGGTTGGCACGTGGGTGAGCGAACGCAACGCTATAAAAGTCCCACATACATTTTTAGGGATCAACCCTTGTCAAAACGACTTCGATTCCGCAAGAAATCTCCAAGAACGCCTTGACTTTTCTCCTCTTTTCTCCGTTTTTCTCTTCTCTCAAAGCCCTAGCGTATTTCTTAATTGCTTAAACTGGACTAACCCAGTTTAGACCCCAAATAAATTACTAAAAACGAAATAATTTAATTGGGTAATGAAAAGACCATAATACCCTTCTAAAATCCAATTTTGACTTTCCTTATCTAGACAACCCAACTTCAAATGGGCATGTCACCCTTATACGAACTCAAAATTTAGCAAACTCGGCGGCATTGGAAAGATAATTCAAAGATACTTCCTATGGTATCTTGTAGAACACCTAACTAATCCTGAGCTAGGAGTTATGGTTGTTTGAAGTTTACCCAAAACTCAAACTTAACATAACTTAAACAAATTTCCAGATTTTTCATTCTTTCCAAAAATGACTCTTTCTAATTCCAGCTCTTTCACTTAGCGATGTGTTACAATATCTACCCCTTGGGAACATTCGTCCTCAAATGAGATCACTCTAAGTAGACAAAGGGTGTAACATCTAACATTTAGCTCAAACACCCAACAAGCAAAAATGTAAATACAACATGCCAACTTAAAATAAATGCCAAGAAGAGGATTAGTACCTTAATTTGGAACTTCTCCGAATTTGAAGAGATGTGGGTACCTCTTCTTCATATCCTCTTTAGCTTCCCAAGTAGCTTCCTCAACAAACTGATTTCTCCATAGATCATTGACTGATACTACCTCTTTAGTTCTCAACTTGCAAACTTGGCGATCTAGAATTGGAAGATGAATCTCCTCATAAGATAAGCTATCCTTGATACCAATATCTTCGGTAGGTATGATAAGTGAAGGATATCTCATGCACTTCTTCAACATGGAAATATGAAATACCAGATGGACCGCTGCTAACTTTTGTGGTAGCTCTAACACAAGCTACATTGCCAATCCTCTTGGATATTTTGTAATGACCAATATACCGGAGACTAAGCTTCCCCTTATTACCAAATCTCATAACACCCTTCATGGGTGAAACTTTCAAGTATAGCCAATCATCCACTTCAAACTCTAACTCCCTTCTCCTAACATCAGTGTAGGATTTCTCACGACTCTGCGCTGTTTTCAACCTTTCTTAGATAATCTTAAATTTCTCCATAGCTTGATAAACTAAGTCTGGTCCTATCAGCCCAGCTTCACCAACCTTAAACCATCTAATATGAGATCTGCACCTTCTCCCATAAAGAGCTTCATAAGGAGCCATCTGTATTTTAGAATGGTAACTATTGTTATAGGCAAACTCAATGAGAGGTAGGTGATTATCCAAATTACCTTTGAAATGAAACACACAGGTCCTCACCATATCTTCTAAGGTCTGAATAGTGCACTCTGCTTGACCATTTGTCTTAGGATGAAAAGCAGTACTTAGGTTAACCTTTGAACCCAAGCCTTTCTGAAAAGATTCCAGAACTGTGTAGTAAATTGTGTGCCTCTATCGGATATAATCCAAATATGGACTCCATGAAGTTTTACTACTTCTTGAATGTATAACTTGGCATAATCCTCTGCTGAATGAGTAGTCTTTACAGGCAAAAAGTGGGCTGATTTGGTCATTCGATCTACAATCACCCAAATAGAATCATATTGCCTGCGAGACCGTGGCAAACTAGTGATAAAGTTCATATTGATCATCTCCCACTTCCACTCCGGAATCTCTATATTCTAAGCCATACCACCGGTCCTTTGATGCTCTACTTTAACTTGTTGACAATTCGGGCATTTAGAAATGAACTCAACAATACCTTTTTTCATACTATTCCACCGATATACTTCTCTCAAGTCACAATACATCTTTGTGGAACCCAGATGAATGGAATATTTGGAGCTATGAGCTTCCTCCATGATCCTCTCTTGGAGTTCATCCACCCTTGATAAACACAACCTACCTTGATACCTCAATATGCCATCTCCCCCTTGTTCAAAATCCCTTAATTTTTACTTATGAACATTTGCCTTCAATTCAAGCAGAATAGGATCTTGGTCTTATTTTTCTTTCACTTCTAACCCTAATGATGATTCAACCCCATTCATCATCACCACCCCTCTTTCTGTGGAATGAATTAGCCGAACACTCAATCGTGCAAGTCTATTCACATGTTTTACTAATTCTTTCTTCTCTGCCTCAACATGGGCAGTACTACCCATATACAACCTGCTCAAGGAATCAACAACAACATTAGCCTTACCTGGGTGGTAGAGGACACTCATATCATAATACTTGAGTAACTCTAACCACCTCTTCTGTCTGAGATTAAGCTCTTTCTAACTAAAAACATACTGAAGAGTCTTGTGATCGGTGAACACATCCACATGAACACCATAAAGATAATGACGCCATATTTTCAAAGCAAATACTTTGGCAGCCAACTTTAGATCATGGCTTGGGTAATTTCTCTCGTGTACTTTCAATTGTCTGGAGGCATAAGCTTTAGCCTTGGCATTCTGTATTAACACACAACCCAAGCCAACTCTGGACGCATCACAATATACGACAAAACCTTGAGTACCTTTTGGCAATGTTAATACTGGGCAGTAGTCAACCACTTTTTCAATTCCTGAAAGCTTTTCTCACAAGCTTCAGACCATTGAAACTTCACTCTTTTCTGAGTCAACTTGGTCAAAGGGGACGAAATATATGAGTACCTCTCTACGAACCTTCTATCATATCCAGCCAACTCCAATAAACTCCTAATATCAGTTGGAGATGTGGGTCTATGCCAATTCTACACTCCCTATATTTTTTGAGTGTCGACTAAAATCCCATCACCGGAAACAACATGGCCTAAGAATGCCACAGATTCAAGCTAAAATTCACAGTTAGAAAACGTAGCATACAACTCTCTATCCTTTAGAGTTTGGAGAACTATTCTGAGATGGCTAGCATGATCTTCCTTATTCCTCGAATAGAGTAGTATGTCATCGATAAATACAATAACAAATGTCACGACCCGGGAGCACCCCCAAGTCGTAACAAGGCGTACTCGACCCCGAAGGGGTCTTATACAAGACACATAGTCATTCATTGCATTCAATAATGAAAATAGTGCGGAATAATAAAAAAAAATTATTTACATCCACATATTTAAACTTCTTAAAACAACTTTAAAAACACACAGCGGAAGTCTAAGTCTCACATGGCCATCTTAGACACAGTCGCAAAACATAAGTAGGGACACGGCCCCTTACAATCAAAAGAAGTCTATTACATGAACAAAAGAACTTAAAAGTCTTGTCCTCGAATCCATGAGGACATACCAAGTCTTGGAGGAAAGCAATCCAACACTTCAAACTAGCTAGGAGTGATCACTTGCCGGAACCTACACTTATAGAAAATAGAGAAGTATGGAATTAGCACAATTAAGTACTAAGTATGATGACCATGCAAAACATGCTTTAAAAGGGACATTTTGGTTAGAAACCAGGCATTATGCCACTTTTTGAAGTACCATGAATAGTTGCATAAAAGACATACAATACAAGCATAAACATCAAGTAAGTCATAATATTACCTTTAAACAATTTCATCATGAAAACCTTTACCTTGGACCTTCACCTCAAGAACCCTTATGTTATACCTCGTGCAATGTATGAATGGCGTCCCATACCACTATCCATACTAAGGTACCACATTTAGGTCACTTAAAGTAACTTATCATTCATTTCTTTCACCTTTGCACAATATTCATACATAAGAGGTATATCATTAATTAAGACATGACAAGGGAAAATAACTCATAATATAACCCAAGTATAGCATGCATCTCATATTAAACATTCGAGAGCCAACATTCTTTAATAACCTCATTTAGGGCACATTTGTGTCACATACATTAGGATTTAGAGAAACTCACTATGACCCTCTCCAAGCCTACTCGTGCAATGTATAGGTAGCATCCCATACTACTACCTACACTTTGTAGAGCTTATCAAGAAACCATAATAAAATCTCACATGATGGGAAGTAAGCGTTTAACCGACATAGACCATGAGAGCTTGTCATGGAATCCGGTGTCATGAGTCCCCACACCGAAAAGAGGTGGTCTACTTGCCTAAGGAAGACCGGTATATATAGCTTAATGGATCCACTAGCTTCCTATGCGGGCACATAGTTTATGGGATAAGGTAGACGATCATTGAAACTCATGCCTAACTGTCGGGGGAGTTTCCATCTAACCAATTCCGCTCGGTGCTTAGCCTACATTCCCATAGAATAGTTCATTACTTTGACATCATCACACATGAAAGGGTGCCATAAGCCTACCGATTCAAGGTACATTATTTAACACATGAAAGGGTGCCATAAGCCTACCGATTCAAGGTACATTTAGGAAAGCTCATTAACTCCTCTTGAAAGGGTGCCATGGGCCTACCGATTCAAGTCTCATCATTAACCTTTATGGAAAGGTGCCATAGGCCTACCGAATCCAAGGTTCATTACGCATCATTAATGGAAGGGTGCCATTAGCCTACCGATCCAAGGATTCAACAATCAACAATATAATCATTTATACAAGAAAATGACGCATAAGTCTTACCAATTCAAGGTATACTTTATATTGAAGAATCCTTCATATTCTATCATCAACATTCATGAGTGTCAAATTGAGAAATAATCTTTCAATAGCAACACCTTTACGTTCATAACATGATCACATTATCTTCATTGAATTCTCATTCATATAATGTCATGATAACACTCCAATTTCTCATACTATGCCTTTAAGGCCATGGTCACAATACATTTCATAATTAAACACCTCCACCATAAGTGGATCAAACCAAGCAAGAACAATTTTTATCCATAATATGAGATTAAGCTAACTTACCATCCTCCAAAGCCATAATCAACAACACTCAAGTCCCAACCATTTTTCTTACCACAAGAGAATTCATCCATAACTTGCCCATAAGGCCACAATCCTCAATTCATCCATATACCAACAATACACCATAAAATAAGCATGGGTAATGACATACTCCAACAATCTAAAGACATTTAAACAAGTTTGATTTATATACATTCATTATCAAGCAACCCACTTCATAAAGGCATAAACTAGGAATAGAGAGAAATCATGGGTTCTTGAAGAAGTTTCATATAAAATCATCTTAAAATCATAACTACAACTTCAATTCACCAATATAATGACTTTGAAAACATTTTACCCATGAACCCATACCTAGAATAGAAAATAGAAATTTTGTTCTTTGAAGACTTTTGAAACCCTTTTTAATGGACTCCTTGAAGGAAAGATAATCAAGGATCAAGGGTCACCATACCTTTGCTATGATTCCCCAAGAAAATTGATGAAGAAAGCCTTGAATCCAAGCCCTAGCTCCAAGTTCTTCTTCTTCTTAATGGAGGATTGTAGAGAGGGAAATGTTTTTTTAGGGATGGGAATTGGATTATGGTATCTAGGAAATAATATAAGTCCTTTGAAAAAAAGGGTCCAACACTTAGAAATATTTTCAGGCGGGTGAACAGTAATGAACAGTAACATTAGCTACTGGAATTTGCATTTTCTGTCGGACAGACTTTACGAAAATGGGCATAACTTCTTCGTCCGAACTCCGAATGAGGTGAAACGAAGTGCGTTAGATAGCTAACTCAAAGGGCTTTCCATGGATATATTATTGGCCACCAAATAATTTGTGTGCTAGGAGATATGACCCTCCAAAGTAGACCCTCGAAAAAGGCTTCACTTGGAAATTTTGGATTTTGATACGGTTGCTCTAAAATTTGGGTTAGACCCATTTCCCACTCAATTTGACCCCCTAAACAAGAATATGAAGTCGGATTTTTGAAAAACGAAACGGATCTTTTAATATACCGCTAAACAAGTTTCCGGTAACTTCCGAAGCACATTTTTAAGAACTTTTGGGTCAAATTCAAATATAATCATTTCATTAAGTTCTCGACTCCAAACTCACATGTGAGGCTCTAGTTTCACTCTATCATTTTCTGAGTCGTTACAACAAACTTATCTAAATAAAGCTTGAATATTCTATTCATAGGTCCATGAACGCTGCAGGCGCATTAGTTAAACCAAACGACATGACCAGAAACTTATAATGACCATAACGGGTCCTGAAAGCTGTCTTTGGAATATCACATTCCCTTACTCTTAACTGATGGTAGCCAGATTTGAGGTCTATCTTAGAGAAACAAGTGGCACCCTTAATATAATCGAAGAGATCAACAATTCTTAGAAGAGGATACTTATTCTTGATAGTAACCTTGTTCAACTAACGGTAATCTATACACATTCTAAGTGAACCATCCTTCTTCTTCACAAACAAGATCGGAGCGCTCCAAGGTGAGATACTTGGTCGAATAAACCCTTATCAACGAGATCTTTCAGCTGTTCTTTTAACTCTTTCGACTCTGCTAGTGCCATTATATATAGAAGAATAGATATATGACAAGTATCGTGAAAAATATCTATGCCAAAGTCTATTTATCTCTCAGGAGGGACTCTGGGTAGATCATCTGGAAAGACCTCAGGAAACTCACTCACAACAGGAACTGACTCAATAGGAGGTGTCTCAACACTAGAATCATTCACTCGGACTAAGTGATAAACACAACCCTTGGAAACTAAATTTCTCACCTTAAGGTATGAAATGAAACGACCCTTAGGCACTGCTGAACTACTCCTCCACTCAAAGACTAGCTCATTAGGAAATCGGAACTTGACAACTCGAGTTCTACAATCAATGGAGGCATAACAGGCATGAAGCTTGTCCATACCCAGAATTACATCAAAATCAACCATGTCTAACTCAACTAAATCAGCCATGGTGCTCTTCTGATTGACGGAAATGGTACAATCATGATAGACTTGCTTAGCTAGAATAACCTCCTCAATAGGTGTAGAAACACAAAAGGGCTCACAAAGTTTCTCAGGAAGAACATCAAAATTAATTGCAATATAAGGAGTCGCAAAAGATAAGCTTGCTCCTGGGTCTAAGAAAACATAAACATCAAGAGTAAAGACTTTGATCATAGTAGTGACAACATCTAGAGAATTCTCTTGATCTTGACGACTAGTGATCGCATATAGGCGGTTTGCTCATCTGCTAGTACCTGAAGAAGCTCCTTTAGGTGTAGCCCTGTTTGGTGGAGCAATTGGAGAAGATTGGGCTCTATTGCCCCTATTTCCATTTTCCTGCCTGTTCCTTGGACACTCTTTCATGAAGTGACCCTCTTGACCGCACTTGAAACATCTTGTAGAGCCATCACGACAAGCACCTGGGTGGTTCCTACCACACTTAGCACATGTAGGAGTCCAATTACCTCCTTGTGCCCCAATACCCTAAGACTTAGTAGGTCTAGCCCTGAAATTCTGTGAATTCTAACTATTATACTCACCTTTGTTCCTTAGTGCAGGTGCACTAGCAGATAATGGAGCAGGTCCCTTTTGCTTTTGTCGAAAGGATGCCCGGTTGGCGTTACTTTTCTGCTGCCCGGACTTATTACCAGATGTCTTAGCCTTTTTGTTTCTCAACTCTTCTCTATCCCTCAACTTAACCTCCGCAACATGAATCATCAACCTCGCTATGTCCATATCACCTATTAGCATCGCAGTCTTACCTTCCTTAATCGACAGACGAGACAATCCGGCAACAAACAGACTCATCCTACTCCTTATATCTACAACCATCTCCGAAGCATATCGAGAAAGTTGGGTGAACTTCAAACTATACTCATGAACACTCATTGAATCTTGTTTAAGGGTAAGGAATTCTAGTACATTGCCTTCTCTCAGTTCTCGGGGAAAGTAACACCCCAAGAAAGCCTCCTCAAACATAGCCCAACTCATATTCAGTGCACCCTCAACTCTACCATTCTTCCATTGATCGAATCAGATTCTAGCGACACCCTTTAGTTGGTATGCACCTAATCACACTCTTTTAGAGTCGGTGAGACGCATAATCTCAAAAACCTTCTAAAGCTCCTCAATGAAGTTCTCCGGACCCTCAGTAACACTTGAACCTGTGAAGCTTGGAGGATTCATCCTTCAAAACTCGCGGATCCTTGAAGTATCAGCCACTTCCTGTCGAGCCCCTCTTTGTTGCCCAACTTGGTTAGTCACAACTTATCTTAGCATTCAAATTTCTTTCCGAAATGTAGCATTGGTGACCTCTCCTTGGGGTTGCACTTCTGGTTCATTAGGTATCCTTTGCTCCTCAACGTTCCTCCTAGATGGACGAACTTGGACATTTCTTCGTGGAGGCATGATCAACTGCAAGACACGCACAAGCACGATTTAGAAAGAGACTTTATAGAGATGAACTCTACCACACGAAATGAGTATGAAAGAAGTGAGATAGTTCCTAAATGTCGCAGCCTCCTAATTGTAGATGTGGCGTACTTCACACCGATAACTAGGACTATACGGACACGACTTCATAGATTCCCTATGACTCCTGAAGATACCAAGTTTGTCTCGCCCCGAGCCTACACCTTGGGTGGGACTGGCACTCGAGAACCATTGCGGGCCCCAAGCGAACCCTTGGCCTGACTAGACTCTCAGCGAAAAACTTACTCAACAGAAAATGCACTTAAATACAATCTTAAATAAACTGTCTAAATAGATAAACTGAGAATGTTTAGAAAATAACATTCAACTTAGCCAAATGGCAACTCAAGTCTTTAAAATCAAACAACTGAAATATAAGCACTAAAGAACTCATATATAATTGTCTATGAAGCCTCTAGATACTAAGAAGAATGTCGGGAAAACCCATGATCATCCTAACAACTGAAATAACCAAAAGCAATAAAGAAAAATATAACCAAAGGGATCCTCTGGAAGGTAAAGAGGCTCACCAACTGACTCTGAGTGCTCAACTGGATCAACGAAGCGTTGATGTTGATCCTAATTACCTGTATCTGCATCATAAAATAATGCAAGACAAATGACATTAGTACATTGAATGAACGAGCATGTGAGGGGAAAAATAAATATGACATAAACTTGAACTGACTTCTGAAAGAAACACTTCCCTCAACTTTACTCAACTCATGTATACTCAGCTCAATGTATAAATAAACAACGATAAATGTGCAGTTTATATAAAGGATTTAAACAGTAAATAAAAACTCAATGTATTTAAAGAAATACAATAACAACTCAATTTATAAATAAAGTAATATAACTCTGTGGGAGTTTATCTAATCGACAACCATCACTATGAGCTAATGTGATGATACAACGTCTCACCCACGCTACTAGAACTGTCCTATACCTTGTTGGGTATAGAACGCGTCAACTAAGTGGGCCCACAAGTTATGCTAAAAATCACTAAGGAATTGTCTAAAAAGTATGACCCTTTCTACCCACGATGGCTACATGGTTTATGGAGACTTGAGTTATTATGAACTCGTCCCCATATCGGTGCTTAATACTACTCCCAAAATACTCAGCTCATATGTTTAAAACAAAAACTCTTTCTATGGTTTGAGATAATTACTCAAAAACTAGCTTAAAGGCTTTTTTGGAAATCGGTGTTTCCTCTCTTGTTTAAATGTGAAAATATTTTCTCTTTGTGAATACTTAGTTTCCATATAATCTTTTTGAAGAAATGAACTTCATTTGTTACTCTTACTTAACTCAAAACTCAAGTCTTAAAACAAGTTTAAAGCATTTGCAAAAGATTTTTTGAAAGGACTCTAAGAACTCTCTAGACTTGTCTCTTAACATTCCTTGAATTTGAATTTATGGATTCAAGGATTGTGATTTGTGATAGGAAACATCTCGTCATGCTTAAGAGTGTTTTTAGATAGTTAAACAAGAAAAACGATCAAGAAATAACTGTCTGAAAGTAAGTCCACGACGCAGAGATGCATTTAAATATTTAACCTCAAAATTTATTTTTTAAACAGAGGAGTGTGCGTCCTTTCCGCGACGTGGAGGTGATTTTTGTTGAATTGGGGGAGCAAGTGCACGACGCGGACTTGCGTGCCGAAATCTGCTTGACTTTTTCCTTCTTCGTTTTCTCAGCCCAATTTGCCTAAATTCGATTTTTTTTCTCAATTCCTCTTTAGATTCAGATACCTAATATATGTACCCACGATTCTAATTAAAAACAACTCTAAAATCGACACGATTCGATCAAGAACTCAACAATCCTATCAAATATCAGGAACTAAAGCCAAGTTCAAGAAACATCATACTTACAACTTTCTAGAATGAATTTCGCTGAAACAAATATGATTGGTGCATGGGTGAACAAACCCAACGCTATGAAAGTCTCACATACCTCTTCAGGGATCAACCCTTATCGAAACGACTTCAATTCCGTAAGAAATCTCCAAGAACATCTTGACTTTTCTCCTCATTTTTCCTCTTTTCTGTTCTCTCAAAGCCCTAGTGTATTTCTTAATTACTTAAACTGAACTAACTCAGTTTAGACCTCAAATAACTTACTAAAAATGAAATAATTTAATTGGGTAATGAAAATACCATAATACCCTTCTAAAATCCGATTTTGACTTTTCTTATCGAGACAGCCCAACTACAAATGAGTATATCTCCCTCATACAAGTCAAAATTGAGCAAACTTAGCGGCGTTGGAAAGATAATTCAAATATCTTTCCTACGGTATCTTGTAGCACACCTAACTCATCCTGAGCTAGGAGTTATGGTCGTTTGAAGTTGACCCAAAACTCAAACTTAACATAACTTAAACAAATTTCCAGATTTTCATTCTCTCCAAAAGACTCTTTCACATTCCAGCTCTTTCACTTAGCGAGGTATTACAATATCATAATTCTTGGTCATAGAGATTTCAAGAAACTAATTCAATAATCTCAAGAAAGGTTTTCTTGATTGATCTCCTTCAAGCTAAGGTTTCAAGGCTTCTAATCAAGTTCTTTTTCAAGATTCTTCAAGAACCTTGTTCTTCCAGGTATGTAAGGCTATCATAGTGTTGACTACTTTGTCCTTACGCCCTACATCTACTTTCAAATCAGTAAAAGTGAAATCTAGATTCTACCCATAGATTTGAGTATTCTGGAGTTAAGTTGATTTTGAGTACTTGAATTCCCGATTCTTTTGAAATTCTATTCCTAAGTATTGAGTTTCTATATTGCTATTGAGATCCTTGAGTTGATTTGTTCATGTTTGTAATTCAACATGAACCCTATTTTGAGTTATAAATCTTGAGAAGTTTTTTCAAAGCCAATATTTGAGTTTTAAACTGAGTTTTTGAGAAAGTAAAGACGAGTTTTGAGAAAAAGTTTAAAGGTTCTATTTCATAAATAAGTAAGAGTTTCTAATGTTATTTTATTCATATATATACATATACATATGTACCTATGTTAATTATTGTACTAGAAGATAAGTTCATAAGTGCATGTTTTCAAGAAGGTAAACACGTCTCATGTTTTGAAAAGTATTTCAAGTAATACAAGAAGTCCATTATTTTTAATGGGTGAATTGAGCACATAGTTATATTAATTATTTTGGGAGTAGTATCAAGCATCGAGTTAGGTTAGAGTCTTTTATGATTCAGAAGTCCCATAAAACTACATAGTCAAGGTAGGATAGGATAGCATTGATTCTTCATGCGACCCCTCACTACCTTTGAGAAGGCCAATTAGATGGATCCATAGTCACGATATCATCCTATACCTCTGGCAAGGTATAGGGTATGCCCTTACAACATGAGGCGGGACGTTGGATCATTGCTAGGCTCATGGTAATGGTTGTTGGTTAGAGAAACTCCCCACAAGTAAAGTATATTATTTTCATGTTGCTTTCATTTTATATTTTATTATAAAGCTTAAATGGTTTTTACTTCACGCTAATGTATTGATTCAGTTAAATTGCTTTCAGTCAGCCAGTTCAATTATTTGTTTACTCAGCCATATTACATACTCGTACATTCCATGTATTGATGCCATTTGACCTGCATCCTTTTATGATGCAAATACATGTGTTCATGATTATCAACAGACACTTCATTGAGATCACTCTACACTCTAGTTAGCTTTAGTGAGCCTTCTTGTATTCCGGAAGACTTCATAGTTACTTTCCAGTTAGTAGTTTTGAGGTGTCGTAGGTCTTGTCCCAACACTCATCTTTATACAGTAAAGGCTTCATAGATAGACAATTTTGGAGAGTCTTTCAGTTTTAGATATTTTATTTAAAACTTATGTTTCATACTCACTATATTCAACAAAGTTTTGAGATTTGTTAAATTATTTTTAAACGTTTCTTTCAATTTGATGCTTATGTATGCTTGTGTTAGTCTTCCACTTGTAGTCAGCACGAATGAGGGTTCGCTTGGGGACCAAAAATGGTTCTTGAGTGCCGATCACGTCAAGGGTGTAGGCTCGGGTCGTGATATATATATTTATGAGCAATGAACAAACACAATTTATTAATTTTTTATAAAATCTTAGGAGTTATTGTAATATTAGGATTGATATTATACCCTATTATATGGAAGTAAAACCTTATGAGATGAAAGGTTAGATAATTCTTTTTTATCAAACAAAATGTTAACAATAAAATGAAGTAGTAAAACTTAAAATCTAAATGAATTTGAGATTTAAAAAAGAATATTTTAAATTAATTTTATTTTTTAAATATAGTGAAAACATTAGTTTGTAGATCTAATGAATTTTTCTGTAACTGCGGAAAGCGCGGCCAAATTTACTTGTTTAAAAATAACTCTCTTTGCCTCTCTCTCCCCCCTAGGGTTGGCAATGGGGCGGGGCGGGGTGGGTTTAAGGCTATGCGGGGCGAGACGGGACGGGTTTAAGGTTGTGCGGGGCGGGTTGAAGTGAGTGTTTTTAAAAATTAATATGGAGCAGGGCGGGTTGCGGGTATATGTGATTTCATGTGGGTTCAAACTTAATTTTAACTTCTTACATATTATAAGATTGATAGAGAATTATTTATTAAAATAATTTCTTTACATAAACTGTTTTGAATGGTTGAGAAACTAGAAAGAAGAAAAAATTATCTCACTACTTGCATTTAATATTTTGTTATTACATCAAATGTAACCAATTCAAATCTACTCAAAAAAATGCTGCTGAGATATCTAAAAGAGTTATAAAACATTGTAATGTTAAAATAATGTTATAACATGTTAATTTTAGCGACTAACAACTAACAAAATTTTAATTTCTTAAGTTGAAAACTTATTGAGCCTATTATTTGAAATGCTTTTTCCATATTATGTGGGATGGGGCAGGTTTTTGCGGGGTGGGATGGGGCTGGTTGAAAACAACAAAATATGTTATTTGGCAGAGCGGGGCGGGTTGAGATCTTAGCGGGTTTGCCCCACAACTGCCCTGCTCCAATGCCATCCCTACTCCCCCCTCCTCCTTTTGGTTCTTTGAGTTTCTTTTTATTATATGTTAGTTTTTAACTTCTAGTTTTACACTAAAAGAGTTGAATATCAAAGATATATTTTTATGGAGTAAAATATTCTCAAGGCAATATTTTTGACATGGCTCAAACTATGTGAATTCTTTAATTCAAATTTTATATGGACCAAACTCAATAACCTTTACATGTCTATATTTGCTGGATTATAAGTATTTTATTAAAAAAGTTTTTCTAATTTTGGAAAACTCAAAAATCATGTTAAAGTAAGCAACTAGTGTCCGATTTTGTATTTATCGAGAAAATTTCTTCTTCATTTGCAGGGTAAAACTTATCAAATAGGAATTCTTATTTATTCTTTCATACCCTTGTAGCAATATAGATCAAAAGTAACAATAAACTTTGCAAATCCAAATATTGTTCAATCTCCGAACAATTATTAAGTAGCTATCCAAAACTTTGCAGTTTAAAAATACAAAATATTAATGTGTATCATCACTAACATTTTTGAAAAAGTATAGATTCGATATTGACTCAAATATCACATAGATATAGAAAAGAAAAAAAAAAGATGAAAAGATATATTAATGCGGCTGAAAATTTCGAAAACCAATTTAATTTCAACAATAGTAAATAAAGTTTAGGTGTTATTCGTAGTTATTTACACCTGAACTCACCCTAGGGCCCAAGACAATTTTTTTTAAAAAAAAGTTTCACGATTTTTAAATTTAATACATAATATATCTATTACAAATATATTTATCATGCGATTGAGTAGGTTTTTTTATAAAATTAAAATTATACGCTAATTATTCAATAATAGTATAAATTTATATAGAAATGTATGATTTTATTGAAAGACATAATAATCTATGTGACAATGCTCGATTTGATTAATTTTTAAAGAATTATGAACACCCTTAGTTAAACATATGTAACGACCCGTAAGGTCGATTTGAACACTAGATCTATTTCTTTCATAAAAGAATCTCCCCAAAAATTTGAAATGAGAATTGTGAACTATTTGTTTCACTATGGTTATTTAGTTGATGGGTATTTATTAAAGGGAAAAAGGTCAAATATACCCTTAAATTTTGAAAAATGATATGCATTTACCTTTATTATACTTTAAGGTTATATATGACCTTACTGCCATACTTTTAAGACATATATATCCTTAGATCAAACGGAAAAACATGTGACATCATCTCAAATGTTTTCCCTTTTAATTTTATTTTTTATCCAAATTAATTATTTATAATCCATTCACTGCCTTTGCTGCCTTAGCTTCAAAGAGACGTCCGCTTCAGCTTCCGGTTCTCTCCATTGTTGACCTCAAGGCTTCCAATTATCTCCATTGATCAACAAATCAAGCTCCTTCATATATCCTTCGAGTTCTCTCCATCCAATTTCAAGTTCGCTTGAAGAAACCCCTAAATTTTACTTAACAAAATTTGCAACCACTATTATTGGAACAAAAGTAATTCAAAAAATTAAGTTGATTTGATTCGAATTTTATTACAATAAATAATTTCTAGATCTCCGATCAATAGCGAAGGAATTTAACGTCCCGTCAATGAATTTTTCTAACTAGAAAAAGAGATGAATAAGCGGATCATAGAGCTAAGTTGAATAATACCTGGACCTTCTTCGTCAGAGACTGAGTTAATATACAATCCCACTTTTTCCGGAAATACTCAAAATCTACGGCAACGTCAATTTCCGACGACGTCGTTTCAACCACCAAAGTCGTATAACGCTGAATGTCCTTCGATGTAGGATCTATTGTTGCTTTCACTCTACAATTCGCGTCCACCAACATCGGCGGCGGTGGCCCACCAGATTTTGAAGGCAAGCTGTCGTTGGTGGAGGAACTTGGGATAAACACAAAACGAATCTACCAAAAGATGTTATCGATGGTGAATCTGCTCGCGTAAAAGCATGTTTCATCTTCTTCATGGCGTACTGTCGGGTTGTCCATATTCTTCATGGCATACTTGCCGTAAAGCTTCATTTTGAAGGGATGGATAATTGGGACTAAAACAATTATTTTTGGGTAAAAAATAAAATAAAATAGGATAAATGTTTGAGATGATGCCACGTGTAGTAACTTTGATCTAGGGACCTATATGGCCAAAAAGTACAATGATAAGGGCATATACAACCGTAAAATATAACAAGGGTATATACATATTATTTTTAAGAGTTTAGGGGTATATTTCACCTTTTTTCCTTTTTTAATAATTAATTTTTATTATTTGGTGGTTAATGGGCTAAGTCCATAATCATTTAGGAGGAACTTTTGCAAATAGTCACTATAATAAATTTAATTATGTTCCATGACTATAGTTTGCATATTTACGGGTTGTAGCTACAGTTTAAGTTGTCTTGTTTGTATAATTCACAGATTTGTATAATTTGCAGGTTTATATAATTTGCGGGTACATTTATATAACTCAATTATTTTTGTATAAACTCGAAATAATGATTTTATACAATTACGAACATCAGAAGTGTAAAAAGTTATGCAAATTATATTATACAAATTTCGAATTATACAAAAGTTATACAAATTATATTATACGAATTCTGAATTATACAAACGTGCAAATTATACAAAACTAAATTGAGTCGCGTAATTATAGCTAAAAGTAGATTGCGAATTGTAATTAAGACAATTAACTAATATATGTTTGCTTATACGCGTAAGTTTCCTATCATTTAATTCCGTTACCACATGGCTCATGGGAAGAAAGAAATTAGTGGGATTTAGTATTTATTTAATTATTAGTTGATAAATATTTACCCTAAATAATTAAGAGATTAGAAAAGCAGACGTATAGTACATCGATAACCTAAGCGGCAAGTACAATTGCTTTAGGTAAGAAACAAAACGAATATATTTCAAATCTAATCTCATTTCTAAGTTTTAGTTTCTAGGTTATACATCAAATTAATATTATATTATTGGGAGGAAGTTTAGATGATTATGGGTGTAGTATACGCTGCACGTGAATTTGGATTGCAAAAGATAATAAAATTGAAAAAGAAATCCTCATATGCAATGTGGGTGATATAAATTGATGGGTTAAGTAGAAGTAAGGAATTGATGGTAAGTGATGATTAAGGTCTTTGTAGTTGAAGTAACAGGAGAGATAAAAATGCATCTGTATTAAGGAGGTTTTCCAGACTTTGGTTTTAGTTAATGGTTCGTAAGTGGCTAATTCTCTTATTATTATCACATTATATTTTATGTTTTGATAAATTGGTATAGATAATTAAATATTAGGTGTATTGTATTATATGAATACCATTAAAATTATGATAATTGGAGGAATTGATAATTAATTCTAGGTTTGAAATTTATGAAACATGAGATTTGATATATTAATTGGTATCAAGATTTAGGAATTGATTATCGATTTGAGTGAGTTTTTGAGTCAAGGATTGATATAATATGAGTGTCTACGGACTCAATTGCTCATGATTAATAAATACTTGATAGATTGGAAACCTTATGACGCATTGAGGAAATGAAAGACATTGGGGAATTAGCTTGCTTGACTTCGGTTTTTCGGTGAAAGTAGGTTATGGTTTGTTCTATATATGTAACACCCCGTATCCGAAACGGACCAAAAAAATGCAGATTTTGAGAAGTTGCAGGTGCAACTTACGGTCACCATCCACGGACCGTAGGTCAGACCACGGCCCGTGCTGGTGGTCCGTGGTTCGCCACTGCAACCCCTCCCAGCCAGCTCAGAAAAAAATTGGCTAAGTCTCGACCCACGGATAGACCCACGGTCCGTAGATCAGACCACGGTCCGTGGTCTGTGTCCGTGGATCAAGACCTCCTTTACCCAGCCTCTGACATGAACTACGGTTGACCAGCACGGACCGTCGTTCGATCCACGGTCCGTAGGTCTGACCGTAGATCGAAGGTTAGCAGGCAGTTAGATGAAAATTCTGATGGGTCAACTTCAGATGGTCATAACTTTTAGCACAAATTGAATTATGTGTCCCATGACCTATGGTTAGATAGATAATTGAATTATCTTTCCAACTCCACCAAGTTTGCTAAATTCCGACCTCCGAGTAAAACGTTATAGCCATTTTAGTGATGCCCTGTCGGGCAGACTTGACCTCGGACCCAATCGACGGACCGTCGATTGATTGACGGACCGTCAGTCCATTCCGTCGATCACTCCGACAACAGTTAATTCAGGGGTCTTTTGGTCTTTTCCTATTTCGTTTAACCCCTAAGATACGTCGTTTAGACCCTAAATCATGAGGTTTTAATCAGTGTAAGCCTAGAAACATAACTAGAACTTACCTAAGTCAAATTCATTAATCAAAACTTAGAAAATTAGAAGCAAGAGAGGAGAAAAAGGTCAAGAACCCTAGTTCAAGAATACAACAAGTTTCCTTCAGTTCCAGCCCCAAAATCGAAAGATTTCTCCGTGGAATTCGTCATCAGGTATGTGGGATTTCACTAGTGGGTTCCTTTCGCCCATTAGGTCCCTAGAATTCAGTCAGATTCTTGATTCCATGATTATGAACAGACCTAGGGTTTCTAGAATTTTGACAGATCCTCATGAATTAAATATTTAATGTTCCAAATCAGATTATCATGTTATTGCTCAGTTTATCGCATAAATTTCAGAACCCTAGCTATGTATTTCATTAGTTCTTGAATTACACATGCTAGGTCAGATATTTCAGTTATTCAGATATACATGCTCTAGTTTTATGCCACATTATCAGTATATTTCAGCATAAACCCTATTTTGAGTTATAAATCATGAGAAGCTTTTCTTTAAGACAACACTTGAGTTTTAAACTGAGTTTTTGAGAAAGTTAAGATGAGTTTTGAGAAAGAGCTTCTAAAAGATGATTAGTATGACAATTGAGTAGGTCATCAATGTATGAATAGTATGGTATCTAGATATACCATAAATGTTTATGCAGTATGACTTCCCAAGTCATCAATGATCATAGTATAATATGATGTTGAATTGTTTTCTAAAAATGAGTTTTCAAGTATGAGTATCTACATGTCAGTATTTTGAGCTATTTAGTATTCCAGTCAAAATATATTCAGTTATACATGCCTCAGTTTATGAATGCATCATTATCAAATTAATTGTTGCATTCTCAGTTTGCATTTTCAGTTTCGAGCTATCCAGTATTTACAGAAATTCAGTCATAACCAGTTAACCACTTAATTCATTGGGAGTAGCATAATACCGAGTTGGACTAGGGTTTCAGCGTACCCATATAGTCCCAGAATTACGAGTCACGTAGGTGTAAGTCCCCTCTGTGGGCAACATCAGTTTAGTGATCACGCCAGCATGCCTCTATACCTCTGGCAGGGTATATTGGGTCCTCTCGATGGGGCGTATACATCAGACTCCACATTTAGCTCATGTGGTTTTATGTCGGTTATTAGTTGCTTCCACAGTTCAGTCAGACTCTATTGCATTGACCACATTTACAGTTTATTCAGTATTCAGTCAGCATGTTATAAATTGGTCATTGCATTCAGTTAACTCAGTATTCAGTATCTATATCATGTTCAGATTATTTCATTGCTTTATTGTTTTGTTCAGTTATATGTTCTTTCAGCTTTACTCTATCCTGCCTGCTTAGTACCTTTCAAGTACTGACGCATACGTGCGCTACATCTTCTCGTGATGTAGGTTCAGGTTCTCAGTATCCAGATCACGCTTAGATCGGTTCTCGATCTTCAGTTCAGCATCATCAGTGGTGAGTCCTCATTCTTCGAGGACTAGTGACATGTTTATCTTTATCGCTTTTAGTCTTTAGTTTCAGTTTTGCTAGATCTAGTTGAGGCATGTCCCAACATTTCTAGTCAGTTTAGAGGCTTATTTCAGACATAGTTAGATTCAACTTAGTATTTTGAATTTGATATTTGTTTTGTATTAAACTCTCAGATTTGATATATTCAGTTATAGTATATGGGTATTCCCCATCTTTTCAGATTTATTTATGAATTAGCTTCCGCATCAGTTTATTTTCTTTAGTATGCTCATGATCATGCCAGCAGGGTTAGCTTGAGATCACTTGTGGTCCTAGGTCCCGTGTCCGCGTCTCAGGGGTAGCTCGGGGCGTGACAAACTTGGTATCAGAGCATTAGGTTTAAGTGTCCTAGGATGTCTGAAAAGTTGCACTAAGTAGAGTCCTTTTCATGGGTGTGAAGTGCACCACATCTAATGAGAGAGAGGCTATGAAGTCTTTTAGGAAAACTTCACTTTCTTGATATTCTATCATGCGTTGGTATGATCTCCTTTCTAATCCATCGTTATGTGCTTAAGATCATGCCTCCCCATAGAGCTAATGCCACGAATGCGAATGCTAGGAATGCTAACGCAATTCCTCTAGTCGCAGACCATGAGGTTAAGAATGAAGAGTTTCAGAATGCGATCCAACTTTTGGCTCAGAGTATGACCAACCAGAACAATCAGCGGGTTCCAGTTCAGGCAAATGCCAATGATGGATCAGTGGCAGCTAGAGTTGAGATTTTGTTAGGATGAATCTACCAGAGTTTTAAGGGTCACAAGGTTGTGAGGACCCACAGAACTTCATTGATGAGGTTAGGAAAATCTTTATAGTGATGCAAGTGATTGGTAATGGTAGGGTTAAGTTGGCATCCTACCAGCGTAAGGATGTGGCTCACATATGGTACACTCAATGGAAAGACAACATGGGCTACTTTTTCTTTTGTAAGTCCCTTTATAGCAGTAATCTTAAATGTCAGTCTAGAAACTTTCTCAGAACCCTTCTTAGTCTCTACTCCAGTCGGTGACCCAGTTATAGCTAGACGGGTATACAGAAATTGCCCTGTCACAGTCTCTCAGAAAGTCACCTCAGCAGATCTTGTAGAGTTAGAAATGGTAGACTTCGATGTCATTCTAGGTATGGATTGGTTATATTCATGTTATGCCTCAGTTGATTGTAGAACTAGGATTGTTCGTTTTCAGTTTCCCCAGACGAACCAATTCTAGAATGGAAGGGTAGTAGCTTAGCGCCTATGGGTCGATTCATTTCTTACCTTAAGGCCAGAAAGATAATCTCTAAGGGTTATCTCTATCATCTAGTTTGGGTTAAGGATTCTAGTTCCGAATCCCCAACTCTTGAGTCAGTTCCTGTAGTCAGTGAGTTTCCAAAAGTGTTTCCAGAAGATCTTCCTGGAGTTCCTCCCGAAAGGGAAATAGACTTTGGAATTGATCTCCTTCCAGATACCCAGCCTATCTCTATCCTTCCTTACAGAATGGCTCCAGCTGAGCTTAAGGAATTGAAAGAGCAATTGAAAGACCTTCTAGATAAGGGCTTCATTAGACCTAGTATTTCACCATGGGGTGCACCAGTATTGTTCGTAAAGAAGAAAGATGGTTCTCTCAGAATGTACATTGACTATAGGCAGTTGAACAAGGTCACAATCAAGAATAAGTATCCTATCCCCATGATTGATGACTTGTTCGACCAACTTCAGGGTGCTAGTCATTTCTCAAAGATAGACCTCAGATCAGGTTATCATCAGCTTAGAGTCAGAGATAGTGACATTCCGAAGACAGCCTTCAGAACTCGGTATGGTCATTACGAATTTGTAGTCATGTCATTTGGACTAACCAATGCTCCTGCAACTTTTATGGATTTGATGAACAGAGTGTTCAAGCAGTACTTGAACTTGTTCGTTATCATCTTTATTGATGATATCCTCATTTACTCTAGGAATGAGGAAGAACATGCAGGTCATTTGAGAGTTGTTTTGCAAACTCTCAAAGATCACCAGTTATTTGCAAAATTTAACAAGTGCGAGTTTTGGTTACAATCAGTTGCCTTCCTTGGGCATATTGTGTCTAGTGAAGGAATTCAAGTAGATTCCCAGAAAAGATAGAAGCAGTGAAACAATGGCCCAGACCTACCTTTGCTATAGATATTAGAAGTTTCTTGGGTCTAGCAGGCTATTACAGACGGTTTGTGGAAGGATTTTCATCCATAGCCTCTCCATTGACTAAGTTAACTCAGAAAAAGGTTAAGTTCCAATGGTCAGATGATTGTGAGAAAAGCTTTGCAGAACTGAAAACTAGGTTGACTACAACTCCTGTCTTGACTCTACCAGAGGGTTCAGATGGTTATGTGATCTATTGTGATGCATCCAGAGTCGGCCTAGGTTGTGTGTTGATGCAGCGAGGTAAGGTTATAGCTTATGCTTCTAGACAGCTTAAGGTACATGAGAAGAATTATCCAACTCATGACCTCGAGCTAGCAGCAGTGGTGTTTGCACTTAAGATTTGGAGACACTACTTGTATGGTGTTCATGTAGATGTGTTCACAGACCATAAAAGCCTCCAGTATGTATTCACCCAAAAAGAGTTGAATCTTCGCCAGAGAAGATGGCTTGAGTTCCTCAAAGATTATGATATGAGTGTGCATTACCATCCGGGTAAGGCGAATGTAGTAGCAGATGCTCTTAGCAGATTATCCATGGGGAGTGTATCACATGTTGTGGAAGAAATGAGAGAGCTAGCAAAGGATGTTCACAGACTTGCTCTCCTAGGAGTTCGTCTTATGAGCATATCAGATGGCGGTGTAACAGTTCAGAATGGGGCAGAATCTTCTTTGGTAGTAAAGGCTAAGGAAATGCAAGATAGTGATCCAATCTTGCTTGAACTTAAGGGTGCAGTCCACAATCAGAGAGTGGAGGTTTTCTCCCAAGGGGGAGATGGTGTACTTCGCTATCAAGGTAGATTGTGTGTTCCTGATGTGGGTGAATTGAGACAACATATTCTCGCAGAAGCCCACAATTCCAGATATTCTATTCATCCAGGCGCCACTAAGATGTACCGTGATCTACGGGAAGTCTATTGGTGGAATGGTATGAAAAGAGATATAGCAGACTTTGTGGCTAAGTGCCCCAATTGCCAGCAAGTAAAGGTAGAACATCAGAAACCAGGAGGTATGACTCAAGAGATTGACATTCCTACTTGGAAGTGGGAAGTGATCAACATGGATTTCATCACAGGTTTACCTCGTACTCGCAGACAACATGACTCCATTTGGGTGATTGTTGATAGGGTTACTAAGTCTTCTCGCTTTTTGGCGGTCAAGACTACAAATTCGGCGGAGGATTATGCCAAGCTTTACATTAATGAGATTGTGAGGTTGCATGGAGTTCCTTTGTCTATCATCTCAGATAGAGGTCCTCAGTTTACATCTCATTTCTGGAAGTCATTTCAGAAAGGTCTTGGTACTCAGGTTAATCTTAGCACAACATTTCATTCGCAGACGGATGGTCAAGCAGAGCGTACTATTCAGACCTTAGAGGACATGTTGAGAGCTTGTGTGATCGACTTCAAGGGTAGTTGGGATGATCACCTTCCTCTAATAGAGTTCGCCTACAACAATAACTACCATTCCAACATTCAGATGGCCCCTTATGAGGCATTGTATGGGCGTAGATGTAGATCTCCAATTGGTTGGTTTGAAGTAGGTGAAGCAGCCTTGATAGGACCAGATTCAGTCCTTGATGCTATGGAGAAAGTGCAACTCTTTAGAGATAGACTCAAGACTGCTCAGAGTCGCCAGAAATCTTATGCAGATGTGAGAAGAAGGGAACTAGAGTTCCAAGTTGATGATTGGGTTTTCCTGAAAGTGTCACCTATGAAAGGGGGTGATGAGATTTGGCAAGAAAGGGAAGCTCAGTCCCAGATATGTAGGCCCTTACCGGATCTTGAAAAGGATTGGTAAAGTGGCTTATGAGTTAGAGTTACCACCAGACTTAGCAGCAGTGCATCCAGTCTTTCACATTTCTCTTTTGAAGAAGTGTGTGGGTGATCCAGCATCCATAGTGCCATTAGAGAGTGTGGCCGTGAAAGATAGTCTTTCTTATGAGGATGTACCAGTTGAGATTCTCGATCGTCAGGTTAGAAGGTTAAGAAATAAAGAAGTCGCTTCAGTCAAGGTTTTGTGGAGGAGTCAGTCAGTAGAGGGAGCTACTTGGGAAGCAGAAGCAACCATGACGTCCAAGTATCCTCACCTCTTTCCTTCCGATTCCATTCCAGCTTGAGGTAATAGTTCCTCATCAATTTTTCAGTCATTTATGCGAAAATTCAGTCTTAGAATCACGTTCCTTAAGTTTGTACTTGTATTTTCAGCATATTTGCATGTCCTTGGAACTCAGTTCAATCAGAAATTCAGTTCTCAATGTTTAGTAGTAGGGATTGTAGCCCCCTCCCTCTATTTCAGCTAGTTTAGTCTTCATTCGAGGACGAATGGTCCCAAGGGGGAGATAATGTAACACCCCGTATCCGAAACAGACCAAAAAAATGCAGATTTTGAGAAGTTGCAGGTGTAACTTACGGTCACCATCCACGGATCGTAGGTCTAACCACGGCCCGTGCTGGTGGTCCATGGTTCGCCACTGCAACCCCTCCCAGCTAGCTCAGAAAAAAATTGGCTAAGTCTCGACCCACGGTCTGTAGATCAGACCACTGTCAGTGGTCTGTGTCCGTAGATCAAGACCTCCTTTACCCAGCCTCTGACATGAACTACGGTTGACCAGCACAAACCGTCGTTCGATCCACGGTCCGTAGGTTTGACCGTAGATCAAAGGTTAGCAGGCAGTTAGCTGAAAATTCTGATGGGTCAACTTCAGATGGTCATAACTTTTAGCACAAATTGAATTATGTGTCCCATGATCTATGGTTACATAGATAATTTAAATATCTTTCCAAAGCCACCGAGTTTGCTAAATTCCAACCTCCGAGTAAAATGTTATTCCCATTTTAGTGAAGCCCTGTCGGGCAGACTCGACCTACGGACCCAATCGACGGACCGTCGATTGATTGGCGGACCGTCAGTCCATTTCGCCGATCACTCCGACAACAGTTAATTCAGGGGTCTTTTGGTCTTTTCCTATTTCGTTTAACCCCTAAGATACGTCGTTTAGACCCTAAATCATGAGGTTTTAATCAGTGTAAGCCTAGAAACATAACTAGAACTTCCCTAAGTCAAATTCATTAATCAAAACTAAGAAAATTAGAAGCATGAGAGGAGAAAAAGGTCAAGAACCCTAGTTCAAGAACGCAGCAAGTTTCCTTCAGTTCCAGCCCAGAAATCGAAAGATTTCTCTGTGGAATTCGTCACTAGGTATGTGGGATTTCACTAGTGGGTTCCTTTCGCCCATTAGGTCCCTAGAATTCAGTCAGATTCTTGATTCCATGATTATGAACAGATCTAGGGTTTCTAGAATTTCGACAGATCATCATGAATTAGTTATTTAATGTTCCAAATCAGATTATCATGTTATTGCTCAGTTTATCGCATAAATTTCAAAACCCTAGCTATGTATTTCATTAGTTCTTGAATTACACATGCTAGGTCAGATATTTCAGTTATTCAGATATACATGCTCCAGTTTTATGCCACATTATTAGTATATTTCAGCATAAACCCTATTTTGAGTTATAAATCATGAGAAGCTTTTCTTTAAGACAACGCTTGAGTTTTAAACTGAGTTTTTGAGAAAGTTAAGATGAGTTTTGAGAAAGAGCTTCTAAAAGATGATTAGTATGACAATTGAGTAGGTCATCAATGTATGAATAGTATGGTATCTAGATATACCATAAATGTTTATGCAGTATGACTTCCCAAGTCATCAATGATCATAGTATAATATGATGTTGAATTGTTTTCTAAAAATGAGTTTTCAAGTATGAGTATCTACATGTCAGTATTTTGAGCTATTCAGTATTCCAGTCAAAATATATTCAGTTATACATGCCTCAGTTTATGAATGCATCATTATTAGATTAATTGTTGCATTCTCAGTTTGCATGTTCAGTTTCGAGCTATCCAGTATTTACAGAAATTCAGTCATAACCAGTTAACCACTTAATTCATTGGGAGTAGCATAATACCGAGTTGGACTAGGGTTTCAGCGTACCCATATAGTCCCAAAATTACGAGCCACGTAGGTGTAAGTCCCCTCTGTGGGCAACATCAGTTTAGTGATCACGCCAGCATGCCTCTATACCTTTGGCAGGGTATATTGGGTCCTCTCGATGGGGCGTATACATCAGACTCCACATTTAGCTCATGTGGTTTTATGTCGGTTATTGGTTGCTTCCACAGTTCAGTCAGACTCTATTGCATTGACCACATTTACAGTTTATTCAGTATTCAGTCAGCATGTTATAAATTGGTCATTGCATTTAGTTAACTCAGTATTCAGTATCTATATCATGTTCAGATTATTTCATTGCTTTATTGTTTTGTTCAGTTATATGTTTTTTCAGCTTTACTCTATCCTGCCTGCTTAGTACCTTTCAAGTACTGACGCATACGTGCGCTACATCTTCTCGTGATGTAGGTTCAGGTTCTCAGTATCCAGATCACGCTTAGATCGGTTCTCGATCTTCAGTTCAGCAGCATCAATGGTGAGTCCTCATTCTTCGAGGACTAGTGACATGTTTATCTTTATCGCTTTTAGTCTTTAGTTTCAGTTTTGCTAGATCTAGTTGAGGCATGTCCCAACATTTCTAGTCAGTTTAGAGGCTTATTTCAGACATAGTTAGATTCAACTTAGTATTTTGAGTTTGATATTTGTTTTGTATTAAACTCTCAGATTTGATATATTCAGTTATAGTATATGGGTATTCCCCATCTTTTCAGATTTATTTATGAATTAGCTTCCGCATCAGTTTATTTTCTTTAGTATGCTCATGATCATGCCAACAGGGTTAGCTTGGGATCACTTGTGGTCCTAGGTCCCGTGTCCGCGTCTCGGGGGTAGCTTGGGGTGTGACAATATAATAGCGAGACTCTCAATAGTGATTGATAGTCATTGAGTTATGTTGTGATATTTCCTATGTACATAGTCATTGTGGTTTGGATGATTCACATGTTATTTCGATTGCAAGACCGTGGAATCCATAATCTTAAACTTGCTCTATCAAAGTGATGCCTTGAATAAAGAAGTCTTAATGCAATATTGTTCATGAAGTGGAAAGTGATGATAATGAATGATGAATTAACTATATTGTTGGATCAGATACCACGAACCGACACAATATATTTGGATAGTTGCCATGAGCCGACACGATATATTTTGATCGAATGCCACAAGCCAACACGATATTATTGGATCAGATGTCACGTTCTGACATGATAACATTAAAGAGAAACATAATAAAATAACTTAATGTACTCAATCTCAAAGATCACATTTTCCAAAAGAGGGTGGTGTGGAGGCATGTGTCCTCATGTGTGTTCTTGATAATGTGACTGATTACATACTTTCGTCGTTGTTGTTGCCACTTGTTCATGTTGTTTGTTGCTTGCCACCTACTAAGTGCTATAGTTGATTTCATGTTATTAATTTATGCATATTATTTTCTATTTTTTGAGTCGACCGATGATATCTACTCAGTACATGTTGTCCGGTATTGTCCCCTACTTGTATTTTCTTTCGTTTTCCTTTGGTAGAGTGCATCGCTTGTATTAGCGGCTTCGAATAGCCCTCAACTCTAGGTAGTCTCCAAAAGTTCATGTTCCAGGGTGAGCTATTCATTTTTAGCTCGTGTTGGATTCTCCTGATCATGGCATGGTGTCCTTATTTTTCAGATACAAACTATTTTATTTATTTATTATGGTATCTTTGATACTCTTAGACTTGGTATTTTGGGATTAAAATTTCTTAATGTGATGACTTTCAGGTTTTACGCATAATATGTAATAGGCACTAGTGGATTTTTGTTTCTTACATTAGTAAGATTTGAGCTTTCGCATTATTATTGTACTTCATAAGTTGAGTAACTGACATAAGTTAAGGTTTGCATTAGTTGGTTCGCCCACCTAGAAGATTAAGTGTAAGTGTCATTCATGACTCTTTTTGGATCGTGACAAACTTGGTATTAGAGCTTTAGATTCGGTGATCTCATCACACAAAGACAAATCTAGTAGAATCTTGTGGAACGATATGGGGACACATTTTCTTTTATTTGGGAGGCTATAAGACTTTAGGAAAAGTAATTCCTTTGTTTCTTTCATACTATTACTTGAATCTAATTAGTATCTAGCTGATAGTAATTTGTATCTGACCTTTTTCACTCTATTTCACATATGATTAATATTAGAGCAATATAAGTGGAAACACCAACACCAGCAAAAGGGGATGTGTCCTTGGAAATATGCATATTTTCCCAATTGACTACAAGGAATGAAATGACTAGTGACCAACATGATCTCTTTATTATGTTCTTAAGTTGAAACCCCAAGTCTTCAAGAGTACTGAATCTGAAGATGCTTATTATTTCCTTGTTGATTATCATGTGTTGTTTCACAAAATGGATATAGTAGAGCGATTTGGTGTTGAATTTATGACATACTTGTTCCAGAGAGACATTAAAATGTGGTAAGGGTCTCATGTTGAGTAACGACCAGCATAGGGACTACCTATAACTTGGGCAACATTTTCTAGCTTCTTCATGAAGAAGTATATCCCCCGGACTTTGAGGGATAAGATGAGATATGAGTTCCTGAATTTAGAGCAAGGGAAGAGGTCTGTTGTAGTCTATGAGGACAAATTTTATATTTTATCCAAGTATGATACTCAGCCTTGCTTTAGTCCGAAAGAGAGGATTCACCGCTTTAGGAAGGAATTGCGGTCAGATTTGCATATTCCAGCTTTATAGGTGGCTGCTTCTGCAAAATCTTTCAGAAATTGTTTATTTTGTGATACATGTAGAGGGAGTGAATCCATATAAATCCACCAAGCTAACAACGTTCAAGAAGTTTCGTAAGTGAGATGATTATAGTATTTGTACTCTTGTTAGTGAGTCTGTGCTAATTGAGAAGGTGTATAGGTCTGGCCTTATGGAATTTGTGGAGAGTAGAACTTATGTAGATTTTATTATTCTGGATATGGTTGACTTTGATGTAAGTATGACTTGGCTTTCTCCCAATTTTGCTATCTTAGATTGCAATGCTAAGATTGTGACCTCGGCCAAGCCTGGGATAGGTCAGCTGGTGTGGGAGGGTGACTACATTCCCACCCAGTTCGGATTACATCATTTCTTTGTGCTAAGAGGTTTGTGAGTTAGGGTTGTTCAGCTTTCTTGACACATCTAAGGAATGATACTTCTAAAGTACCTTCTACTGAGTCTTTATCAATAGTGCGTGAGTTTGTGGATGTTTTCCCTGTAGACCTGCCTAATATGACACAAGAAAGGAATATTGATTTTTGTATTGACATGGAGCCGGTGACTCGCTCCATTTCTATTCCACCTTGTAGAATGGTCCCAGATGAGTTCAGCGAGTTGAAAGCCCAACTTCAGAAGTTGTTACGTAAAATTTTTATTAGAGCGGGTGCCTTTCCTTGGGGTGCTCCAATTTCTTTATGAAGAAGAAGGTTGGTAGTTTTCGGATGTGCATAAACTACATGCAATTGAATAAGGTGAATATTAAGAACAAGTATCCCATTCCTTGCATTGATGACTTGTTGTATCAGCTAGAAGGTGCTTGTGTTTTCTCTAAAATTGATTTTAGGCATAGTTATCATTCAACCAAAAATGCCGGCAACGGATGTGCCAAAAACTTCTTTGCGAACAAGGTATGGGCATTATGAGTTCTTAGTAATGTCTTTTGGACTTACGAATTCCCCTGCTGCTTTCATGAGCCCGTTGAATGGAATTTTTTAAGACATATCTGGATATATTTTTATTGTATTTATGGAAGATGTATTGATCTATTGAAAGAGCAGGAAAGAACATGAAGAACATTTGACAATTGTATTGGGTTTGTTAAGGGAGAAGAGACTGTATGCAAAATTCTCCAAGTATGAGTTATGGCTCGATTCATTGTCCTTCTTAGGATACATGGTTTCTAAGGATGGAGTGATGGTGGATCCCCAAAAGATTGAAGTAGTGAGGAGTTGGTCAAGGCCCACAAATGTTTCTGATGTAAGGAGCTTTATTGGTTTAGCTAGCTACTAACGACAGTTTGTCAAGGGATTTTATTCCATTGCTTCTTAACTGACCAATTTGACAAAGTAGAATATTCCATTTGTATTATTGGATGAGTGTGAAGAAAATATTGTGAAACTCAAGACCTTGTTGACTACTGCACCAATCCTTACCTTTCCTGTGGAAGGTAAGAATTTCATTGTTTGTTGTGATGCATCTTATTCTGGTTTAGCTGCATTGCTAATGCAAGAGAGGAATGTAATTGCCAATGCTTCAAGGAACTTGAAAGTGCATGAACCTAACTACCCCACTCATGATTTTGAGTTGACTACGGTTGTATTTGCATCAAAACAATGGACGCATTATCTTTATGTGGTCAAGTGTGAAGTGTATACAGATCATCACAGTTTACAATATGTGTTCACTTAGAAAGACTTGAATTTGTGACAGGGGAGGTGAAAGGAGTTGCTAAAAGACTATGATGTTACTATTCTTTATCACCTGGGAAAAGCTAATGTTGTTGCTGATACTCTGAGTACAAAAAAAGCAGGGAGCATTGGAATTTTAGCCTATTTATAGGTTTCGAGACACCCATTGGCTAGAGAGGTTCAAACTTTGGCTAATGACTTTATGAGGCTAGAAGTAACTGAGCAAGGAGGATTCTTGGCCTGTGTGGAGGCAAGATTGTCACACCTCGGATCTCAAAAATGAAGAAAATCCTATTTTTCAAAGAATCTGGAGCTAGGACCAACAGAACCACCCACAGAGTGTAGGTAAGACCACGGACCGTTGGTGGGGTTCTTTCATTAAGGCCCAAATCTTTATAGTCTCTAATCCCACCCATGGTCGACCGATATGGTCTATGGTTGGACCCCAACCACGGACCGTATGTGAGGGTCATCAGCGAGTTAGAAGGAAATTGTTGTTGGGTCAACTTCAAACTGTCATAACTTTTAGTACAAAAGGAATTAGGTGGCCCATGACCTACCAAATGAAAGATAATTGAATCTTCAACGCCACAAAGTTTGCTAAAATCCGATCTCGGAGTAAAAATTTATGCTTGTTTTAGTGAAGCCCCATCGGGCAAATCATGAACGATGAACCCAAACTACGACTGATAGTCCAACCGACGGTCCGTCATTCCCTCTGTGGGTGGCGTTCAACAACTTTTAAGTTAGGGTCATTTAGGTCTTTTTCCTATGCGTTGGGGCCCTTAAACTATATCGTTTAATACCTAAACTATGCCATTTTACTCAGTCTAAGCCTAATAACTTAGTCAGACTTACCCAGAATCCTCATTCTCCAAAATTCACCTAAACTTAGAACAAAAAAGAGGAGAAAGAGTCAACTAACCCCTCAAGAACACGCAATAGGTTTTCTTCTATTCTATCCCCAAAATGGAAGGATTTTTCATATATTTCGTCACCATGTATGTGGGATTTCACTAGTGGGTTCCTTTCATCCACTTGGTCCCTAGAACTTATTTATATTCTTGATTCGGTATACCATGCTTAGACCTAGGGTGTCTAAAAACATTAGATATTGGTTGTGATTTAGATGCTATAGTATTCTTAATAAGATTATCACGTTTTCGTGATATCGTTGCTTAGTTCCTTGCATGAAACTTAGAACCCTAGCTGTGTAGATTCTCTTAGCTCATTAATTACATTTGCTAGGTTAGTTAAATAGATATACATGCTCCATTTTCGAATGTTTCATTGTCAGTACCTAAATGTTGCATTCTCAGATTTGCATGTCAGAATATTGAGCTATCCAGTATTTCAGTTATGTTGTGTCATACACATTTCCAGTAGGGAGTAGGCTTAGCACCGAGTTGGACTAGGGTTCAGCATACCCTCATAGTTTAAGAACTACGTGCCCCCATAAGTTTATAAGTCCCCTCTGCTGGGCATCATATTTAGTGACCACACCAGTCATGCCTTTATACCCTTGTTAAGGTATATTAGGTCCTCCTGTTAGGGCGTATACATCGTACTCGACATTTAGCTCACGTGGTTTTATGTTTATTATTAGTAGCTCCCACAGTCAGACTCTAGTGCATTTGATCAAGTTTTCAGCTATACCTCAGTATTCAGTCTCATCATATTTGTTCATGATTAGACTTGGTCATTGCATTTAGCTCAGTATTTTAGTCATGTGTCGGTATGTATAATCTTGTTCAGATTGTATCATTGCTCAGTTGTGCTTTGTTCAGTTAATGTATTTATTCAGTTATATTCTATTTATTGCATGCTCAGTACATTCCAAGTACTAACGCATACTCTGCGCTACATCCTTTCATGATGTAGGTACATGCTCAGTATCCAGATCACGTGTAGATCAGTTCCCGATCCATACTCAGCAGTATCAGTGGTGAGTCCTCATACTTCGAGGACAACATACATGTTTTCCATTTCAATCTTTTATTTCAGTTTTAGTTTTGCTAAAGTTAGCTGGGGGCTTGTCCTAGCAACTCTAGTCAGTTAGAGGCTTTTCAGACATAGTGTTCGATTTATCTTTAGTTTTGAGTGGTTGTTCACTACCACTAAAATATTAGATATTATTTTTATATATTCAAATAAGTATTGGGTATTCCCACATTTAGTTATCTCATCTTTTAGCTTCCGCATTAGTTCTTATTTTCTTAGATAATGTTAGCATGCTTATGGTATGCCATACAAGGTTAGCTTAGGTTCACTTGTGATCCTAGGTCCCATGTTACACCAAGTGGGTAGCCTCGGGGCGTGAAAACCTTGGTATCACATCATTAGGTTCAAGGGTCCTATGATGTCGAAAAGCCACACTAAGTAGAGTCTTTTTCATGGGTGTGAAGTGCACCACATCTAATAATAGGGAGGCTACAAAGTGTTTAAGGAAAAACGTCACTTTCTTTCTACTCCTATCATGCGTGAGGTATGATCCAACTTCTCATTTGTAATTTGTCGTTATGCCTTTCAGATTATGCCTCCTCGTAGAGCTTATGCACGGAATGCAAATGCACACAACGCTAACACAGTTCCTCCAGATCCAGACCATGAGGTCACTAACATGGAATTTTGGAATGCGATCCAGCTTTTGGCTCAGAGTGTGGCCAACCTGAACAATCAGCATGTCCAGTTCCTACTTACACTAATGTTGGATCAGTTGGAGCTAGGGTTCGAGACTTTGTTCGTATGAATCCACAAGAATTTCTAGGGTCAAGGGTTGATGAGGACCCACAAAACTTCATTGATGAGGCCAAGAAAATCTTTTGAGTGATGCAAGTGACTGGTAATGATAGGGTAAAGTTGGCATCCTACCAACTTAAGGATGTGGCTCACATTTGGTTCACTTACTGGAAAGAAAATAGGGGTACGGATATAGCTCTTGTGACTTGGGAATGTTTTGCTGGAGCTTTTCTGGACAGGTTCTTCCCGAGAGGGTTGAGGGAGGCTAAAGCCCACGAGTTAATGAATTTGAGGCAAGGTACCATGTCAGTCTAAGAATACAGACTTAATGTCACGACCCAGGGATAACCCCTAGACGTAGCAAGGCGTACTCGACCCCGAAGGGGTCTAATACAAGACCTTAGCATCATAACATAGGTAATAGAAAAGTATGCAAAATTTAAAACTTCTTTAAGACCATACAATCGAAAACATTTTCATAAGCAAGCGGAAGTCTTTACTAAAACCTTTGTCTCAAACCATCTAACATAATTCTTGAATAAAACTCTTGGGACGCAGCCCATACAAAGTCTAAAACATAAAGAAATGACATAAATGAAATATGGGTTAGTCCTCGAAGCTATGAGGACTCACCCAGTCTTCAAGTCTTCTTGCACCTTAGAAACCTAGCCTCCAAAGCAACTCAAGTCTCCAACCCTACATTTGATTAGAATGTAGGCAATATGTGTTAGTACAAAATGTACCACGTATGAAAACTAGTACAACATCAAGAGCATCTCAAATGGTTAGTTAACATAAGACATAAGCATAAGAGATGATAACATATTCATCATAATCATAGCATAATCATCAACATAAGCTTCTTATAAACATAAGTCATCATAATATCACTGAACAAGGATAAATAAATCATAATTGGGTGATATCCACTAGATTGGAATCACACCCAAACCCTACCCACAATGCAAGCACAACCCTAGCTAGAATTTGGTTTTTGATTTCACAAGTGGGGAAACTATGGGGGCTCCATGGGTGGAAGAACCCATGGATGACTAAGCATCACATACCTTCAAACAAAGCCCTAAAAAAGCTTGAATTAATGGAGAAAATCTCCCTAAGTTTCTGCCCTTTTCTCTTATCTTGCTCTTCTTCTTCTTCTTCTTCTTCTTCTATTCTTGAGAGATGATTTTTGGAGAGAGTTTTGGTGTCTTTAGATGAATGAGTTCTAATAATTAGTTTAGGGTTTATTTTAGCTTATATAGGTGGTTAAATAACCTATTAACCGACCTACATTAACCTCTAATTAATAACTAACTTAACCCCTAAACACTCAACTAAAAACTAAAAGCTGAAAACTGCTCATGACTCACGCCCACCCATCCACGGACCGTGGATGAGACTACTGTCCGTGGTTTGGTCTCGTGGTTGGGGTCTAAGGCCTAAATGTTTCAGGAAACTCAGTCCTTTACCTACGCCCATGACCTACGGGGCGTGGACTGATCTACTGGCCGTAAATTCTGTTTTGGGGACTGTTTTGGGGTCCTCCTCAAGGACCCCTTGGGTGATCCTTGGGGGGTTGTACCTGGATGTTTAACCCCTAAAACCCCTATTCTAAGTACGGGAACCATTTATTTTGATTTTAATCCTCATACGACACTCCCAAACTCTTACCAAAGGCTCTAGAACTCACTAGTTCAACTCACTAAATTCTGGGGTGTTACATTATCCCCACGTGGGAACATTCGTCCTCGAATGACACTTTAAACATTTCTTAAAGTCAAAAATCTAATTTAGCAGCCCATTATGCATGCACTACGTCTAAGTGCACACAACCAACCAAGAAAACTTCAATTCAAAACCAAACTCTTTCAATGCAACTCAAGGGAGTAGGAACTACTTCTACCAACCCAAAAAATGCATCAAATTCTATATCTACTCTTTTAAAGGAGTAATTAAGATCTCCTAACTAAAACATGCTCAACACACACACACATGGAGCCTAAATGCAAGTTACTCTCAAAAAGTATATATTCAAGGAGGAAATCTTTCAACTCCAACTAAGGCATGCTCATAATTCATCTCATGAAGTCCATAAACAATTCTTACTCAAATGCATTACACATGAGGAACCAATGCAAATAAGTCATTTCCAACAAGACCTAAGCATTTTCATGAACATGCATCACATAAGAAGCTCATGGAAACATACAATTCACACATGACTTCACATAAAAGCAAATCAAGAGGAACTTATCATCTCAAACTTGAATAGGAGTATAAGGAAAGGATGAGGCCATTGGGACATCTCATTGTCCCTTGGCCTCCCAAGTAGCACTCATAACCAAAATTCCTTACTAAAGAACACTCCAAACTACTTCATGGAACAACTTCTTTGTTCTTCTATTTCTTAACTTGCCGGTCTAAGACCTCTACCGGTACTTCTAAATTAGAGAGGTTCTCACTAAGAAACTATAGCTCACAAGCAACCTTACTAACACCACTCAAGATCTCACATGAGCCTAACAAACCGAGACTAAACTCCTCAAACTCACTACACTTCTTAAGGTGAGAACATCAAGCACGCCTAACTCATGAACATTAAGGACACTCAATGACCTTATTATCTAAGCACATTATCCCCCACTTGGGAGTAAGCCTATACAAATTCTTTTAAGCATCACTTCTTTCAATTCTAAGGCCGGAGCAAGTCATCACTTAACCTTTTACATCCATCACACAAGATGATTCTAAACCATGGTGAATTACACTTCTACCTTTCTTAGAGGAGTCTATTCACTCAACCTATCTAGGCATAACTTAAACACCCTATTTAACTAATCTATCAACATAGCTCGAAACTCATCATGACTAAGTCGGTTCTACCAACAACTAAACATAACTTCACAATCACCTTACTAGGTAGGCACACTATCTCCCCCTTGGGAGTAAGCCTACACAACTTCTTCTAAGCACCTTTCATAACATAATGGAAACAATGAAGCATCATTCTTACTAAAGACAATATCAAAGGCTAACATCTTAAATCTACCAAGTACCATAGCCATTTTTGGCATCTCAATCAACCTTTCTTTCTCACTTCTTGTAGCATAACCCTTCCAATAGTCACATCCTAAAGACCATCGGATAAGGGATAACAGAGAGAGCTTATAGATCTATGACACAACTTGGAGAATGAAGATGTGGAGTTTTCCTAAGCATCCAATAGCCTCCTATTCATAAATGTGGCGCGCTTCACATTTATGAACAAGATTCTACTAGACGTGGTTTGAGACAATCCTAGAACCATTCTAAACCTTGTGCTCTGATACCAAGTTTGTCATGACCCAGGGGTACCCCCTAGACGTAACAAGGCGTACATGACCCAAAAAGGGTCTAGTACAAGACCTTAGCATCATAACACAGGTAATAGAAAAGTATGGAAAATTTAAAACTTATTTAAGACCATACAATCGAAAACATTTTCATAAGCAAGCGGAAGTCTTTACTAAAACCTTTGTCTCAAACCATCTAACATAATTCTTGAATAAAACTCTTGGTACGTAGCCCATACAATGCCTAAAACATAAAGAACTGACATAAAGGAAATATGGGTTCATCCTCGAAGCTATGAGGACTCACCAAGTCTTCAAGTCTTCTTGAACCTTAGAAATCTAGCCTCTAAAGCAACTCAAGTCTTCAACCCTACCTTAGATTAGAATGTAGGCAATAGACGTTAGTACAGAAAATACCAATTATGAAAGCTAGCATAATATCAAGAGCATCTCAAATGGTTAGTTAACATAAGACATAATCATAAGAGATAACAACATAGTCATAACATAATCATCATAATCATAGCATAATCATCAACATAATCTTCATATAAACATAAGTCAACATAAGACATAGTCATACTCATATAAGCACAATAGATTCTTAGTCCTCTTTACCAAAATAGCACCATTCTCAAGTAACCTCAAAATCATACAAGTGCAAAGCAAAAATAACATCCATAATACCACCCAAGCCAAGTATCCCTTTTTGGTCATCTTAATCATAGTCTACATACATGGTCAACTCTTAACTTCTCTACCATAAGGGTGCCATACTCCTATGTAACCTCAAGACACACTTGTGCAATGCATAAAATGCATCCCATACTACCCTTCACACTAAGGATAGCCTTGAAGTCATCCTTGTCATATTCACCCTACTTTAGCCTCATTGTTAGCTTAACTCTCATAACTAAGGGAATCTCTCACCTTTAGTCAACTATAACTAGGAAGGGCAACTATATCACAATCCTATCTCAAGACTTCTCTTTAATGACCCTAAGTCATACTTGTGTAATGCATGCATAACACCCGATAATACTATACATGCTAAGTACTACCTTTAGGTCCTCATACTAACCCTTCTTTGTTTGGAACCTAGTTCCTCTCTTGAACTTTAAAAAACTATGTGGTACTCTCTTAAGCACATCTTAGTTCATTATTAGGTTGAACCGTATGAGATACTTCCTTTAGTATGTGTAAGTTCACTATTAGCATGGATACTATGAGATACTTACTTAAGCATGTCTAAACCCCTTTTCTACTTTGAACACTATATGATACTCTCTTAAGTATGTCTAAATTCATTCTTCACATGGACCCTATGAGATACAACCTTAAGCATGTCTAAGTCCACTTATACTCTTGAACACCATGAGGTACTTTATTAAGTAAGTCTTAGTTCAATTATGCTTTAGAACGCTATGAGATGCTTCTCAAGCATGTCTTAGTTCATAGGATATGGAGATTGCTGCTAGGAACCTTAACTCAACTATGTGAAGGCTCCCATCTCATGAGACCTAACTTTGGGAAAACCCACAGTCTACCACGTAATATTTCCTCCTTTAACTTGGATAGTCCTCACATCAACTAGGTGTGGCTCTCCTTTCTTCTTGGAGTCTGGACCCTATCTTGTGTGACACTCCATCTCATTGTCAATATCCACTTGGAGCCAAGCATACACCTCAAGGTTTACTTGTTAATCCTTGCTTAACACTCACATCTCATGGAAGTATGTCCTCGACAATCCATTCATGCTCAAGTGATTCTATCACTTTCATCTATCGAGCATTCATAAGGTAGGTTAGGTGAGTATAGGCCTTTCACCACAATCCAACCTATTAGACTTCTATTCCCTTTTAGACTTTTCTCTCAATGCCTTAGCATCAATAGTTAATAACCTTAGCTTCACCCAAAAGTCTTAGCTATCATGATCACAACCTTACTATCAAGGTTTATTTCTTAATCTCTTCTTTATACCTAGATTTCATGGTATTTTGATCACATCTTTCATTACTAGGTGATTCTAGTCTCAATTGACCATAAATGTTTAATTCTAACTTCACAAGTCAAGATCTTTCCTATTCAATCAAGTCTAGTTCAATTCATACTTAGATTATCCTAAATTTGATCAATTACTACACATAACATTGAATTAGGAAGATTAACTATGAACCTTCAACTTTGTCTCTAATGTCATAAACCCACAAAGGTCACATTCATCCATTTAGATTAGGGTTTATCATAGAAATCACATGAATTCATCATAATATCACTAAACAAGGATAAACCAATCATAATTGGGTGATATCCACTAGATTGGAATCACACCCAAACCCTACCCACAATGCAAGCATAACCCTAGCTAGAATTGGGTTTTTGATTTCACAAGTGGGGAAACTATGGGGGCTCCATGGGTGGAAGAACCCACGGATGATTAAGCTTCACATACCTTCCATCAAAGACCTAAATAAATCTTGAATCAATGGATAAAATCGACGTAAGTTGGTGGCCTCTTCTCTTCTCTTCTTCTTCTATTCTAGAGAGATGGTTTTTGGAGAGAGTTTTGGGGTCTTTAGATGAATGAGTTCTAATGATTAGTTTAGGCTTTATTTAATCTTATATAAGTGTTTAAATAACCTATTAACCGACCTACATTAACCCCTAATTAATAACTAACTTAACCCCTAAACACTCAACTAAAAACTAAAAGCTGAAAACTGCTCATGACTCACGCCCACCCATCCACGGACCGTGGATGGGACTACTACCCATGGTTTGGTCTCGTGGTTGGGGTCTGAGGCCTAAATGTTGCAGGAAACTCAGGCCTTGACCTACGACCATGACCTATGGGGTGTGGACTGATCTTCTGGCCGTAGATGGCCATCCGTAGGTCACCAAAATTCTGTTTTGGGGACTGTTTTGGGGTCCCCCTCAAGGACCCCTTGGGTGGTCCTTGGGGGATCGTACACGGACGTTTAACCCCTAAAACCCCTATTCTAAGTACATGAACCATTTCTATTGATTTTAATCCTCATACGACCCTCCAAACCTCTTACCAAAGGCTCTAGAACTAACTAGTTCAACTCACTTAATTCCGGGTGTTGCACCTAAGTTTACTCAACTCTCAATGTATGCTCCACATATGGTTGTCGATCATAGGGCAAAAATGTGTAAGTTTATGTTTGGAATAACCGACTTGGTGAAGACAGAGTGTAGGAATGCTATGCTGTTAGATGATATGAATATCTCTAAGATTATGACTCATGCTCAACAAGTTGAGGGAGATAAGCTTAGGGAAATGGCTAAGGACAACTAGAAGGCTAGAACAGAGAATTATGAATACTCTCAGAAGAAATCGATTGGTGGGAATTGCTCATAGTTTCAGCAAAGGTATACAACCCCAATGCCTTCATCAGCTAGTGCTCTATTCCAAGGTTTCGACAGGATCAGAAAGGTAGGGCATCATGCTCTAAGTGTCAAAAAAGTGCTTCAGGTAACAAGACTTACCCAACTTGTCCAAAGTGTGGTAAGAACCAACTAGGCGAGTGTATTGCAGGAAATGAATGATGTTTTGGGTGTGGTCAGTATGGCCATAGGTTGAAGGATTGCCGTTCTGCCAGGTTGGGGGAAATGAGGTAACAATAATAAGGCTAAGTCTACAGCTCCAACAACACTGTCATGTCGACCATCTCAGTAGAGTAATTCATCTAGTACAGGTGGTGGTCAACGCCAAAATAGGTTGTATGCTCTCCAGGCCCGCTAGGACCAGGAAAACTTTCCTGATGTGGTCACTGGTACGTTACGAGTCATTCATTTAGATGTTTATGCATTGTTAGATCTAGGGGCAATGCTTTCTTTTGTAACTTCCTATATAGCAGTGAACTTCAGTGTCAGTATAGAAACTCTTTCAAAACCCTTCTCAGTCTCTACTCCAATTGGTGACCCTGTTATAGCTAGACGGGTATACAAAAATTGCCCTATCACAGTCTCTCAGAAAGTCACCTCAACAGATCTTGTAGAGTTAGAAATGGTAGACTTTGATATCATTCTAGGGATGAATTGGTTACATTCCTATTATGCCTCAGTTGATTGTAGAACTAGGATCGTTCGGTTTCAATTTTCAAACGAGCCAGTCCTAGAATGGTAGGTAGTAGCTCAGTGTCTATGGGTCGATTTATCTCTTACATTAAGGCCAGGAAGATAATCTCTAATGGGTACACTATCATATTGTTTGGGTTAAGGATTCAAGCTCCGAATCCCAACTCTTAAGTGAGTTCCAGTAGTAAGTGAGTTTCCAAAAGTATTTCTAGAAGATCTTCCCGAAGTTCCTCCTGAAAGGGAAGTCAACTTTGGAATTGATCTCCTTCTAGATACCCAGTCTATTTCGATTGCTCCTTAAAGAATGGATCCAACCGAGATTAAGAAATTGAAAGAACAGTTGAAAGACCTTCTAGATAAGGGATTCATCATACCTAGAATCTCTCCCTGGGATGCTCCAGTGTTGTTCGTGAAATAGAAGGACGGTTCTCTCAGAATGTGCATTGACTATCGCTAGTTGAACAAAGTCACAATCAAGAGTAAGTACCCTTTCCCCAGGATTGATGACTTGTTCGACCAACTTCAGGGTGCTAGTTATTTTTTGAAGATAGACCTCAGATCTAGCTATCATCAGCTCAGAGTCAGAGATAGTGACATCCCGAAAACAGCCTTCAAAACTCGATATGGTCATTACGAATTTGAAGTTGTGCCTTTTGGACTAACAAATGCTCCTGCAACTTTTATGTACTTAATGAACAGGGTGTTCAAACAATATATGGACTTATTCGTTATCGTCTTTATTGATGATACCCTCATTTATTATCGGAGTGAGGAGGAGCATAAGACTCATCTGAGAGTTGTTCTACAAACTCTCAAGGATCGCCAGTTATTCACCAAGTTCGGCAAATTTGAATTCTGGTTATAGTTTGTCGCTTTCCTTGGTCATGTGGTATCTATTGAAGGAATCTGAGTGGATTCTCAGAAAATAGTGGCAGTGAAGCAATGGCCCAGACCCACCTCTCCAATTGATATCAGTAGTTTCTTGGGCTTGGTTGATTATTATAGGAGAGTTGTCGAAGGATTTTCATCCATAGCTTCCCCATTGACCAAGTTGACTCAAAAAAAGATCAAATTTCAGTGGTCAGATGAGTGTGAGAAAGCTTCATAGAACTGAACACTAGGTTGCCTACAACTCTGGTATTTACCCTACCAGATGGTTCGAATGGTTACGTGATCTATTGTGATGCATCCAGAGTCGGCCTAGGTTGTGTGTTGATGAAGCGAGGTAACGTTATATGCATGCTTCTAGATAGTTTAAAGTACATGAGAAGAACTATCCGACTCATGAACTCGAGCTTTCAGCTGTAGTATTTTCCCTAAAGATTTGGAGACATTAGTTGTATGGTGCTCATGTATATATGTTCACCCAGAAAGAGTTGAATCTTCGTCAAAGGAGATGTCTTGAATTCCTCAAGGACTATGACATGAATGTGCTTTACCATCCTGATACGGCCAATGTAGTTGCCGATGCACTCAACATATTGTCTATGGGTAGCGTAGCATATGAGAAAGAAAGGAAAGAATTAGAAAAAGATGTTCAACGACTTTCTCGCTTAGGAATTGGCCTTACAGACATGTCAGATGGTGGTGTGATAGATCAGAATCTTTGTTGGTAGCAGAGGTTAAGGAAAAATGAGATAGTGATCCTATATTGCTTCAGTTGAAAGGTGCAGTTCACCAGTAGAAAGTAGAGGTTTTCTCTCGAGGGGGAGATGGTGTGTTTCGTTACCAGGGTCACTTATGTGTTCCTAATGTGGGTGAGTTGAAGCAACAGATCCTTATAGAATCCCATAACTCCAGGTATTTCATTCATCCAGGTTTCACAAAGATGTACCGTGATCTACGGGAAGTCTTTTGGTGGAACGACATGAAGAGAGACATCACAAACACTGTTGCTAAGTGTCCTAACTGTCAACAGGTTAATGTTGAACATCACAAACCATAAGGTATGACTCAGGAGATTAACATTCCTTTATGGAAGTGGGAAGTGATAAACATGGACTTTATTATGGGTTTACCTCGTACTCGCAAACAACATGACTTCATTTAGGGGATAGAGACAGAGTCACTAAGTCTGCTCACTTATTGGCTTTCAAGACTACAAATTCAATGAAGGAATACGCTAAACTCTACATTAGTGAGATATTTAGGTTGCATGGACTTCTCTTGTCGATCAACTCAGATAGAGATCTTCAGTTTGCCTCTCATTTTTGGAAATTATTTTAGAAATGTCATGGTACTCAGGTAAATCTTAGTACATTATTTCTTCCATAGACGAATGGTCAGACAGAGCGTACCATTCAAACCTTAGAGGACATGTTGAGAGCTTGCGTGATCGATTTCAAGGGCAGTTGGGATGATTACCTACTTCTCATAGAGTTCACCTATAATAATATCTACCATTCCTATATTCAGATGGCCCCTTATGAGGCATTATATGGGCGTAGATGTAGATCTCTAATTGGTTAGTTTGAAGTAGGTGAAGCAACATTGATTGGGCTAAATTCGGTTCATGAAGCTATGGAAAAATTTCCTCTCATCAGAGATAGACTTAAGACAGCTCAGATTCGTCAAAAGTCTTATGCAGATGTAAGGAGAAGGGACTTAGAGTTTGAAATCGATGATTGGGTTTTCCCGAAAGTATCACCTATGAAAGGGGTGATGAGTTTGGCAAGAAAAAGAAGCTCAGTCCCAGATATGTAGGTCCTTACAGAATCCTGAAAAGGGATGGAAATGTGGCTTATTAGTTAGAGTTTCTAGCAAAAGTAGTAGCGGTTCATCCAGTCTTTCACATTTCCTAGTTGAAGAAGTGTGTGGGTGATCCGACAACCATAGTACCATTAGAGAGTGTTGCTGTGAAGGATAGTCTCACTAATGAAGATGTGCCGATTGAGATTCTTGACCGTCAAGTTCGTAGGTTGAGGAATAAGGAAATCGCATCAGTAAACGTTTTGTGGAGGAGTCAGTCCGTAGAGGTTGCTACTCGGGAAGCTGAAGTGGCCATGAAGACCAAGTATCCTCATCTCTTTCCTTCGAACCTCTCTAATCGCTAAGTTTACTCTTGCGTCAATTCAGTCTCAGTATCTTGTTCCTTCAGTTGCTTGCATTTTAGCATATTTGCATGTTTAGGGAACTTAGTTCAGTTAGATATCAGTTTCTATACTTAGTGGTAGGGATTGCAACTCATTCCCTCCATAGTCAGCTTGTTTAGACTTCATTAAAAATAGAATGTTCCCAAGGGATAGATAATGGAAAACCTCAGATCTAAAAATGAAGAAAATCCTAGTTTTCAGAAAATCTGGAGCTAGTACCGATGGAACCACCCACTGACTGTAGGTAGCACCACATACCGTATGTGGGGTTCCGTCGTTAAGGCCCAAATCTTTATAGTCTCTGATCCAACCCATGGTTGACCAGTAGGGTTCATGGTTGGTCCTACGAACCGTATGTGAGGGTTAGCAGCTAGTTAGAGGGAAATTTTTTTTTGGTCAACTTCAAACGGTCATAACTTTTAGCACAAAAGGATTTAGGTGGGCCATGACCTACCAAATGAAAGATAATTGAATCCTCTTTCCAACGCTACCAAGTTTGCTAAAATCCCATCTCAGAGTAAAATGTTATGCTCATTTTAGTGAAGCCCTGTCAGGTAGATCATGAACGACGAACCCAAATGATGGTCGATAGTCCAAATGAGGGACCGTTGTTCCCTCCATGTCACGCCCTGAGCATACACCCCGAATGTGGCTGGCACTTGAGAACCATTGCTGGCCCCAAGCGAACCCTTGGCCTGGTTTACTTACTCAGCGGAAGACTCTAAGTATTATTACAATGATCAAATGCACTTACTCAATTGTTTAATAAAATAACTTAGAATGTTTAAAAGTCAACATTTAACTTGGCCAAAATAGCAACTCAAGTCTTAACATATGAAATGATAATGTAAAAAGACAACTGAACTACTAACTGTTTATGAAGCCTCTAAAACAAAGAGGGATGTCGGGACAGGACCCCCAATCATCCTAACAACTGAAAACTAGAAAGCAAATGATGAAAAAGTCCTCCGAAATGCAAGGAGGCTCACCAACTGACTCTGAGTGCTCAACCTAATCAACGAGGCGCTGGATGCTAATCCTGGTTACCTGCGTCTGCATCATAAGACGATGCAGGACATATGACATCAGTACATTAAATGTACGAGTATGCGAGTTGGAATGGTAAACACAACTAACATTGGCTTTACTCAACTCCTGAATAACTTAACTCAATATAAAGCAATAAACATATGCAATATATAGAAATCTTGTAAAACAATGGAAAACAACTTAGTTCGTCAAAGAAAATGCAATAACAAATTCAACTTTACTCATTTAATAAAGCAATATAATTTCTGTGGGAGTTTCTCTAACCGACAACCACCACTATGAGCTTATGTGGTGATACAACGTCTTGCCCACGCTACCAGAACTATCCTATACTTTTTCGTCATATAGAATGCTTAATTAAGTGGATCCACTAGTCTATGTTAAAAGCATCTTAAGGAGTCATCTAAAAAGTATGATCCTTTACTACCCATGATGGCTACATGGTTTATGGAGATTTGAGTTAATATGAACTCGCATCCCTATATCGGTGCTCAATACTACTCCCAAAATATACTTAGCTCATATGTTTTTAAAACAACTTTCTTTCTTTGGTTTGAGATAATTACTCAAAATTTATCTTAAAAGCTCTCTTGGAATCGATGTTCCCTTTCTTGTTCAAATGTGAAAACATTTTAAACTCTTGGGAATACTTAGTTCCCTTATAACCTGTGGAGAAATGAACTCAACTCTTTACTGTTTTCTTAACTTAAAACTTAAGTCTTAGAACAAAGTTAAAACGTTTGTGAAAAGACTATTGAAAAACTTTAATGAACTTCTCTTGACTTGCTTCTTAACTTCTAAAATTGACTCTTAACTCTCCTTGAATTGAATTATGGATTCAAGGATTGTGATCTGTGATAGGAAAGATCTCATGATGTTTATGAGTGAATTTAGATAGCTAAACATGAGAAAGGATAAAAAAATCACCGTCTGAGGTTAGGTCCGCGTAGATATATTTAAATTTTTGTCGCGAAAATACTTTTTTAGGCAGAACGGTCCGTGACCGCTCCTCTCCGCGAAGGCATTTTTCCCAAATCTGGGGAGCAGGTCCGTGATGCAGAGCCAGTGCCCAGATTTTCCCGACTAAATTTCTTCTTCGTTTTCCTGCCTCAATTTGCCCAAACTAGGTTCTTTTTTCGAAATTCTTTTTAGATACAGATACCCAGAAAATGTACCTAAGAACCTAACTCCAACCAACTCAATAATTTTATGTAACGATCTCAGAAACTTCTCAATTTCAGCCCAACTCAAGAACAATATCAAATTCAAGAATATATATCAAAAACTTCAACTTTCAAACTCTTTTGGTACTAATTCACGCTGAAATAAACATTTTTGGCACGTGGGTTAAAGAACACAACGTTATGAAAGCCTCACATAGCTTGTAGGATTAAATCCTTAGCGAAATCCACACGAAAATCTCCAAGAAATCGACGAACTTTGAACTTTTCTTCTCCTTTTTCCTCTTTTCACTTTTCTCCAAGCCCTAGCGTGAACTTTAACTTTTCTAAAATGGTATAATTCTGATTAGACCCTAACTTAATTACCAAAAATGAAATAAAACAATTGGGCAAGGAAAAGAATAGAATACCCTTCCAAAATTCGGACTAGACTTTCCTTATCTAAACAACCTAACTTCCAAAAGACATATCTCACTCATACGAACTCGAAATCGCGCAAACTCGGCGGAGTTAGAAAGATTATTCCAAGATCTTTCCTATGATATTTGGAACACACCTAACTCCTCCTGAGCTAGGAGTAATGGTTGTTTGAAGTTGACTAAAACTCATTCTTAACCTAAACAAATTTCCAGATTTTCACTATTTCCTAAAATCACTATTTCCAATTCTTCACTTCGTCCTAGTTATTTGTATTTGCGAGATGTTACAATATATCCCCCTTGGGAACATTCATCCTCGGATGAGATTACTCTTACTATGCTAAGGGTGTAACATCTAACATTCAACTCAACACCCAACAAGCAATGCAATTATAACATGCTAACTTACAAATGAAAGAGTATTAAGAGGAGAATTAGTACCTTGATCTGGAATGTCTCCAGTTTCAAAGAGATGTGGACATCTCTTCTTCATATCTTCCTCAGTTTCCCAAGTAGCTTCCTCAACAAATTGGTTCCTCCAAAGGACTTTGACTGGTGCTATTTCCTTAGTCCTCAACTTGCGAACTTGGCGATCTAGAATTTGAACCGGAATCTCTTCATAAGAGAAGCTATCCTTGATCCCGATATCTTCAGTTGGTATGATAAGTGAAAGATCTCCCATGCACTTCTTCAACATGGAAACATGAAATACCGGATGAACCGCTGCTAATTCTTGTGGTAGCTCTAACTCATAAGCTACTTTGCCAATTCTCTTGGATATTCTGTAAGGGCCAATATACCGGGGACTAAGATTCCCTTTCTTACCAAATCTCATATCGCCCTTCATGGGTGAAACTTTCAGATACACCCAATCATCTACTTCAAACTCTAACTCCCTTCTCCTAACATCAGTGTAGGATTTTTGATGGCTCTGGGCCCTTTTTAACCTATCTTGAATCACTTTTACCTTTTCCATAGCTTGATGAACCAAGTATGGTCCTATCAACCCAGCTTCACCAACTTCAAACCATCCAATAGGAGATTTGCATCTTGTCCCATAAAGAGCCTCATAAGGAGCCATCTGGATGCTGGAGTTGTAACTATTGTTGTAAGCAAACTTAATAAGAGGTAGGTGATCATCCCAATTACATTTGAAATCAATCACACAAGCCCTCAACATATCCTCTAAGGTCTGAATAGTGTTCTCTGCTTGACCATCTGGCAGAAGATGAAAAGCAATACTCAAGTTCACCTTTGAACCCAAGCCTTTTTGGAATGACTTCCAAAACTCTACAGTAAATTGAGCACCCTTATCTAATATAATCGAAACAGGGACTCCATGAAGTCTTACCACCTCCTGAATATATAACCTGGCATAATCTTCTGCTGAATGGGTAGTCTTTACCAGCAAAAAGTGGGCTGATTTGGTCATTCGATCCACAATCACCCATATAGATTCATGTTACCTGCGAGACCTTGGCAAACCTGTGATGAAATCCATGTTATCATTTCCCACTCCTATTCCGAAAGTTCTATATTTTGAGCCAAACCATCGGGCCTTTGATGCTCCACCTTAACTTGTTGGCAATTCGGACCCTTAGCAACAAACTCTGCAATGCCCTTCTTCATGCTACTCCACCAATAAACTTCTCTCAAATCACGATACATCTTTGTGGAACCCGGATGAATGGAATATCTGGAGCTATGAGCTTCCTCCATGATCCTCTCTTGGAGTCTATCCACCATTGGTACACACAATCTACCTTGATATCTCAAAACGTCATATCACCCTAGTTCAAAAACTAATACTTTTTGATTATGAACATTTTCCTTCAATTCAAGAAAAATAGGATCTTGGTCTTGCTTTTCTTTCACTTCTGACACTAATGATAATTCAGCCCAATTCATCACCACTACTCCTCCTTCTGTGGTATGCATTAGTCGGACCCCCAATCTTGTAAGTCTATGCACATCTTTTGCTAGCTCTCTCTTTTCTTCCTCAACATGGGTGGTTCTACCCATAGACAACCTGCTTAAAGCATCAGCAACAACATTAGCCTTACCTGGGTGATAAAGAATACTTATGGCATAATCCTTGAGTAATTCCAACCACCTCCTTTATATGAGGTTAGGCTCTTTCTGAGTAAACGCATACTGAAGGCTCTTGTGATCGGTGAACACATCCACGTGAACACCATAAAGATAATGGCGCCATATTTCAAAGAAAAAACTACAACAGCCAACTCTAAGTCATGGGTTGGGTAGTTTTTCTCATGAACTTTTAACTGTCTGGAGGCATAAGGTATAACTTTGCCATTCTACATTAACACGCAACCCAAACCAACTCTAGATGCATCACAGTACACTACAAAACTTTGAGTACCCTTTGGTAGAGTTAACACTAGGGCAGTAGTCAACCTCTTTTTCAATTCCTGAAAGCTTTTCTCACAAGCTTCAGACTATTGAAACGTCACTGTTTTCTGAGTAAACTTGGTCTAAGGTGACGAAAGGGATGAGAACCCCTCTACAAACCATCTATAATAGCTAGATGAATCCAAGAAACTCCTAATATCAGTTGAAGATGTGGGTCTAGGCCAATTTTGCACTGCCTCTATCTTTTAGGTATCAACTCTAATTCCATCACCGAACACTATGTGGCCCAAAAACGCCACAGACTCAAGCCAAAACTTACATGTAGATAACTTACCATATAACTCCTTATCCTTCACAGTCTGAAGAACTATTTTGAGATGGCTAGCATGATCTTTTTCATTCCTTGAATAGATTAGTAAGTCATCAATGAAAACGATAACAAACATAACTAAATAAGGTTTGAAAACTCTATTTTTAAGGTCCATGAATGCTGCAGGTGCGTTAGTTAAACCGAACGACATGACTAGAGATTTATAATGACCATAATAAGTCCTGAATGCTATCTTGGGAATATCACATTCCCGTACTTTCAACTAATGGTAGCCAGATCTGAGGTCTATTTTTGGAAAGCAAGAAGCACCCTGAAGTTGATCGAAAAGATCATCAATTCTCGGAAGAGGATACTTGTTCTTGATGGTAAATTTGTTCAACTGACGGTAATCTATACACATCCTAAGGGAACCATCTTTCTTTCTCACAAATGAGACTGGAGCTCCCCATGGTGAGACACTTGGTCGAATAAAGCCTTTATCAAGGAGATCTTTCAACTGCTCTTTAAACTCTTTCAACTTTACTGGTGCCATTCTATATGGCAGAATAGAGATAGGACGGGTATCTGGAAGAACATTTATACCGAAGTCAATTTCTCTCTCAGAAGGGGCTCCGGGTAGATCAGCTGTAAAAAATTTTGGAAACCCTTTTACTATAGGAACTGACTGAATAAGAGGTATCTCAACACTAGAGTCATTAACTCGAACTAAGTGATAGACACACCCCTTGGAAACAAACTTTCTTGCCTTAAGGTACGAAATGAAACGACCCTTAGGCACTCCTGAACTACTTTTCCACTCTAAGACTGGCTCATTAAGAATTTGGAACTTGACAACTCGAGTTCTACAATCAATGGAGACATAACAGGCATGAAGCCAGTTCATACCTAAAATGACATCAAAATCTACCATGTCTTACCCAATTAAATTGGCCATGGTGTCTTTGTGATTGATGGAAATGACACAATCACGATATACTTGCTCAGCTAGAATAGACTCCCCAACATGTATAGAAACACAAAAGGGTTCAAAGAGTTTCTCAGGAATAACATCAAACTTATTTGAAACATAAGGGGTTACAAAATATAAACTTGCTCATGGGTCTAGTAAAGCATAAACATCAAAAGTAAAGACTTTGATCATACCAGTGACAACATCTGGAGATTTCTCATGCTATTGGCGACTAGTGATCGCATAGTTTTCTTCTCTGCCAGTATCGGATGTAGCTCCTCTAGGTGCAGCCCTATCTGGTGGTGCAACTGATGAAGATTGGGCTCTATTGCCCTGATTTCCACTACTTTGCTTGTTCCTAGGTCACTCTTTCATGAACTGACCCTCTTGTCCACACTTGAAACAACCTGACTGGCCATCACGACACTTACCTGGGTGGGTTCTAGCACACCTAGCACATGCAGGATCCGAGTTACCCCATTGTGCCACACTACCCTGAGACTGTGCAGGTCTAGCTCTAAAGTTCTGCAAATTTTGACCATTATACTCACCTTTGTTTCTGGATGCACGTGCACTAGTAGATGATGGAGCTGGTCCCTTTTGCTTTTGCTAAAATGATGGTTCACATTACTTTTCTTATGTCCAGACTCATTTCCTGTCTTAGCCTTCTTGTTTCTAAACTCCTTCTTATCCCTCAGCTTCTTTTCTTCAACCTGCTGCACATAGACCATTAACCTTGATATATCCATGTCCCCAATTAGCATCGCTATCCTGTCCTACTTTCTTGATAGACGGGACAACCCATCAACAAACAAATTCATTCTACTAATCATATCCGCAACCATCTCTAGAGCATAACTGGATAGTTGGGTGAACTTCAACCCATATGTATGAACACTCATGAAATCCTGCTTAAGGGTATGACATTCTCGTACCTTAGCCTCTTTCAGTTCTCAGGGAAAGAAACACCCCAAGAAGGCCTCCTGAAAATATGCCCCATCCTCATCTCTACCTTTTTTCCACTGGTTAAACCAAGTCCTAGCAACATTATTCAGTTGATATGCAACTAGTTCAACTCTCTCAGTATTGGCAACATGCATAACCTTAAATACCTTTTTCAGTTCCTCAACCAAACTCTCTGGATCCTCAGTAGTGCTTGAACTAGTGAAACTTGGAGGATTCATCCTCAAGAACTCTCGGATCCTCGAAGTATCAGTCACTTCATGTCTAGCTCCTCTTTGTTGCCCAACCTAGTTGGTCACAACTTGGCTGAACATCCGGATAGCCTCACGAAACTCAATATTGGTAACCTCTCCTAGGGGTTGCACTTCAGCTGCATTGGGTACCCCTTGCTCCTCAACATTCCTCCTATCAGGATGACCTCTGACAGCTCTTCGTGGGGGCATGATTATCTAAAAACACGCGCAAGCAAGAATTAGAAAGAATCTTTTTAGAGATCAAACTCTAACGCACGAAATGAGTGTGAAAGAAGTGAGATAATTTTCCTAAGTGTTGTAGCCTCCTAATTATAGATGTGTTGTGCTTCATACCGATAACTAGGACTCTACAGACACGACTTCATCGACTCCATAGGACTCTTGAACTCTGTGCTCTGATACCAGTTTTGTCACTCCCCGAGCATACACCCCGGACGTGGCTAGCACTTGAGAACCATTGCTGGCCCCAGACGAACCCTTGGCTTGGCTTACTTACTTAGCGGAAGACTCTAAGCATTATTACAGTGATCAAATGCACTTACTCAATTTTTTAATAAACTAACTTAAAATGTTTAAAAGTCAACATTCAACTTGGCCAAAATGGCAACTCAAGTCTTAACATATGAAATGATAATGTAAAGACAACTGAATGACTAACTGTCTATGAGGCCTCTAAAACAAAGAAGGATGTCAGGATAGGACCCCCGATCATCCTAACAACTGAAAACTAGAAAGAAAATGATAAAAGAGTCCTTCAGAATGCAAGGAGGCTCACCAACTGACTCTGAGTGCTCAACCTGATCAATGAGGCGCTGGATACTGATCTTGGTTACCTGCGTTTGCATCATAAGATGATGCAGGCCAACTGGCATCAGTACATTGAATGTACTAATATGCGAGTTGGAATGCTAAACACAACTTAAACTAGAAAAGGATCTGAAAGGAACACTTACCTTGGCTTTACTCAACTCCTGAGTAACTTAACTCAATATAAAGCAATAAACATATGCAATATATATAAGGCTTGTAAAACAGTGGAAAACAACTTAGTATGTTAAAGAAAATTCAATAACAAACTCAACTTTACTCATATAATAAAGTAATATAATTTCTGTGGGAGTTTCTCTAACCGACAACCACCACTATGAGCCTAAGTGGTGATACAACATCTTGCCCACGCTGCTAGAACTGTCCTATACTTTGCCGTCATATAGAATGCTTAACTAAGTGAATCCACTAGTCTATGCTAAAAGTATCTTAAGGACTCAGCTAAAATATATGATCCTTTAGTACCCATGATGGCTACATGGTTTATGGAGACTTGAGTTAATATGAACTCGCATCCCCATAACGGTGCTCAATACTATTCCCAAAATATACTTAGCTCAAATGTTTTTAAAACAAACTTCTTCTTTTGGTTTGAGATAATTACTCAAAACTTAGCTTAAGAGCTCTCTTGGAATCGATGTTCCCTTTCTTGTTCAAAAGTGATAACATTTTAAACTCTTCGGAATACTTAGTTCCCTTATAACTTTTGGAGAAATGAACTCAACTCTTTACTCTTTGCTTAACTGAAAACTTAAGTCTTAGAACAAAGTTAAAATGTTTGTAAAAGACTTTTGAAAAACTTTAATGAACTTCTCTTGACTTGCTTCTTAACTTCTAAACTTGACTCTTAACTCTCCTTGAACTAAATTATGGATTCAAGGATTGTGATTTGTGATAGGAAAGATCTCATGATGTTCAGGAGTGTTTTTAGATAGCTAAACATGAGAAAAGATGAAAAAATCACTGTCTAAGGTTAGGTCCATGATGCAGAGATGTATTTAAAGTTTGGTCGCGAAAATACTTTTTGAGGCAGAACGGTCCGTAACTGCTCCACGATGCGAAGGCATTTTTCCCAAATCTGGGGAGCAGGTCCGCAATGTGGAGCCAGTGCCCAGATTTTCCCGACTAAATTTCTTCTTCGTTTTCAAGCCCCAATTCGCCCAAAATCAGTTCTTTTTCCCAAATTATTTTTAGATACAGATACCCAACAAATGTACCTAAGAACCTAACTCCAACCAACTCAATAATTTAACGTAAAGATCTCAGAAACTTCTCAATTTTAGCCCAACTCAAGAACATTTCCTTACTTTCAACTGATGGTAGCCAGATCTGTGGTCTATAGTAAAAGGGTAGTTGGGATGATCACCTATCTCTCATTGAGTTTTCTTACAACAATAGTTACCATGCTAGCATCCAAATGGCTATGTGAGTGTCTTTATGGGAGAAGATGTAGATCTCCTATTGGATGGTTTAAAGTTGGTGAAACAGGATTGATAGGACCAGATTTAGTTCATCAAGCTATGGAGAAGGTGAAAGTGATTCAAGAGAGGTTGAAAACAACATAGAGTCGTCAGAAATCGTACACTGATGTTAGGAGAAGAGAGTTAGAGTTTGAGGTAGATGATTGGGTATATCTTAAAGTTTCAACCATGAAGGGTGTTATGAGATTTCGTAAGAAGGGGGAACTTAGTCCCCGGAATATTGGCCCTTACAGAATATCAAAAAGGGTAGGTAATGCAGCTTTTGAGTTGGAGCTACCCCAAGAGTTAGCCGCGGTTCATCTGGTTTTTCACATCTCCATGTTGAAGAAGTGTACGGGCGATCCTTCATTGATCATACCAACTAAAGATATTGGAATCAAGGAAAGCTTACCTTATGAAGAGATTCCTGTTCAGATTCTAGAATCGCCAAGTTCGCAAGTTGAGAACAAAAGAGGTATCATCATTCAAAGTCCTTTAGAGGAACCAATTTGTTGAAGAAGCTATTTGGGAAACTGAGAAGGATATGAAGAAGAGATATTCACATCTCTTCGAATCCGGAGAAGTTTCGAATTAAGGTAGTAATTCTCTTCTTAGTACTCTTTAAATTATGAGTGAACATGTTATTTGTTTGCATTTGCTCATTGGGTGTTTAAAGCCTAGTAAGAGTAATCTCATTCGAGCAAGAATGTTCCCAAGGGGGAGATATTGTAACATCTCGCAATTTGAAATAGCTAGAAAGGAGCTAAGAACTGGAAATAGTCATTTTTGGAAATAATAAAAATCTGGAAAGTTGTTTAATTTGGGAAAAATGAGTTTTTGGTCAACTTCAAACGGCCATAACTCCTAGCTCAGGATGCATTAGGTGTACTTCAAGATATGGTTGGAAATATCTTGGAATGATCTTTCCAACATCATCGAGTTTTCGCGATTCCGAGTTTGTATGAGTAAGTTATTCCCTTTGGAAGTTGGGCTGTTGGATTAAGGAAAGTCTAATCCAGATTTTGGAAGGGTAATTTAGTATTTTCCTTACCTAATTATTCTAATTCATTTTTAGGAGTTTAATTGGGGTAAAGTCAGATTTTAGTCAGTTTTAGAAAAGTGAATTTCATGCTAGGGTTTGGAGAAGAGGAGAAAGGAGAAGAATGTTCAGGCAACGTCGATTTCGTCAAGTATAGGTTGTGGATTTCGTCGGGGGTGATCCCTAAAAAGGTATGTGAGATCACATAGCATTGGGTTAGTTCACCCACGTGCCCAACATGATTCAATTCAGCAAGGTTATATTGATTTGAAAGTAAATCCTTTGAGTTCTTGATGAAATTCGTTTGAATTATTGTGGATTGTGTTTTTGATGTTTGCTTGATGTTTGATTCACATTTTCGGGTGTAATTTCGGTTTGAATCTATCATATATTGAGGGTATAAATGATTCTAAGCGTTTGGGGAAAGAACCATTGAAGTTTAGAGGGTTTAGAGTTGAAAAACGACGAAGAAATATCGTCAAACAACTGGGGAAGGGGGTGGGCCGTTGCGCCAGCCAGCGCGCCCCAAATCAGCCTCTGAATGTAAGGCTCTGGGGCGACGTGCTAGACAGAGAGCCCCAACTTGCCTTATTAATTTTGAGGGCTGGCGCCCCACGCCTCTCAGAGCGCCAGGGATGCCAGTTTTCCCCATTCCTCCCCTATCTTTTCGTACTAGTTCCTTAGTGATGTACTTATGTTTTCTAGTTGATTCCAACACTCTAAGGTACCTCTAAACATCATAAAATCATCCATATACATGAGATCATGAACCTTGAAATCATACTTCAATTCAAGGAAAGTTAAGAGTCGAGTCTAGAAGTTAAGAAGCAAGTCAAGCGAAGTTTATAAAGTTTTCAAAAGTCTTTCACAAACGTTTTAACTTTGTTTTAAGACTTAAGTTTCAACTTAAGAAAATAGTAAAAAGTTGAGTTCATTTCTCAGAAAGCTATAAGGGAACTAAGTATTCCCAAAGAGTTTATAAATGTTTTCACATTTGAGCAAGAAAAGGGAACATCGATTCCAAGAGAGCTTTTAAGCTAAGTTTTGAGTAATTATCTCAAATAAAATAAAGAAGTTTTGATTTTAAATCATATGAGCTAAGTATATTTTGTGATTAGTATTGAGAATCGATATGGGGATGCGAGTTCATATTAACTCAAGTCTCCATAAACCATGTAGCCATCATGGGAAGTAAAGGATCATACTTTTTAGATGACTCCTTAAGATGCTTTTAGCATAGACTAGTGGATCTACTTAGTGAGTTAGGTCATATACTCTCGGCAAGGTAAATGATGGTCCTTGGCAGCGTGAGGTAAAGTGTTGTTTCATCACTATAACTCTTAAGTGATGGTTGTTAGTTAGAGAAACTCCCACAATAGTATTTTGTATTTTTATATACATTAGTTTCTTTGTATTTTTACGTACATCTCAAATTTATATGTATCTTTGCATACACACAGAGTTGACATCAGGTTTTAAAGTGTTTCTTTGCATTGCACTTGTTTTTAAACTTCTTTATATTGAAATGAGTTCAGTTATGTTGAGTTGAGTTGAGCCAGGTAGGTTCTTCAGTTCCTTTCAGATGCTTTTTAAGCTTAAGTTGTGTTTAACATTCCAACTCGCATACTAGTACATTCAATGTACTGATGACAGTTGTCCTGCATCGTCTTATGATGTAGGTGTAAGTAACCAGGATCAGCATCCAGTGCATCGTTGATCCAGTTGAGCTTCAGAGTTGTTGGTGAGCCTCCTTGCATTTAGGAGCATCCCTATTTTTCATTACTTTATCATTTTAGTTCATTAGGATGTCGTGGGCCTGTCCCGACATCCATCCCAGTTATTTTAGAGGCTTCATAAATAGTCAATCAGATGTGAGTTAATTCGTCATCATTTTGTTATTGGCTAATGTTCAGATTTGAGTTGCCATATTGGTTAAGTTAAATGTTTAGTTTTAAAACATTATGAGTTCAGTTTGAGACATGTTAAGTTATCTTGTATTTGGATTCTCTTTCTTATGTCTAAGTCTTCCGCTGAGTAAGTAAGCCAGTCCAAGGGTTTTGCTTGGGGCCATCAATGGTTCTTGAGTGCTGGCCACGTCCAAGGTGTAGGCTTGGGGCGTGATATATGTTCTTCCTGATGTGTTGTTAGATCCTTTTTATGTCTCTACTTCTGTTGATGATTCTATTGTGGCTAAGAGGGTCTATAGAAAGTGTCCCGTTTCCTTTTCCCATAGAGTTATTCTTGTTGATTTGGTGGAGCTTGATATTCTAGATTTTGATGTTATCCTTGGTATGGATTGGTTGTACCCATGTTATACTTCTATTGATTGTAGAAATCATGTAGTCAAGTTCAAGTTCCCAAATGAGCATGTCCTAGAGTGGAAAGAGGGGAATTTCTATGCGTAAGGGTAAGTTTGTCTCTTGTCTTAAAGCTAGAAAGATGATTTCTAAGGGCTGCATATATCATCTAGTTAGGGCGAGGGATGTGGATTCCAAAACCTCTACTCTTGAGTCAGTCCCCATTGTGAATAAATTTCTGGAAGTGTTCCCAAATGAATTACTTGGTATTCTTCCCGAAAAGGAAATAGATTTCCATATTGGCCTTCTCCCAGATACGTAACCTATTCTTATTCCTCCTTACCGAATGGCTCCGACAGAACTAAATGAGTTGAAGTTGTTCGATAAGGGTTTCATCTAATCGAGTATCTCTCCATGGGGTGCTCTTGTTTGTTAGAAAGAAAGATGGTTCTCTTTGTATCTGTATTGAGTTTCTTCAGTTGAACAACGTGACAATTAAGAATACTATCCTCTCTAATTATAGATGATTTGTTTGACCAACTTCAAAGAGCAAGTTACTTCTCTAAGTTTGACCTTCGGTCGAGTTGTCACCAGTTGAGAGTGAAAGAAGATGATATTTTGAAGACGGCTTTTAGAACCCGGTATGGTCATTATGAGTTTTTGGTGATGTCATTTGGGTTGACTAATGCTGTGGAAACACTTATGGATTTGATGAATAGGGTGTTTAGACAATACCGTGACATGTTCATGATTGTGTTCATTGGTGATATATTGATATATTCGAGAAGTGAGGATGAGCATATTAATCATTTGAGAATTGTGTTGCAAATCCTTAAGGACCAACAACTTTTTGCACAATTATGCAAATGTGAGTTTTGGTTAAGGTTTGTAGCTTTTCATGGTCATATTGTTTCAAGTAAGGGTATTGAGGTAGATCCTAAGAAGACACATGCGGTCAAGACTTGGCCTAGACCTCTATCCCCTTTAAATATTACAAGTTCTTGGGTTTAGTTGGTTATTATAAAAGGTTTGTTGAGAGGTTTTCTTCAATTGCCTCTCCATTGACAGCTTTGACTCAAAGAAGGCTAAGTTCATATCGTCCAAAACATGTGTGAAGAGTTTTCAAGTATTGAAAGATAGAATTACTTCCGCTCCGGTGTTGACTTTACCAGAAGGGACTAATGGTTTTGTTGTTTACTGTGCTGCCTCAAGAATTGGGCTAAGTTGTGTGCTTATGCAAAATGGGAAAGTTATTGCCTATGCCTCAAGGTAACTTAAGATTCATGAGAAGAATTATCCTACCCATGACCTTGAACTGTGGAGGTTGTTTTTCCCTTATAGAGTTAGAGGCATTATTTGTATGGTGTTCATGTAGTTATTGATCACAAGAGTTTGCGATATGTGTTTAATTAGAAGGATCTAAATCTTCGCCAAAGAATGTGGGTTGAGTTATTGAAAGATTATAATATGAGTGTTCTCTATCACCCCGGTAAGGTGAATGTGGTGGCTGATGCTTTTAGTCGGTTATCTATGGAAAGTGTTGCCCATATTAAGGAAGATAAGAAGGAGTTGGCTCGAGATGTTCACAGATTGGCTCGGTTGGGTGTTCAGTGAATGGACTCCATTAAGGGTGGTGTTATGGTTCACAATGGTTCCGAATCGTCTTTTGTGTCGGATGTAAAAGCCAAGCAAAGTCTTGATCCAATTTTGGTTGACTTGAAAGAAGTGGTGCTTAAGAAATCCATTGAGGCTTTCTCCCAATAGGGAGATGGTGTACTTAAATATCAAGTTTGTTTGTGTGTTCCTTATGTTGATGAATTAAGGAAACAAATCTTTTCAGAAGCCCATAGTTCTCAGTATTCTATACACCCGGGAGCCACCAAGATGTACCATGATTTATGAGAGGTCTATTGGTGGAATGGGATGAAGAAGGATATTGTGGAATTTGTGACTAAGTATCCTAATTGTCAACAAGTGAAAGTTGAGCATCAAGGTTTCTCCCAAGACATTAGCATTTATACTTGGAAGTTGGAAGACTTGAACATGGACTTTATTGTTGGGTTGCCTCGCACCCGGTGACAACATGACTCGATTTGGGTTATAGTAGATTGGATGATCAAATCGGCTCATTTTATTCCCGTCAAGGTCTCCTATTCGGTGGAGGGTTATGCTAAGTTGTACTTAAGAGAGATGGTAAAGTTTCATGGAGTGCCTTTGTCCATTATTTTCGTTCGTGGTACCCAATCCACTTCTCAGTTTTGGAAGTCTTTCCAAAAAAGGTCTTGGTACTCGTGTTAAGCTTAGAACGACCTTTCATCCCCGAACCGACGGGAAAGCGGAGCGTACTATAAAAACCATCAAAGACATGTTGAGAGCTTGTGTGATTGATTTTAAGGGTAATTGGGATGACCATTTTCCATTGATTGAGTTTCCTTATAACAGTAGGTATAACTCGATATTGAGATGGCCCCATTTGAGGCATTGTATGACAGGAGGTGTAGATCTCCTATAGGTTGGTTTGAAGTAGGAGAAGTTGCCCTAATAGGTCACGAGTTTGTACATGAGGCTATAGAGAAGGTTCGACCTATTAGAGAAAGGTTGAAAACGACCCAAAGTCAGCAAAAGTCATATGTTGATGTAAGAAGAAGAGATCTTGAGTTTGAAGTTCATAATTGGGTTTACTTGAAAATTTCACCTATGAAGGGTGTAATGAGGTTTGGTAAGAAAGGGAAGCTTAGTCTGTATCATATTTTGAGGCGTGTTGGTAAGGTTTCTTATGAGCTAGAGTTGCCTAATGAGTTGGCATCGGTGCATCCAGATTTTCATGTCTCCTTGTTAAAGAAATGTGTTGGTGATCCGACAACTATAGTTCCCTTAAAAGTTATGGCAATTAAGAAGAATCTTTCTTATGAAGAAATTCTGGTTAAGATTTTAGACCGGCAAGTCAAGAAATTGAGAAACAAAGAAGTTGCTTCCGTGAAAGTGTTGTGGAGGAACCAATTAATTGAGGGTTCTACTTAGGAAGTCGAGACTGGTATGATATCCCGATATCCTCATCTCTTTCCTTTTACCCCTATTTTAGCTTAAGGTAATGAGTTCCTCATGGTCTACTCTTTGTTTGGTGTCATGTGTGTTAAATGCTTCCATGATTTCCTCACTATGAATGATTCATAAAAAAGGTTAAGTTTTGAGAAAATGAGTCAATTTGATTGTTTTCTATATGTTTATGTGCATTAGAATATGAGTTGCATGTAGACTTCATGATGTGATGATTGAACATGATTTTAGCTTGGAGATGGTATTTCCTCCTCGGATAAGAGTAATCTCGTAAGTATATGCAGGTTGGGCCGCTAGGTCTAGTTCCTATCTTCCTTATGATACTTTGAATATGATCTAGCTTGGAGTTGAAGTCCCTCTTTGGTTCTGTGCATTTTGATGAAGTTGCATGCATGATGGGTTGCTAGTCTAGACTTCTTTTTTCTTTTTGTGATATCTTGAATCTCATTCGAGGATGAATGATCCCAAGGGGGAGATATTGTAACACCCCAAATTCGAGAAGGGCATATTGGTAGTTTTTAGGAGTTGCACGTGTCATCCAACGAAAGCCAACCACGACCCGTGGATGGGACCACAGACCGTACGTGTGGTCTGTGGTTGTTCGACCCAATCAATCTCAGAAGCCCAGAACTACAGTCAGACCAACGGACCGCCATTAGGTCCTTGGTCCATCGTTCGAGGGTCCATATGTCAGGGCCCCTAAATCCTAGTTTGTGAATTCAGTGACGGTTGTGCAGGATGAACCATTTGTCAGTCCACGATCCATTGGTAGGGGTCTGTAGGTCGGTAAGTTGCCAGTTATCTTAGGGGAAGTTGGGTCTTTTTCTAATTAGTCTAGCCTAATAATATGTCGTTTTACCCTTCACTAAGACCCCTATATAAGTATTTCCACCCCAAAATTTCCCCAATAGAAATCATTCTCTCAAATTTCTAAAAGAGGAACAAGTCACCTCTCCAAAATATTTCTTTATCTATAAGTTGAAGAAGAAAGCTAGGGTTTCAAGATCAAGCCTCCAAATCCTCCATTGCTTCCAAGCTTTTGGCATCGAGGTATGATAGTTATTATTCATTGATTCCTTCCATTCATGGAGTTCCCAAATTCTCCTATTTTCAAAGTTAGAAATCCCCAATTGAGTTAGGGTTTTCTTCAATTGTCATGAGTTCTCTTGATTATTGATTTAAATGATTGAATTATGATCTCTTAGCAATAAATTGATGAAATACTATGATTTTATGATGTTCCCCTTATGAACTCATGAAATCCCCATGTTTTCCAAATTATGATCATATGATATAGGTTTTGCATTATAAAGGAAGAGTTTTATGGAATCAAGCATGAATTTATAAATTTACATGATTTTATGATGGAATCCATATCTATCCCATGTTTTCTAGATGTTGATCATTGAAAGTGGGTTTGAACCTAAAAGGTGAATTATGGAATTATGCTTGCTCTTATGAAATCTATGAAAATGTTTTAAGGATACTTTGAGAGTGAAGTATAAATGATGATGTTGTTGTTGTGTTGTTCGAAGGATTTTTTCATATACACATGAAATCATGAATGTGACAGGTTTTCTCACATAGTAAGGATTCTAAGGTTGAAAGTTCTTCTCACCTAAATGAATCAAATATAAAGAGTTATCCTAATGAAACCTAGCTTGGATTAGTTATTGAATGATACCTTTCTGTGGATGACTTATGACTTAAGCTTGGATTGGCAAGATTATGTGCCCTTCCATGGATAATAAGAACAAGTAAGAAATGACTATTCTATGGGATTTCTGCTTAGAACCGAGAGGATATTGAGATAGAATCTCTCCTGTTAGTAGAGGTCGGGTATCTAGAAGCAATCTCCTTATCCCTTACCTATGTGCCCCCATCATATGCTTTTCTAGATAGACATTAGCTAGTAGATCCATTTAAGATAGAAATTCATGGTCCTTACCTTGGCAACTAGGAAAATCTTTTTTGGTGTGGGAGACACCAAGGGATCATGTTATAGCTCACACGGTTTCTATGTTGGTTAAGGCTAATTCCCACAACAATAATGAACTAAGGTTACTTCAAGAAGTATCGCACATGTGTTCAAAGGTTTTAAATGATGTTAGCTTGCATTGACTATGTTTTATAACTTATGTTTTCTAACCCTTTTATATCATGTTTTTGCTTGGTCAATTGCATGTCATGAAATGTCTTATTTTAGCATGATTTAAATGTTTTATGTATAGCTATCATACTTGGTACATTATTTTTTCCTAATGCATACTATTGCCTACATTTCCCCAAATGTAGTGTCTAACAGTCAAGGTTCTCAGTTTCGTCGATAGTGATTGATTGCGAGGTACCTGAGCTTTAGTGAGTCCTCATGCTTGGAGGATGTACTTTTCATTGTTCTTTGTTTCATTCTTATTTTTCAGTTTTGGGCATGATGTATGGGCTAGGGCCAATTTCATTCTATTGTAGTAGATGACTATTGTGACAAAGTGTTTAGACTTCCGCTTTACTTTCATAAAACTTTTGGACTTGAAATGTTGTCTTTACCTCTTTTGTTCTATTTCTTATGTTATGAATGCTAAGTGGCTTGTATGGGGTCTCTCGGGGTTCTACACACCATGTTACATCTAGGGTGTACCCATAGGTCGTGACAATACATATTAGTTGCAATTTTGAGTCGGCCGATGATATCTACTCAACATAGGTCGTGACAATACATATTTGTTGCAATTTTGAGTCGGCCGATGATATCTACTCAACACATGTTGCCCGGTAGTGACCCCTACTTATATTTTCCTTCATTTTCCTTTTGTGGAGTGCATTGAGTGTATCAATGGCTTTAACTCAGCCTTAACTCTATCTAGTCTCCAGCAGTTCAGGTTCCAGGGTGAGCTATTCATTCTAGCTCGTGTTAGGTTCTCTCGATCGTGGCATGATTTCCTTAGTTTTCGTATACAAATTATTTTTTATTTATTTATTCTGGTATCTTTGATACTCTTAGACTTAATATTTTGGGATTAGATGTCCTTGATGTGATAACTTTTAAGTTTTGGGTGTAATATGTAATAGACGCTAATATATTTTTGTCTTTTACATTAATATTATTTGAGATTCCGCATTATTATCGTATTTCATAAGTTGAATAATTAATAAATTTAGGTTTGCATTAGTTGGTTCTCCCTCCTATAAGGTTAAGTGTAGGTGTCACTCATAACACATTTTGGGTAGTGACAAACTTGGTGTAACACCTAGAAAACCAGACCTAGAAAAAAATGCAGAAAATTACCTGAGCCAGGGTTCACGGACCGTGACAGGGTCCACGGTCCGTTGACCTGCCCGTGGTGGGGAGTTGGACTCCACTAGGCCCAGACGTCAGACCACGGGACCCTTCATGGGTCGTGGTCTTGACGACGGGCCGTGGTGGAGTCTGTGGCTTCTAGACAGTTGCCCCCCCTAGCTAGTCCCTTAGACCCCATGCCCAAGTAAAGACCACGAGGACCTTCACGGTCCGTAGTCCTTCACACGGGCCGTGGATGATCCGTGAAGATAGGCCCTCAGACCACCGGACCAAGTGAGGACCACATGAACCTTCACGGTCCATGGTCCTTTACACGGTCCGTGGTGGAGCACATGAAGCAGACCCCCAGAACACAGTAGTCACTACACCACAGACCACGACCATCTTGGTCCCCTTCACGGTCCGTGAAAGTGGCAATGGTCCGTCCCGTTAGCTGTTTAGGTCAACGGTCTTTTGGTCTTTTTCTATTTACTTGGACCCCTAAACTATATCATTTTAATCCTAAACTACATGGTTTTGGTCTGTTTTAGCCTAGAAACATAACTAGAACTTACCTAAGTCAAATCATTCATCAAAACTTAGAAAAATTAGAGTGTAAGAGGAGAAAAAGGTCGAGCAACCGTAGTTCAAGAATGCAACAAGGTTTCTTTAGTTTCAGCCCCAAAATCGAAAGATTTCTCCATGGCATTCGTCACAAGGTATGTGGGATTTCACTAGTGGGTTCCTTTCACCCATTAGGTCCCTAGATTTCAGTCAGAATCTTGATTCCCTTAATATTATCTAGACCTATGGTTTCTTGAATGTTAGAATTGTTGGGTTTTCAGCTGTTAGAAGGATCCAAATCATATTATATTGGTATAATATTATTTTGCCCATATTCATGCATAAACTTAGAACCCTAGCTGTGTAGTTCTTTTAGTTCTTGAATTACACCTGTTAGGTCAGAAAATTCAGTATATACATTAACATGCCTCAGTTCTCGAATGCATTATTATCAGTATATAAAAGTTGCATTCTCAGTGTGTATGTTAGTTTCAGTATTTCAGTCATAAAGTGTTAATTACTTAATCATATGGGAAGCTTAATACCGAGTGGACTTGGGTCAGTCACCCTCAAGTCCCAGAACTACGTGCCCCGTAGGTTGTAAGTCCCCTATATGGCCATCATTTTAGTGATCACGCCAGCATGCCTCTACACCTTTGGCCGGGTGTATTAGGTCCTCTCGATGGGGCTTATACATGAGACTCCACATTTAGCTCTTGTAGTTTTATGTCGGTTAGTAGTAGCTCCCTTATAGTTCAGTCAGATCCTATCGCATTGACCATGATTATCAGTTTAGTTCAGATTTCAGTTTCAGAATAGTATAAACTTCGTCATTGCATTCAGTTTCGTCATGTTCCGTATTTTTCAGTATCCTTATCATTTTCAGATTATATCATTGCTTTATTGCTTGTGCAGTTATGTTATTATTCAGCTTTATTCTATCCTGCATGCTTAGTACCTTTCTGTCACGACCCCAGCCTAGGGCCTAGATGTGACATGGCGAATGAGGAACCCGAAGGAACCCCAAACAAGCCTCTCAAACTTGTCATCACACTTCATCGGTCGCGGAAGTACATTCAACATTTATTTAACGGGAAATAGGGACTAAGGGCAAACCATTTCAAAATGACATCATAGAACAAGAGTCAAACTCATTTACAAAATACTAGTCCAATGCACACCTCTACATACATAGATAGGACGGGGGCCATGACATACTACCGGCTCCCCTCATAGTCAAAATACAATTGCAAGCTAAAGTCTCAAAACATAGGAGTAGGAAACATAACATAGCCCTCGAATCATTGAGGACTTACCAACAACTCGGATAAGCACCGTACTAGCCACGTGAATGGAGAGAAGGATCAAGAGTAGCTCCGGTCCCTACATGGTGACATCATGTAGGCAAAATATGCGTTAGTACTTGGAATGTACTAAGTATGCGGGGTGCAACACAACAATAGACAAGGACACAATCGAAATACAAGAAATAGTTTCATAGGCATTATGAATAACAATATGAGGATGCATGATCAAAGTGAAGTCAAAACATGTTTAAGTAAATCCATACTAATAGTAGATATCATATGTGTATGCAGGATCCAACCAATCTATAACCCCAACTTAGGATGGGGGATGCCGTTCACACCCGGACACCCTGGTGGCAAGGTATAAACCCCTCACATGGTTGATGTTGGTCACACCCCAAGCATCCTAGGTGGTGAGATATAAACCTCTCACATGGTTGATGTTGGTCACACCCCAAGCATCCTAGGTGGTGAGATATAAACCTCTCACATGGTTGTCCGGTTTTTTTCCCCCGGACCGGGCATGGTCATGCAACACTTTATATAGGAAATTCCCATTAGGCTCTAATGCAATCTCACGTATGGAATGAACATATACACAAGCTTAGTTTGTCATCAACACATCTCTGGATTGCCATACATCTCATAACTCAAGCTTTAAAGCATCGATTCATCAATTCTCCATAGTTGGACATTTTGTCAAACACCTTGAAGGCATGTAATGGAATCAAAAAGCATGGTAAATAGGGTAGTAATTATGCAGCCAAACCAGTGAACAACCTACAACAACACCTTTTAACACCCACATGAAAATCTCCACATCCATTCCAAATTTAGATTCAAGTTCTAGAGTCACAACATGCTCAAAACAATCACTTTTCATGTTTAAAATTCAATGTGCAGGAAATTATTACAAAGAACAAGACTAATTTATGAATCTTAACTTAAACCATGAATTAGTGAATAGAATAGAGTCTAGGCACTATGGGTGGAAGGACCCATGAGTTCAATACCACATACCTTGAGTTTTTATGAAGGTCTTGAGAGTGTCTTCAATGGAAGCTTGGAACTTGGAGCAAGAGTCTCTTCAATCTTGAGGAAGGTTTTGGATTAGGGTTCTTGAGAGAACTTGAGAGAAAATGTGTCTAAGTATGGGAGAGGTGTTTTGGGAAATGTTTTAGAGATGGGAATTGAACTAATGGTATATAGGAAATAACATATGCCCTTTGGAAAAAAATGGTCCAACACTTAGAAAAAAAAATGAGGCGGGTGAACAGTAAAAACGCTCACTGGAAATTGCATTTCCTGCCGGACAGATTTTACGAAAATGGGCATAAATTCTTCGTCCGAACTCCGAATGAGGTTAAACGAAGTGCGTTAGGTAGCTAACTTAAAGGGATTTCCATGGATATGTTATTGGCCACCCAATAATTTGTGTGCTAGGAGATATGACCCTCCAAAGTAGACCCTCGAAAAAGACTTCACTTGGAAATTTCGGATTTTGATACGGTTGCTCTAAAATTTGGGTTAGACCCATTTCCCACTAAATTTGACCCCCTAAACAAGATTATGAAGTCATATTTTCAAAAAACGAAACGGATTTTTTTTTATATAGCTAAACAAGTTTCCGGTAACTTCCGAAGCACATTTTTGAGAACTTTTTGGGTCATTTCACTTTCAAGTACAGACGCATACTCTGCGCTACATCTTCTCGTGATGTAGGTTTAGGTCCTCAGCAGTTAGATCACGCATAGATCGCTTCCCGATCTTCAGTTCAGCAACATTAGTGGTGAGTCCTCATTCTTCGAGGACTAGTGACATGACTTACTTTATTGTTTTTAGCTTTAGTTTCAGCTTTGCTAGATCTAGCTGGGGCATGTCCCAATATTTCTAGTAAGTAGAAGTTTTATTTCAGACATAGTTAGTTTCATCTTAGACTTAGAGTTTGACTTTTCTTTTGTATGCAAACTCTCACTTATCTATATTCAGATTTAGTATATGGGTATTCCCCGTCATTTTCATATTTATTCTTATGATTTAGCTTCTGCACGGTCTTATTGTTTCTGTTTATCTTTAGCATGCTTATGATTATGCCAACAGGGTTAGCATGGGGTCACACATGATCCTAGGTCCCGTGTCCGCATCCAGGGGGTAGCCTCGGGGCCTGACAAACTTGGAATTAGAGAATTAGGTTTAAGAGTCCTAGGATGTCTGAAAAGCCGCACTAAGTAGAGTCCTTTTCATGGGTGTGAAGTGCGCAACATCTAATGATAAGGAGGTTGCAAAGTGTTTTAAGAAAACTTCAATTTCTTTGTTACTCTTATCATGCGTAAGGTATGATCTAATTCATCATGCTAATCCTTCATTATGCACTTTCAGATCATGCCTTCTCGTAGAGCATACGCAAGGAATGTGAATGACAGGAATGCAAACTCAACTCCTCTAGTCCCAAATCAGAAAGTTTTGAATGCTAGATTTGGGAATGCTATTCAGTTGTTTGCTTAGAGTGTGACCAACCAAAACAATCAGTAGGTTCCACTTCCGACAAATGCTAATATTGGGTCAGCTGCAGCTAGAGTTCTTGATTTCGTTAGGATGAATCCGCCTGAGTTCTTAGGATCGCAGATTGGTGAGGATCCCCAAAGCCTCGTTGATGAGGTCAAGAAGATCTTTGGAGTGATGCAAGTAAATGACCATGTTGAGTTGGCATCTTACCTGGTTAAGGATATAGCTCATATCTGGTATACCCAGTGGAAGGAAAGCAGAGGTACAAATACAACTCATATCACTTGGGAATGCTTTAGTGAGACCTTTCTGGACAGGTTCTTCCCAAGAGAGTTAAGGGAGGCAAAAGCTCAGGAGTTTATGAATTTGTGGTAGGGTTCTATGACGGTCTAAGAGTCTGGACTAAGGTTCACCCATCTCTCCAAGGCTCAAATGAACAAGATCATGTATGAGGTATCCGACCTTGTGAAAACAGAGTGTAAGAATGTTGTGATGTTGGAAAATATGAACATCTCTAGGCTCATGACTTATGCTCAGCAAGTTGAGGGTGATTAACTTAGGGAACACGCTAAGGAGAATAAGAAGGCTAGGACAGGCAACTTTGATTATTCCCAACAGAAATCGTGTGGTGGAAATTGCTCGTAGTGTTCCATTCTCCAAGTTCTGAAATGATCAGAAAGGTAGGGCATCGGGCTCTAAGTCTCAGGGGAGTGTTTCAGACACCAAAACCTACCTAACTTGTCCAAATTGCGGTAAGAACCATCTGAGCGAGTGTCTTGCAGGAAAGGAAGGATGTTTTGGGTGTGGTCAGTCTGGTCACAGGTTGAAAGATTGTCTTTTTAAACAGGGTCAAGAAGGTAACAATGGTAGAGCTCAGTCCATAACTTTAGCAGCACCAGTAGGTCACCCGACTCAGTAGTATAACTCATCAGGTACAGGTGGCGGTCAGCGCCAAAATAGGTTATAGGCTTGCCAGGATCAGGAAGATTCTCCTGATGTAGTCACTAATACGTTACTAGTTTTTGACCTTGATGTTTATGCATTGTTAGAACCAGGGGCTACTCTTTTCTTTGTAACTCCTTAAATAGCAGTCAAGTTCAGTGTTAGTCCAGAAACTCTCTCAGAACCTTTCTCAGTCTCTACTCCAGTTGGTGACCCAGTAATAGCTAGACGAGTATACAAAAATTGCCTTGTCACAGTCTCCCAGAATGTCACCTCAGCAGATCTTATAGATTTAGAAATGGTAGACTTCGATATCATTCTAGGCATGTATTAGTTACATTCCTGTTATGCCTCAGTCAATTGTAGAACTAGGATTGTTCATTTTCAGTTTCCAGACGAACCAATCTTAGAATGGAAGGGTAGTAGTTTAGCGCCTATGGGTCAATTCATTTCTTACCTTAAGGCCATGAAGATGATTTCTAAGGGGTATCTTTATCATCTAGTTTGGGTTAAGAATTCAAGCTTTGTAACCCCAACTCTTGAGTCTGTTCCAGTGGTTAACGGACTCCCAGAAGTGTTTCCAGAAGATCTTCCCAAACTTCCTCCCGAAAGGGAAATCTACTTTGGAATTGATCTCTTTCCAGATACCCAGCCTATTTCTATTCCTCCTTACAGAATGGCTCCAGCTGAGCTTAAGGAATTGAAAGAGCAGTTGAAAGACCTTTTAGATAAGGGCTTCATCAGACCCAGTATTTCCCCATGGGGTGCACCAGTGTTGTTCGTAAAGAAGAAAGATGGATCTCTCAAAATGGGCATCGATTATAGGAAGTTGAAAAAAAGTCACTGTCAAGAATAAGTATCCTATCCCCAGGATTTATGACTTGTTTGACTAACTTCAGGGTGCTAGTCATTTCTCAAAGATAGACCTCAGATTCAGTTATCATCAGCTCAGAGTCAGAGATAGAGACATTCCAAAAATAGCCTGCTGAACTTGGTTTGGTCATTATGAATTTGTAGTTATGTCATTTAGACTAACAAATGCTCCTGCAGCTTTCATGGACTTGATAAATAGAGTGTTCAAGCAGTATTTGGACTTGTTCGTTATCGTTTTTATTGATGATATCCTCATTTACTCTAGGACTGAGGAAGAATATGTGAATCATTTGAGGGTTGTTCTGCAAACTCTAAAAAAATCACCAGTTATTCGCTAATTTTAGCAAATGCGAGTTCTAGTTGCAATCAGTTGCTTTCATTAGGCATATTGTGTCTAGTGAAGGGATCCGAGTGGATTCTCAGAAGATAGACTCAGCGAAACAGTGGCCCAGACCTACCTCTCCTACAGATATCAGAAGTTTCTTGGGGTTGGCTGGCTATTACAGAAGGTTCGTGGAACGATTTTCATCCATAGCCTCTCCATTGACTAAGTTGACTTAGAAAAAGGTTAAGTTTCAGTTATCCGATGATTGTGAGAAAAGATTTGAAGAATTGAAAACTAGGTTGACTACAGATTCTATTTTGACTCTATTAGAGGGTTCAAACGGTTATGTTATCTACTGTGATACATTCAGGGTCGGCCTAGGTTGTGTGTTGATTTAGTGAGGTAAGGTTATAGCATATGCTTCTAGACAACTTAAGGTACATGAGAAGAACTATCCAACTCATGATCTCGAGCTAGCAGTAGTGGTGTTTGCACTTAAGATTTGGAGACATTACTTGTATGGTGTTCACGTAGATATGTTCACCGACCATAAGAGCCTTCAGTATGTGTTCACCCAGAAAGAGTTGAATCTTCGCCAGAGGAGATGGCTTGAGTTCATCAAGGATTATGATATGAGTGTGCATTACCATCTTGGTAAGGCCAATGTTAGGAGTTCATCTTATGAACATTTCAGATGGTGGTGTAACAGTTCAGAATGGGTCAAAATCTTCATTGGTAGTGGAGGTTAAGGAAACGGAAGACAGTGATCTGATATTGCTTCAACTGAAGGGGGTAGTCCTTCAGCAGAGAGTTCAGATTTTCTCCCAATGGGGAGATGGTGTGCTTCGGTACTAGGGTCGACTGTGTGTTCCTAAGGTGGGTGATTAGAGACAACACATTCTTGCAGAAGTCCATAATTCCAAATATTCTATTCATCCAGGTGCCATTATGATGTACCGTTATCTGCGATAAGTCTTTTAGTGGAATGGCATGAAAATGGATATATCAGATTTTGTGGCTAAGTACCCCAGCTGTCAGCAAGTCAAGGTAGAACATCAGAAATCTGGAGATATGACTCAAGAGATCGACATTCCTACTTGGAAGTGGGAACTGATCAACATGGACTTCATCACAGGTTTACCTCGTACATGCAGACATCATGACTCCATTTGGGTGATTGTTGACAGAGTTACTAAGTCTGCACACCTTTTGGCTGACAAGACTACAGATTCGGCAGAGGACTACGCCAAGCTTTACATTAATGAGATAGTCAGATTGCATAGGATTCTTTTGTCTATCATCTCAGATAAAGGTCCTCAGTTTACCTCTCATTTTTGGAAGTCATTTCAGAGAGGTCTTGGTACTTAAGTTAATCTTAACACAACATTTCATCCGCAGATGGATGGTTAGGCTTAGCATATTATTCAGACCTTAGAGGACATGTTGAGATCTTACGTGATCGATTTCAAGGGTTATTGGGATGATCACCATTCTCCTATAGAGTTCGCCTACAATAATAGTTATCATTCCAACATTCATATGGCCCCTTATGAGGCATTGTATGGGCGTAGATGTAGATCTCTAGTAGGTTGGTTTGAAATAGGTAAAGCAGCCTTAATAGAGACAAATTCAATTCATGATGCTAGGGAGAAAGTGAAACTCATAAGAGATAGACTTAAGATAGCCCAGAGTCGCCAGAAATTCTATGCAGATGTAAGAAGAAAGGAACTAGAGTTCCAAGTTGATGATTGGATTTTCCTGAAAGTGTCGCCTATGAAAGTGGTGATGAGATTTGGCAAGAAGAGGAAACTCATTCCTAGATATGTAGGCCCTTACAAGATCTTGAAAAGGGTTGGTAAAGTGGCTTATGAGTTAGAGTAGCCAACAGAACTAGCAACAGTCCATCCGGTTTTCCACATCTCGTTGTTAAAGAAGTGTGTGGGTGATCTAGCATCTATTGTGCCTTTAGAAAGTGTGGTTGTGAAGGATAGTCTCACTTATGAAGAGGTTCCAGTTGAAATCCTTGATCATCAGGTTCGAAGGTTGAGAAACAAAGAAGTCGCTTTAGTCAAGGTTTTGTGGAGGAGTCAGTCCGTAGATGGAGCTACGTGGGAAGCAGAAACAGCCATGAAGGCCAAGTATCCTCACCTCTTTCCTTTCGATTCCATTCCAGGAGCAGTTTCAGTCTTAGCTTCATGTTCCTTAGTATGTACTTGCATTTTCAGCGTGTTTGCATGTCCTTGGAACTTAGTTCAGTCAGAAATCAATTTCCAGAACTTAGTGGTAGGGTTTGCAGCTCTTTTCCTCCATTTCAGCTAGTTTAGTCTTCATTCGAAGACAAATGTTCCCAATGGGGATATATTGTAACACCTCGAAAACCAGACCTAGAAAAAAATGCAGAAAATTACAGAAACTAGTGAACGAAAGGGTTCACGGACCATGACAAGGTCCACGGTCCATTGATCTGCCTATGGTGGGGAGTTCGACTCCACCAGGACCCAGATGTCAGACAATGGTACCCTTCATGGGTCATGGTCTTGAGAACGGGTCGTGGTGGCATCCGTGACGTCTAGAAAGTAGCCCCTCCCAGCTAGTCCCTTAGACCCCACGCCTAAGTGAAGACCACGAGGACATTCACGGTCTGGGGTCCTTCACAGGGGTCGTGGGATGGTCCGTGAAGATAGGCCCTCAGACCACCAGACCAAGTAAGGACCACGGGGACCTTCACAGTTCGTGGTCCTACACACGGTCCATGGTGGACCCCGTGAAGCAGACCCCAGAACCCAGTAGTCATTGGACCACAGTCCACGGCCATCTTCACGGTCCATGGTCCCTTTCACGGTCCGTGGAAGTGACCGTGGTCATCCCAGTTAGTAGTTTAAGACAGGGGTCCTTTGATCTTTTCCTATTTTGTTAGACCACTAAACTACGTCGTTTTAACAGTAAACTACGTGATTTTGGTCTATTTTAGCCTAGAAACATAACTAGAAATTACCTAAGTTAAATCATTCATCAAAACTTAAAAAAATTAGAGCGTAACACGAAAAACAAGTCGAGCAACCCTAGTTCAAGAACGCAGCAAGGTTTCTTCAGTTTCAGCCCCAAAATTGAAAGATTTCTCCTTGGAATTCGTCACTAGGTATGCGGTATTCACTAGTGAGTTCCTTTCACCCATTAGGTCCCTAGATTTCAGTCAGAATCTTTATTCCCTTAATATTATCTAGACCGTCAGAATTGTTGGGTTTTCAGATGTTAGAAGGATCCAAATCATATTATATTGTTATAGTATTGTTTTGCCTAGACTCATGCATAAACATAAAACCCTAGCTATGTAGTTCTTTTAGTTGTTGAATTACACCTGTTAGGTCAGAAAATTCAGTATATACATTAACATGCCTCAGTTCTCGAATGCATTGTTATCAGTATATAAATATTGCATTCTCAGTTTGCACATTAGTATTTCAGTCATAAAGTGTTAATTAGTTAATCATATGGGAAGCTTAATACCGAGTGGTCTTTGGTCAATCACCCACCAGTACCAGAACTAAGTGCCCCGTAGGTTGTAAGTCCCCTCTGTGGGAATCATTTTAGTGATCACGCAAGCATGCCTCTACACCTTTGGCCAGGTGTATTGGGTCCTCTCGATGGGGCGTATACATCAAACTCCACATTTAGCTCATGTGATTTTATGTTGGTTATTAGTAGCTCCCTTACAGTTTAGTCTGATCCTATTGCATTGACCACGATTATTAGTTTAGTTTAGATTTCAGTTTCAACATAGTATAACCTTGTTCATCGCATTCAGTTTAGTCATGTTTCATATTTTTTAGTCCCTATGCTTTAGCTTCTGCACAGTCTTATTGTTTCAGTTTATCTTTAGCATGCTTATGATTATGCTAGCAGGGTTAGCTTGGGGTCACTCGTGATCTTAGGTCCCTTGTCCGCGTCTAGGGGGTAGCCTCAGGGCGTGACACTTGGCATCAGAGCGTTAGGTTTGTTGATGTCATCACACAAGAACAAATCTAGTAGAGTCTTATGTATTGGTAAAGGGACACCTTTACTTTTCTTCGGGCGACTATAGGACTTGAGGAAAACTCATTCCTTTCTTTCTTTCATACTATTACTTATATCCAATTAGTATCTAGGCGATACAAATTGATATCTAACCTCCTTCATTGTATTTTACATATGTATAGTTTTAGAGCAATAGAAGTGCTAGCACAAACACCAGCAAGAGGTGATGTGTCCTTGGAAATAGGCTTATTTTCCCGATTGACTACATGGACTTTAATGATTAGTGACCAACATGATCTCTTTATTATGTTCTTAAGTTGAAACCTATAGTCTTCAAGAGTACTGAATCTACTGATGTTTATTATTTCCTTATTGATTGTCATGAGTTGTTTCATAAAATGGATATAGTAGAGCTATTTGGTGTTGAGTTTATGAAATACTAGTTCCAAAAGTACATTAAAATGTGGTGGGGTCTCATGTTGAGTGTTCATTAGTAAAGGCACTACTTATGACTTGGGTAGAATTTTCTAGCTCTTTCATGAAGAAGTATATCCCTTAGACTTTGAGGATACGATAAGATGAGTTCCTGAATTTAGAGTAAGGGAAGATGTATGTTATAGTCGATGAGGCCAAATTTCATGTTTTATCTAGGTATGTTACTCAACTCTTTTTTAGTTCAGAAGAGGGGATTCGCCAATTTGTGAAGGAATTGAGGTCAGATTTGCAAAATCTAGCTTTACAGGTGGCTGCTTCTGCAAAATCATTTCAGAAAGTGGTTGATTTTGTGATAGAGGTATACATAGAGAGGTGAAGCCATTTGAATTCCCCAAGCTAACAACGTTCAAAATGTTTCGTAAGTGAGATGATTTTAGTATTTCTACTCTTGATGGTGAGTCTGTGCTGGTTGTGAAGGTGTATAGGTCTTGCATTGTGGCATTTGTGGAGAGTAGAACTTATGTAGATTTAATTATACTGGATATGGTTTACTTTGATGTAATCTTGGGTATGACTTGTCTTTCTCCAAATTTTGCTATCTTCGATTGCAATGCTAAGATTGTGACCTTGGGTAGATATATTTGAAGGGCAAGATATATAGCATTATGGGTGTCTACAGACTCGTTTGCTTATGAATATTGTATTCTTGATAGACTTGAAACGTTATGAGTCATCGAGGAAAAGAAAGACATTTAGGGGTTAATATGCTTGACTTCGGTTCTTTGGTCAAGGTAGGCTATGATTTGTTCTATATGATAGAGAAACTCATAATAGTGATTGGTAGTCATTAAGTTATGTCGTGAAACTTCCTGTGTACTTACTCGTTGTGGTTTAATGATTTATATATTGTTGTGATTGATCTGTAATCCCAAGATCGCGGAATTCATAATCTTAACCTTTCTATGTCAAAACGATGTCTTGAATAAAGAAGTCTTAATAAAATATTGTTAATGAAGTGGAAAGTGATGAATTAACTATACTATTAGATCGGGTAGCACGAGCCGACACGATATATTTAAATCGAATACCACAATCCGGCATAATATGTTTTGATTGGGTGCCCTGAGTCGCACTATATTATTTGATCGAGTGTCACATTCTAATAGGGTAACATTAAAGGGAAACATATTAAAATAACGTAATGCACTCAATCTCAAATAACTAATTTTTCAAAAGAGCATGGTGTAGAGGCATGGGTCCTCAAGTGTGTTCTTGATATTGTGACTGATTACATACTCGCTTCGTTGTTGTTGCTACTTGTTCATGTTGTTTGTTGCTTACCAACTACTATGTGCTATAGTTGATTTCATGGTATTACTTTATGCATATTAGTTTATATTTTGAGTCGGCTAATGATATCTATTGTGTACATATTCCACGGTACTGACTCCTACTTGTATTTTCCTTCCTTTTCCTTTTGTAGAGTGTAGTGAGTGTATCAACAACTTTGAATCGCACTCAACTCTAGCTAGTTTCCAACATATCAGGTTCGAGTGTGAGCAATTCATTCTAGCTCATTTTGGATTCTTTCGATCATGGCATGATGTATTTAGCTTTCGGACATAAACTATTTTATTTATTTATTCAGGTATCTTTATTACTCTTAGACTTGGTATTTTGGGATTAGACGTCCTTGATGTGATGAGGTTCAGCTCTTGGGAATAATATCTAATAGGTGCTAGTTGATTTTTGTTTCTTACATTAATAGATTTGATCTTCCGCATTATTATCGTATTTCATAAGTTGAATAACTAATATAAATTGAGATTTGCATTAGTTGGTTCGCCCACCTACAAGTTTAAGTGAAGGTATCACTCATGATCGTTTTTTATCATAACACGATATTAAATAATACTCACTTTAAGTTATACAAGAATATATGGAGTATTATTTTATATATATGATAAAATGAGAATCAAAATACATCTATATTACCTTAAAAGCATGAACTCCTAACTTGAATGTTAAATTACTATAATATCCCTAACTTAGGTTGTGACTTTTTCGATAAGTTGTGACTTTTTCCAAAGGGTTGTGATTTTTCGATAAATTGTGACTTTTCTAAAGAGTTGTGACTTTTTCAATAAATTGTGACTTTTCCAAAGGGTTGTGACTTCCCGGAAAGGTCATGACTTTTCAGATAAGACACAAAAAACAATTGTTCATGCTACCTTTTGTTGACAATAAATAGAGGGATTTCCTCTCATTTTATAACCACAATTTTTTTTAAAAAATCTTCTACGCTTCTTCTTCATGCATTATAATTTTTTTTGTGTGTGATTTATTGTTGGTGAGTGTGTTTGAAGTTTAACAGAATATGGGGCACTATTCAGATGAATTATAAATCATTCTCTGCTAAGAGGGTATATTCGATAACTTTGAGTAGTTGAGGAAAATAATTTTCATTATAAAATAATTATTTTTTGCTTAATATATACATTAGTATGTAATGTTCCAATATATGAAGTTAACATGATGTTTATTTGTTTTTGTTAACAATTTCTTTTGTGATATAGATATATGCTTCTGAATATCTTTTTCTAAAATTTAGAGAATTGTCATAATTTTTTTTTTAATGCTCAAGACAAAAGAATGACTTTATTTATCAATACTACTTATATGATTTAGATTGTCAGGAAGTTTGTTTCAAAATAGTTATTACGATATAAACATTGCATTTTTGTTTTACTTATTTACTATTTCATGATATTTAAGTATTTTAGTCAAAGAGAAATTCATATGACTTGTAATAACGTAAGTTGAAATTTTTATTAGTTTAATTTTTTATTATTTATTTAATAGCTAATTTTTATGAGATAAATATTTTCATTAATGAAAATATATATTTACATTTTGGTAGGTATTTGTACTTAAATTAAAGTATTATATATGTGACAAATGTATTATCAAGTTAACAAGATCTTCTAAGTTTAAAATAAATTATTTAAAAATGTTCCAAGTTATTTTATTTTTTTAAAAAAACACTCACAACAAATGTGAAAATATGTGAATATGTATGAATCATTTAAAATTTATCAATTACAAAATAAATTTTATATTCAGTAATATGGAATAAACATTTACATTTTTCCCTTACACTAATTTAAAATCTAATAACTACAAAACTAGTAACATTAATTAAAAGTCCTATTTATTTATTTATGTATAAAATTTAATAGAAATTCAGCTATTGCACATTAACTCTTTTATGTTCTAAGGTATAACATTATGAATTTCATAGTTGTTACATTAATTTCTATCTTTCATCTATCGTTATATTTCCTTTTGACCAATAATTTTTCATATTATTACACCGCCCATATATATGTGATAACATGGTGTTGTAATTTTTCCTTTGACGAATCATACTTGGTTGAATAAATTGAAATAATTTACGAGTATATGAATTATACCTTTTTTGGGTGTAAGATGAACATGTAGTTATATATATGAATTCACACATAAAATATATTCTTTAATTTTAATTTTTAGTTTTTTCTGGTAAAAAAAAAGAATATTTCTCAATTAACTATGGACTGCCAGATAACTTTCTTTTATTTATGTACACAGTCAATCAAGAAGTAAAGTATGAGAGCCAACAACAAGAACATCGTCTATTATGTGATAACTTATAAAATTTAGTTGTTCTCTTCACATTTTCATATGACATCTAAACAGTTTAACGTGGAATACACGTGCAAACATCTGGTTAGATGACAGGAAAAATACACAACAAATATCGTCTATAAGGTAATATTAGTGAGATATGACTAATTACACGATTGAACTTCATCAAATTGAAATAAATATATAATTTATTGCATTTAACTAATAAATTTTATCATTGACGATCTTCTTAGGTTTGTGTGAATATGAGATATATATGACGATCCACATTGAACATTAACAAAAGAATCTGCAATATTATTTTGTGCTAAACTTAGTATTCAAATCTTCACCTAAATAAGCAATATTATTTACTATAACATATATTTTGTGAATTAGTAATCACGTGCACGCACAAGTCAAAAAACAAGTATTTAAAAAAAGTAAGAGTTGGACACCTTTAAAACACAAAAATACCCTTAAGAAATATTTATTTATTTCACTAACAAATTTGAAATTATATTTATTCTATATTTAATTGATATTAGCTGATATCAGGATAAATTATAAACCAAAATATTAAAAATTTATTATTTATCCCATATGAAATTATAATCCTTGTTTTAAACAAATGTTTCATATTAACTAGGAAAGAGATCTACTTTAATTTAATTCACTTTCCTTCTACACCGATGATTGACTATAAGATCTAACGGTTCAAATTCAGTATCCGCGTCATACAAAACTAACCAATGAATATGTAGCCCCAAATTCCTATATAATAAACCTCTGCATCTCTTTCACTTCACACAATTCAAACTCCAAAATCCCCCCAATTTCTGAATTCTTCCCTTCAATGGCACAAAATGCAGAGAAGAAGTCATCGGCTGAGAAGGCTCCTGCCACCGCCGCTATGAAATCAAAGGCCGGCAAGAACTTTCCTAAGGACGCCAACAGAGAAAAGAAGAATAAGAGGTCAATGAATTCTGCCGATACTTACAAGATCTACATCTTCAAGGTGCTGAAATAGGTTCATCCAGATATAGAGATTTCAAGCAAGGCTATGGGAATCATGAACAACTTCATCAATGATATCTTTGAGAGGCTTGCTGAGGAGTTTACTAAGCTTGCTAGGTACAACAAGAAGCCTACCATCACTTCTCGGGAGATTCAAACTGCTGTCCGATTGGTTCTGCCTAGTGAATTGGCCAAGCACGCTGTATCTGAGGGTACTAAGGCGGTTGCCAAATTCACTAGCTCTTAGAGATGTGTTGGTTTTGTATTGATTTTTCTGTTGGATGATTTTCAATTATGTTTGATTATATAAAGAACAGAAAAATTGAATATAGAATAGATTTGAATGTGTTCAAAAAAAGAAATTGAGGAGACAAAATTAATGTTACTCTTGATATCCAATTTTTCTATTCTAAGTAGTTTGTTATTGTTACTGCTTTCATTTTTGCAATATTTTTTATTACTCTTTTGAAATGCTTTATTATCGAAAGCTCTATCTCCATATAAACAAGTTGATTGTTCAAAAGGTTACTTTCATGAAGGAAAAACAACTAAACTCGAAATGAATTTCATCTACAACATATTTTCATTTATAAGATGTCACTTACACAAAAGTAGTGCTTTCAAAGAATTGAAACATAAATCATATGAAGATTCAGGAACAAACTTAGTGGCGTAAATCCAAGCATTATTAACAATAGGCTTGTCAAGGTGATCCAATAGGTTCTCAAGAGGGCCTTTCCCGGTAACAATAGCTTGAACGTAGAATCTAAACATAGAGAACATAGCCAGTCTTTCATTCTGGGTCTATTGCACCTTGAGCTCAGCAAATGTGGTAGGGTCATCACCAAGGCCAAGTGGGTCAAAATATTGGCTCCCGAGGTATGAGTCGTTGCCTTCTCCTACTCCTAGAAGTCCATTGATTCTAAAACCTTCAACAAGTCCCATAAGCATGACACGGAAACCTAGCACAACTAGAATACTCTGAGCATGGACAAGTTTAGGGTTGCCCATGTCATGACCCAAAGTACACCCTAGAAGGGACATCGCGTATATGACCCTAAAAGTCCCTACACAAGACACTTGACATACATATATTCAACATTATAGAGAAAAACAAGAAATCTCATCAAAAGTAAAGAGTCTGACATAAAAGTGGAAGTACATCAAAGTCTAGACAAGCCATCTATTAAATAAAAAAAGAAGTGGTGGGGACGTAACCTATACACAAAGTACAATATCCGAAACATAAAGACATAAGTAGGTAATAAAGTCAATATTGTCCTTGAAGTATGAGGACTCACCAAGTCTTCAAATCCTTAAGATGATCAACTAGCTATGAACGGAGGGAGAAGAATCGCCAATTCCTACATTAGTGAAACAATATAGTCACAAGTATGTATTAGTACATGAAATGTACTAAGTATATGGGGAATTCAATAAAACATGAAACCTGATCTAAGGGGACATAATAAAAAACATGATATGCATGACCAGCTAAAGCACAGTAGAATAATTTGAGAAGAATCGTAATCATGAACATGGTCAATGCATCTTGAAACATAAGAAAAGTGTCATAAAACATTTTTAAGTAACTTGGTTCATTTTGTGAGATATTACCTTTAACTGAAAATAGACCATGCAATATATAACATGGAATCCAATTTAACTCCACACCGATAAGGGATAGTCTACTTGCCAAGGTAGAACTTTGTATCATATCATATGCTATATGTCGATCCACTAGATAGGTAATTTAAGCCAAACCTATTGGGGCACATAATTTGGAACTAGAGGTTGCTACTAGAGACTACCTTATTTGAGCCTCCACCTCAATGTTCTCTCTATCCTATGTTAAATACCAACAGAATAGTCACATACATAAAATGATCATCATCCATGGAAAATCATAATTGAAATACTAATCCAATCTTAAACATCATACAGTATCTCATTAAGTCTTAAATCAAGTCTAAGTGAGAAATCTTTCACCAAGTCATAATCCCTTAAGTACGTGAGAAAACCTTTCACAATTCATTAATGATTATCTTAAAGAAACCTAGATTACTAATCATTTCTTTTCGTAAATCATGCATAAGTTCCTGAAGACATCATTCATTGATTCATAGCTTTACTTCAAATTCATTCAAATTAGAGTTCATAGTAAAAATCATGATCGATGCATGGGTTCATATGGAATTGATTGGAAAACATGTAATTGAATCTAAATAATTATAATATGATCAAAACCAAACAATTGAATACAAATAGAACCCATGAGAAATTGAATGAAACCTAGTCAATTGAATTGGAATTGAAAGGCAAAATTGAAGAATCTTTGGAACGGATTAATGAGTTCCCTACAAACCTTATATCAATGTCCACAAGCAATTGATGAAGAGAGGAGAATTGAACTTGAAGAATCCTAACTTATTTTTCCTTGATGTAGAGAGGGAACTATTTAGAAAACCTAGGAGAGAATTTGGAAATTTGATTGAATTAGTGAGTTGGGGAAAATTTAGGAGTAGATGGGTAATTATAGGTATTGGAATTAGGGTCAAAACGAAGTAGTACAGGCACTAAATGGATACAAAAATACCCTTTCAAAATAAGTGTCAAATAATACTACGGTCCGTAGAAATTTCTATTGCTCACCCTGGTCAACCGTAGAACAAACTTCAGAATACAAAATATTCTATCATTTCCCACGAGACCATTCTACGGTCCATCCAAATTCCTATGGTCTGTAGACCCCATCCGTAGAAGTAAACTTTTAGTCCAAAATTTTACTATGTATGGGACCTTTCTATAGGACCTTCCTATGGTCAGTAAAACCAACTATGACTCATCAAAATCATCCGTAGACCTGAGGTCCTATATAAAATCTCTAATCAATTCTACAAGTCAGTCCTACGACCAATCAAACTTTCTACCGTTCATCCTTTCAAGTCGTAGGCCTAATCTTTAGAAACTTAATTTTCCAACACATAATTTTGGGTCTAAGAGTTCCTTCGTACGACCTGTAGGACTGCCTACTGCCTCTAGGACTTCCTACTGCCTGTAGGACTTCCTACGGTCTGTAGGTTGGACTAGAGAAACCTTTTCATTAGCTAAAAATTAGTGTTTTTTTTTCTTTAGACTTTCCAACTTCAAGGGTATTACAATATCTCCCCCTTCAGAACATTCGTCCTCGAATGAGACTCAAGATAGCATGAATAGAGTAGAAGAGAAACTAACAATGCAACATGAATACATTTTATCATCAAAATGCACATAAAACTTGGAGAATCACTCCAAGATAAATCATAAGATATAAAATCAAGTTTTCATGAACTTTCATTCATATGGAAACATGAGAATGACCAAAACACATAAGTCTGAAAGAATGAACCATAATGAGCTAATATCTCAATCTAGAGTAGGAGCGGAGGGAAAGAGATGAGGATGCTGGAACATCATATCATTTTTGGCCTTCCAAGTAGCACCCTCAACTAATTGATTCCTTCAAAGAACCTTTACGGAAGAAACTTTTTAGTTTCTTAACTTCCGAACTTGCCGGTCTAAGATCTCACCCAGAACCTCTTCATAGGAAAGATTCTCCTTAACTTCCAAACCCTCTAAAGGAACAATAAATGTCGGATCTCCAACACACTTCTTCAACAAAGAGACATGGAATACCAGATGTATCAATGCTAAATCATTACCAAACTCAAGTTCATAAGCAACTTTGCCAATATGCCTCAAAATCTAATATGGGCCCACATATCAGGGACTAAGTTTCCCTTTCTTTCCATACCTCAGGACACCTTCAGGGGTGAAATTTTCAAGTAGACCCAATCATCAACATTAAATTCTAGTTGTTTTCTTCTAACATCAAAATAAGACTTTTAAATTTGAGTAGTTTTCAACTTCTCACAAATAAGTCAAACCTTTTCCATATTCTCATACGCCAACTCGAGCCATATCAAAGAAACCTCACCAACCTGAAACAAACTGATAGGAGACCTACACCTCCTACCATAAAAACTTCATACGGTGGTATCTCAATTCTAGAATGATGGTCATTATTAAAAGCAAACTCAATCAAAGGCAAGTGATCATCCTAATTACCATTGAAATCAGTCACACAAGCTCTCAACATATCTTCCAATGTCTGTATGGTACACTCGGCTTGTTGATAAGTCTGAGATTTTGATTCGTTTAGGGCTTTGGTTTCATAGTTTTATTGTCCTCAATACCTAATTTATGATCTAAACTTATGTTTAAGTGTTGATTTACATAAATGAAGGCTAAGGATCAAGGCAAGGGCAATACCAGTCAAAAAGGAGTTAAAAAGCGGAAGAAGTTGAAGAAAGGTAATCGTGGTGATCGCCAAGACCACTCGGCGAGCCGTCGAGTAGCTCTTTTGCTCGCCAAAAGTTCTAGCATGCTAGCCCTAGGGAAGAACATACTTTGCGATGGAAATGGACAATCGGTATACCACTAAAAGGATCAACGATCTCGATCCTGATCGCCTTAAGTCACAGAACCCTAAGGATAAAAACCCAAGGCAAGCCGGCGATGGAATGGAGCAATGGGCGCATCACTGTCATGGTCGGCGATGCTCGACCTACTTCACCTAATGGTCCTGAAGGACAAAATTGGGGAAACTATATATTGAAATTTGAAAAGCAAAAAATGAGAGGAAAGTCCTATCTAGTCTTGAATCAAGTTTTTTCAGAGTTTTCCATTGCAGAACTTAGAGCTTCTGAGACTTGGTTTTGAGGAATTTTCAATTGGGTTTTTGAATTAAGTTGATTTGAAGCATTCTAGAGATTTGAAAACCATTACCCAGTTCATGTATAACTTAATTGGTAATTGTTCCTTCCTTTTTATGATGTGTGGCTAAAACCTCAATTTATGGTCTATGATAATGTGATTATTTGCTTTAATTAGCTTGGGGGTATTGTTGTTTACTAATTTAAATGTTGATTTGAAGTGGGTTTAATTGACAGTTGTGTATTAATCTATGAATTGTCGTTGAAAATGCAATTCTAACTTAGTGTTCTAGGCTTGCTTGAGAAAGAGGTTTAGAACTAAGGTTTTTGATTGATGATTGTAGTTATTGAGTTGTTGTGGGTTCATCTCGAGAGAGTGAATCCTAAACTCGATTCTACCTATCTAGCTCGAGAGAGTAGATAAATTGAGGTATTGGTCTGTTTATATTGTTAAGCTTGTCGAGGTTTGAGAGAACTCGCTTGAATCAAAATAGTTGTTTGAGCGAAAGCTATTGCATCTATTATCTAGCCTACCCATTGAGATTCAACAGTTTTTAGTAAACTACAATTACCCATATAGAGAAATTAGCTTATAATCGATCACATCCCCAAGAATTCCTCTTTACTTATTGATTCCCCTGTTTTTGTAATTTCTATATTTGTTAATTGACAAACCAATTCTCCCATTTAACATTCATGTCACCCCTTTGATTTATCTAAATGTATTCAATAATTTCTATTCCTATAACTGATTAGACCACCTTTAAGACTTCATAACCAAATTTGAACTTGTACTGCGCCCTGTGGGTTCGACCCCAACTCTTCATTGGGTTTTATACTAGATTACGATTGCCTACACCTAGTATTGGATGAGGTGTAGTTGAGTGTTTATCAAAAATGGCGCCACTGCTGGGAATGGTGTTTAGATTCTATTATTAAAGTTTAAATTCTGATCTTTTTGTGTTGTAGTTGAATCTACTTACCTTGTTTTGTTTTGTTGTTGACTATTTTTAAATAGAGGACGAGATGAGTGTAATTGGAAGTAACGGTAGTTAACTTGGCCACCATGACGACGTCATAAATTTGAATGATGAAAATGACCCAATTTAATTGGGTGGCGTAGGTGTTATACGTTTACCTTCTGTTGCGGAGAATGTTGTCTTCCACGTGACTAGCACGATATCGCAACTCTTGAAAATGAAAGGATTATATGGAGGGCAAGCTTATGAGGATCCCCATGATAATATTTGGAACTTTTTGGATGTATGTGGTCCATTCTCGTTCAAAAATATCTCACAAGAATCCATTTGTCTCCGGTTACTCCCTTTTACTTTGATGGGGAAACTACCAAATGGTTAGCTGATCTACCGAGGGACTCCATTACCACTTGCTATGAGCTTAGTAAGGCGTTCTACGTAAGGTTCTTTTCTTCATCAAAGATGATCGCATTAAGAGATAATATTTAGGGCTTCAAATGCTTAGAGGGTGAGCCAATCCATGAGACGTGGCTGAGATTTCAGAAGTTGTTACTTCAATGTCCGACTCACGACTTCCAAACAACGTGTTGTTACAACACTTCTACCAGAGTCTTGACTTGGTGAACAAAGGTGTGGCTGATCAACTTGTCCAAGGGGATATAATGTAACATCCTTTCGAAATAACATCTACTCTCCTCTTTATAATGAAGAAGTGACTTTTCTTGCAAATCAAGGAGGAGGTTTCTATCTGAGCTATCTAGGTCGGGTGAGAATCTAGGTTGGAATAGAGAAAGGGATGATGGATGGAGAGACCGTGACAGAAAATGGCGTGACCATGGGATTAATTGGAAGGAACGAGATGGAGACAAGGAAGAATATGTTCCACCCTATGAGCGTCAAAAGCCAAAGGAGCAAATGGCAGACCCGGAGAACTTTAACATGGAATACATGCTTGGATGCATTCTCAATAAAGTGGAAGGGTTGGAAAAGGTTCTAAAAGAAATGAAAGAGGATGAATCCACGCTCAATCAAACAGTCACCTGTCACTCAGTGTCCATCAAACAACTGGAAATGCAAAGAGGTCAAATTTCATCAATTTAAGCCTAAGGCCAAAAGGGGGTGTAACAGGTGATATCTTGGCCAACCCAAAAAATGACCCTTGAAAGCGTATCCACGTCGTGCCACGACATTAAATAAGGCATTTCTTCAGAGGAAACCCAAGCTTTTATGATTTTATTATTGTTTTTTGAATAACAGGTATTGAATGTGAAGGTTGAAAAGTTGAAGTTTTGGGAAAATAGTAGCTGACGAGACAAAGGTCCAGTTGGCGACTCGCCAAAAGGTCAGTGAGCCCAACTTGGACCGCCATTAGAACCACCTATCTTGCTAGGAGTTCTGTAAAACTTGGTGAGCTAAAGTACCACTTGGTGAATCGCCGAGTGGGTCGTTGAAGTATGTTGTGGTCGCAGACTGGCACGCGAACTGAAGAGTCTGTAAAGGCCAAACCATTTTAAATTCTAAAGCTCTTCATTTTCATACTTTTCTACTTCCGAACTTTCAGAACTGCTTTTATTTGCTTTCGTACTCCATTGTCTTACTTTTTTGTGTGGGATTTACGACTCGGGGGGGATTTTTGGATTCTTTGCTTGCCTAGCGTTTCAAACTTTCGACATATAAGGTTGGTTTTCTGAACCCCGCTTTACATTTGGCTGAAATCGAATGCATGATCATTTTGTGGTTGTTATCTATTCTTAGTGTTGATTTGTTGATCGTTTGGTGTTTTTTTTGCCCGTATTTAGTTTAAATCGTGATTAATTGGCCTTAAATCGTGAATTCCCATGTCTAAGCATGTTAAAATTGTTGGTTTGTGCTAAATTTGTCATGGGTTTAATGGGGTAAAGTCTGAGTAACCCTTAATTGTGCTAATTTTAGGATTTTTCCCAATGATAGAGCGGTTGACGTCATTCTTAAGGGCAAAAGATGTCAATTGGCCAATTTTGGCCAAATCAGGGGAAGTCTGAGTACCCTGTGGGAATGAGTATTATGGGTCTCTGTTGAAGTGCATAGAACAATAGTTTAATTTTGTTTTCATGGGCTGCGGGTTAGATTTTAAAGGTCGGGGGTACAAATCTAGCATATTGGACTACTCGACGAGCTGGGTTGAGATCACAAAATGGTTCGGCGGTTCGCTGAAAGTCTCTTAGATCGCATTTTTAATTCTCTATTTAGTTGGTTTGAGTTCTGTAACTTTTGGCGATATTCCTGAGCTCACCGAGTTCACTCAGTGACTCACCGAAAGCACCTTGGATCACCCTTCTGCACCCTATTTTATGAAATTGATCTGTAACATTCGGCGAGCTACTTTTAGTTCGCCGAGTGGCGATCCACCGATTGGCCCTGGTCATCGCCGACCTATGATTATTTTTGAGTGATTTTACTTTGGAACTTTCGGCGAGCCTGACTTGGCTCGCCAAATGGGTTCAGCGAGTCTTTCTGTGCAATTTTTCCTATTTTAATTTTTTTTTAATTGGATCTAACGTGTGCTTTTTCAGTTGCAAAAATGGCTAGTCCTAAAGTTCCAGGGAGGAATCAACCGACTCGAAAGCGAGCACGAGGAATAGTGATAAATGAAAAGGCTGTTGCTTCTCGCGTCCCAACTACCAAACTACCTCCAAGAGGGGGAAAGGGAAAGGGAAAAGGCAAGGGCCTTGTACAACCCACACATATGGAGGGAAGTTCCGATAGTGAAGGTGTCTATGTTACGTACCTCACTACGTCTGACGGTGAGGGCCATTTCGGGGACAGTTCCACAGCCTCTGTATTTGTACCAGAGGACGATCAGCTCCTTCAGGCTAGTAGAGTGGATCTACATTTCAAGTCTATGAATGATCCATCTAGGATCCCAGTACCTCTACCTCCACCTCCACCTCCAATTGCAGATCAGGCAGTGGTACATGCCTCACCAGTTCAGGGTCCTCCTCCCCAGTCACTCAATAGACTAAAGGCCTAGGGTTTGAGGACCATCTTAGAAGAAAAGCATTTGTCTACCGATGGTGTGGTAGACAGGTATCCTGAGGTGTGGAACACCCTGAAGTTCCATAGATTTGAGCTTTTTACTAAACCTTGAGGCCCTTACATTTCTACTTAGGTTCGGGAGTTTTATTCGGCATATGGGAAGTTGGTGCCGAAAGGAAAGAAGAAGGCAAGTGTTGACTTCATAGTGGTTCGAGGGAAGAAAGTAAAGTGTAGCAACACGGAAATCAATGAGGTACTCGGTTGTTCACGAGACTTCATGCATGACTATATTGACTTGTTCAAGAAGAAGACCCTATATGATCTAAAGTGTTGGTTGGCACCTCTCATTTCTGATATGACTTCGAGGTGGATCGAGGCAGGTGCACAGATTGAGAAGAAGGACCTAAACGTGGTTGCTCGATACAGGTTCGGGTTCATTAGCAACATCATCATGCCTTCATAGAATGAGTCAATCCTCCGATATCAAAAGGTTGCCTATCTAGGCTCTATTATAGATCGATAAAGGTTGAATTTGGGTCTGCTCATTTAGCAAGAGATGGCCATGAGGGCCAAGCAGAGTTAGACCTCTTTTCCATTTCCAATGCTGATCACCGAGCTGTGCAGACGGGCCCATGTTCCCATAGTTGAGAAGACAGATGTGGAGGTGACACCCATTTCCTCAACTAACATCTGGCGGATTGAGGCTGAGTACTTGAGGGATGAGGCCGACATGATAAGGGCTACACCGATGGATACGTCCCCGGTAGTTGATGTTGACATATTGTCGACCGAGGCCATACTAACCCCTTAGTCCAATGAGCCTACATGTACCTCTGGTCCTTCTACTTCTTCTACTCTCAGTTCTACTTTTGCACCCCCTCCCACTTCTTCTGCTGCTGCTGGTGCCTCCCGACCCCTATCACCTAGGCTATGTTGTATAAGATGGGCCATCTGGCTCATTCTACTAATGTGTGTGCCTCCCAGGTAGAGGTCGTTGTGCGTAGGATGATAGAGCAGACAATTGTTGTTGCTTCAGCTCCTATTAGGGCTAACATGAGAGACCATCGGGAGTTGATTGATGGCCACATAATGGCTTTGGATACCCTTACGTTGCGCGTTGAGGCTTGTGAGCAGGGCCGAGGTGATTCTGCTGCTTTGACAGCCTTGAAGGTAGATGTTGTTGGGATGCGCAGGGATTTGGACAAACTGAAGTGGACAGATTTGTCGATGTTATTCGGCACAATTGAGATCCCCGACATTCTGAGAGAAGATGTTCCTGCTAGTACAGATATTCCTCCAGCTCCTATGACCAAAGATATTGATAGAGAGGACACACCCATGGAGTCTGCGACAGATACTCCTGAGTAGTTTGTTATTGTTGCTGCTTTCATTTTTGCAATCTTTTTTCTAACTGCTTTGAAATGCTTTATTATCGAAAGCAACATCTATATCTTCGTATAAACAAGTTGATTGTACAAAAGGTTACTTTCATGAAACAAAAAAGACTAAACTCGTAATGATTTTCATCTACAACATATTTTTATTTTTAATATTTCAGTTACATAAAAGTAGTACTTTCAAAGAATTGAAACATAAATCATCTTACGATTCGGGAACAAACTTAGTGGTGTAAACCCAAGCATTGTTAACAATAGGCTTGTCAAGGTGATCCAATAGATTCTCAAGAGGGCCTTTGCCGGTAACAATAGCTTAAATGAAGAATCCAAAGATGGAGAATATAGCCAGTACTATGTTCTTGGTCTCTTTCACCTTGTGCTCAACAAATGTGGCAAGGTCATCACCAAGACCAAGTGGGTCAAAATATTGGCCCCCGGGTATGAGTCGTTTCCGTCTCCAACTGCTGGAAGTCCATTGATTCTAAAACCTTCAACAAGTCCCATAATCATAACTCGAAAAACTAGCACAACTAGAATACTCTGAGCATGGACAAGGTTAGGGTTCCACATGTCACGACCCAAAGTACACCCTAGACCTGACATCGTGTATATGACCCCAAAAGTCCCTACACAAGACACTTGACATACATATATTCAACATTATAGATAAAAAAATCTCATAAGAAGTAAAGAGTTTGACATAAAAGTGGAAATACATCAAAGTCTAGACAAGCCATTTATTACATAAAAAAAGAGTAGTGGGGACGTAACCTGTACACAAAGTACAATATCTGAAACATAAAAACATAAGTAGGTAATAAAGGAAATATTGTCCTCGAAGTATGAGGACTCACCAAGTCTTCAAATTCTTAAGATGATCAACTAGACAATCGTCAAGCCCTACATTAGAGCAACAATATAGTCACAAATATGTATTAGTACATGAAATGTACTAAGTATGAGGGGAATTCAATAAAACATGAAACCTGATCTAAGGGGACATAATTGAAAACCTAATATGCATGACAAAACTAAAACATAGTAAAATCATTTGAGAAGAATCGTAAATCATGAACATGGTCAATGCATCTTGAAACATAAGAAAAGTTTCATAAAACATTTGTAAGTAACTTAGATCATTTTATGGGATATTACCTTTAACTGAAAATAGACCATTCGATATATAACATGGAATCTGATAAGACTCCCACACCGATAAGGGAGAGTCTACTTGCCAAGGTATAACTCTGTATCATATCATATAATATATGTGGATCAACTAGATAGGTAATTTAAGCCAAACCTATAGGGGCACGTAATTTGGAACTAGAGGTTGCTAGTAGAGACTACCTTATTTGAGCCTCCACCTCAATGTTCTTTCTATCATAAGTTAAATACCAACAAAATAGTCACATAGACATAAAATTATCATCATCCATGGTAAAGCATAACTGAAATACTAATCCAAGCTTAAACATCATACAATATTTCATTAAATCTTTAATCAAGTCTAAGTGAGAAAATCTTTCACCAAGTCATGATCCCTTAAGTACGTGAGAAAACCATTCACAATTCATTGATGATTATCTTAAAGCAACCTAGATTACTAATCATTCCTTTTCATAAATCATGCATAAGTTCCTGAAGACATCATTCATTGATTCATAGCTTTACTTCAAATTCATTCAAATTAGAGTTCATTGTAAAAATCATAATCAATGCATGGGTTCATATGGAATTGATTGGAAAACATGTAATTGAATCTAAACAATTATAATATGATCAAAACCAAACAATTGAATACAAATAAAACCCAAGATAAATTGAATGAAAACCTAGCCAATTGAATTGAAATTTAATGGGAGAATTGAAGAATCTTTGGGACTCAAGGGTGAATGGAACCCTTTAATGAGCTCCCTACCAACCTTCTATCAAAGTCCACAAGCAATTGATGCAGAGAGAAGACTTGAACTTGAAGAACCCTAACTTCATTTTCCTTGATCTAGAGAGGGAATTTTGAGAAAACCTATGAGAGAATTTGGAAACTTGATTGTATGAGGAAGTTGGGGAAAATTTAGGAGTATATGGGTAGTTATAGGTATTAGAACTAGGGTCAAAACGAAGTAGTATAGGCACTAAATGGATAGGAAAATACCCTAATATACTTTCAAAATAAGTGTCGGATAGCCCTACCGTTGTAACTTACGGTCCGTAGGAATTTCTGTGGCCCACCCTGGTCAACCTTAGAACAAAATTTAGAATACCAAATATTCAATCATTTCCCAGAGACCATTCTATGGTCCTTCCAAATTCCTCTGGTTTGTAGACCCCTTCCGTAGAACTAAACCTTTAGTCCAAAATTTTACTATGTTTGGGACCTTTCTATAGGACGTTCCTATGGTCGGTAAAACCAACTATGACTCGTCAAAACAATCCATAGGCCTGAGGTTTTACATAAAACCTATGATCAATTCTACAAGTCAGTCCTATGACCCATTAAACTTTCTATAGTTAGTCCTGTGAAGTCCTAGGTCCAAACATAGAAGCTTAATAGTTTCCAAAACTTAATTCTAGGTCTAAGAGTTCCTTTGTACGATCTGTAGGACTGCCTACGGCCCGTCGAACTTCCTACGGTCTGTAGGTTGAACAAGAAGAACGTTTTCAGTACCTAAAAATTATTGTTTTCCTTTTTCTTAAGACTTTCCAACTTCAAGGGTATTACAATATCCCCCCTTGGGAACATTCGTTCTCGAATGAGACTCAAGCTAGCAAGAATAGAGTAGGAGAGAAACTAACAACGCAACATGAATACATTTTTTCATCAAAATGTACATAAAACATGGAGAATCACTCCAAGATAAATCATAAGATATAAAATCAAGTTTTCATAAACTTGCATGCATATGGAAACATGAGAATGACTAAAACACAAAAGTTTTTAAGAATGAACAATAATGAGCTAATATCTCAAGCTAGAGTAGGAGCGGAGGGAAAGAGATGAGGATGCTAGGACATCATATCAGCTTTGGCCTTCCAAGTAGCACCCTCAACTAATTGATTCTTCTAAAGAACCTTCACAGAAGAAACTTTTTAGTTTCTTAACTTCCTAACTTGCCGGTCTAAAATCTCCACTAGAACCTCTTCATAGGAAAGATTCTCCTTAACTTCCAAACCCTTTAAAGGAACAATAAAAGTCAGATCTCCAACACAGTTCTTCAACAAAGAGTCATGGAATACCATATGTATCAATTCTAAGGACCACATAATAGGGACTATGTTTCCCTTTGTTTCCATACCTCATGACACCTTTCATGGGTGAAATTTTCAAGTAGACCCGATCATCAACATCAAATTCTAGTTCTTATTTCTAACATCAGAGTAAGACTTTTAACTTTGAGTAGTGTTCAACCTCTCACAAATAAGTCAAACCTTTTTCATATCATCATGCACCAACTCGAGCCCCATCAAAAAAACCTCACCAACCTGAAACCAACCGACAGAAGACCTACACCTCCTACCATAAAAAACATCAAACTGTGTCATCCCAATGCAAGAATGATAGCTATTATTAAAAGAAAACTCAATCAAAGGCAAGTGATCATCCCAATTACCATTGAAATCAATCACACAAGCTCTTAACATAGCTTCCAATGTCTCAATGGTACACTCCGCTTGTTGATGATTCTAAGATTTCGACTTATTTAGGGCTTTATTTTGATAGTTTTACTAACCTCAATGCCTAATTTATGCTCTAAACTAATGTTAAAGTGTTGATTTGCAGTAATGAAGGCTAAGGATCAAGGCAAGTACATTATCGGGCAAAAAGGAGCAAAAAAGCTGAAGAAGTTAAAGAAAGGCAATCCTGGTGATCGGCAAGACCACTCAACGAGCCACCGAGTGATTCTTTACCTCACCAAAAGTTCCAGCATGGCAGCCCTAGGGATGAACCTACTTGGTGATGAAAATGGACAGTCAGGGTACCGTCAAAAGCTAGGACATTCTCAAAACATCATAAGAGGGGTGAAACTAATTCTATCAACCCATTATGCATGCAATGCACATAAATAAGGAGGAAACATCAACTCCAAGCTAAACATACTTAAATGCATCATAATAAAGTGGGAACTACATCTAGCAACCCAATATGCATGAAATGTCAACATTAGTCATGTTCAAGGAGAAACTACCTTCTCCAAGATAAAAGCGTTCTCAACATAATCTCATGGAGCTCATATGCAATTCAATCTCAAAAAGTATTGCTAAAGCATGTTCATCAATTTATCTCATGAAGTCTTATAGGCAACTCATACTCAATGCACAACAACATGAGGAAAATCAATCATGTAAACTCATTTTCTTTCAAAAAACAAGTTTTCATGAATATGCATCACATAAGGAAATCATGGAAACACATAAAAACACATGACTCCAAAAACAAGGACAAACCAAGACGAACTCCTTACCTCAGGTTAGAATAGAAGTAGAAGGAAAGAGATGAGGATATCGGGCCATCATATCGGCCTCGACCTCCCAAGTAGCACCCTCAACGACAAGATTCCTCCACAATACTCACAGAAGCTATTTCCTTGTTTCTCAACTTCTTGACTTGCAGGTCCAGAATCTCAACTGAAACTTCCTCATAAGAAAGACTCTTATCAACTACCAACCCTTCTAGGGGAACTATTGATGTTGGATCTCTAACACACTTCTTAAGCACAGAGACATGGAAAATATGATGCACTATCGCCAACTCATTCGGCAAGTCTAACTCATAAGCAACCTTATCAACGCGTCTCAAAATCCGATATGGGCCTACATATCAGGGACTAAGCTTTCCCTTCTTACCAAACCTCATTACACCCTTCATGGATGAGATTTTCAAGTAATACCAATCGTTGACTTAAAACTCTAGATCCCTTCTTCTCACATCGGCATATGACTTTTGTCTACTTTGTGCCATTTTCAACTTTTCCCTTATAAGCTGAACTTTCTCCATGGCTTTTGTACCGATTACGAACCTATTAGGGAAACTTCACCCACCTCAAACCATCCTATGGTAGACCTACACCTCCTACCATATATAAACTCAAATGGAGCCACATTGATACTTCAGTGATAACTGTTATTATCAACAATCTCAATCAATGGAAAATAGTCATCCCAATTGCCCTTAAAATCAATCGCACAAGCCCATAACATATCTTCCAAAGTTTGGATCATACGCTCCGCTTGCCCATCGGTTTGGGGATGAAAATTCGTGCTAAGATTAACCTTAGTGCCAAGACCCTTTTGGAACGACTTCCAAAACTGTGAAGTTAATTGGGTACCAGGATCGGAAATAATGGACAAAGGCACTCCATGCAAATTTACCATCTCTTTCAAGTACAAATTGGCATAGTCCACCGTCGAGTAGGAAACCTTAACAGAAGGAAATAAGCCGATTTCATCATCCGATCTACTATCACCCAAATCAAATCATATTGTCGTCGGGTGCGAGGAAAACCAACTATAAAGTCCATATTAAAGTCTTCCGACTTCAAAGTTTGAATGCTAATGTCTTGGGATAAGCCTCCTAGTTTTTTATGCTCAACCTTTACTTGTTGGCAATTTGGACACTTAGCCACAAATCCTGCAATATCCGTCTTCATCCCATTCCACCAAAAGACCTCCATTAAATCACGATACATCTTGGTGGCTCCTAGTGAATGGAATACCACAAAATATGTGCTTCTGTCAAAATATGTTCCCTCAAGTCTTCCATAGTTGGAACACATAAATGACCTTGGTATCTAAGCACACCATCTCCCCTTGGGAGAAAGCCTTACGGATTTCTTAAGCACCGCTTCTTTCAATTCTACTAAAATTTGATCAAGACCTTGCTTAGATTTCACATCTTCCACAAAAGACGATTCGGAACCATTGTGAACCATAACACCACCCTTGGTGGATTCTACTAGTTGAATACCTAATCGAGCCAATCTATGAACATCTCAAACCAACTCTTTATTTCCTTCTTCAATATGACAAATACTACCCATAGATAACCGACTAAGAGCATCCGCTACCACATTGGCTTTACTGGGGTGATAAAGAACACTTACGTCGTAATCTTTCAATAACTCAAGCCACCTTCTTTGGCGAAATTCAATTCTTTTTTACTAAACACATGTTGCAAACTCTTGTGGTTGGTAAACACATCTACATGTACTCCATACAAATAGTGTCTCCAAATCTTTAAGAAAAAAATGACCGCCGCTAATTCAAAGTCGTGAGTAGGGTAATTCTCTTCATAGATTTTAAGTTGCCTTGAGGCATAGGAAATAGCTTTCCCATTTTGCATAAGCACACACCCTAGCCCAATTATCGAGGTATCACAATAAACCATAAAACCATTTGTCCCTTCAGATAAGGTCAATACCGGAGCGGAGGGAACGTTATCCTTCAACTCTTGAAAACTCTTTTCACATACGTCGGACCATATGAACTTTGCCTTCTTTTGAGTCAAAGTTGTCAAAGGAGAGGCAATTAAAGAGAAACCCTCAACAAACCTTCTGTAGTAACTGGCTAAACCCAAGAAACTTTTAATAAATGAAGGAGTTAGAGGTCTAGGCAAACTCTTGACCGCATCCGTCTTCTTAGGATCTACTTGAATACCCTTACTTGAAACAATATGACCAAGGAAATCTACGGACCTTAGCCAAAATTCACATTTGTTAAACTTTGCAAAAAGTTGTTGGTCCTTAAGAATTTACAACACGATCCTCAAATGATTAATATGCCCATCCTCAATCATTGAGTAGATCAAGATATCATCAATGAACACAATCACAAACATGTCAAGGTATTGTCTAAACACTATATTCATCAAATCCACAAACGCCGCCAGAGCATTAGTCAACCCAAATGATATTACCAAAAACTCATAATGACCATACCTTGTTTGAAAAGCCGTCTTCAGAATGTCATCATCTTTCACCCTCAGTTGGTGATAACCCGATCGGAGATCAATCTTAGAGAAATAACTTGCTCCTTGAAGTTGGTCAAACAAATTATCTATCCTTGGAAGTGGATACTTAATCTTAAAAGTCAAAAATTGGAGCACCCTATGGAGATATACTCGGTAGGATGAAAACCTTATCCAACAAATCTTTCAAATGTTCTTTCAACTCCTTAATTTTTGCCGAAGCCATACGGTAAGGAGGAATAGAGATAGGCTGCGTATCTGGGAGAAGGTCAATACCAAAGTCTATTTCCTGCTCGGGAGGAATACCAGTTAAGTCATCTGGAAACACTTTCAGAAACTCATTAACACTGGGGACCGACTCGAGATAAGGGGTTTCAGAATCTATATCTGTAAAATTCCAGATAATTTTAAACTAAACTAGAGTCAAGCACAAAACTAATAGGCTTAGCTAAAGCTTGACGTTACGGTTAAAGCCGAGAAAATACATCCTTGTACCTTAAAATTCATTTTTTCAAGTTAGAACGTCAAGGCCTAAACCCCTAGGACCAACCTTGAGGAAAAGGCCCCAAAAAATGACCTGGGAAGTGACCCATTAGGGAACCTACTCCCCGTAGGTCCACCTATGCACCGTAGGTGGTGGTCGTGGGTCATGCCCCAAAAATCAAGCCCCAGACCATGGACGTACGATCCTGCAGAACGGCCAATAGGTTCACTCACGGACCATAGGTCCTAGGTTCGTAGGTGGCACCAGTGGGTCTTTAGGTAAATTCCTAATTAAGTTAGTTTAATGCATGGTCGTTTTATATGATTTTCAATAGACATATATATGTCTTTTAAGTCATAAAAAAAATACAAACACTTCATAAAAAATTCAACTACCCAAATCAAAATCAAACCTCTCTAAAAACTCCATTGAAGAAGAAGAAGAAGAAGAAGATCAAGTTAGGGCTTCAATAAGGGGGCTTTCTCACACAAATTGGTTGGATTTCTACACCTAAGGTATGGTAGTCTTTGATTCATGGAATTATTTCTTCCATGGAGTCTTTAAACTTCCAATTTAAAAGTAGACAATTTTCCAAAACCTAGGGTTTTCATTCCAAGTCATGGATTCTTTCTAAAAATGATTTCAATGATTTATTTAACATATATTATGGTTGAATTGTTGTTTTATGTTGATTTTATGATATAATCTCCCATGAATCCATGAAATCCCCATAATCCTAATTTATGACTTTGTGATGGGGGTGAATTGTAGTAAGACCAATTGTATGGAATTGTATTTGTTGTAATTTAGTTCTTTTGATCATTTTATTATCCATGTTGAATTTAGTAACCCTAAATTTATTGCGAGAGTGTGATCCTTGATCCAAGAAGGGTAAAACAAGAGAATTATGGCAAATTGTGGGCTTCATATATGCATATTTTTTTAACATGATTATAATCTAGTTATTGTATTAATTGAAAGTTAATTCTCATAAACACATAATGATCATGACATTAAATTTCTCACTATATGATGATTCTAAGTTTGAAAGTCTATTCTCACCTATTGAATCTATGAGCTATTTTGTGAATTGTGTTGGATGGAGGGTTTAGACACTCCTTCATGCTTGTAAATGCAATTCAAAGACTAAACATGTAATTGTGCAAAGTAATGCTTAGCACCGAGTGGATATTGAATATGAGATAGAGGATCTCCCGTTAAGAAAGACGGGGTTTCTAAAGTTAATCTCATGAGATGGAAGCTCCCCCGTTAAGTAAGGTTTGGTTTCTAGTAACAATTTATGTATCCCTTACCTATGTGCCCTCATAAGCCTTTGGCTAGTTAATCCACCTAAAAGTTAATACATTTAGTTCTACCTTAGGCAAGTAGGACACCTCTGTTCGGTGTGGGGTATGACACCGGTTTCCATGTTAAGCTCACATGGTCTATGTCGGTTAAGGCTTATTCCCAATGTAATTAAAAGATGAATTATTAACTATGGTTGTTCAAGGAGTTTTTCTTAGCATGGGTATGATTATGGGATCTTACTTATATATGGCACAAGTAGATTTTGAGGGTATTCTTGGTGGGTTTCTATTATGATGTGGTGACTTATATACTGAATATTCTCACGAATTATACTTTCACTCTCCTTTTCATGATGATTCTTAAACTTGATAAAGTGCATGCTCTTCAACTAAATTGTCCCTTTTTAGCATATTTTTATGGTTTTGTGCATGTCTACCTTACTTGTGAAATCTTTGTACTAACCCATATTTCTTCTACATTTTCCACAAAGTGTAGGTTCCAGCATTTGAGGTGACCTTTCTTCTTGTGCAAAGCTTGGATTGACTATTCTCCAAAGCTTGTGGTGAGTCCTAATGGATCCGAGGATGAGTGATGTTTTGTTGTTCATTTCATTTCTTTGTATTTCATGTCGGATTTCTATTGTAAGGATTGTGACCTTATTTTGAGACTTCGATTGTAATAGATGGCTAAAAGAAACAATGTCTAGACTTCCGCTTTGCTTTTATGAAAACTTCTTAGGACTTGTGAAAATGTCTTTTACTCTTTATTGTTCTTTATGTGATGATGATGTTAAGTGGCTTACATGGTGCCTTTAGGGGCATTGTGTGCCTTGTTACATCTAGGGAGTACCTTTGTGTAGGTGACAAACTTGGTAATCAGAGCGAAAGGTTTAGAATGATTCTAGGATGATGTCTCATAAGCCATGTCTAGTAGAATCTTATTCATAGTGTGAAGCAGACCTCATTTATGAATGAGAGGCTATAAGATGTTTAGGAAATTTCACTTCTTTCATTATTCTTAAGTCGTGCCTTAGAGTTTAACTCTATAAAAGTCCCTCTCCTAATCCTTCTCTTGTGTCTTCAGAAAATGAATACACGAAGGGCTAATGCAAGAAGAGTGAAAGGTGACAATGTGAATGAGGAAGCTCTTCAAGGTAATCAAACTTCTCAAGTAAATCAAGCTCTGAATGATTCTCCGATTATGACGGATGTGGAGATTAGGTCGACTTTGGTAGCATTGACCCAAGCCATGACGGTTCAAGCTCAAGCCGTGACAACTCAAGCCCACGACATAATGGCGCAAGCCAATAGAGATATTGGTCCTCGAGTGAACACTAATGTGAATCCTATGGCTTCGAGATTGAGGGATTTTTCTAGGATGAACCCCCCCCCCCTCGAGTTTCTTGGCTCCAAGGTGGAAGAGGATCCCCAAAGGTTAATTGATGAAGTTTGCAAGATACTTGGTGTTATGGGGGTGTCTTCGGAGGAGAAGGTGGAGCTATCCTCTTACTAACTAAAGGATGTGGCTCAAAATTGGTATGAACAGTGGAAGGGTGAGGGCCAATAGGAGTGGGTCCCATAGATTAAGAGGTATTCAAGCAAGCGTTTCTTGATAGGTTATTTCCCCTAGAGTTAAGAGAATGAAAAATGCAAGAGTTCATAAACCTTCGACAAGGGGGGATGAGTGTGAAAGAGTATTCTCTCAAGTTCACCCAACTATCCAAGTATGCTCCAACCATGGTGGTAGACTCAAGGGTCAGAATGAATAACTTTGTGATGGGAGTGTCTGATTCGGTAGTCAATGTATGTCGTTCGACAATGCTTATCCCAAGTATGAATATTTCAAGTCTTATGGTCCATGCCGAACAAATTGAGGAGCAAAAGCTCAAGAAAATGAATAGGGAGGTGAAGAGGGCTAGGACCGGTGATAAGAACTTTTCCAATGTTAAGTCTGATGGGCAAGGTCGGCAAAGGTTCAAACAAAGTTCCTCTAGTGCTTGCCCAATGGTCAACAAGGATAGCGTACTTAACCCTAAGCCTCAAAAAGGGTATGACAAGGTAACTCCCATGGCAAAGCCTACTTGTGCCAAATATGGTAAGAAACATGATGGTAAATGTTTAGCCGGTTTGGGTGTTTATTATGGTTGTTGTTAGATTCGCCATCAATTGAAGAATTACCCAACACTTACAGCCAAGGGAAGAGAAGATAAGCAAAATCCACCAAGCGGTTCACACTCCAATGCTAAAAAGCAAAACCACTTTTATGCTCTTCGAGAAGACCATGAGAGCTCACCGGATGTGGTGACTGGTATGTTACAAGTCTTTTCTATTGATGCATATACTTTGTTAGACCCCGGTGCCACTTTGTCCTTTGCGACACCTTTTATGGCCATGAAATTTGAAATACTCCCCGAAGTGTTATTGGAGCTTTTTTCAGTTTCTACTCCAGTTGGTGAGTCCATAGGGATAGGAAAGTTTATAGAAGTTGTCCTATTTCTTTTTCTCATAAAGTCACTTTGGTGGACTTAGTGGAGTTAAACATGTTAGATTTTGATGTGATTTTGGGTATGGATTGGTTGCATGCAAGCTATGCCTCTATAGAATGTAGGACTCAGGTTGTCAAATTCCAATTTCCAAATGAGCCAATTTTAGAGTGGAAAGGGGGGAATTCCATCCCTAGAGGTCAATTTATTTCTTATCTCAAAGCTAGGACAACGATCTTAAAAGGGTGCATTTACCATCTTGTTAGGGTGAGGGATATTGAATCTGAAACCCCTTCTCTAGAGTCGGTCCCCGTGGTGAATGAATTTTTGGAAGTCTTCCCCAATGACTTGCCCGACATTCCTCCCGAGTGGGAAATATATTTTGGCATTGATCTTTTGCCGGATACGCAACCTATCTCCATTCCTCCTTATAGAAAGGCTTTGGCCGAGTTGAAAAAGTAATTCAAGGATTTGCTAGATAAGGGCTTTATTCATCCGAGTATCTCTCCATGGGGTGCTCCGGTGTTGTTTGTTAGAAAGAAATATGGGTCTCTTAGAATGTTCATCGACTACCGCCAATTGAACGAAGTTACCATAAAGAATACATAAGCCCTTCCGAGAATTGATGACTTGTTTGATCAACTCCAAGGGGCTAGTTACTTTTCAAAAATTGACCTTCGTTTGGGCTATCACTAACTTAGGGTGATAGAGATGATATACCCAAGATGGCTTTCTGAACTAGGTATGGGCACTATGAATTCTTTGTGATGTCAGTTGGCCTAACTAATGCCCCGGTGGAATTTATGGACCTGATGAATACGATGTTTAGGCACTACCTTGAAATGTTTGTGATTGTGTTTATCGACGATATTTTGATATATTCAAGGAGTGAGGGTAAACATATAGACCATTTGAGGATTGTATTGCAAGTCCTTAAGGACCACCAATTATATGCAAAGTTTAATAAATATGAGTTTTGGTTGAGGTTTGTAGCCTTTCTTGGTCATATTGTGTCAAGCAAAGGTATTGAGGTAGATCCTAAGAAGACGAATACGGTCAAGAGTTAGCCTCGACCTCTAACTCCTACCAATATTAGAAGTATTTTAGGTTTGGCCGGTTACTATAGGAGGTTTTTTGAGGGTTTTTCCTCCATTGCTTCTCCGTTAACGGCTTTGACTCAAAAGAAAACCAAGTTTGTGTGGTCGGAAGCTTGTGAGAAAAGCTTCCAAGAATTAAAGGATAGACTTACTACCGCTCTGGTGTTGACCTTACCTGAGGGTATCGATGTCTTTGTTGTTTATTGTGATGCCTCTAAAGTGGGGTTGGGATATGTGCTCATCCAACAAGGTAATGTGATTGCCTACACTTCAAGGCAACTCAAGGTACATGATAAGAATTATCCGATCCATGATCTTGAATTAGCGGCAGTTGTGTTTGCTTTAAAAATATGGAGACATTAATTGTATGGGGTCCATGTGGATGTTTTCACCGATCACAAAAGTCTTCAATAGGTGTTTACCCAAAGAGACTTGAATCTCTGACAAATAAGGTGGTAAGAACCTTTGAAGGACTTGAGTGTCCTTTACCATCTCGGAAAAGCTAATGTTGTAGAGGTGCACTTAGTAGATTATTCATGGGTAGTGTGGCTCATGTAGAAGATGAAAAGAAAGAGTTAGTCCGAGAGGTTCATAGATTGGCCCAGCTAGGTGTCCAACTAGTAGATTCTCCTAAGGGTGATTTCACGGTTCACAGTGGCTCTGAATCATCCTTTGTGGTAGATGTGAAGTCTAAACAAGGACTTGATCCTATATTAATATAATTGAAAGAATCGGTACTCAAGAAGTCCATTGAGGCTTTCTCCCAAAGGGGAGATGGGATACTTAGGTACCAAGGTTGATTATGTATTCCGGATGTTGATGGGTTGAGGGAGCAAATTTTAGAGGAGGCTCATAGTTCTTGGTATTCTATTCATCTGGGAGCCACCAAGATGTATTCTATTCATCCGGGAGCCACCATGATTTGCAGGAAGTCTACTGGTGGAATGGTATGAAAAAAGATATTGCGGGATTTGTAGCCAAATGTCCTAATTGTCAACAAGTTAAGGTTGAGCACCAAAGGCCAGGAGGTTTGTTGCAAAATATACCAATTCCGACTTTGAAGTGGGAAGAGCTGAATATGGATTTTGTTGTGGGTTTGCCTCGTACTCGAATGCAACATGATTCTATTTGGGTCATTTTTTATATGATGACAAAATCAGCCCATTTCATTCCCGTCAAGGTCTCCCTTTTGGCGGAAGACCATGCTAATTTGTATATAAGGGTGATAGTGAGGTTACATGGAGTTCCTTTGTCCATCATTTTGGATCGGGGTACTCAATTTACTTCACATTTTTGGAAGTTATTCCAAAAGGGGCTTGGTACTAAGGTGAAACTTAGCACCGCTTTTCACCCTCAAACGGATGGTCATGCGGAGCGCACCATTCAAAATTTAGAGGATATGTTGAGGGCGTGTGTTATAGATTTCAAAGGTAATTGGGACGACCACTTGCCATTGATAGAGTTTTCCTACAATAATAATCACCACTCAAGTATCGGTATGGTTCCTTTTGAAGCCTTGTATGTTAGGAGATGTAGGTATTCGGTTAGTTGGTTTGAGGTAGGTTATGTCGCTCTTATTGGTCCCGAATAAGTTTATGAAGCTATTGAGAAAGTTCGGCTCATTAGAGGGAGATTGAGAATGGCTCAAAGTAGGAAAAAGTCCTATTCCGATGTGAGAAGGACGGACATAGAATTTGAAGTAGGTGATTGGGTATATTTTAAAATCTCACCCATGAAGGGTGTGATGAGGTTTGGCAAAAATGGGAAACTTAGTTCCCGGTATGTAGGCCCATATCAAATTGTGAAGCGTATTGGGGAAGAGGCCTATGAATTGGACTTGCCAAATGAGTTGGCTTCGGTTCACCCAGTATTTCATGTTTCTATGCTTAAAAGTGTATTAGGGACCCGGTATCCATTATTCCTTTAAAAGGGTTGGGAGTTGATGAAAGCCTTTCCTATGAAGAAGTTCCTGTAGAGATCCTTGATCGGCAAGTCAAGAGATTGAGAAACAAGGAAGTAGCTTCCGTTAAGGTTTTATGGAGAAATCATCTAGTTGAGGGTGATACTTGGGAGGCCAAAGTCGATATGAAGTCTCGATACCCTCATCTCTTTCCTTCCACTCCTACTCAAGCTTGAGGTAAATAGTTCCTCTAGAATTTCCTTGTTTTGGAAGTCATGTGTAGGTTGTATGTTTTCCATGGTTTCCTTAAATGATGCATGTTCTTGATGAAATTCATGTTTAATGAGAAAATGAGTTTTCATGATATATGTTCCTCATGTTGTTGTGCATTTAGTAAGAGTTGCCTAATTGACTTCATGAGATGTGTTAATGAACATGCTTTAGTAAGATTTTGATAGTAATTGCATATTGGATCCGTGGTGTTTTGTTGAGCATTATTTCAGTTGGAGAAGTGAGTTCCTCCTATGAAAATGAGAATTATTGAGTTGGGTGCATATTGGGTGTTAGATGTAGTTCCTACTCCCTTATTATGCATTGATCATGTTTGAGATGGAGTTGAAGTTGCTTCCTTTGAATAGTGCATGTTGTGAATAATGCATTTGTAAATTTTGCATATTTTGATGTTTCATGCATGATGGGCTGATAGTCTTGAGTCTTTAAATCTGTAAAGTGTCTAGGTCATCATTCGAGGATGAATATTCCCAAGGGAGAGATAATGTAACATTCCGGAAAATTTTAAACTAAACTAGAGTCTAACACAAAACTAATAGGCTTAGCTAAAGCTTGACGTTAGGGTTAAAGCCTAGTAAATACCTCCCCGTACCTTAAAATTCATCCTTTCGGGCTAGAACGTCAAGGTCTAAACCCCAAGGACCAACCATCGATCCTTGAGGAAAAGGCCCTAAAAAGTGACCTAGGCAGTGACCCACGAGGGCAACTACGGCGCGTAGGTCCACCCACGCCCCGTAGGTGGGGATCGTGAGTCAAGCCCCAGACCATGGACCTACGAACCTGCAAAATGGTCAGTAGGTACATTCACGGACCGTAGGTCCTAGGTTCGTAGGTGGCACCTGTAATCTGCCTAGTTTCGTCCTATGGAGGGGTGTTTAGGTAAATTCCTAATTAAGTTAGTTTAATGTAGGGTCATTTTATATGATTTTTAATAGACATATATTAGACTTTTAAGTCATTAACTAACTACAAAGACTTCATAAAAATCTCAACAACCCAAATCAAAATATAACCTCTCCAAAATCTTCTCTCTAAACACTCCATTGAAGAAGAAGAAGAAGAAGAAGAAGGAAAAAAAAAAAAAAGAGGAAGAAGATCAAGTTAGGGCTTCAAGAAGGGGGATTTCTCACCCAAATTTGTTGGATTTCTACACCTAAGGTATGGTAGTCTTTCATTCATGGAATGCTTTCTTCGATGGAGTCTTTAAACTACCAATTTCAAAGTAAACAATTCGCTAGAACCTAGGATTTTCATTCCAAGTCATGGATTCTTTATAAAAACATTTTCAATGATTTATTTAACATATATTATGATTTAATTGTTGTTTTATGTTTGTTTTATGATAAAATCTCCCATGAATTCATGAAATCCCCATAACCCTACTTTATGACTTTGTGATGGGGTGAATTGTAGTTAGACCAATTGTATGGGATTGTATCTACTGTAATTTAGTTCTTTTGATCATATTATTATCCATGTTGAATGTAGTAACCCTAAATTGATTGCAAGAGTGTAACCTTGATCCAAGAAGGGTAAAACATGGGAATTTTGCCAAATTGTGAGCTTTATGTATGCATGCTTTATGAACATGATTATAATCTAGTTATTGTGTTAATTGAAAGTTCATTCTCATAAACACATAATGATCATGATGTGAAAGTTCTTCTCACTATATGATGATTCTAAGGTTGAAAGTCCATTCTCACCTATTGAATCGATGAGCTATTTTGTGAATTGTGTTGGATTGAGGGTTTAGACACTCATTCATGCTAGTAAATGCAATCCAAAGACTAAACATAAAATTGTGGGAAGTAATACTTAGCACTGAGTGGATATTGAATATGAGATAGAGGCATTCCCATTAAGAAATGTTGGGTTTCTAAAATTAATCTCATGAGATGGAATCTCCTCCGTTAAATAAGGTTGGGTTTGTAATAACAATCTTTGTATCCCTTAACTATGTGCCCTCATAGGTCTTTAGCTAGTGGATCCACCTAAAAGCTAATACATTTAGTTCTACCTTAGGAGAGTAGGACACCTCTTTTCGGTGTGGGGCATGACACCGGATTCCATGTTAGGCTCACATGGTCTATGTTGGTTAAGGCTTATTCCCAATGTAATTAAACGATGAATTATTAACTATGGTTGCTCAAGGAGGTTTACTTAGCATGGGTAGGATTAAGAGATCTTACTTATACATGGCACAAGTAGACGTTGGGGTATTCATGGTGGGTTTCTATTATGATATGGTGACTTATATACTGAATATGCTCACGAATTATGCTTTCACTCCACTTTTCATGATGATTCTCAAACTTGATAAAGTGCATGCTCTCCAACTAAACTGTCCCTTTTTATCATATTTTCATTGTTTTGTGCATGGCTATCATACTTAGTGCAATCTTTGTAGGTTCCGACATTATTTCTTCTTGTGCAAAGCTTGGATTGACTATTCTCTAGAGCTTGTGGTGAGTCCTCATGGATTTGAGGACGAGTGATGTTTTGTTGTTCCTTTCATTTCTTTGTATTTCATGTCGGATTTCTATTGTCAGGGCTATGACCCTATTTTGAGACTTCGATTGTAATAGATGGCTAAGTGAGACAATGTCTAGACTTCCGCTTTGCTTTTATGAAAGCTTTTTAGGACTTGTGAAAATGTCTTTTACACTTTATTGTTCTTTACTTATGTGATGATGATTCTAAGTAGCTTACATGGTGCCTTGAGGGGCATTGTGTGCCTTGTTAAATCTAGGGGGTACCCTTGGATCGTGACAATATCCCTCACCCTAACTAGATGGTAAAAGCAACCCTTATAAATCATCTTTCTAGCTTTAAGATAAGAAACAAACTGACTCTTAGGCATAAAATTTCCCCTCTTCCACTCTAGGATAGGCTCATTTGGGAATTAAAACTTGACTATATGGGTTCTATAATTGATAGAAGCATAATATCAGTGCAGCCAATCCATACCAAGAATCAAATCAAAGACTAAGATATCTAGCTCTACCAAATCAACAAGAGTAACTCTATGGGACAAGGAAACAAGACACTTTCATAGACCCTCTTAGCCATAATAGAATCACCAAGTAGAGTAGAGACAGAAAAGAGACCTAACAACGCATCCGGAAGAACATCAAACCTCATAGCTACATATGGTGTCACAAAAGACAAGGTAACACTGGGATCAAGTAAAGCATATACATCAAGTTGGAAAACTTTCAACATACCGGTAACCACATCAGGAGAACTCTCTTGTTCACCTCGAGTCTGAAGTGCATAGATACGGTTTTGCTTAGGAGCATTGGAACCCGCACCACTAGCAGTAGCTTCCTTGCCCTCTCTTTCTTTAGCCATAAGCATTGGGAAATCCCTCATTTTGTGACCACTCTTACCACAACCAAAGCAACCATTTGTGTCGGCTAGGCAATTACCCTCGTGCTTCTTTCCACACTTAGTGCAACTAAACCTAGGCAATGAATATCCACTACCATTACCTCCATGAGGCTTAGGGTTAGACACCCTATCTTGGTTGAACTTAGGAAGAGCATTGGAGTAACCTTGACCGGAAAACCTTTGTCGGAATCTAGGATGACCTTGTCCATCGGACCTTGCATTAGTGAAATTACCATCACTAGTCTTAGCCCTTTTGCACGATGAGATGATGCATGTCCATGTCATTAATGAGCATAGCGGTCAGCAATCTTTAACCACTATTTCGGACACACCCAAAACAAACTTACTCATCTTAGCCCTTGAATCGGCAACCATTGAAGGAGCATACTTAGACAATTGAGTGAACTTTAGAGCATATTCCCTCACACTCATACTTCATTTTCGAATGTTAATGAACTCAAGAACCTTTGCTTCCCTTATCTCAAGGGGAAAGAACCAATCAAGAAAAGCGGCCTTAAACTTTTCACAATCAAGAGGACCCACATCTTTCGGTATCCCTTCCTTCCATTGGTTATACCATATTTGAGCCACACCCTTCAGTTAATAAGCGGCCAACTCAGCCTTTTCCACCTGCGTAACTCCCCTGATCATCAAAACCTTATAGACCTCATCAATAAACTCTTGAGGATCTTTCTCAACTTTGGAACCATAAAAATCTGGAGGGTTCATCCTGGTGAAGTCCCTCACTCTTGAAGTCATCGTACCCACATTTAGGTTTACGGGAACCAGTATCTCCCTATTGTCTTGGGCCGTCATGGATTGAGCCAACACTTAAAAAGCAGTCCTAAACTCCGTATTCGACACTTTCTCAGCCAAAGGATAGACCGAAACTTGAGGAGCTTCTTGTTCCACATTCTCCCTCACATTCCTTCTAGTATAAGATTTTTGTGAAGCCATGTCCTGAAGAACATAGGATAGGAATTAGGAGAGAGACCTTATAGAGTTGAACGTTATCACACGACTTAAGAGTAATGAAAAAAGTGGAGTTTCCTAATCATCTTGTAGTCTCTCATTCATAAATGTGGCGCACTTCATACTTATGAACAAGACTCTACTAGACGTGGCTTTTGAGACATCTTAGGACCATTCTAAACCTTGCGCTCTGATACCAAGTTTGTCATGACTCAGGGGTACCCCCTAAATGTAATATGGTGTATAGACCCCCGAAGGACTCCAAACAAGCCACTTAGCTCTCATAACATAAGAAATAGAACAATAAGAGTAAAATAATAGTCCAAGTTCAAAACATTTAAGAAAATCAAAGTTGAAGTCTAATACACTTGTCTCATCATAACCATCTAATTTAATAGAGTGAAATTGGGCCTAGCCCATACATCATGTTCAGAAGAGAAAATACATTAAAGAAACTAAACAATGAAGGTTCGTACTTGAAGCATGAGGACTCACCAAAAGATCGGAATATCTCAAAGCAACCTGTAGCCACGAAAGTGAGTACCCTGACTGCCAGACCCTACATTTGGGGAAAATGTAGGCAAAAATATGGGTTGGTACAAAATAATGTACCAAGTATGATAGACATGCATAAAACATATAAATCAAGCTAAAAGGGACATTACATATAATGACATGCAATTGACCAAGCTAAAACATGATATAAAAGAGCTAGAAACATAATTCATAAATCATGGCTAATGCAAGTTAACTTCATCTTTAAAACCATTGAAATCATATACAATACTTCTTGAAGTAACATTAGTTCATTATTACTTGTGGGGAATTAGCCTTAATCGACATAGAGACCGTGTGAGCTACAACATGATCCCCCGGTGTCTCCCACAGCGAAAAGGGGTGTCATACATACCAAGGTAGAAGCATGAACTTCTAGCTTAAGTGGATCCACTAGCTATTCAACCTATGGGGGCACATAGTTAAGGGATAAGGAGATTGCTACTAGAAACCTGGCCTCTACTAATGGGGGAGCTTCCATCTCATGAGATTTCTTCTAGATACCCGGCCTCTACTAACAGGAGAGCTTCCATCTCATCATCAATATCCTCTAGGTGCTAAGCATAAATCCCACGAAATAGTCATTTCTTACTTGACTTCATTATTAATGGAAAGGTGCCCTTCACCAACCAAACCAAGATAGTTCATTAGAATAGCTCTTACTCTTTGATTCAATTAGGTGAGAAAGCCTTTCAACCTAACTATACTTTCTATGTGAGGAAACATTTCATGTCATGCTTTTATGTGTTTAGTGAGAATGTCCTTTCACAACACGACATTATCATTGGTATTTTACTCTCAAAGCACCCTTAGAACATTTGCATAGATTTCATAAAAAAAAATAAGTCCATAATTTAGATCTTGAGGTTCAAAACTCACTTTAAATCATCAACACTTGGAAAATATGGGTTAGATATGGATTTCATCATAAATACATGTAAAGCTTGCAATACATGCTCAATTTAAAAAACTCTTCCTTGAAGATCAATATCCCACATCGTATGATTCATAACTTGAAAACATGGGATACATGGGTTCATGGGGAAATCAACATAAAATCATCATATTTCATCAATTCATGCATAAGAGATCATAATTCAATCATTTAAATCAATAATGAAATGAACCCATGATAATTTTAAAAAATCCTAACTCAATTGGCGAATTCTACCTTTTGAAATAGAAGAATTTAGGAACTCAATGAATGAAAGGAATCCATCGATGAAAACTATCATACCTTGAATCCAAAAACTAGCCTTCAATGGGGGAATTAAGACATTGACTTAAAACCCTAAGTTGAATCTTCTTCTTCTTCAAGTTTCTAAAGAGAGAAACATTGAGAGAGGAGATTTGGTTTTCTTTTGTGAATTTGGAAGAATGAACTGAATTGTTAATTTGGGGGTTGAAAGTTCTTTTATAGGGGTCTTAGTGAAGGGTAAAATGACGTAATATAGGAATTAATTAATTAGGAAAAGGCCTAACTGCCCCTGATTTAACTATCAGTTGACCACTGACCTACTAACCGACGGACCCCGTCGAAGGACCAAGGTCTGACCCATCGCCCGTCCTGGTGGACTGTTGTTGGTCATCAGAAACATCAATTTTGGTCCTCAAACCATGGACCGTGGTATGGCCTACGGTTCGTAGGTTAAGCCGTGGTCTTGAGCCTCTAGACCACTTTAGACAGAACCATCCACGGAACGTGGGTGGCCCTCGTGGCTGGCACCTGCATTTTCCTAAAACTTATTTTTTTTCCCTCTTTCGGATATGGGGTGTTACACCCTTGGGAACATTCATCCTCGAATGAAGTAACTCTAAGTAGAACAAAGGTTGAAAACATCAATACCCAACATGCAATTAACATAACCTAGCATATCAATTTAAAGAGTTATTGTCAAAAGTTATTACCTTGGTTTTGAATTCCTCTAGGAGGAAATAGATGTGGGTATCTCTTCTTCATATCCTCCTCAGCCTCCCAAGTAGCTTCCTCAACAAATTGGTTCCTCCATAAGACACTGACCGAAGCCACCTCCTTGGTTCTCAGCTTGCGAACCTGACGATCAAGAATCTAAACGGGTATCTTTTCATAAGTAAGGTTGTCCTTAATACCAATATTCTTTGTAGGTATAATAAGTGAAGGTCGCCCACACACTTCTTCAACATACAAATGTGAAACACCGAATGAACTGCTGCTAACTCTGGCGGTAGCTACATTGCATATTCTCTTGGATATCTTGTAAGGACCAATACACCGCAGAATGAGCTTCCTCTTCTTGACAAAACTCATAACACCCTTCATGGGTGAAACCTTCAAGTAAACCCAATAATCCACCTTAAACTTCAAGTCTCTTCTCCTAACATCTATATAGGATTTCTGACGACTTTGTGTTGTCTTCAGTCTTTCTTGAATGATCTTCACTTTCTCCATAGCTTGATAAACCAAGTCTGGTACTACAAACTCGACTTCACCAACCTCAAACAATCCAATAGGATATCTACATCTTCGACCATAAAGAGCCTTATAGGGAGCCATTTGGATTCTAGAGTGATAATTGTTGTTGTAAGCAAACTCAATGAGAGGTAAGTGATCATCCCAATTACTCGTGAAATTGATCACATAAGCTGTCAACATATATTCTAAAGTCTAAATCGTACGCTCTGCTTGACCATCAGTCTAAGGATGGAAAGCAATACTCAAATTTACCTTCGAACCCATACCTTTCTGGAAAGACTTCCAGAATTGTGTGGTGAATTGTGCATCAATATCTTAAATGATGGACACCGAAACTCCATAAAGTCTGACTATCTCTTGAATAATAATCTAGCATAATCTTTTGCTAAATAGGTAATCTTTACCGGTAAGATGGGATTATTTAGTCATCCAATCCATAATCAGCCAAATCAAATCATGCTGCCTGTGAGACACCGGAAAACCAGTAATGAAATCCATGTTAATCATTTTCCACTTCCATTCTAGAAGATCTATGTTCTGAGCCATACCACCGGGCCTTTGGTGCACTGCCTTGACTTGTTGGCAATTCGGGCACTTAGCAACGAACTCTGTAATACACCTCTTCATACTACTCCACCAATAGACTTCTCTCAAGTCACGATACCTCTTTGTGGAACCGAGATGGATAGAGTATCTCAAACTATGGCCTTCTTCCATGATCTTCTCTTGGAGCTCATCCACCCTTGGTACACATAATCTACCTTGATACCTCAATACCCTATCTCCCCCTTGTTAAAAATCCATAACCTTCTGGTTATGAATATTTGCCTTCAATTCATGCAAGATAGGATCTTGGTCTTGTTTCTCCTTCACTTCAGACACTAGTGATGATTCAACCCCATTCATCACAACTATTCCACCTCCATTAGAATCCATCAATTGGACTCCCAATCGTGCAAGTCTGTGCATATCTTTAGTTAATCTCTTCTTGCCTTCCTCAACATGGGAAGAACTACCCATATATAACATGCTCAAAGCATCAACGAAAACGTTAGCCTTACCTGGGTGATTGAGAATACTCATGTCATAATCCTTGAGTAACTCCATCCACCTCATTTGTCTGAGGTTAAGTTCTTTTTGACTGAAAACATACTAAAGACTCTTGTGATTGGTGAACACATCAACATGAACACCATATAGATAGTGACGCCATATTTTCAAGTCAAACACTACAGCAAACAACTTTAGATCATAGGTTGTGTAATTCTTCTCGTGAATCTTAAGTTGTCTGGAGGCATAAGCTATAACTTTGCCATTTTGCATGAATACCCAACCCAGTCCAATTCTAGACGTGTCACAATACACAACATAGCCTCATGTACCCTCTGGTAAGGTCAACACTGGGGTAATAGTCAACCGCGTTTTCAATTCCTGAGAGTTTTTCTCACAAGCTTCAAACCATTGAAACTTTGTTTTCTTCTGAGTTAACTTTGTCAAAAGGGATGAAATAGATGAAAATCCCTTGACAAACCTCCTATAATAACCAGCCAATCCAAAGAAGCTTTTAATATCAGTTGGAGATGTGAGTCTGGGCCAGTTCTGTACTGCCTCAATCTTCTAAGTGTCAACTCGAATCCCTTCAGTAGAAACAATGTGGCCTAAGAACGCCATTGACTCAAGCCAAAACTCACACTTGGAAAATTTGGCATACAACTCTCTATTTTTGATAGTTTGGAGAACTACTCTGAGATTACTAGCATGCTAGCATGATCATTCTCATTCCTCAAATAAATCAGAATGTCATCAATAAACATGATAACAAACATATCAAGATTTGGTTTAAACACACTATTTGTAAGGTCCATGAACGTTGCAGGAGAATTAGTCAAACCAAAATACATAACTACAAACTCATAATGACCATAACGGGTCCTGAAGGTTGTCTTGGGGATGTCACTTTCTTTTACTCTCAACTGATGATAGTCAGATCAGAGGTCTATATTAGAAACGAAAGTGGCACCCTAAAGTTGATCAAACAGATCATCAGTTCTTGGGAGGGGGGTACTTATTATTTATAGTGACCTTGTTCAATTGGCAGTAGACAATACACATCCTAAGAGAACAATCTTTCACATCCTAAGAGAACAATCTTTCTTTCTCACAAATAAGACTGAAGCTCCCAAAGATGAGACACTGGGTCGAATAAAACCTTTATCAAGAAATCCTTTCAACTGCTCTTTTAAATCTTTTAACTTAGGGGGAGCCATTCTATATGGCGGAATGGAGATAGGTCAAGTATCAGGAAAAAAAATCTATGTTGAAGTCTCTTTCTCTCTCAAGAGGGACTCCGAGAAGATCATTTGAAAAGACCTTTGGAAACTCAGTCACAACTGGAAATGAATAGGTGATGTCTCAACACTAGAGTCATTAACTCAGACTAAGTGATAGATGCACCCCTTTGAAATTAACTTTTTGGACATAAGGTACGAAATAAAATAACCGTTAGGCACTACTGAACTACTCCTCCACTCAATAACTGGTTCATTAGGAAACTCAAACTTTACTACTCAAGTTCTACAATCAACTGAGGCATAACAAGCATGAAGCCAGTCCATACCTAGAATAACATCAAAGTCCACCATGTCTAACTCGACTAAGTCAGTCAGGGTGTCTTTGTGATTGACAAAGATGGTACAATCACGATAAACTCTCTCAGCTAGAATAAACTCACCAATAGGTCTGGTAACATTGTAGGGCTCAAGAAGTCATTAAGGAAGAATATCAAATCTCGTAGCGATATATGGAGTGATAAAGGATAGACTAACACCGAGATCAAGTAATGCATACATCAAAAGTAAAGACTTTGATCATACTCGTGATTACATTTGGTGAATCCTCTTTCTCTAGATGACTAGTTATAGCATACAAACAGTTTTTCCCTTTGCATATCCTTGAAGTAGCTCCCCTTTGAGCAGCCCTATCTACTGGAGCTGCTGAAGATGATTAGGCTCGGTTTCCCCCATTACCATTTCCCTTCTTGTTCCTAGGGAATTCCCTAGAAAAATGACCCGTCCTTCCACACTTGTAGTAATTATCAATACCTACACAACATTCTCCAAGATGGAGCCTGTGACACTTACCACAAAGTGGGTTGCGAGTGAACCCTGGTGCTAAATTGCCTTGCACCTGAGAACCTTGAACTTTGAAATTATGTAAGTTCTGGTTTCTAAAATCATTTTTACCTCTTGGTGCAGGCACACTAGTTGACGATGGAGCAGTTTCAAACGCTCTCTGCTGAAAGGATGACTGGTTCGTATTTTCGGTCCTCTACTAGTCGGCCTCATGACTTACTGTCTTAGCTCTCTATCTATGGGACTCTTCCCTGTCCTTCGGCTTGTCTTCCTCAATTTGTTGCACATGAATCATAAGCCTGGCTATGTCCATGTCTCAGATCAACATAGTTGTCTTACCTTCCCTACTCGATAAATGGGATAGTCTAGACACGAACAAACTTATTCTACTTCTCATATCAGCCACCATCTCCGGAGCATAGCGAGATAGTTGGGTGAATTTGAGACCATACAATTGCACACTCAAAGACTCTTATTTCAGATTTAGAAATTCTCTTACCTTTGCTTCTCTTAGCTCACGGGGAAAGAAGCGCCCTAAGAAGGCATCTTCAAATACAAACCAAGTCAATTGTAGTGCCCCCTCAACCCTACTCTTCATCCATTGATCAAACCATATCTTAGCAACGCCTTTGAGCTGGTAAGCAGCCAACTCCACACGCTCAACATCAACAACATGCATGACCTCAAACACCCTTTGAAGTTCATCCGTAAAGTTTTTAGGATCCTCATTAAGTTTTGACCTTGTGAACTCCAGGGACTCATTCTCAGAAATTCTCAAACCTTGGATGCCTCATTCCCATCTTGATGCCCCGCTTCTTGGCAACCCGCCTATGTTGTCACCACTTGATTCAGCATTTTAATTGCATTCCTTAATTCAGCATTTGTGACATCTCCCTGAGGTGGTTGCAATCTTGGTGCATTGGGAACCCCTTGATCTTGAGGGTAAACATTTCTTCTAACAAGATGTCCTCAGGAAGATCTTTGGGAGGCATGATCTGAAAGATACGCGTAAGCACGAGTTAGAAGAAACTTTCAAAGAGTTAAACTCTATCGCACGAAAAAGAGTAGAAGAAAGGGAAGTGGTCCCTAAATTATGTAGCCTTATAATTATAGATGTGGCACGCTTGACATTGATAACTAGGACTCTAGAGACACGACTTCATAGTCACTGTATGATTATTGAACCTTGGGCTCAGATACCAAGTTTGTCACACCCCTAGCCTACACCCTTGGCGTAATTGGCACTCGAGAACCATTTTTGATCCTCAAGCGAATCCTTGGCCTGTCTACATTACTTACATTACACTAAACAATACTTGGAAGCTTAGATTAGGTGAACACTTAGACATTACAAGGAAGTTTTTAAACATAGTCTTTTCAAAATACTTAACATGAGTTATAAAATAATAAAACATCATGTGAAAACAATGGAAAACAACTAAAACCATATGTCTATGAAGCCTCTAACAACTTACGATAGGTGTCGGGACAAGACCCATGACACCTCCTAAACTACTAAACTGAAAGAAAATGAAGTCTCCTGGAAGCAGGGAGGCCTCACCAAAATCATTCTGCTAATGGATAATGATCTCAATGAAGCACCTATTGATGATCCTGAGTACATGTATCTGCATCATAAAACTATGCAGGTCAAATGATGTAAGTACATTTAATGTACTGGTAAGTGATTAGGTTAGAGTAAACAACAAACTGGCTTGAATGGATGAAAACAACATAAATGGATCAATACATGAGTATGGGATGGAAACCATTTAAACTTTACAGCATAATATGCAATGAAAACCAACATGAAAATAATATACTTTACATTGTGGGGAGTTTCTCTAACTGACAACCATTACTATGAGCCTAGTAATGATACAATGTCCCGCCGCATGTTGCAAGAGCCCATCCTATACTTTGTCGGGGGTATAGGATGATATTGTGACTATGGATCAAACTATATGTCTTCTTAGAGACGGTGAGGAGTCGCATGAAGAATCAATGCTACCCTATCCTACGCTGGCTACGTAATTTTATAGGACTTTAGAGTTATAAGAGATTCTAACCCAATTTGGTGCTCGGTTCTATTCCGAAAACATTTGATATAACTTTATGCTCAATATTACCCATTTCAATGAAGGAACTTGATACTTGTTGAAAGACTTCCAAAACCCATAGACATATATACATTCTTGAAAGCATATGCTTCTAAACTTATCTTTCAAGTTCAATGATCAACATAAGTACATAAGTACATAGGTATATATATATATATATATATATATATATATATATATATATATATATATATATATATTGAAATAACATTGAGAAACTCTTAAGTTTTCGTATGAACTAGAACTTTTGTACTTCCTTTATTAACTTCACCTTGATTTGGAAAAAGAAATGAAACATAATTTAAGACATTTGATTAGTATATGAAGCATCTCTCAATGATTAAGGAAAACTCTAAGGATAAATATCAAGATGAGAGCGAAGACATGATTTGAAGGAACACACACTGAAAATCATAGAGAGAGGAGTACGTAATCTCTCCGCAACATGAAGAGGGAAATTTAAATTTTGTTCATCAAATTTTTAGGCAGAGGACTCCGTATCCTCTCTGCGACGCGGAGAGGGATCCATCGTCGTCCCACCCGAAAACCTAGAATTTCTTACGATCTTTAGGGTCCTAATTCATTTTGGATAGATTGGTTCTTCAGAATTCCCTTTTTTGATTCAATATCCCAACATAATTTCATGAAATATCCCTCAAAATATAGCAGGGAACAATCCTCATTTGCAAGAACTCGAAACCACCATTATTAACGGACTAACTTAAAACACAAGAATTCATCAAGAACTTTTACATAAACAATTTCATCAATGAATTTAATGGAAAGATTACATGATTGGCGTGAGGAAGAACAATTCTATCACTATGAGAAACCTCGCATACTTGGAAGAACAATAAGATTGATGAAACTTGAAGGAAAATCTTGGAAGATGAACTCTAGCGGTAGCGTCTTCTTGAAGTTCTTGAGCGTAGAAATTTAGGAGTGAATGAGAGTTTTTGATTTATGAAAACTGATTTTTCTAAACTTCTTTAGGACTTAAATACCCTTAAAAAATAAATAAAACGAGGTGGAAGTCGAAATAATTTTCCAACAAGCAGTGAGGTCCATATTGGCTTTGTAACGCGGAGCCATTGCGGACCTGTTACCAAGATCAGTCATAACTTTTTACTTAGAGATCTGATTGAGGCAAACTTTGTGGCATTGTAAACAAGACTTGAAGATCTTTGATTTGATATCTTTTGGGCCACCTAACTCTTTATATGCTAAAAGATATGGTCATTTGAAGTTGACCCAAAATCTTAAAAATTGAAGAGCACTTGTGCGAATCTCAATTTAATTCTTTCTAACTTAACTCTTTCTAAGTCGGAGGTGTTACACTCATATTTTCTTGTCAGAGGTTAATGAACTCAAGGACTTTTGTTTCTCTCATTTCAAGAGGAATGAAATAATCAAGAAAAGCTCTTTTAAATTTCTCCCAATCATGAGGACCCACATCAACAACCCTCTTACTTTTACATTGTTCAAACCACACTTGAGCAATACCCTTAAGTTGATAAGCGGCCAACTCCACCTTTTCATCCATAGTCAAACCCATGATACCTACAATCTTGTACACCTCTTGAATGAACTCTTGAGGATCCTCATCAACCCTGAAACCAAGAAATTCTGGAGGATTCTTCCTCTTGAAGTCCCTTATTCTTGTCGCCGTTGTACTCACCTTTGGGTTCATGGGAGAAATGAATTCCCTATGGCTTAGGTCATCATATCTTGAGCCATAACTTGGAAAGCAACTCAAAATTTGGCATGAGTCACCTGCTCGGCCAAAAGATCAACTGGAACTTGAGGAACTTCGAACTCCACATTCTCACATGTATTCCTTCTCAAGTAAGCTCTTTGAGGGTCCATATCCTAAAAAGGAATCGAACACAACATAGGAAAATGATATTTATATAGAAAGACTCTATAGCATGACTTTTTAGTAAAGAAATAATTTAAGTTTCCTAAACAATTTGTAGCCTACTATTCATAAGATATAGCATGCTTCACACTTATGAACAAGATTGTACTCAATGTGGTACGTCTATCTTTCAACTCTGGTAAAAGAAAGCTTGAATCATATTATATACTTCAAGTTTTTTTGAAGTAACCTTTTTTGGTAGAGTAATTTTTCTATTTATAATTGCTTCCCTTTTTCTGTTTCTTTTTAGTTGATTTAATGGGCTATGTGGTACTACTATTGTGAATGTGCACTACAGGGATTTCAAATCATTTCCTATGCATACTGAATATTGTGGAAGTAAATCCTTGTATAAAAAATTTAAAATTTTAATTCCTTCTTTAAAGACATGAATACAATATAAATCAAAGTTCATTAATTGAAAATCAGTAATAATGTATGCAAACAACAATTAATGAATCATTTGATTCAGAAAGAAATCCAACTAGTACTACTACTACTACTCTTATTACGTATGTAGCTATTTGATATTAAGGGTAGTATGAGAAAGATACAACAAAATTCTTTTGATTTGTGAAAATGAACAAGTGAATTGAAACACTTACTATTAGCACAGGGACAACACCCTGACGTAGAATTGAAAATTCAACTCTCAAGGCATCCACTTCACACTGAAGCTGATCGTTCCTTGTTTTTGTTAGCTAAGAAGATTAATGAGGTTGAATCTTGTGTTGAAGGTGATAGAAATTGGATATGGCCACGCTATTGCCTTTTCGTTTTCTCTACTTTGAAGAATTAGTTTTCACCATGGTAGTTGAGCAAACAGCGCATACCAAATAATGGGATGATTATTAGGGTTCGGTTCGTTATGGTTTTATAATTGAAATTATTTGGTATCTTAAAATATATATGGTAAGAAAAACATATTTGGTAAGAAGTATTAGGAAAATTAATGATTAAACAATCCTAAACTATATGGTATGAGGAAAATATATTTTAAAAATTTTGGAATCCTAAAATCTATATGGTAAGATGTATTAGGACAATTAATAATTAAACAATCCTAAACTATATGGTAATATATATATATATATGTGTGTGTGTGTGTGTGTGCGTGTGTGTGTTTCTCTTACCATATATATTTTAGGACTTCTAAAATATATTTTCCTCTTACCATATAGTTTAGGATTGTTTAATTATTAATTTTCCTAATACATCTTACCATATATATATATATCTGTGTGTGTGTGTGTGTGTGTGCGTGTGTGTGTGTCCGTGTGTGTGTGTGTTTCTCTTACCATATATATTTTAGGACTTCTAAAATATATTTTCCTCTTACCATATAGTTTAGGATCGTTTAATTATTAATTTTCCTAATACATCTTACCATATAGATTTTAGGATTCCAAAATTTTTAAAATATATTTTTCCTCATACCATATAGTTTAGGATTGTTTAATAATTAGTTTTCCTAATACTTCTTACCAAATATGTTTTTCTTACCATATATATTTTAAGATTCCAAATAATTTCAATTATAAAACCATTACGAACCGAACCCTAATAATCATCCCATTGTTTGGTATGCGTTGTTTGCTCAACTACCATGGTGAAAACTAACTCTTCAAAGTAGAGAAAACGAAAAGGCAATATATATATATATATATGTTAAGATATGTGAGGAAAATTAGTAATTAAGAAATCCTAAAATATATGGTAAGAGGAAAATATATGTGTGAAAACTTAAGTAATCCTAAAATATATGGTAAGAGGAAAATATCTTTGTGAAAACTTCAGTAATCCTAAAAAAATAGTAAGAGGAAAATATACTTTAATTATGGAATCCTAAAATATATATTATATAAGGTATAATAAACACATGGTAAGAAGCATTAGGATAATTAATAATTTAGTACTCCGATTATATTTGGTTAGATAAAAAAAAATATTTTAAAAATTATGGCATCCTAAAATATATTTTAAAATTTAAGAAATCCTAAAATATATGATAAGAAAAAAATATAGTAAAAATTCTAAGAATTTTTCTGGAACCCCAGGATAACCAGCAACCTCTCCCACTAAGTTGAGCACTTTGTGGGCACTGGTTTGTGAGCACTGGTTTGTGGACCTTAAACAATTGGTAATTCAAATTTTAGAAGATTTTTAAATATCTTTAAAACCCTAATTATGCCATAAATCTTGCTTTATCACTAATAACTTATCAACGTAATAAGTTTTCTCTCAAATTTGCCACAATTTTAAATTATTATTTTTTGTGTACTGAAAAATTATTGTATAATATAATTTGTTCTCTTTCGAAAAGTATATAGACAAACACTTGCATAATATTTTAAGAACGAGAACACCCCTATAGGAAAGTAAAAACAAAAGTTAAATTGTCACGGCCCAAAATCTCATACCATGATGATAATTCAAATTTTAGAAGATTTTTACATTTCTTTAGAACCTAATTAAGCCATAAATCTTGCTTTATCATTAATCACTTATAAAAGTAATAAGTTTTCTCTCAAATTTGCCACAACTTTAAATTATTATTTTTTGTGTACTGAAAAATTATTTTCTTTGTATAATTTAATTTGTTCTCTTTCCAAAAGTATATAGACAAACAGTTGCATAATATTTTAAGAACGAGAACACCCCTATAGGAAAGTAACAATAAAAAGTTAAATTGTCACGGCCCAAAATCTCAGATCATGATGATACCTACTTTAATAACAGTGGTCGAAGTTCCACGTTTGTGTTGAAAAGTTACTAGGCTATCTATAATGATGCAATTCGGATTACAGCAAGACCGTTCACTCGAATTCAAGCTAGGGACCTTCAAAAAATATGTAACACCCCGTAGTCTAGTAGACTAACTAGGACTAAGTGTGAGGGCAACAAGACAAGTACAAGGGGCAAGAGCCAAGGAAAAAGGGCAAGGGCCAAGGGAAGGGACAAGACTGCCCAAGCTTCCCAAGGAACTGCCCACCTTCCACGGAAGCCTTGACGGCTCGTTGTGGCCACCACGGATCGTGGCGCCACCCGTGGTTGTGATGCAGTGGCTCCCCAAGGTTTCCCTAAGTTTTACTCCCCCACACGAGCCACTTCACGGCTCGTGAAAACCTTGATGGGCCGTGGGAGGAGTCGTGAAGGTGCCTGAACTCTTTTAAGGGCCAAAGAGTGGCTGCCTAGCCACTGGAAAGTGAGCACGAGAGGGACCACAGCTTGTGGTAGGAACCAAGGCTCATGGATCCCTCCGTGAAAGGGGCAGTGCACTGCCAAGTGAAGGGTATTTTGGGTCTTTCCGGTTTTAATTAAAATAAAGTGAGGTCATTTTGCCTAAGCCTAGTACACCTATATAAGTGATTTTAACCCTTTAAACACACCATTCAAGACATTATTTCAAAACCCCAAAACAAAACCCAAACTCTTCCTCTCAAATATTTCTCTTTCTAGAACTTGAAGAAGAAGAAAGAGTTCAAGCTAGGATCAAGGTCAATTCTCCAATCCTTAAAATTTTGTGGGCTTTGTAAACAAGGTATTGTAACACCTCGAAAACCAGACCCAGAAAAAAATTGCAGAACTTACCTGAAGCAGTGAACCACGGCAGGGTTCACAGACCGTGACAGGGTCCACGGTCCGTTAACCTGCCCGTGGTCATGACTTGGAATTCACCAGGTCCAGACATCAGACCACGGGCACCTTCACAGTCTATGGTCTTGATGACAGGCCGTGGGGGCGTCCGTGAAGACTTAGGCAGTCGCCCCCCTAGACTAGCCCTCTGACCCTCAAGACCAAGTGAGGACCACGAGGACATTCACGATCTGTGGTCCTCCACACGACCCGTGGTAGGGTCCGTGAAGGCCAGCCAATAAGCACTCAGATCTAAGCCTCCAATCCTCAGCCAAAGTGAGGACCACGAGGACCTTCACGGTCCGTGGTCCTCCACATGGACCATGGTAGTGGCTCGTGGACCAAGTCTACAGAACCACAGGACCAAGTGAAGACCACGAGGGTCTTCACGATCCGTGGTCCCTTTCACGGTCCGTGAAAGGGGGCGTGGTCAGCCCGTCTGCAGCTTTAAGTCAGGGGTCTTTTGGTTTTTTCCTATTTCGTTGGACCCCTAAACTACGTGGTTTTAATTAGTTTTACCCTAGAAATATAACTAGAACTTACCTAAGTCAGATCTTTAGTCAAAACTTAGAAAATTAGAAGAGAAAGAGGAGAATGAGGCTAGCAACCCTAGTTCAAGAACACAGTAAGGTTCCATCAGTTCTATCCCCGAAATAAAAACATTTCTCCATGGAATTCATCACCAGGTATGTGGGATTTTACTAGTTGGTTCCTTTCGCCCATTAGGTCCCTAGAATTCAGTCAGATTCTTGATTCCCTATTATTAACTAAACCTAGGGTTTCTAGAACTTCAATAGATTCTCATGAATTAGTTAACTATATGTTCCAAATCAAATTATCATGTTATTACTTCATTTATTGCATGAATTTCAGAACCCTAGCTATATATTTCTTTAGTTCTTGAATTGCACATGCTAGGTCAGATAATTCAATATTTCAGATATACATGCCTCAGTCTTGAATTTGTCATTATTAATATATAAATGTGCATTCTTAGTTTGCATGTCCGTTTTGAGCTATCCAGTATATCATAGAATTCAGTCTTAATGTGTTAAACATTTAATCTATTGGGAGTAGCATAATACCGAGTTGGACTAGGGTCAGTCACCTATATAGTCCCAAAACTACGAGCGACAAAGGTTGTAAGTCCCCTCTGTGGGCATCATTTTAGTGATCATGCCAGCATGCCTCTATACCTTTGGCCAGGTGTATTGGGTCCTCTCAATGGGGCTTATACATCGGACTCCACATTTAGCTCATGTGGTTTTATAGCTCCCATAGTTCAGTCAGACTCCATTGCATTGACCACATTTCAGTATAATCAGTATTCAGTATCAGCATGTTAAATTTGGTCATTGCATTCAGTTAGCTCAGTATTCAGCAAATTACATTATTGCTCTATTCATTTATGATGTTATTTCAGCTTTAATCTATCATGCATACTCAGTACCTTTCAAGTATAAACCGCATACTCTCCGCTACATCTTCTCATGATGTAGGTTAAAGTTCTCACCATCCAGATCATGCTTAGATTGGTTCCCGATCTCCAGTTTAGTAGCATTAGTGGTGAGTCCTCATTCTTTGAGGACAATAGTCATGTTATCATTTCAGCATTTCAATCTTTTAGTTTCAGTTTTGGTAGACCTAGCTGGGGCATGTTCCAGCACTTCTAGTTAGTTAGAGGCAATTTTCAGACATAGTTAGATTCAACTTAGTATTTCGAGTTGATATTTCTTATGTAGTAAACTCTCAGATTTGATATTCAAATTTAGTGTATGGGTATTCCCCATCATTTCAGATTTACTTATTATTAGCTTCCGCATCAGTTTTATTTCTCAGTTTATCTTTAGTATGCTCATCATTGTGCCAGCAGGGTTAGATTGGGGTCACTTGTGATCTTAGGTCCTGTGTCCGCATCTCGGGGGTAGCCCGGGATATGACAAACTTGGTACCAGAGCATTAGGTTTAAGAATCTTAGGATGTCTGAAAAGCCACACCGAGTAGAGTCATTTTCATGGGTATGAAGTGCACCACATCAAATGAGACAGAGGCTACAAAGTGTTTTAGGAAAAATCTTCATTTCCTTTGTTTCTCTTATCGTGCGTAAGGTATAATCTAATTCCATTCTAACTAGATGTTCTACGTTTCGGTGATCATGCCTCCTCGTAGAGCTAGTGCCAGGAATGCGAATGCCAGGAATGCAAACAAAGCTCCTCTAGTGCCAGATCAAGAAGTTTCGAATACAGAATTCCAGAATGCCATTCAGATGTTGACTCAGAGTGTGGCCAACCAAAATAATCAGCGGGCTTTAGTTCTGAGAAATGCTATTGTTGGGTCAGCTGTAGCCAGAGTGTGAGATTTTGTTAGGATGAATCTGACAGAGTTCTTAGGATCGTAGATTGGTGAAGATCCCCAAAACTTCATTGATGAGGTCAAAAAGATATTTGAAGTAATGCAGGTAACTACGAATAATTGGGTTGAGTTAACATCTTACCAACTTAAGGATGTGGCTCATATGTGGTATACTCAGTGGAAAGAGAACTGGGGTACAAATGCAGCTCCTATCACTTGGGATTGCTTTAGTGAGACCTTCTTGGACATATTCATCCCAAGAGAGCTAAGGGAGGCGAAAGCTCGAGAATTTATGAACTTAAGGCAAGGTAGCATGACAGTCCAAGAGTATGGGCTCAAGTTTACCCAACTCTCCAGGTATGCTCCTCATATGGTTGCTGATTACAGGGCTCAGATGAATAAGTTTCTATATGGAGTGTTAGACTTGGTGAAGACAGAGTGTAGAAATGCTATGTTGCTGGAAAATTTGAGCATCTCTAGGCTCATGACTCATGCTCAGTATGTTGAGGGTAATAAGCTTAGGGATTAGGCTAAGGAGAACAAGAAGACTAGGACCAAAAACTATGACTATACTCAGCAGAAATCGGATGGTGGAAATCGCTCGCAGGTTCAACAAAAATTTTCAACTCCAGCACCTTCATCAGCTAGTGTTCCATCTTCCAAATACATACAAGATCAGAAGGGTAGGGCATCAGGCTCTAAGTCTCAGAAAAGTGTTTCAGGTACCAAAACCTACCCAACTTTCCCTAAGTGTTGTAAGAACCATCCGAGTGAGTGCCTTGCAGGAAAGGAAGGATGCTTTGGATATGGTCAATATGGTCACAGGTTGAGGGATTGCCTTTCTAAACAAGGTCAAGGAGGTAATGGTAGAGCTCAGTCCACAACTTCAGCAGCGCCAGCAAATCACCCGACTCAGCAGAGTAACTCATTTTCTACAGGTGGCGGATAGTGCCAGAACAGACTTTATGCTCTTCAGGCTCTCCAGGACCAGGAAGATTCTCCTAATGTAGTCACGGGTACGTCACGAGTCTTTGATCTCGATGTCTATGTTTTGTTAGATCTAGAGGCTACTCTTTCCTTTGTTACTCCTTATATAGCAGTTAAGTTTAATGTTAGTCCAGAAACTCTCTTAGAACCTTTCTCAATCTCTACCCCAGTCGGTGACCCAGTTATAGCTAGAAGGGTATACAGAAATTGCCCTGTCACAGTCTCCCAGAAATTCACCTCAGCAGATCTTGTAGAGTTAAAAATAGTAGACTTCGATGTCATTATAGACATGTATTGGTTACATTCATGTTATGCCTCAGTCGATTTTAGAACTAGAATTGTTCATTTTCAATTTCCAGACGAACCAATCTTAGAATGGAAGGGTAGTAGCCTAGCGCCTATGGGTCTATTCATTTCTTACCTTAAGGCTAGAAAGATGATCTCTAAGGGTTGTCTCTATCATCTAGTTCGGGTTAAGGATTCAAGCTCTGAAAAACCCGACTCTTGAGTCAGTTCTTGTAGTTAATGAGTTCCCAAAAGTGTTTCTAGAAGATCTTCTCGGAGTTCCTCCCGATAGGGAAATCGCCTTTGGAATTGATCTCCTTCCAGATACCCAGCCTATCTCTATTCATCCTTACAGAATGGCTCTAACTGAGCTTAAAGAATTGAAAGAGCAGTTGAAAGACCTTCTAGGTAAGGGCTTCATGAGACCTAGTATTTCACCATGGGGTGCACCAGTATTGTTCGTGAAGAAAAAAGATGGTTCTCTCAGAATGTGCATTATCTATAGGCAGTTGAACAAGGTCATAATCAAGAATAAGTATCCCATCCCCAGGATTGATGACTTGTTTGACCAACTTCAGGGTGCTAGTCATTTCTCAAAGATAGACCTCAAATCGGGTTATCATTAGCTCAAAGTCAGAGATAGTGACATTCCGAAAATAGCATTCAAAACACATTATGGTCATTATGAATTTGTAGTTATGTCATTTGGACTAACCAATGCTCCTACAGCTTTCATAGATTTGATGAACAGAGTGTTCAAGCAGTATTTGGACTTGTTCGTTATCGTCTTCATTGATGATATCCTCATTTACTCTAGGAATGAGGAGGAACATGCGAATCATTTGAGAGTTGTTCTGCAAACTCTCAAAGATCGCCAGTTATTCGCCAAATTTAACAAGTGCGAGTTTTGGTTACAATCAGTTGTTTTCCTTTGGCATATAGTATCCAGCGAAGGGATTTGAGTGGATTCCTAGAAAATAGAAGCATTGAAACAATGGCCCAGACCTACCTCTCCTACAGATATTAAAGTTTCTTAGGTCTAGCGGGTTATTATAGAAGGTTCGTGGAAGGATTTTCATCCATAGCCTCTCCATTGACTAAGTTAACTCAGAAAAAGGTCAAGTTTCAGTGGTAAGATGATTATGAGAAAAGTTTCGCAGAATAGAAGACTAGGTTGACTACAACTCCTATTTTGACTCTACCAGAGGGTTCAGACGATTATGTGATTTATTGTGATGCATCCAGAGTCGGTCTATGTTGTGTGTTGATGCAGTGAGGTAAGGTTATAGCTTAGGCTTCCAGCATAAGGTGCATGAGAAGAACTATCTGACTCATGACCTCGAGCCCTCAATAGTGGTGTTTGCACTCAAGATTTGGAGACACTACTTATATGGTGTTCACATAGAAGTGTTCACTGACCATAAGAGCCTTCAATATTTGTTCACCTAGAAAGAGTTGAATCTTCGCCAGAGAAGATGGCTTGAGTTCCTCAAGGATTATAACATGAGTATGCATTACAATACGAGTAAGACAAATGTAGTAGCAAATGCCCTTAGTAGACTATCTATGTGTAGTGTATCACATGTTGAGGAAGAAAGATAAGAGCTAGCAAAGGATGTTCACAAGCTTGCTCGTTTAGGAGTTCGTCTTATGAGCATATCATATGGTGGTGTGACAGTTTAAAATGGATCAGAATCTTCATTGGTAGTAGAGGTTAAGGAAAAGCAAGATAGTGATCTGATATTGCTCGAACTCAAGGGTGCAGTCCATCAACAGAGAGTTGAAGTATTCTCCCAAGGGAGAGATGGTGTGCTTCGCTACCAGAGTCGATTATGTCTTCCTAACGTGGGCTAGTTGAGACAGAAAATTCTTGCAGAAGCCCATAACTCCAAGTATTCTATTCATTCAGGAGCCACTAAGATGTATTGTGATATGCGGGAAGTCTTTTGGTGGAATGGCATGAAGAGGGATATAGCAGATTTTGTGGCTAAGTGCTCGAATTGTCAGCAAGTGAAGGTAGAACATCAGAAACCAGGGGGTATGACTCAAGAGATTAACATTCCTACATGGAAGTAGGAAGTGATCAATATGGATTTCATCACAGGCTTACCTCATACTCGCTGACAGCATGACTCCATTTGGGTGATAGTTGACAGTGTTACTAAGTCTTCTCGCTTTTTGGTGGTCAAGACTACAGATTCGGCGGAGGACTACGCCAAGATTTACATTAATGAGTTAGTTAGGTTTCATGGGGTTCCTTTGTCTATCATCTCAGATAGAGGTCCTCAGTTTGGCTTTCATTTCTAGAAGTCATTTCAGAAAGGTCTTGGTACTCCGGTTAATCTTAGCACAACATTTCATCCACATACGGATGGTCAGGCATAGCGTACCATTCAGACCATAGAGGACATGTTGAGAGCTTGTGTGATCGACTTCAAGGGTATTTGGATGATCCCCTTCCTCTTATAGAGTTCGTCTACAATAATAACTACCATTTCAGCATTCAGATGACCCCTTACGAGGCATTGTATGGGCGTAGATGTAGATCTCATATTGGTTGGTTTGAAGTAGGTGAAGCAGCCTTGATAGGGCCAGATTCAGTCCATTATGCTATGGAGAAAGTGCAACTCATTAGAGATAGACTTAACACAGACTAGAGTATCGAGAAGTCTTATGCAGATGTGAGAAGAAGGGAACTAGAGTTCCAAGTTAATGATTGGGTTTTCTTGAAAGTGTCACCTATGAAAGGGGTGATGAGATTTGGCAAGAAAGGGCAGCTCAGTCCCAGATATGTAGGCCCTTATAAGATTATGAAAAGGATTCGTAAAGTGGCTTATGAGTTAGAGTTGCCAGCAGAATTAGAAGCAGTTCATCCAGTCTTTCACATTTGTGAAAGATAGTCTTTCTTATGAGGATGTACCAATTGAGATTCTTGATCGTCAAGTGAGAAGGTTGAGAAACAAAGAAGTTGCATCAGTCAAGGTTTTGTGGAGGAGTCAGTTCGTAGAGGGAGCTACTTGGGAAGCAGAAGCAGCCATGAATTCCAAGTATCCTCACCTCTTTCATGTCGATTCCACTCCAGCTTGAGGTATTAGTTCCTCTTCAGTTTTTCAGTCATTCATCTGTGAATTCAGTCTTAGTATCATGTTTCTTCAGTTTGCACTTGCATTTTCAGTGTATTTGCATCTTATTGGAACTTAGTTCAGTCAGAAATCAATCTCCAGTGTTTTGTAGTAGGGTTGTAGCTCATTCTCTCCATTTCAGCTAGTTTAGTCTTCATTCGAGAACGAATGATCCCAAGGGGGAGATATTGTAACACCTCGAAAACCAGACCCAGAAAAAAATTGTAGAACATAGCTGAAGCAATGAACCACTCTAGGGTTCACTGACCGTGATAGGGTCCACGGTCCGTTGACCTGCTCGTGGTCACGACTTGGAACTCACAAGGCCCTGACATCAGACCACGGGCACCTTCACGGTCTGTGGTCTTGATGACTGGTCGTGGGGGCGTCCGTGAAGACTTAGGTAGTAGCCCCCCTAGACTAGCCCTCAGACCCTCAAGCCTAAGTGAGGACCACAAGGACCTTCACGGTCTGTGGTCCTCCACACAGCCCGTGGTAGGGTCCATGAAGGCCAGCCTGTAAGCCCTCAGACCATAGCCTTCAAACCTCAGCCCAAGTGAGGACCACGGGGACCTTCACGGTCTGTGGTCCTCCACACGGGCCGTGGTAATGCCTCGTGGACCAATACTTTAGAACCACCGGACCAAGTGCAGATCACGAGGGCCGTCACCATCCGTGGTCACTTTTACGATCCATGAAAGAGGTCATGGTCAGCTCGTCTGCAGCTTTAAGTCAGGGGTCTTTTGGCTATTCCTATTTTGTTGGACCCCTAAACTATGTCGTTTTAACCCTAAACTACGTGGCTTTGATTAGTTTTAGCCTAGAAACATAACTAGAACATACCTAAGTCGGATCTTTAATCAAAACTTATAAAATTATAAGAGAAAGAGGAGAAGGAGGCGAGCAACCCTAGTTCAAGAACGTAGCAAGGTTCCATCAGTTCTATCCCCGAAATTGAAAGATTTCTCCGTGGAATTCGTCACCAGGTATGTCGGATTTCACTAGTGGATTGCTTTCGCCTATTAGGTCCCTAGAATTCAGTCAGATTCTTGATTCCCTATTATTAACTAGACCTAGGGTTTCTAGAACTTCAGTAGATTCTCATCAATTAGTTAATTATATGTTACAAATCAGATCATCATGTTATTACTTCGTTTATTGGATGAATTTTCGAACCCTAGCTATGTATTTCTTTAGTTCTTGGATTGCATATGCTAGGTCAGATAATTCATTATTTCAGATATACTTGCCTTAGTCTTGAATGTTTCATTATCAGTATATAAATGTGCATTCTTAGTTTGCATGTCAGTTTTGAGCTATCCAGTATATCATAGAATTTAGTCTTAATGTGTTAAAGATTTAATCTATTGGGAGTAGCATAATACCGAGTTGGAGTAGGGTTAGTCACCCATATAGTCTCAGAACTACGAGCCACGTAGGTTGTAAGTCCCCTATGTGGGTGTCATTTTAGTGATCACGCCAGCATGCCTCTATACCTTTGGTCGGGTGTATTGGGTCCTCTCGATGGGGCGTATACATCGGACTCCACATTTAGCTCATGTGGTTTTATTGTCAGTTATTAGTAGCCCCCACAGTTCGATCAGACTATATTGCATTGACCACATTTTAGTATATTCAGTATTCAATATCAACATATTAAATTTGGTCATTGCATTTAGTTAGCTTAGTATTCAGTATCTATATTATGTTTTAGATTACATTATTGCTTTATTGCTCTATTCAGTTATGATGTTATTTCATCTTTATTCTATCCTGAATGCTCATTACCTTTCAAGTACTGACGCATATTTTGCGCTACATCTTCTCGTGATGTACGTTCAGGTTCTCAGCATCCAGATCACGCTTAGATCGGTTCCCGATCTCCAGTTCAGCAGCATCAGTAGTGAGTCCTCATTCTTCGAGGAAAATAGTCATGTTATCATTTCAGCATTTCAATCTTCTAGTTTCAGTTTTGCTAGACTTAGCTGGGGCATCTCCCAGCACTTTTAGTCTGTTAGAGGCTATTTTCAGACATAGTTAGATTCAGCTTAGTATTTCTAGTTGATATATCTTATGTATTAAACTCTCAAATTTGATATTCAGATTTAGTATATGGGTATTCCCCATCATTTCAAATTTACTTATTATTAGCTTCCGCATCAGTTTTAATTCTCAGTTTATCGTTAGTATGCTCATGATTATGCCAGCAGGGTTAGCTTGGGGTCACTTGTGATCTTAGGTCCTGTGTCCGCATCTCAGTGGTAGCTCGAAGCACGACATATATGATGTCTTTTCATCCATGGAGCCCCCATGATTTCCTCAATTTAGAAGAAGAATTCCCCAATTCTAGTTAGGGTTTTTCTAATGTGTTATGGGTTTTGATCCAATTTAGTGGATTGTGATTGTTTGTGATTGAATTGATAGAATTACATGTTTTTAGGATTAATTTGCATGTACCCATAGCTAACCCATGATTCGAAGGTGAATTTGATGTAAATGGGTTTTATGAGATGAAAGAGGAAATTAAGGATTTAGATATAATCTTCTAGGATTGATGAGATATATTGTTGATTGCTTGAGATTAGAGTATATAGATATGAATTTCTTGAGAGTGAAGCATGTAGACATGAATTGATTGAAATCAAAGTATATATGATGAATTATGACTTGTAGGCTTTGAGATTAGAATTTGTCTTGAAACTAAGGCATGTATGATGAATGATGATTAGTAGATCTTTTAAAGTAAAGCTTATATGTTGAATCATGATTAGTAGGGCTTTGAGAGTAAAGCTTAAACGATGAATGATACTTAGTAGGGCTTTGAGAGTAAATCTTACATGATGAATGATGCTTAGTAGGGCTTTGAGAGTAAAGGTATATGATGATTGTTGATTTGTAGATACCCACATGAACTACTTTATGTATGTATGAATTAATTATGTGAAATATTTTCTCACATAGAACGATTCTAGGTTGAAAGGCTTGCTCACTTAAAATGAATCAAAGCATGTATGAACAATGATAGCTTGAAGCAGTGATATGAGGTCCCTTCATGAATAACTTGACTTGGTAAGACAAGACCATGCTTGGTAGCTTGAGTTAGTAGATCTCTTAGATAGCCTTGGATTGAGGATAAGTACCCTTCCTATGGTTAGCTTGAACTAAGCACAATAGAGTGCTTTGAATGGTAGCTTGACTTGGTGAGGCCACACCATATCATGATAGCTTTGATTGAGAAATAGTACCCTTCCTTGAGTAGCTTGGACTTGCAAGAGAGAATGTCTTCCATGATAGCTTGGTCTAGCATAATGAGGTGTTTTTCCTTGATAGCCTTGAATTCATAAATTGTAACCATTCATGAGTAATGACTTGTCTTGGACTAGTAAAGAAGTACACTTCCATGAATAGTAAGAATAGCTAAAGAGGGATAAGTCCCTAATCAAAGTAGCATAGTTATGATGAAACAAGATTACTTCAAGGAAGTATTATAAGCAGGTTTTGATATGAGATTTACTTGCATGATGATAGATTAGCTTGAATTGTTACTTGAGTTGCCTTCCTTGATATGTATGACTAGAGGTGCATGACCCAAGTATTGAGTAAGAATAAGTTGAGGTTACTTGAGAAGAGTTCCTCTTATAGTATGATTATTTATGTACATTGAATATGCTTATGACTTATGTTGTTATCTCTTATGCTTATAGCCTATGTCTCAGGTTGACTAACGCTTATGTAATTCATATGTTGATGATTATGATAGCTATCATATTTAGTATATTTTGTACTAACACATACTCTTGCCTACATTCTTATCAAATGTAGGGTCTGGCGATATTGACTTCCATCTGCGTGGCTAGGATCATAGTAGATTGAGCTTCGAAGATTGGTGAGTCCTCATAGCATTCGAGGATATGATCACCATTTCCTTATGTGTTTCATTTTATGTTTTTGACTATTGTATGGGTTGTGTCCCAAAGACTTTCAAGTTTTAGATGGTTTGAGACAAATGTATTAGACTTTCGCTCATTTTATAAAGACTTTGATATTGTTGAAAATGTTTTAAATTCCCACTCATTTCTATTATCTTATGTTATGAAAGTTAAGTGGCTTGTATGGGGCCTCTCAGGGTCTTATACGCCATGTTATATCTACGGTGTACCCTTGGGTCATGACAGAATGCAAGGTTTGATCATAAAGTTAGAGGTACTTGAGCTTGTGTTGATGGAAAATAAAGGGTTTCATGCCTTAAAGATTGCTTTAGGAGGTGAAGGGAAGACGGTTGAACAAGCTGCCACTATGAGTGAGCTTGACTCATTCGGCGACTTGCCTACTGGCTTAGGCAAGGGCTCCTAAGCTCGCCTAAATTTCCAGAAGCTCCAAAGAAGAGTCAGCTCGATAACCCACTCAGTGACTCACAGAGTCCATTTGTCGAAGATGACCCAGCTCGCGCTTTTCCCAATTTTGGGCCTCTTTTGTAACTACGTAAAACCATATATAGCTAGTTTAGGTTCTCATTTCAGTAGACTATTTTGAATTTTGATATTTTGAAACTCTTGTAAGAGTGTTGAGAGCTTGGTACAAGCTGTAGTTGATTATTGTTTAGAAATGTTGGTTGCAAGGTGAATTCATTTCCCTCGAGGTCATCGTAAAAGGTAAGTGCTCATTCTAGGGTTAACAGATTGAGGTCTTAAGGTTTGATATACCTTTTGGTTGCTTTCTATTTCCTCTTTTTGTGTCTATCTATCTTTCTTTCTTGTCTTTAATTTCCACATTTTTATTCTTAAGTCATAGTGAGAATTACATCATTTGGTATCAGAGTCGTGTTTAGATTCATTCCTACAAGTCAAGTCTTGGATTTGTTACTACAAAAAAAAGATTCAAATTCATTTTCAAGAAAATCCAACAAATATTTTCTGTTTATTTGAGTCTTGTTTGAAATTTCTAATGCTTAATTAGTGTTCCCTAGCCTTAATTGAGTCTAAATATGAGATTTGGTAGAGTTTGGGGTAAGATTGAAGATTCCACCATTGTTGGGTGAAGAAGCTTGAAGAAGATGCAAATGGGTTTTGAAATCTGAAGGATTTGGAGAGGAATTGAAAGATAAAAAGTATTGGGGATTGTTAAGGGTTTTATTTTGGATATTCATCTTGTTCATAGTGTTCTTAAGGGGGTATTCAAATCTTCAAGACGAAGGAATCTATAAAAATCCAAAAGGAAAAGAAAGAGAAAGTGGATAAGTGTTAGTGCATAAGGGAATTTACCAAAAGGGGTAAGGAATAAAGTAGGAAGTACGAGGGGACCACAAAAGCACAAAATTCTGAGGTCTTCAGGTGCACACACTGGTCCTTTTCAACGAGCCCGACTTTGCTCAGCAACTCAGCAAATTGACACCCAGCTCAGCGAATTGCCCAGACTTTCTTTCAACTTTGGATAGTTGAACTTCATGTTGGCGAGCTGAACTTCAAATTTGGCGAAGAAAACATAGAATTTGGCGACCTGAAACTCATCTTATGCCACCAATCTGAGGTTCTAGTTGCTTAGTTTCCTTTTCTTGATTCTCAATCGTTCTCACGATTCCTTAACTAATTTTCAACTCGTAATTGATCTACTTATTGATTATTGGTTCTTGAATTCTCTTCTTTGCTAGTGCCACTTCTTTTCATGTTGTTATTCGTTTTACTTCGTAGTAACTTTTTGATTCAAGTCCGTTTTGCTTTAATCAAGTCATCCATCCTTTCTTGAAACAAGAATCCATTCCGACTAAGAGTAGAAATTGACAGTTTGTTAACAACCGAGTATATGCAATCTTCATTATTAGCCGATCCAATTTGAGAGGCAATCAAAGGTGTGTAAACACGAGTGATTGTGAGTTCATTTTACTAACGCTAATGTTGTTTATTGTTTTTGGTGAGTTTCTTATTGCTAGGTACCATGGAAACCGAAAGTGAAACCCAACCACTTATGGGAGGGGTTACTTTGGAATCTATAATGGAGTTGATAATGACTACCATGAGTGTTGATGATGGATGATGCAATGATTAATGTGGAGGGTCGAAGTAACTCTACTAATTTCACCCCACAAGCTACCTATTGTGCTTCCACAAGTGGACACGCCCACACTAATTCTCCTACTATCACACCCGGAACCTTCCATCAAGCGTTCAACCAAACACCAATCAATTTCTGTCCCAATGTATGAAATACAAGTCGACCACTCCAATCCCAACTCAATCAAGAAGCTCCATAAAACTATAACCGACCTTTTACCAAACACCACTAAACCAAAATGCACCCTACCAAATGCCATAAAAAATATCCACCCTACCAAGCCCCTCAAAACAAAAACCAACCAATCCAAGTAGTAGAGGTGAGGGATGATGAGTACCAAGGAGGATATGAAGGTGAAGGTGAACAAGCACCATGGAATGAAGCACAAAGGAATAGACCAAGAGGTCAAATGAGGCATAGAGGGCGAGGAGGTAAGTTTGGCCCGGTACCACATGTGAGAAGACAATATGGGAACCAACCTCAAAGTGGAGAACCAAGGGAAGCTTATGCAAATTAAGAGTACTGTCAAATTTTGGGAGAAGGACAGTTGGAATGCCTGAGACCACTTTTAGCCTTGTTGCTCTTGCTTCTCTGGCTACTGCTCCGGCTAACCAATATAAAGGGGAGTGCAAAGGGGTTACTATAACATTAACAAAGTAGGTGAGGGCCGAGGAAACTGTTATGGGGACCAAGGTGGAAATTGAGGCTGAGATGTTGGAATCAACTCCATCAAGACTAATCTCCCACCTTTCAAAGGGTAATTCAATACCGATGATTATCTAGAATGGGAGTCACTTTGTAAAAGGATCTTCCAAGTCAATGATTTGACCGAGGTCAAGAAGAGTTGTTTTTCCATTTCTCAATTTGAAGGGTTTGCTATTATGTGGTGAGAATACATGAAAAAGTATCATCTAGTACTTCAAGATGGACACCCTCCACCATGGACCGGATAGAAATCCCTTATGAGAGTAAAGTATGTACTGGAAAGACATCGACAAGAGTCACTTGCAAAATTGTACAACTTGAAGCAAGGAAAAAATGTTTTGCGTCCTACTATGATGAGTTCCAAAATTTGATCTTGAAGCTAGAATACAAAGAGAATGAAGAGAATGTAGTTATTCATTTTAAGGTAGGGTTGAACAAAGAGATATCTTCCAAAATGACTACTTACATGTTTTCTAGCTTGAATGGCATCTTCGAAGTGACTAATAAGGTAGAGATGGAAACTCAAAGAGAAGAAAGTACCTAAGTACAACTATTTTCATCTTCAAATTCTTAGAGTAAGAACAAGGAAGGATCTCAAACATCTTCGGGTTGGAACAAAAATAAGGATTTCAAGAAGCCTTATGAGAAGAAACCCTTTGAAGGGAACACTCCAAAGTACCCATCAAAAGAAAGAGTTAATAAAGACCCAATCAAGTTTCCTAAAGGCATTCAATGTCACAAGTGTACAGGATGGGGTCAAATGATGAGTGAATGTCCCAATCGGTTGAATGTTCAAATCCAAGGAGGGGAATTATATTTTGGTGAAGGGGTAGATCAAGAAGAAGTTGTGAAGGAGAAACCCAAGAATATGATGAATTTGAAGGTGATGAAGATGAGGAACAAGACCTATCTGAGGGAAGAGATGTCGTCGTTCCTAATGGTTTGATGTGGAAGGCACCAATTGAAGAAGCTTGGCCTCAAAAAGGAGAGTACATCATACCAATATGTTGTAAGGCGAGTTATGATTATCAAGGCCATGGTTGATCCAAGTCAAAGAGAGAATAATTTTCCACTCCAAGTGTCTCATCAAAGATAATGTATGTTCCTTGATCATTGATACTGGAAGTTTTGCAAACATTGCTAGCACTACTTTAGTGGATTTCTTGGAACTTTCTACCACTAAGCATGCTACACCTTACAAACTTCAATGGTTGAGTGAGTGTGTAAAATTGAGGGTTCATAGATAAGTGTTGATCAAGTTCAAAATTAGGAAATACCAAGATGAGATCCTATTTAATGTGGTCCCAATACAAGCTTGTCATGTACTACCCAGAAGACCTTAGCAATTTGATCGTTCAACCAAACAAGAGGGAAGAACCAAAAAATATTCACTTGTGTTGGATGAACATAAATATGTCCTTCATCCTATGTCACCCTCTCAAGTCAATGAAGTGTATCAAAAGATGAGTGAGTTTAGGGCAAAAAAGAAGGATGAAGAGGACAATGTGGAGGTCGAGAGCCATGAAGAGGAAGAAAGGAGAAAGTTCAGAGGGAAAGCCCAAGTGTTGTTGGCTAAGTATAAAAAGATGGGATTGGTTCTTGTGTTAGTTTGTAATATCGGTACTTTTGGGCCTCTTTTGTATATTTTGCATTATATTGCAAACTTATGATATGGCCCATTTGTTATATTATATTTCTACTTCCGCATATTCTTATTGTTATTACTTAAACTGCTTCTTCGGCAATCTTGTTTTTGGTTTAGGCTTGCCTACTCGAGGGTTATAGTGGGAGCCATTATGGACCAATTTTCGGTAATGACAAGAAACTAAATATACAAACTATCTCTTTATATATGACAAGACTAGTCAAAAGTAAAAGCACGTGGAAAATTATGATCGCCTTAAAGCTCATCTTTATCTCTAATAAGCAGGTGCAACACGATGTAAGCGTCTATGTGCATAACTCGTACTCGAATCTGCATCAAGAAAAAAAGATGCCAAAGTCCACTATGATTACCAAAAAAATTGATATTCAATAGATATCATAGGCCGACTGAGATCAAATAAGACATAAGTATAGAAAAATATGAGTACAACTAACAAGGTATGAAAGAAAAGGCGGAAGAAGAGAACAAAGAGTCATAAATAATCAATCGAGAGTAATACGATGAAATAACTTGATAAAGCAAACTGAGATAGACTAATTGTAAGCTAGATGGACCCCATAATCCAAGAGGGTACACTTACACAATAAGTAATTATAAATAAACAACAACCCGCATAAAGCCCGATGAGTACAGACAATAGGTAGTTTTATGTAAGAACAAAAATAAGAATATACTGGGACTAGTAATCAAAGAATATACGGTGCCCGACCTGAATCGTGGCTTAAAATTACCATAATCCTTCAAGAAAGTCAATCTCTTGGAAGCATTTCCCAAGAAAGAATCATTAAGTCAGAAATCATAATTTATATAGGTCCTTAATCAATATGCTAAGATAATATAGATAATGATCATGCGGAAGAGTAATACAAAAGTTCAAAATTAACCCTACAACTCTTATTCTATAAAAACATAGGTCGAAATTCTACGTCTATGCGGAAAAGGTATTAGACTTACTAGAACTTCCGAGAAACTCATCTGAAGCAAGAATTTATCCAAAATTTAGGCTAAGTCCTAAATGACTGTCTCGCTAACGTGATTAACCTAAAATAAGTCCAAAGGGATGGCAACAAAATAACTAAGGATGGGATGATACATTTTACTCAAAAATGCACAAATATGCTTAGTCTAACATGATTTGCAAGTACAAGGTAAACAATCCTAAAAGCCCCACCCCCCAACTAGCAAGTTATCATACCAATGCCCTCAATGAGCCAAGTCTAAGAGAAAGTAAGTTGTAGCCTACTTGAATGCCAAATGCGTGTGCACCAATCCACTAGACTAGAGCTTTCCTTCCTGAGAAGCTTGTGAAGGATACCACATTTTCAAAATGGTATCTAGGTTCCAAGACAAGAGCATTGATACCCATATTGCAATAATAAAGCTCGTGCTTTCTTCATTTGTTGTTGAACTTATCGTTATTACATCCTTCTCATAATTAATGAGCTACTTGTATTCATGTTATTTCACACATTTTTTATAAGTCTTGATTTGTTTGTTATAATGATGGTATATTAGTTCTTAGATGACATGGTTTCTATGGTTAAATATGTAGTTTCTAAAAATAAATTTCTTGTTAAATAAGTGGTTTCAAACAAACACTTATTTTTTCCCTTATTTACTTGTTTTGTTTTGGTAAGAAAATCTAAGAAGGCGTTTGACCATAGGACTTAGGAACCCACTTTCAAGTTTTGATTTGAAATAAATCTTGATTTTTGAAATTTTAATCACAAATTCTTCAAAATGTAGGATTTCAAATTCTTTTAAATGTAAAACTTGACCCATACATTTATATATTGCACAAAAAAATATCAAAAGGCCCACCATCGTAAGCATTGGTTACATTTTACTTTACTTGTTTAGTTGTATACTTTTCTTGATCGGCTTATAATATTGAGTATCACTACACAATACTCACTCCTACTTTTTGTACCCTTTTAGTGCGAATCCCAGTTCAAATTGCATGTCTAAATAATTTCATTACGAAGATTTTAAATAATAATATGTTATCTAGTGTAAATTCTATCTATTCAAGGAATCATTTCACATATATATATAAAAAAAAAACCTAATCCCGCCTACGTGGCGCCAGCACAAACCAAGATTCTCTTTTAATTTATTTATTTTCAAAACTAGCCTTCCGCTCCCCTAAGAAACCTTCACAGCCGTCACCACCATCTTACAAATTAAGCCTCCACCAAATCTTCCATATGTATAAATATTAGCCCTCCTTTTAGCTTACTTAAGCAACTGATTGCCAGATAGGAATATTGGGTCAAACTTAATCCTATGTATACTTGCATTGTTGCAAGCATTAGTCTACCATTTCTCGATAATCTTAAGACCTTTGGTGATTTGATTTAATCATTTTGTCTAGGGGTGGTACAATAAAGATTTAATGTTAGTGTCATTTATTAGAGCTTTGAATTAATATCTGCAGTACACGTTGTTGGATTTTAAGAGATATGAATGAAATATGAGAGTTGCGACTTTCATAGAAAGTTGTGACTTTTATGAAAAGTTGCGACTTTTATGAAGAGTTGCGACTTTTATGAAAAGTTGTGACTTTTATGAAAGGTTGTGACATTTCCGAAGAGTTGTAACTTTTCCAAAGAGTTGTAACCTTTCTGATAAGGCACAATAAATATTTGTTCACACTACCCTTTGTTGTCTATAAATAGATGGATTTCCTCTCATTTTAAAACAATAAAAATTCTGAACTTCTTCTTCTTCTTCTACACAATTGAATATTCGTGGACTTTTCTCTTGTTGAGTGGCTCACTGACACCATTATTTTTGTATCAATACACTGTTGAATATAATCATTCGATCCTGAGGGGATCTATTCCTTTAAACCTCGGATACTAGAGGAGAATAATTTCCTTAAGGGGATACTTTGCATTTAGTAGGCTCAATTTTTTTCTTTCTTTTTTTTTTTTGGTAAGTAAACATTTTATTTACCAAGTAAACTTTTACAAAACAGAAAGATTTAGCCGGCATGGACATAAACTCTATCCTTGCTATTCATATCAGTCACAATACATTTAACCACGCTTATGGATAATTGTTCAAATCATCTAATCTAGTGGCTACCTTGGCATATCTACTTCCTCTCCCATGTATTTCCTGGATGATGTGCTTCACCAGTATGCTTGATGTTGTCTTCTTCTGTTGAAATATCCTGGCATTACATTCCAGCCATATGCAATAGACTGTATTTTCCAGTGCCATCCTGTACACCATAGTTTTACCATTTTGTCCCTTCATACATTTGCTAGCCCATTGTATCTCTTCCATCCAGTTCTTGGTGTTTTTATTTATCCCTTTCCACTTCAATATACTAGTCCACACCTCTGCAGCATAGCTACATTTGAAAAATAAATGATCATGATCTTCATTCTCTTGTTGACATAAATGGCATGTTTGGATCTGAACTATTCCCCACTTAGCCAATCTATCTTTTGTAGCAAGCCTTCCCATCACCGCAAGATATAAAATGAATAACCACTTAGGAGATCCAACATTTTTCCACGCTAGTGATCTCCATCCGACCTTTTCCATTCTGCCTCTAATCTGCAAATACACTCTGCTCACATTGTATTTTTCCATACTTTCCATGTTTGCTTCAGTAAAGCTAGCCTCTTGCAAGTGTTTTACAGCCTTTAAAATCTTCTGTACCACCCAAGAAGCCTGCCCATCCTGTACATTCCATATGCCCATTTTCCCATAGTAAGTATGAATCCACACAACCCATAATTTATCTTTTTTCTGCATAAATTCCATAGCATCTTCCTATTTGCAGCCTTGTTCCACGTATAGATATCAAGAAAATTCATTCCCCCACATGTTTTGGGCCAACATAACTTGTCCCATGCAATTAATGCCTTCCTTGAGGTTTCAACATTTCCTGTCCACAAGAACCTTCTGCATATACTTTCCACTATCAAGATGATCTTCTTGGGCAGGGTAAAAATTTGGGACCAAAACATTATATTGCAAACAAAACACTTTTGATGAGTTGAGCTCTTCCAGCATATGATAGAAATTTTGTTGTCCAACTGGTTATTCTGTTAAGCATCCTGTCTAAGAGTGGCTTGATTGCGCTATGGAGATCCTTTTGGTACTCAATGGGACTCCAAGGTATCTAAAAGGTAATTCCCCTTTTACAAACTATAATTCCTTCAAGATTTCATCATGTTGTTGCTGCTTGACTCCTCCAAAATAGACCCTAATCTTATCTTCATTTGCAACCAAACCAGTTTTAATCTAGCAGTAATCACTTTGGAAGTGATTTTGTAAATTATTGAGCAGCATGATATGGGTCTATACTCACTTATCTTTGTTGGATTCTGGACCTTAGGAATGAGTGCGACATTTGTACAGCTTATTGCCTGATACATCATCCCTGTGTTAAAAAAAGTCTAGCATTGCATTTGTTATCTCTTCACCCACCACTTACGAAGCTTTCTTAAAGAACATTGCATTTAACCCATCCTTCTCTAGAGCTTTAAGATCACTTATCCCCTGTAAAGCTAATTTCACCTTCTCTCTTGTTACTGGGCTAGCTAGTTGAAGTTGTTGCTCTCTGTTCAGTGTTCCTCTCTTTTTCATTATGTTTATATCCACACTTGGTAAATTATAAGTGGTATGTCCTAGTAGTGCTTTATAGAATATAGTGGCCTTATTTTCAATCTCCTCGTGTAAGTGCACAATTATACCTGCAGCAATAGTAAGACTGGATATAGTATTCTGAGCCAATCTATTTTTCATGTGAACAAAAAAATATCATGTATTCGCATCTCCCAGCTTTATCCATTTCACCCTAGATTTTTGTCACATAGCCCCCTCTTCAATCATACTCCATTTCTCAAGTTGTTTTCTCATCTCTTTTTCTTGATCTCTGTTATCATGGAAAAGTTGAACTCTATTCCCCTTGCTTTTATTTTTACCCTAGTATGGATATATTGATCAGATCTATTCTCCATTACACACTCCACAAAATGAGGATTCCATAGTACCCGAATTCTCCCCTTATCAGAGTATTCATAATTCTCCTCACAATTCCATCCAGGTGCAATTTTATGAGTTACTTTTTTCTGCATTACTGCCTTTATTTTATGCTCCAATATAGCTATAATACTAACATTATTCTCCCTCATAAACAGCTTTAATTCCTTTTGTTTATGTGGTTTGTTTAACCCTCTAATATTCCAAGTTACTAATTGCATAACTGTATTTATTTATATCTTCTCCCACACCCTTCTTATGCTTCTACTTGCCACTTTCTTGACTTGTACTTCCCTGCTCACAGTTAAGAGTTTCAAAGCCATTCATCACCAACACAGGATATGTTTGTTGTTTACTTGGACTTCTGCCTGCTATTGCTGATATCTATTTCCAGGGCACATTCAATTGTTTTTCAACTTGATCTTTATCCCCTTGTTTCTCCTCTACGTTACCTCCATCAACCTTAGGCTGCCACTTACTTACTATCTTTAATGGAGCAGTTCTACCCCCTCCTTCACATGACATTTATGCCCTACCTGCATACATTCAGCACAATATTCTGGCACCCATTCATACTGCACTGCTTGTTCAAACATCCTACCATTTGGATCTTCAACCTTCAAATTTTTAGGCAACTCTCTAGCTACATCCATTTCAATAAGTACTTGAGCATATGATATACGATCTACCTTCATAGTACATTCATCAGCATATAGCGGTTCACCTAACCCACTACTTATCCTGCTCAAGGAGTCCATACTCCAGCAATTGAGAGGCAGGTTTGGGTATTTCACCCAAATTGGTACAGTCCTCTGTTGCTTTATCGATTTCCTCTTTCTTCAGCTTTATGACCTTCTCTCCATTCTTCATGACTGGATTCACATAGCTTAGGCTCATTCTTTTTGCAGACATCTGATTCGAGTTAAACAAATTTGCCTATTTCTTAGCTAGCTCGGCATTCATATCTAACTTCCTTTGAGCTTTTTTTCTTTCAATTTCATTCTATTGTTACAGATCCTAGTATATTTTTTAAAGTTATTAATTTTCGCTTATGTTATTATTGTTGTTTTTGAGTACATGATTTAAATTTTGTTTTTTATGTTTCTACAAATTTATTGTTATAAGTATTTGTTAGTACGGATTAAATGGAACACGTTATTTGAGTATTCACGCAAGTTTTCACTATTGAAATTATTGATGGTACAATAAAAAAATCCCTTAAAGATCTATATTAGCATATTTGAAGACAAACTAAAATTTGGTATGTCATTGTAAGGACATAACAACCTTAAAAACCTTATCGTACCTTGATGTGCAAAGTGAACCAGCAAAAGATGACAAGAATAATAAACTTTTGACATGGCTTCAAGGATGTTGTGTCGGATGACCTATAAAGGAATATGACTAGACTGGAGCCTCTTTTAATCCCAAAGACATAGATAACTATACAATAAACTAATTGTTCATATTCAATATGAAGTATGGATAGATTTTCAAATTTACTGCAGGTTGTAAATACTTTTCTTGAAGTAATAGATGTGTTTCTCGACACTGCGATTGGAATAGAAGTGTAGTTTCAAATTGAACTTCATCACTCTGATATGCTGATTTTTAAAAAGCACTCAAACAAACTGAATAGTTTTGTGGAATATTTTTTCCTTTCAAGTATATATGGTATGTTGAATTTATTTCCAATATGATACATTCTTCGTTTAATTTTCCATTTAAATAATTTCTTATGATATATTTAAATTAGAAACTTTAAAATGATATATGTAAAGGAAAAGGTGGGGTTGAACTTTTTACAAGTTCAAAATAGAATATTTGTTTACTTTTTACGGATGATGTTCATTTGATTCCCCAAAAATATCAAATAGTAACACTTCCTGGAAGCAAAAGGATAAATCATAAAAATATTAATGTTTGTTACTACGTAATCTTGTATATAAGATAATATAGTGTTTTAGTTTTAATGACTGATAAATTTAGTGATATTGAATTCTTGCGCAAGACGTGGGTAATTTTACTAGTTCTAATTATAATAAGAAATTCAAAATGTTTACCAAGATGGTATTTAAAAGAAAGATGAGAAGCTAAGGAAAAGAAATTATCAAGGAAAATTACCAAAAGTGTATATAGACCAAAATTAATTTATTAAATGTACTTATCCAAATTATAAGAAATTTAATTGGTAAGGGCTTAATTTTTACTAACCTCCCTCCCCATCATTAAAATATCAAAATAAATAATAAAAATTATACAAAGCACATAGTATAATAAACAAATTACTTCCTATCCCTACTCTTTCATAAATTACAAAATTCCCTTTATTTTATTGTCTTGTGGATTCTTTAATATGTGGGCGGATATTTTAATTTAGAAGTTGTAATTATCAGTTTAGTGCGTTAAAAAGGGGATTTTATCAGTTTAGTGTGTTAAATAAGGAATTTAAAAGAGAAATAGTAATTGACTACCACAATTCACGCATACGTTTCTTTCATCTACAAATCAGTCATTCATAAAATGATTACTGAACTAAAATTTCAAATTTCAAATTTTGAAATTCTCTCTTCCTGTTTTGCGAAAAGCTCTGGAAGGCTGGTTCAAAAAAATTTACAGCGCATTTTTTGGTGAAGGTTTGTAATGAATATTTTGATCTTGTTAAGGCATTCAGGAATATGGAAAAGTGATGTTAGATATGAGCGATATAGAAGTGATGGCATAGTGGTTGGGGAAAATATTGCGTTCGTTAATCTTAATTCAACAATTGCAACAGAATTGAATGTTGATGAATCAAAAAAATATGGAGATCAGAAACGTCGTAGAAGGTAATTCATCTCCATTGTGTATTCGGAATGATATGGGGTGAAATTGTACATAGAAGTGAAGAAACATGAGGTAGGATTCGGTATGTATCCACTATGCATTGATACATTGGATAAAAGTGATGAAGAGATACAAAATTTTGATGCAACATCAGGTGCAATTGTGTGTGTTGAAGGTGGAAAAAGGGACGCAAAGGCTTTATGCATTGTTGAATCGAACATTTGTGATTCCTATTATATACCAAAAATGGAGGTGGAAAATTATATATCATATACAAATGTTTCTAATGTGGAAGTGAAGCAATTGTACAAGGATAAGGAAACTCTATTGGTTGTAATGGAAAAATACAAATAAAGCATAGCTTCAATTTTAGAGTTATAAGATCTGATAGCAAAAGGTATGTGATACTTCAATCTTATAACATTCTTATTTTTTATAATTTATTTGCTATTATGTTGATCATGATACACAAATAAAATGTGTTACGTGCAATTGTAGGTGTTAGGTATCATGTTCATTTTGAGTTACTTCTAGTTGTTAATGTATTAATTAAGAAGGATAGGTGTGTGTATTGTGTTCATTGGATACAATAAAGTATCATGTGCATTTTGAGTTAGCTCTATTTATTAAAGTATCAATTAAGAATGATAAGTGAAATCAGGTTAATAAGTGAATTTTGAATTTGTTATCTGATTTGTATATCAACAATATAAACTGAGTCGTCATCAAACTGTGTGATATGTGTGCACATTACTATTTAACTAAAAGTATTTGTAATAATGTATGTTGTACTATTATTTTATTTTTAATATTATGAATTGATACATTAAACCTGATCAAATAACAAATATATATGGCATAATTGCATCTACGTATTAGTATGTTATTCAGATGATTGTTGTTGGAATTTCAAGGCATCTGTTAGGAAAAATACGGACATATTCAAAGTGAGATACTTCAATAGTGAACATACATGTTCATTGAGGGATAGGGTATGGAGTTGAAATTTCTTACCAACAAGCATGGCGTGCTAAAGAATGTGCATTGGAGATGATAAGGGATAAACCTGTAGATGGATATAAACAGATGCCAAAATACATATATATGTTGGAAACTTTGTATCCAAATTCATATATACGGATGCACAAGTCGAAAAATAATGAGTTTATGTATCTTTTCATATCATTAAGGCCAATGATCAGAGGGTTTGAGTTCTATAGGCCTGTTGTTGTTGATGCTTCACATCTTAGCGGAGCTTATCGAGGGACATTTGTATCGGCAAGTACACTCGATGGGGAAGGTATGTCATGTTGTTTATTAATTTAATTTTTTAAGATAGTAATATAACATCCTGCAACAATTATGTATAAGGAATCATAATGTTGTGTGTTTCAATGTTAAGGTTGTATATTGTTGTTAGCTTATGGAATTGTAGACACGGAAAATGATTATTCATGGACATGGTTCTTCCAACAGTTTAAAAATGTATTTGGTGATAGAGAACAAATGTGTGTTGTATCAGATAGAAATGAACGCATAATGAAGAGTGTAAGTATTGTTTATCCAAATGTTCCTCATTTTTCATGCATATGGCACCTCTGGAAAAATGTGTGTACATACTTCAGGAGAAGCAGATCCATACTAAGTGATCTGTTCTATTTAATGGCAAAGGCTTATCGGAAAGATGATTTTGAAAAATTAATGGCTAAAGTGGAAAAAGTAGATGGCAGAGTTAAGAAGTATCTTCAAGATGTTGGGTATGAAAGGTGGGCTAGATCTCATGCAACAGTGAACAGGGGGAGAATGATGACTTCAAACATAGCAGAATGTATCAATGATTGCCTTGTTGATGCACGACAATTACCTATTATAGGCTTTCTGGAAGAAGCTAGAATTTTATGTGGTACTTGGAATTGCAAAAATCGAGAAATAGCATCTTATACAAAGGAATCATTAGGGAGAAGATTTGAAGAAATATTGATTATAAACGCATCCAAATGTGCAAAAATGAAGGTACATATCTGTATTAGAAGTATTATGTTTCTAGCTTTACTTCTCATTATATTGTTATGTACACCAAATCAAAATTCGTTTAATGTGTCTTTAATTTTTAAACATTTGCAGGTTGTTGCATCTTCTAAATATATTTTTGCAGTGCATGAAGGTGGGATAAGATACATTGTTTGTCTTGAGAGGAAAACTTGTTCATGTGGTAGATTTCAACATGACGAGATACCTTGTGCGCACGCAATGGCTGTTTTGAAGAAGATGAATATTAAAGATGTACACCCCTACTGCTCTGATTACTATAAACATGATGCAATAACAAACACATATGCAGTTCCAATAGAACCAATGTCAAACAAAAGTGATTGGATAGCTCCGGAATGTGTTTTGGAAGAAGTCGTCTTGCCACCAAGATACAAAAAAATGCCTGGAAGGCCAAGAAAAATCCAGATGGAAAGATTACCACAAACACGAACTGTTGTGGACAATGTGGACAGGAAAGTCACAATAGAAGAACATGTACTTTTTTCCCGAAAGATTCTTGATGCTTGCTTTTTAGAAGTACTTTTATGTTGCATGTCTAATAATTCTCAAATTTGATACTTTATTAAGTACTTTTAGGTTACTATTTTATGATGCAATATATGAAAAATGTTATGTTTCGAATTCTGGCTATATTTTTTTATTGTGAATTTCTAATAAAGTTAGTTTGGTATGCATTGATGTGTCTGACACTTAATTGTTTGTAAATTTTGTATGGGATAGAATAATAGTATCAATAGTTGTGATGTGTGTCAAAGTTAAAAGAGATAACATATACAAAAGGTATCATTTGAAGCAATTTTATATCATATACATAATATCTTCTTCTAAATTATGTATCTACTAAAAATAGAGTACCGGAAGTTATATTTTTTACCAATATTATATGTCATATACATACAATTTTGATATTTGTGGACGCAATTGTGTTTCATGTACATAATAATTTTCTGAAAATTTAATATCAAATTAAAAAAAGTTAGAGTAATTTTAGAATCAATTTTGTGTATTTGATACTTAATATCTTTGTAACGATGTGTGCCAAAGTTAAAAGAGACAACATGTAAAAAAGGTATCATTTGAAGCAATGATATATCATATACATAATATCTTCTTATAAATTTTGTATCTTCTAATAATAGAGTATCGAAAGTTGTATTTTTTACCAATATTATATATCATATACATACAATTTTGATATATATGGACGCAATTGTGTTTCATGTACATAATAATTTTCTGAAAATTTAATATCAGCTTAAAAAAAGTTTGAGTAATTTTAGTATCAATTTTGTGTATTCGATACTTAATATCTTTGTAACGATGTGTGCCAAAGTTAAAAGAGACAACATGTAAAAAAGGTATCATTTGAAGCAATGATATATCATATACATAATATCTTCTTCTAAATTTTGTATCTACTAATAATAAAGTATCGGATGTTGTATTTTTTATCAATATTATATATTATATACATACAATTTTGATATTTGTGTACGCAATTGTATTTCATGTACATAATAATTTTCTGAAAATTTAATATCATCTTAAAAAGAGTTTGAGTAATTTTGGTATCACTTTTGTGTATTTGATACTTAATATCTTTGTGACTTTGGCATGAAATAATAAAATCGTATCAATTTGAGATGTTTGAAGCACCTAAATATCATATACATAATATTATGTAAATGATAATGATTTAGTATCATCTGTTGAGATTTGTACCAATCTTATAATATATAATTTGTACCAGTTGTGTGAAGAATAAAATTTTGTTATTGTGAAAATAATTTTGTATCATATACTTGATAATTTTGTGGAAATTTTGTATCAGATTCACTGTAGTATAAGCTGTAGTGATATGTATAATACTTATAATATACAAAAATTAATAAGGTATTAAAATGTATTGAAAACGAATTTAAAAGCGACATAAAAATTATGGACATAAAAACTCTTCAAATTTAGAAGTATGAATTACTTAGAAATATAATGTTGACCTGGGGAGGAATACTCCAAAACACTTAATGTATCTTCAAAAAAATAAAACTTCATATCTTAACTGTAAGTCAGTAAATAAACTATTATTCTACATTAATCAGTTCATCATATGTCAATGGAATGAAGACACCCTTTTGCCTTGTAGGATCATCATTCACGCTAACGTATCTCGCCTTGGCCTTGTCGGTACCATATTTTCATAACAGTGTTGCATATCTTGAGCGAAGATAGTCACTTTGAAAAGGAATCGATGGGACCTTCATTTCGTCACTCAGAAATTCAGCAAAATGAGCTACATACGTTCCGCAATCACTGCAAATAGAAAGAAGATACATTATAAATTGAATGAATGTGTAAGTAAAGTTGGGTGGATACAATACTGACAGGCTATCACTCTCTTGTTGCATAATATCTCGAGCAAATTCCACCTCAAATGGACGTTGTGGACCCAACAATTCACCAGTTTTGTTGTCTTTATATGCATTCAATGCTGCCCAATCAATTATGTCGGTTTTATCAAAGAATCCACTATCATGAAGGTAGTTAGGAAGGATGATAGACAACTGTTTTATCTCATCAGATTGAACTTTCTTCCTTGATCCCAAAGATGAGTCATAAACTCGTATTAACCTTTCCCTTAAAACAGCCACAGCCAACACCCAATGAAATTCTTCACAATTGATTGGAATATATACCTCATCTACCAGATGCCATGGTAAAGCAACAGGGACAGAAAATTCATTAATGACGTCTTTGATGGACCTTTCATATACAGATACAACATCAACTCGAGCAATGTGTTCATGTGTACTAAGAGTATCATCTGCAGGACTGCAATAATATCTTTTGTACGCATTGTTGATATAGGACTTGAACAAACAGTTGCAGGTAGTGTATCTGTATTGATCCATGCTTCTTAGTTTTGACTTCTTGCGTAGATAGTAAAAAATTACATCTATGTGCTGCAAAAATAAAGAAAAAAAGAACATAATACATAAAACAACAATATGTGATAAAAAGCAAATGATACATATAACAATTGGCAAATACAAGTAGTAATCTGAATTTTTGAGCTATACATGTGTATCATATATATAATTGTATTGTATATTGTACATGATCAGTCCAGCATTTATATGGTTGTGACATAGTATAAAACTAGTTTTTTGTCCAAAGAAAATGCAACAACAAAATCCATATAATCAAACCCAAATAGAGCAGATTTGCCTCTATATTTATCCTCTGACGGTTTCCTATGAGAATGATTATAGCAACATAAGAATAATTTAATACAAAATCAAAGTATAAACATACAATAATACAAAAACTTACTTATTCGCATATGCTTTGCTATAAAGATACATTAATAAAAAAAACTTACTTGTTTGCATGTGATTTGAGGAGTCCTTTCTGTATCCACTGGGAGTACTATTGCATTAAAACTGATGAAGCTTGATAGGTGATGCCACATCCTTCAAATGGAGTATATGGGCGAATGTCATCATCTATTTTCCCCTTGCCCTTATCGCTGGATCCAAAGGTGTTTACATAAGAAGACTGTAAAATCTTTGAAGGCATTCTGTGACGTGGAGCTGGAGTCTTTGTATCAAGATTGTGTGCAGACTCCTTGACTGGAAGTTGGGTGGGTAGCTGGCTGTCAGATAGAAAATCATCATTGTTGGTTAGCTGTAGAGGAATGATTACACTCAGTGGTGTGACATTAATTGGCTTGTTTGAAAGTTTGTAGACAATTACATCTATGACTGCTTCAGTGCCAGATGAAATAGAAGCCGATGTGGTAAAATCCTACATGATATCAGGGAATCATAACAAAATATTACAATTTACATACGTAACTATTGACATTTTTCAGTAAACAATTTAGAACCAGACCGATGTATCAATAATTACTGGATTTGAAGCATGTTTTTGGAAGTCTTGTTGAATTGTATCAGCAACATCTTCATCACCGTTAAATACTTTTGTGTGTAATTGGGGGACTTCATGTCCTGCATCCTCCTAATAAACAAAATATTACATAGCATTTTGATTTTTTTCAAAATTAATTGATTATAACAATTCAAAAACTTTTACTTACCACTTCCTTATTATGAACAATCTCTTCTACCGGAACATGACTATGGTGTGTTGTGGGTATAACATCTATTGAATCTTTAATAACATGCTCCTTAATGGATGTCTCACCATTCTGTGTTTGTATATTAGTATATAAGGAAATATATCATAAAGTATCTATTAATGGTGATTCCAAAAAGAATATATAGTATCAACTGAGATTTTAGTGTATAATGTACAGCCAATGATACACAAAAAGGCAACGTTTGTTTCATTATGTGAATTAAAATTACTAAAATATCAATCTTATTAAATGATACATTGCTAATAATTTTAATCGAATTAACTAATGATTAAAAGACATTAAGTTATACAATTAAATTGAAGTATCATATACATACCTTTGCAACATTTTCTTCGGTAACATGTCATTTTTCAACCTCCACAACAGATGCATAAACATCATGATCAACAGTTGCAAAATCCATTTGTATGGGTGAAATGGTTTGTTGGAAGAATTGATCAGAAGCGAATTGTGGATCAACATTACCTTTGTTTACTGAATCATCCACTATATGTGGCATAAAATCCATTGTCCTTCATGATCCAAAAAATCAGTTAACACAAAACTGAAAAGGGAAGCCAAAAAATAAAAATACTACCTTATCACTTTTGTTATCTTTCGCACCAACTGCTTTCATCAACTCAGAATGATTTTTTATAGTTAACGCCTCAAGAGCTCCAATTTTGTTGTCAACCTAAATTCAAATTAAGCATATTAAGTGGAATTAACAATAAACATGAAAATGTTTAAATGACATAGTTATGTTTACTTACATAAGACTTCATGTGACCCTTCAGTTCCTCAAGTCCTGCATTGTCCAAAATTGTTCTTCGGAAAACTGTATTATGAGGAACACCAGATACATTATCGACTTGTGGCGATTGTGAAACCGGAGTTTGAAATGGCTGATTCGGTTGCTCATCTGGTTGTGTGGCTTTGGGCACATTATTTTTTGTTGGATATGGTGCAACCTTTGTTCTCTTGGGGGGTGGGGTGGATCTAATGGTAGTGTCACGACCCAAGCCTAGGGCCTAGACGTGACATGGCGAATGAGGAACCCGAAGGAACCCCAAACAAGCCTCTCAAACTTGTCATCACACTTCATCGGTCGCGGAAGTACATTCAACATTAATTAACGGGAAATAGGGACTAAGGCAAACCATTTCAAAATGACATCATAGAATAAGAGTCAAGCTCGTTTACAAAATACTTGTCCAACTCACACCTCTACATACATAGATAGGACGGGGGCCATGACATATTACCGGCTCCCCTCATAGTTAAAATACAATTGCAAGCTAAAGTCTCAAAACATAGGAGTAAGAAACATAACATAGCCCTCGAATTATTGAGGACTCACCAACAAACTCGGATAAGCGTCGTACTAGCCACGTGAATGGAGAGAAGGATCAAGAGTAGCTCCGGTCCCTACATGGTGACATCATGTAGGCAAAATATGCGTTAGTACTTGGAATGTACTAAGTATGCGGGGTGCAACACAACAATAAACAAGGACACAATCGAAATACAAGAAATAGTTTCATAGGCATTATGAATAACAATATGAGGATGCATGATCAAAGTGAAGTTAAAACATGTTTAAGTAAATCTATACTAATAGTAGATATCATATGTGTATGCATGATCCAACCAATCTATAACCCCAACTTAGGATGGGGGATGCCGTTCACACCCGGACACCCTGGTGGCAAGGTATAAACCCCTCACATGGTTGATGTTGGTCACACCCCAAGCATCCTAGGTGGTGAGATATAAACCTCTCACATGGTTGATGTTGGTCACACCCCAAACATCCTAGGTGGTGAGATATAAACCTCTCACATGGTTGATGTTGGTCACACCCCAAACATCCTAGGTGGTGAGATATAAACCTCTCACATGGTTGATGTTGGTCACACCCCAAACATCCTAGGTGGTGAGATATAAACCTCTCACATGGTTGTCCGGTTCTTTTCCCCCGGACCGGGCATGGTCATGCAACACTTTATATAGGAAATTCTCATTAGGCTCTAATGCAATCTCACGTATGGAATGAACATATACACAAGCTTAGTTTGTCATCAACACATCTTTGAAGTTCCATACATCTCATAACTCAAGCTTTAAAACATCAATTTATCAATTCTCCATAGTTGGACATTTTGTCAAACACCTTGAAGGCATGTAATGAAATCAAAGAGCATGGAAATTAGGGTAGTAATTATGCAACCAAAACAGTGAACAACCTACAACAACACCTTTACATTCATAACATGATCACATTATCTTCATTGGATTCTCATTCATATAATGTCATGATAACACTCCAATTTCTCATACTATGCCTTTAAGGCCATAAGCCTCACATACCAATACACCAACAATACACCATAAAATAAGCATGGGTAATGACATACTTCAACAATCTAAAGACCTTTAAACAAGTTTGATTCATATACATTCATTATCTAGCAACCACTTCATAAAGGCATAAACTAGGAATAGAGAGAAATCATGGGTTCATGGAGTATTTTCATCTTAAATCGTCAATACAACAACAATATAACCATAAAGTGCCATTAGAAACCTTTTAAAACCATTTGATGGAAGAACCCATGAGATTGAGTGAAAACCTAGATTTTTCATATTTTGAAGTAACTTTGGATTTGGCTCCTTGTATGGAAAATTAGACAAGGATCAAGACCCCCATACCTTTGCTATGATCTCCCACGAAAATTGATGAAGAAAGCCTTGAATCCAAAGCCCTAGCTCCCACTTCTTCTTCTTCTTAAATGGAGGATTGTAGAGAGGGAAATGTTTTTTTTTGGGATGGGAATTGGATTATGGTATCTAGGAATTAATATAAGTCCTTTGAAAAAAAGGGTCCAACACTTAGAAAAAAAAAACAGGCGGGTGAACAGTAGATGAACAGTAAAATCAACTACTGGAATTTGGATTTTCTGCCGGACAGACTTTACGAAAATGGGCATAACTTCTTCTTCCGAACTCCGAATAAGGTGAAACGAAGTGCGTTAGATAGCTAACTCAAAGGGCTTTCCATGGATATATTATTGGCCACCAAATAATTTGTGTGCTAGGAGATATGACCCTCCAAAGTAGACCCTCGAAAAAGGCTTCACTTGGAAATTTTGGATTTTGATACGGTTGCTCTAAAATTTGGGTTAGACCCATTTCCCACTCAATTTGACCCCCTAAACAAGAATATGAAGTCGGATTTTCGAAAAACGAAACGGATTTTGAGATATATGGAAATTACAATTATAGGTGTTTCCGAAGCACATTTTCGGGCATTTTTTTGGGGTCGTTTCAATATCTCCCCCTTGGGAACATTCGTCCCCGAATGTGGAAGAGACGTACAAGGCAAGACTTAGTAAGAACATATCAGCCCCAACATGAATGCAAAAATTTTATTTAAACATCACTTCAAGATTTCAAAACTTAGTGTAAAGCATCCATAACTCATCAATTTAAACATATATGCACATTAATGATTCAGAGGCTGAAATGTAGGACTCGATGGAGTACAAAGGACTTGATTTAATATCTTAGGCTTGAGTGGAGTTGAATAGATAAGGATAACGTCTTTGCATGTCCGCTTCGGCCTCCCAAGTAGCACTCTCCACTTGTTGATTTCTCCAAAGCACCTTAACAGACGCCACTTCTTTGTTCCTCAACCTTTTAACTTGTCTATCTAAGATCTGAACCGGGACTTCTTCATACGTCAAATTATCTTCTACAACACCCACAACCTCAAGAGGTACAATAGCGTTAGGATCACCAACACATTTCCTCAACATCGATACATGGAATACCGGATGAACTAATTCCATCTCCTTGGGCAACCCCAACTAATAGGCTACTTTACCAACCCTTTTTATTATCTCATAAGGACCGACATACCTAGGACTTAATTTCCCCTTCTTACCAAAACGAACCACACCTTTCATTGGAGAAACCTTCAAATAAACCCAATCACCCACTTTGAATTCAAGATCCCGTCTCCTCACATCGGCATAAGACCTTTGACGACTTTGGGCTGTTTTCAACCTCTCCCTAATCATCCTTACCTTCTCAAGAGCATCCATGACCAGATCCGGACCCAACAAGGCCACCTCTCCGACTTCAAACCACCCAACCGGTGACCTACACCGTCTACCATAAAGTGCCTCAAAAGGAGCCATACCGATACTAGAATGATAACTATTGTTGTATGCAAATTCAATCAAAGGAAGATGATCATCCCAACTACCTTTCAACTCCAATACACAAGCTCTAAGCATATCCTCCAAGGTTTGAATTGTTCTTTCGGCTTGGCCATCCGTTTGAGGGTGGAAGGCCGTGCTAAGCTTTACCTTTGTACCAAGACCCCTTTGGAATGACTTCCAAAAGTGAGAAGTGAATTGGGCACCACGATCCGAGATGATAGACAAAGGAATCCCATGCAACCTTACCAATTCATGAATGTACAACTTGGCATACTCTTCAGCCCCGTAAGTAGTTTTAACCGGTAGGAAATGAGCCGACTTTGTCATCCGATCAACCACCACCCAAACCGAATCAAAGCCTCTTCTAGCCTTGGGTAAGCCCACTACAAAATCCATGTTGATTTCTTCCCACTTCCAAGTAGGTATCTCAATGTCTTGAGTTAGGCCACCCGGCCTTTGATGTTCAGCCTTGACTTGTTGACAACTATGGCAACCCGAAACAAATTTTGCAATGTCCTTCTTCATACCGCCCCACCAATACACATCCCTCAAGTCTCTATACATCTTTGTTGACCCCGGATGAATAGAATAAGAAGAATTATGAGCCTCATCAAGGATTCTTTCCCTCACACCATCCACACAAGGAACACATAATCTACCTTGGTACCTAAGGGCACCATCTCCCCCTTGGGAGAAAACCTCCACCTTACCACTACTCACCGAAGCCTTTAATTCTACCAAAGAAGGATCAAGATCTTGCTTGACTATCACCTCATCAACCAAGGAAGATCTTGAACCATCAACAACAACTACTCCTCCACTATCCACCCCTTCTAACCTAACTCCCAATTTGGCCAACCGATGGACCTCCTTAGCCAACTCTTTACTACCTTCCTCCACATGAGCCAAGCTACCCATGGACACTCTACTCAATGCATCCGCCACCACATTAGCTTTCCCCGGATGATAGTGAACACTCATATCATAATCCTTAAGGAATTCTAACCACATCCTTTGTCTCAAGTTAAGATCTTTTTGTGTGAACACATATTGGAGACTCTTATGGTCGGTGAAGATATCAACATGCACCCCATACAAATAATGACGCCAAATCTTTAAAGCAAAAACCACGGCGGCCAATTCAAGATCATGGGTTGGGTAATTTTTTTCATGAACCTTAAGTTGCCTAGAAGCATAGGCTATAACCTTACCACTTTGCATCAACACACAACCCAAACCAATATGGGAAGCATCACAATAAACAACAAAACCTTCTAACCCATCCGGAAGTGACAAAATAGGAGCGGACACAAGCCTTTCTTTCAAAGTTTGGAAGCTTTCCTCACACTCATCCGACCACACAAATTTAGCCTTCTTTTGAGTCAACTTAGTCATAGGAGAAGCAAGAGAAGAAAACCCTTCTACAAATCTCCTATAATAACCCGCTAAACCCAAGAAACTCCTTATATCCGACGGGGTCAAAGGTCTAGGCCAATTCCTAATAACATCGGTCTTCTTAGGATCCACCTTAATACCATCCCCCGACACCACATGGCCTAGGAAAGCAACTTCCTTCAACCAAAACTCACACTTTTCATATTTAGCGTACAACTTCTCTTCCCTCAATCTTTGGAGTACCACCCTCAAGTGACCCTTGTGCTCTTCCTCACCCCGAGAATAGATCAAGATGTCATCTATAAACACCACCACAAAAGAATCAAGGTAGGGTTTGAAAACCCTATTCATCAAATCCATAAAGAGAGCCGGAGCATTAGTCAACCCGAAAGACATCACCACAAACTCATAGTGCCCATACCTAGTATGAAAGGCCGTCTTGGGAATATCACACTCCCTCACCTTCACTTGATGATACCCTGATCGAAGATCAATCTTAGAGAAGTGACTAGCCCCATGCAATTGGTCAAATAAATCGTCAATCCTTGGAAGAGGATACCTATTCTTGACGGTGACCCTATTAAGTTGTCGATAATCAATACACATTCTAAGAGACCCATCTTTCTTCTTCACAAACAAAACCGGAGCACCCCAGGGAGAATGACTAGGTCTAATAAATCCCTTCTCTAACAAATCTTTTAATTGCTCTTTCAACTCTGCCGGGGCCATACGGTAAGGGGGGATAGAAATAGGTTGAGTATCGGGAAGGAGGTCTATACCAAGATCTATCTCTCTTTCGGGAGGGACACCGGGAAGGTCTTCTGGGAAGACATCTAGAAACTCATTAACAACCGGAATAGACTCAACAGGAGGGACTTTAGACTCCACATCATTGACTCTCACAATATGGTACAAGCACCCTTTGGAAATCAACCTATGGGCTTTAATGCAAGAAATGAATTTCCCCTTCACCACAACATCCCGGCTCTCCCACTCAAGAACGGGTTCATTAGGAAATCGGAACTTGACTTTACGAGTCCTACAATCAATAGAAGCATAATATGCATGCAACCAATCCATCCCAAGAATAACATCAAAATCCACCATGTTCAACTCAATAAGATCGCAAGGCAACAACTTATTCAATATGCAAACCGGACAATTTCTATACACTTTTCTAGCAACAATAGAGACACCAATGGGAGTAGATACTTCATATGACTCATGCAACAATTCCGACTCAACATGAAATTTTCTAGCAACTAAGGGGGTAACAAAGGAAAGGGTGGCACCCGGATCAATCAAAGTATAAACATCAAAATCAAAGATTTGCAACATACCGGTCACCACATCCGGGGTCTCATTAACACCTTGTCTACCATGCAAAGCATAAAATCGATTGTTCCTTGGGGCACCACTTTGAGAAGCACCTCTACCCAAAGGAGTAGTGTTAGCACTTCGGACCTTGTTGCGGATCTTGGGACATTCAAACCTCTTATGACCCACTTCTCCACATTCAAAGCAAGCACCCGAACCCTTCATGCAAGGACCACCATGCTTCCTCCCACACTTAGGGCATACATCCATAGAACCCACTTCACCTCCCCCTTGAGGTCTAGGAACATTGATAGCAAATCCCCGGTTGACATGAGGGTTTCCTCGGCCTTGATGAAATCTAGCACCCTTAGGGAACCTATTCTCCAATCGGGCCCTCTTGGCCTCGTGCCCCCTTCTCTTCCTCAATTTCTCCTCCTCCATTTGCTCGGCATAAGTCATCAACCGAGACAAATCCATATCTCCAATGAGCATAGCGGACCGACACTCCTCACTAACCAAGTCGGATACACCCATCACAAATTTGTTCATCCTCGACCTAGAGTCGGCCACCAAGTGAGGTGCATACTTGGAGAGTTGGACAAATTTGAGGGCATACTCCCTCACACTCATAGCTCCTTGCTTCAAGTTCATGAACTCCACCAACTTTGCCTCCCTAAGCTCAAGAGGGAAGAACCTATTAAGGAAAGCAATTTTAAACTCCTCCCACAACACCACATAGCCATTACCTTTCTCACCCTTCCATTGATCAAACCAAATTTGAGCAACCCCCTTGAGTTGGTAAGCCGCCAATTCCGCCTTCTCACAAGCACCAACATCCATAATGGTCAAGATTTTGCATACCTCATCGATGAACTCTTGCGGGTTCTCATCCACCTTTGAACCATGGAAGACCGGAGGGTTCATCCTCATGAAATCTCTCACCCTTTCCCCCGGGGTGGTAGTTCGAGGAGCTTGGGCTCCTTGTTGCACTTGGTTAGATACCACTTGTGCAAGCATGGTGAGTGCATCACAGAGCTCACCATTGGTGGGTGGCTCTTCCGGTGATCGGGCCCGTCTTCCCCTCATGTTTGGCATGATGATCTAGCAATCAAAGAACAAGCGTTAGGGAGGAATCACCTTATCACACTCTAAGCACGACATAGAACATGAAGAAGGGAAACCTTTCCTAAAACGTTTTGTAGCCTCCCATTCATAGTCGTGGCGCGCTTCACAACCATGATTAGGACTCTACTCAACGCGGTGTGTTGGACTCCGAGGATTTAACAACCTAGTGCTCTGATACCAAGCTTGTCACGACCCAAGCCTAGGGCCTAGACGTGACATGGCGAATGAGGAACCCGAAGGAACCCCAAACAAGCCTCTCAAACTTGTCATCACACTTCATCGGTCGCGGAAGTACATTCAACATTAATTAACGGGAAATAGGGACTAAGGCAAACCATTTCAAAATGACATCATAGAATAAGAGTCAAGCTCGTTTACAAAATACTTGTCCAACTCACACCTCTACATACATAGATAGGACGGGGGCCATGACATATTACCGGTTCCCCTCATAGTTAAAATACAATTGCAAGCTAAAGTCTCAAAACATAGGAGTAAGAAATATAACATAGCCCTCGAATTATTGAGGACTCACCAACAAACTCGGATAAGCGTCGTACTAGCCACGTGAATGGAGAGAAGGATCAAGAGTAGCTTCGGTCCCTACATGGTGACATCATGTAGGCAAAATATGCGTTAGTACTTGGAATGTACTAAGTATGCGGGGTGCAACACAACAATAAACAAGGACACAATCGAAATACAAGAAATAGTTTCATAGGCATTATGAATAACAATATGAGGATGCATGATCAAAGTGAAGTTAAAACATGTTTAAGTAAATCTATACTAATAGTAGATATCATATGTGTATGCATGATCCAACCAATCTATAACCCCAACTTAGGATGGGGGATGCCGTTCACACCCGGACACCCTGGTGGCAAGGTATAAACCCCTCACATGGTTGATGTTGGTCACACCCCAAACATCCTAGGTGGTGAGATATAAACCTCTCACATGGTTGATGTTGGTCACACCCCAAACATCCTAGGTGGTGAGATATAAACCTCTCACATGGTTGATGTTGGTCACACCCCAAACATCCTAGGTGGTGAGATATAAACCTCTCACATGGTTGTCCGGTTCTTTTCCCCCGGACCGGGCATGGTCATGCAACACTTTATATAGGAAATTCTCATTAGGCTCTAATGCAATCTCACGTATGGAATGAACATATACACAAGCTTAGTTTGTCATCAACACATCTTTGAAGTTCCATACATCTCATAACTCAAGCTTTAAAACATCAATTTATCAATTCTCCATAGTTGGACATTTTGTCAAACACCTTGAAGGCATGTAATGAAATCAAAGAGCATGGAAATTAGGGTAGTAATTATGCAACCAAAACAGTGAACAACCTACAACAACACCTTTACATTCATAACATGATCACATTATCTTCATTGGATTCTCATTCATATAATGTCATGATAACACTCCAATTTCTCATACTATGCCTTTAAGGCCATAAGCCTCACATACCAATACACCAACAATACACCATAAAATAAGCATGGGTAATGACATACTTCAACAATCTAAAGACCTTTAAACAAGTTTGATTCATATACATTCATTATCTAGCAACCACTTCATAAAGGCATAAACTAGGAATAGAGAGAAATCATGGGTTCATGGAGTATTTTCATCTTAAATCGTCAATACAACAACAATATAACCATAAAGTGCCATTAGAAACCTTTTAAAACCATTTGATGGAAGAACCCATGAGATTGAGTGAAAACCTAGATTTTTCATATTTTGAAGTAACTTTGGATTTGGCTCCTTGTATGGAAAATTAGACAAGGATCAAGACCCCCATACCTTTGCTATGATCTCCCACGAAAATTGATGAAGAAAGCCTTGAATCCAAAGCCCTAGCTCCCACTTTTTCTTCTTCTTAAATGGAGGATTGTAGAGAGGGAAATGTTTTTTTTTTGGGATGGGAATTGGATTATGGTATTTAGGAATTAATATAAGTCCTTTGAAAAAAAGGGTCCAACACTTAGAAAAAAAAACAGGCGGGTGAACAGTAGATGAACAGTAAAATCAACTACTGGAATTTGGATTTTCTGCCGGACAGACTTTACGAAAATGGGCATAACTTCTTCTTCCGAACTCCGAATAAGGTGAAACGAAGTGCGTTAGATAGCTAACTCAAAGGGCTTTCCATGGATATATTATTGGCCACCAAATAATTTGTGTGCTAGGAGATATGACCCTCCAAAGTAGACCCTCGAAAAAGGCTTCACTTGGAAATTTTTTATTTTGATACGGTTGCTCTAAAATTTGGGTTAGACCCATTTCCCACTCAATTTGACCCCCTAAACAAGAATATGAAGTCGGATTTTCGAAAAACGAAACGGATTTTGAGATATATGGAAATTACAATTATAGGTGTTTCCGAAGCACATTTTCGGGCATTTTTTTGGGGTCGTTTCAGGTAGAAACTCATGTTGATCTCCTTAACAGTTGCTCCGGAGGTTTTAATGAAAAATCTTCAAATTCAGGAACCTCGTCTGGTTGCACCTCCTCATGATTAACATCTGATGTGGCTGGTTGAGTTGGAGGTACATGACTGTTATTTGGTAAATCAAGTGATCTCATTTCCTCATGAGTTGGCTGAACGTTAGAAAAACCATTCTATAGAAACAAAAATTAAAACACCATGAGAACCAGTTAAATAATGTATCGCAAATAAAAAAATAAAGTAAAAAAGGGTGTTATGTACTAATTACCTCAGTAAAGATGTTTTCTATAAACATCTCAAATTTAGGCTTAGCACCCATAACTTTCCAATTGCATATCCTTGGTATACCATTTCCTTCTTTAACAGCTATCTCGTTATATATTATAGACACACATTCATATACCCAGATATTAAGTGCGTATGGAAATCCATTCAAGCGATACATTTGTTTGGCAGGTTTGTACTCTTTTCTAAATGATTTCATTAACTTTGTGAATGCAAGTTGTCCCCACAGAAACTGTTGATAGCTTCCATCTTCTACCATTAAGAAATCTTCGATAGGAATTGGTGCATAACCAAGTTGCGAGAATACAAATGTATGAATGAAAAATAATATAGCCATCTAAAGGGCATCATCAGTGTTGTCCCACCCACCCATATCAAAACGATCTACCAGCCGTCCCTTGTTTACATTATAATTTGGACCAGAAAAGTATCTTTGAACCAACCTACTAGTTTTTGAATTCGGATATGTAAAATCTTTAATATTTCCGGTACACTTCAGACCAGTAATATTAGCAAATTTCCTGATACTAAATTGCAATACATTTCCTTTGGCATGACGAATATGAATTTCTTTTTCTAAATTGTCATGCTCAACGTCTAGAAGATATAAACACTTGGTAATTTGTCCTTGGTAGTGGCACTTGGGGATGTTAAGGTATTGGCCAAATATAGTATCCTTAAATAATTTCATACCTTCATCCTTTATTGACAACACTAAGTTTTCATTAAAATTTGAGTTGTAAGTAGGACCAAACTTTAGGGGTTGCTTTGGAATATGTTTAATTACATATTTCATATTCTGCAATTCCATAAACATAAATGATGTTGATCAATCACTAAATCGATAAATGATGCATACAGATTTAAAAGGGAAAGGCCAAATATTGATTCAAAATATTATGTTTCAGATCATTTTATACTACATAATAACAATACATGATTGATACACAAAATCATATAACTTTTGTATATACACTGACTTATATTTAAATATGATACAAAATGTTAACTACCAGATCTATTATATTTTGTTTACGTATCATTCATTATTACAATTTATGAATGTGATACATTGTACAACAAACAACTTACATATCATACTGTGAATTGAACGCCTATCTTAGATACAATTCTCAACACAAAATTTTTACAAAAAATAGTATTTCATCTACAAATGTAAAAGTTATATTCAATACCAACATTTGATAAAACAATCAATGTTTCTGGGTAACAACTCCTGATTTCAATATATACAATAAAACTTTATTTTTCAATAATGTCTAAATTAAAAGCAAAAGAAATGCATACCATGGGTAGTGTTGGTTGAGAAACGGGAAGGGCAACCTTTCTACCCCTTTTCTTTTGAGTTTTTGCATCCTTTGCTTTAGATGATCCCCCACTTCCTTTTTCAATTTTCTCTTCGTAGAAGTTTGATTTGCCATTAATGTCGGTGCATGCAAACTTTTAGACCTCTGTTCTGCATAGTTGGGGTCATCTGAATCAAAACTTTGATCATTGTTAGGTGCTATTATTTGGGAAATCCTAATATTAAAAGACGGATGATCCATTTTGTCAACTGATCCAAAATCGATTGAAACACAAAAATTGATTTTGAAAGAAAAATGAAGAAGATGATAATACCTATTTTGAACTTTGGACGGTTTAATAGAGATAGAATCGTTTGAAAATCAAATTGCTTTGAACTCGATAACTGATTTGGTAGTGGGGAAAGATTAGAGGCGAGATTTTGGGGATGAGAAAGGTGGGTTTTGGGTTCTTTCAGAATAAAGTATCCGGAATAGAGGATTTGGGGATAAATAGGGATTTTTGAATTTTTATGAAAGAGTAGGGATTAAACGATAATATGTAAACATATGTAGTGTAGTTTAGTAATTTTGCCAAATAAATAGCAGCATATCAAATGAAGGAAATATCTAATGGATCGGATCCACTCATATGCAGTGCTAATCAGCCCATTAGCCCATTAATTTATCCCCTGCCTTAACCTAGACCTTAGTGTATAAATACACCATTGTAAGTTGGAAACCCAGATATTCCACAATGTTGATGGCTAGAATTCATAAGAGATGTTTCTCTGCATCCCTAGGATATCTAGACTAGTGCAACATAGAGCTTAACCCATCATGTGAAGAATTCTAATAGCCAATAACACTAATCGTGGTTGTTGTTGACCGCCTCCGTTGTAAAGAAAAATATTACTTTAAATTTGGGTAAACAAGGGGGTTTGTCCTATTTTTGTGTCTTTTACTTTTTGTAAATTGTGTTCACTAGCAAAAAATTGCAGGTAGATGTTGTGAAAAGAAATAGTTTTGGGTGGACATTCAACATGACTCACTTTATGTGGTTGAACATTGCTCCCTTTGCAGATAAACTAATTTTAATCAAATGCTTCTGCTCTTTTTTTATCCATGACTTCATTTGGATCGTCTGTGCGTATGTTTATATATATTTCTATGATCATATATATATAACCCCCTTTTTTTCCTTTTTAATATGTGTTGATTATAGACTTTGGAATTAAGATTTAGTTATCTGATTTAGATCATGTCATGCTATATTCATTCAAGGCTTTACATTTTTATATATATATACTTCTAATTATATATCTTCAACGTCTATTTGAGTAGTGATTACTTTTGCTTTTTGAAGCATTGGTTGTGAGATTTTGCGGTGAATATTTTTAGAAGGAAGAAGAAGGTGCCATTTTTGAAGATTAGTAAATTTTCATAAAATGAAGTAGATTTTTGAATAAGAAATTGGTATCTATTTTTTATTAGTTTAGAATGGTTTAAGAATGAAGATTTAGGATGTCTTGTGAAGATGTCCAATTTTATGTTAGTTTCAGAGAACATAATTTATTTATACATATGCCAACCCTGGAGGAGTATGTAAGAATTTCCTTTCAAGAGACTTTGATATGACCTACATATTTTAGGTAGTAAAATATGTTCCTAGTCTCCCAAGTAATGTAATAAATCGGTCAATTATTTTTTCTCCAACTTATGCATGTATGGTATTTCTTTAATGGCAAGAAATAACTATGAAGCCTCTAGGGTTAAAGTTATTTAGCTTAGTGCCCTTAGTCTATCTATAAATATGCTTGTGATTCCATCAGTCAATTTCATAGGCATAGGCTAATATTCTAAGGTTTTCTTTCTATCTCATTCTTATAAAAGTTTTCGGTAAGACGAACGTTATTATCAACAATACTTGAACAATATATAATGACTGAGGGTACTTTCCTATTTATTTTTGCTTGCATTTCTTGTTGATCTGTGTTGAAATTCAAATGAGGTATCACAGACTGATTCAGCTGTGCAGTTGAGTGTGTTTGTAAATCATTAAAATTAGTCAACAAGTGTTGAATTTCAACACACATCAAGGACAATGCAATGGAAAAAATAAATTGAAACGTACCTTTAGCCATTATTATTTATGTGTTGTTGAAAGTCGTGTTCCAAAAACTTTAAGAAGAAATAGGTAGAGAGAAAACTCTAGAATCTTCTAACTTATGCCTATCGAAGAGTATCTAGATTGATAGAGTCACAAACGTATTTATAAGTAGACTAGAAACTCTAAGGCAAATAACTTTATCCCTAGGGACTTTTCATAATTATTTCTTTCCATAAAAAAAAGCCATATGTACATTACTTTGAGAAAAATTAAATGACCGAATACTTTACTTATTTCATTATTGTTATAAAATAAAGCATGTGTAGTAACATAAAATGACAAGAAGAGAAGAGAGACGGAGAGACACAAAGTAGTAGTAAGTAACTTTGTCTTTACTTTTTATGTTTTTCTCATACTTTATTTTATAACACGTTATCAGCACGAGTCTCTTCATCTACGAGCATCTTTGATAGTGCATTAGCCGAAACATAAATAGTATAGAGTATATTCTATTTTGCTATATAAGCCTTCTTATACTTGATAGTCTAAATTTGATGTGTCTAATATAATTATCGTTAATATTATCATGAATTTTGAGCTAAATATTGAAAGGATAATTAAGTCATACTTAATTGATAATCTTGTTAGAATAATTGAACTCAAAATCGTTAGAAGACTAAAAGTGCATAACGATGAATTTTTAATTTGGTTGATACTTTGTTGTGGTTATCACCTAGTAATACATAATTATTTTTAAAGGAGATATAGTTGATTTAAGGAATGCATATCAAAATAAAAATAAAAAGGTATTAAAATTTCTTATGTTGACCTACATTAACTAACATTATTGATTATTTTGCACTTGTTTTTCTTTCACTTATTAATCATTTACTTCTTGAATTATTATAATATGTTATATGTACTAACATAACTTGTTTTATAGTTGCTTTGAAAAGGTAAGCAAACTAATATTTGAAGAAGTATTTTACTTTCTTTTGGTATCATCAAAAGGCTTTTTCTGCCATGAAAGATTCTTTGAAGTGGCGTTGGCATGTCGTTTAGGTTGACAATTAACAAACTTGTCAATGATAAGTAATTGTATATATTTTCTTTATGGTAAGCTTCTTTCATAATACTAGTTACATTAATTCTGATTTGTATATATCTACATAAAGAGTATGCTAATTTTTGAAATCCATAAAATATGCTACATGTCATTAAGACAATTTGACATGTAGACTTTATTAGGTCCATTTATCAAGTGTTTATTTAATTCTTGAATTTTGAGGTATCATTTTATTTATTGTTATTATTAGTGACAAAGTTACTTACTACTACTTTGTGTCTCTTTCTTTCTCTCCTTCTCTTCTTGTCATTTTATGTTGCTACACATGCTTTATTTTATAGCAATTATAAAATAGTTGAAGGGGGTAATAAGACCCAAGTTAAGTTAAGATGTGTCGCTATAATTTTGGTTATAGTTTAGGGGGTACTTGTGCATTATTATTATTATTAATGTTAACTATTGTGGGGTGTCAATTTGAGTTCTTTTATTGTAAATTTGAGTTAACCACAATATTCCCGAGTATAATGACATAAAGAAAATTAAATTACTTAATCACATAAAGTTAAGTGATTAAGATATATTAATGACATTTGATAAAGTTCAATTTTCTTATTAAAATTGTAGCCTTACCCACATAGAGGTGACAAGTTTGGTTGAATTAATTCTAATGAGACACTAAGCCTTCCAGTTTAAAAATTATCATATTCCCACAAGTATGGATTATTCTCTAGTTTTATTTGGCTTACTAGGACAATAGAGTTAAGTGAATTTTATGCATAAATTGAAACCTCTACCCACAAGAAGGTTTAAAATTTACTTAAAATCGGTATTTTTGCGTTTCACTTTTGATGGTTATGTATTTTATAGCTTATGTATGTTTATCCTGGTTTTGTAGTTAATACAACTTTTCCTACTTCTCTATTTCACAAAAATGCTCGAATTCCAATTTTGTCGGGTGACAACTTTACTGAATGGAAGGAGAAAGTCTTTCTCACTATAGGGTGTTCATATCTAAACCCGAGCCTACAGCTTGGGCTTGGACATGGCTGGCACCCAGAACCATTGTTGGTCTTGGAAAAACCTTTGGTCTAGCTTACTATTGAACGGAAGACTAAACACATATGTGAAAGCTTAAAAAGTAGGTGAACGTCGAAATAATTTAAGCATTTAAATCACTTCCATCACACTTTATACAAAAAGTTTAAAAATAAACAAGTCTGGTTAACAACAGTTTAATCATTTGAAAACATCTGAATGTTAAAGAGTTAGCTGGCTCAACTAACTTATCCATGAAGTCTCTACTGAATTAGAGATAGATGCCGGGACAAGACCGGCGGCGAACTAAATAATGATCTACAATGTCTTGACTTTGCATGATAAGGAAATTGACACTGAACGATGTATTATTTATGAGAACTCATCAAGCCTTAGGCACAAAAGATTAGCACATGTCTCTAATGAAATATCAAAAGGTTAGTTGATGATGGAGTTCTTAAAGCTCTTGATATTTTTGACGTTGGGACTTCCACATAAATTGTAAGTAGACCAAAAAATTCACTAAATCTTCCAAAAGGAGTTTTCAGTTGCTTGAGATTATAATACTCTAATTTCTAAACTACGATAGTTGGACCATTTTTTCCGACTATAGTAGTCTGACCCTTTCGACTACCGTAGTCACAATATGAAAAACAAGACCCAACCATCAAAGTACCTAAATGGCCGACTACTGTAGTCGGAACATTATTAAAATAATAATTTATTAATTTAAAAAATGCCAACTATTGTTATCATAGTAGTTAAACATCTAAATAATTAATTAATATATACTCTGATTATTGTGGTAGAGTTTACTTATTTATTAATCATTTAAGTACTCTGCTTACTACTATAGTCAGTATAAATAATTCATCTATTAAATATATAGGTGCTCTTCCGATAACTACAGTTGGCATTTTTAATTTTCTAAAAATAAATTATATGATATTGCTGGTTATTGTAGTCGAAAAAACTACACTACTTGCTAAATAATACTATCATTCAACCATAAAAATTCAACAATCAAACCAAACATCAAACACATTCTTAATCTTTCAAATTCCAATCAATATAATTGAATCTAAAAATTGAAGCATCATGAAAATCAAGTCTAATAAGTATTCAGTTGTTATTCAAAACAAAAGTATAGTTTAAAGCAATTCTAAATCTCATAGAAAATTTCTTAACAACCACAACACAATCTACTTTTCATCAGAATCGGTCTCTTCTTCCCATCATCAAATTCAACTATATGTTTCTCCATGAACTTCTGCACTTTAGCAAAGTTAGTTTCAGTTGTCTGAATTCGTTATGTCAACTCTGAAATCTATCTTTGCATTTCTTCCATTTCTATCGAAGATTTAGAAGTAGAAGCACTTGAGAATAATGGTGATGGATAAAACGAGGAAGGTTGTACTCCAAGCCCGTAAACTCTATCTTTCTTCACACCTCCTGCCACATTTGTCCATATTGAAGTAATATCACTAGATGATAGTTGGGTTGTGGAACCAGCCTCAGAAGTAGGTTGTGTTTGACGCCATTCGTCCAAGCCTCTTTGAAATTCAACCTAAAATAAATGTACAAATAAAATCCCCACCCAGAAAGGTAGCAAGAGAAACAATAAGGATCCATTCGTTCGTAGAATTATTTACTTGGTTAGGATCCAGCTGCCATGTTTGATTGAAGCAAGTAGAAGAAAAGAAGATAAAGAATAAAAATAGTTAGGTATGTTCTATCAGAATTATCAAAGAAAAGGAAGCAATAAAATTTTATTCTTATTAATACATTTGAGAAGTTGACTATTGTTGCATTGAATTTGAGTTCTTTACAGTGATCAAGAAGGTAGCAACACTCATGTTTGCTTGTAAGGAAAAAAACCTTTATTAAAGTAACATTCTGAAATAGGAACAAAGAACCAAATAAAATGCAAGAAAGAGCTAAGCAACACATATATATGCTCAAGAAAATTCAATTTTTTTACGTAAATAGAAATACAGGCAGGCTAATTGTATGCACACTTCTGAAACTAACTTTTCTAATTTGTTGGAATTGAACATTGTTCATTCTTTTCTTGTAATGAAGGTCAGGTGCTTCTCTCTGTGTACCTTTTGACTTATCATTGATATATCTTCACAAAAACTTTTGACAATTTAAGCTTTGAGAGATAAGAAAATCTTACAACTTAACGTAGGTAATATTCAATCGAGATTAAGGTTAACAAACATTAACAAGAATAATTAACTTTTTGCATTATTCACCAAAAAAAAAAAAGAACTTACCAACATGCTAAATTTACTTATTACCTGAAAAGAGCCAGCTACTATTTTTTTTTTATCTACTTAGCTTATTTTTAATTACCTGAGAATCTACTTCTCTCTTTAAGACAAGGGAAAGCCAGATCCCATTACTAATTGTGTATAAGAATCATTTAACAATACTTCCTACACCATTTGGATCAATTCTTTCAGCTTCTTTTATATTATCACAACTACTACCTATGGAATTCTTCAAAGTACACCCTAGTCGTAACATGACGTATAAGACCCTCAAATGCCTTACACAAGCCACTTAGCATACATCATACAAGATAATAGAAGTTAACGAGTTCAAAAGACAATTTATCATAAGAGTTTGACAAAAAGTAGCGAAAATCTAACATAGTCTCAAAGTCATTAATACATCAAAGAGTTATTGGAACGTAACCCATACATCATATACAATATTCGAAAAGAAAGGACATAAAATAATAAAGAGTCTCGGTCCTTGGAACATGAGGAATCACCAATCTTCAATGGTTACAAGGTATCAACTAGCCACGAGTATGCGGAATAGGAGCGTCGGACCCTACATTAGTGAAAAAATGTAGGCAAGAGTATGTGTTAGTATATAGAATGTACCAAGTCTAATAGCAATATTATAAAATCATACTAAAAAGGACTTTATATGGCATGCAATGTCCAAGCTAAATCATAAAATAACATTTTTGGTAATAATCATGGTCAATGAAAAGCTAAACATCTTTAAAACATATTTTGAGATACTTCTAGAAGTAACCTTAGTTCATTATTGTGGGAAGTAGTTGTTAACCGACATATACACCATGTGAGCTATATAACATGGAATTTAGTGTCTGAGATATTTCCTTACTTGCCAAGGGAAGAACCATAAACTTCTAGCTTAAGTGGATTCACTGGCTAGTTAATGTCCATCTAAGACAAACTTATGTTGGCACATAGTTATGGAACATGGGTAATCGCCACTTGTCCACTCGGTGCTAAGTATAATTCCCACGAAAAGTCATTAATCTTAACTTGTCTTATCATTTAGGGATGTCGCCACTTGTCTTATCATCCATGGGAGACACATTAAGTAGTCAATCCAAGCTAGAAATCATTAGAATAGCTCCTTAAACTTGATTCATCTTAGGTGAGAAAACATTTCAAACTTATGAATCATTTATGTGAGAAAATCCTTTCACAATCATGTTTGATTCGTATGTGGGAAATTCTTTCACAACAACATTGATGCTTTACTCTCAAAGTAAACTTAAATCATTTTCATCAATTTGATAAAGAAACATGCATATCTTCATAAATTCATCTATCATAGTTCAAAATCCACATCATATCATCATAGTCTAGAATTTATGGGGTCATGCATGGGTTCATGGGGATTCAACTTAAATACATGTAATTACTTCAATTCATGCATAAAAAGACATAAAACGATCAATTGGATCAACATTGAAAGGAACCAATGACAATTGAATAAAAATCCTAATTTGATTGGAGAATCTAACTTTACAAAATTGGAGATTTTAGGAACCCTATGGAAGAAAGAGCTTCATAGGTGAATACTATCATACCTTGAAGTTCAAAGTCGAAAAGCTATGGTGGGAATTGAGACTTGAATGGAACCTTATCTCCTCCTCTTCTTCTTCCTTATAGAGAGAAATATTTGGGGAAGAACTTTGAAAAATTAGGAGAATGAGTTCGATTGGGTAATTTGGGAATTAAAATGTTTAAATAGGGCCTAGGGTATAAGGCAAAACGACTTAGTATAGAGTTAAAAATATTAGAGAAAGGACCAAAAAGCCCTTAAAAATAACTGTTGGACCTCCACCAACGGTTGGACTTACTGCCGTAGGTCCAACTACGAACCAACTGAATTGCGCATGATTTTGGTTGAAGGAGTGTGACATATACCTTATATATCCTTTGTATATGTTTTCCTTTTTCAGTATGTACCTATTTAGTAAAAGTTTCTGACAAAGCAGTGCTCTGTGACACCCCATAACCCTTGCTAAATCCAGCCCTGATTGTAGGTCATTGTTACGATAATGGGTGTTTATTAAAGTATACTTGTGATTCATCCAATGCAATGAAGGCATTGAATTATGAGTAAAATATGCTAACATTTTATACTGATTTGTATATTAGTCTAAATAAATCTAGACTTTTAGAATATTTCATAATTATTGTTTAAATATTTATGTTACATTTACATTTTGTTGAAACAATATTGCTTCAGAAGTACTCTTTAGTTTTATAAAGTAGTTCGTGCATATTGTATAATGTAATTTTTTTTTCTTTTGTCGTTATCCATGCATCACGCGGGCACATATATACTACTCCTTCATTTCAAATTAATTAAATTATTGAGGTGTTTCATACCTTTTAAGAAAAGGAGATTAAGACATAAATTAGGCATAACTTTTCATTTTTATCCTTATTAATTATTGTCAAATTTATGATTAAAATAACTAAATATTAATCATAATAACTATTTCCAATACTAGTTAATGAAGGGTAAAATTGAAAGAATATTCTAAGTAATCTTGAAGATTGAACAATTAATTAATTTTAAAAACGTCTCAATAATTCAATCAAATTGAAATGGAAGGAGTAGTATATAAATAAAAGGAAGAAAGTCTAGCCTAGGATCAAGCCAAGTGGCAACATAGAATCAACACATGTGTTAATTTTAAGACAAATTAGTTAAGTTAGGTAGTAATTAGTTACTATTTTTCCTTTAATTTTTATTTTAAGTAAATAAAATAAATTCTGATAGTTAATTTATATTTTTCAACTTTTTACAATAATTCTTTTTTACAGTTTCTTAAAATTCAAATTGTGACAGTCTTTTAATCATAGCTTCTATTCAATTTAATTATTAAAATACATTTTTTATATATCTATATTGTATATCTATATAATAAGAGAGGCAAAACAAAAAATAGTATATTAAAAATTAACTAAAATCTATATATTATAAGAGAGGTAAAACAAAAAACAGTATATTAAAAATTAATTTAAATTAATATGTACATTATTTAAATTGAGAAGTTACCCACGCAAAATACAACTCCCACCTTCACGTTTTCACCAAAAAGATGCAAGTTTTAAAACTGATCATGTCTCTTCATTATCCCTATTCTACAATGGTTCTTTTGGTAATAAATTAATTATCTTGATTTATCCTCTTCCAATCGAAACCCTTATTAACCCTTTAAATATATTTTTTTATCTTTTTTCAATTTAGAGTATGTTTTGCATTGCTGTTGGAAGCCTAAAAGTGCTTTTTTCTTAAGAAAAAAATATTATTTTTTTTGAAAAATCAAGTGTTTGGCAAACCCTCAAAAGTGCTTTTAAATAGAAGCAGAAGTGGTTTTTCTGCAGTTGGGAAGAAGCTAAAATATCTGCTTCTTGGAAAAAGCAGAAACAGAAAATTATTTTTTGAAGACTAAAATATCACTTATATATTTACATATTTATCAATATATCTCTTATTAATTAATTAACATATTTCATAAGCTTTGTTAAGTTTCATTAAATAATTTTATTTTTTATTTTATATGATAAACTTTTTATTTTATTTAAGTTTATATATTATTATTTATATTTTATATATTATTTTATAAATTGAACACTTCATCTTGTTACAAGTACTATGACTATACATAATTTCATATAACGACGCTCTACCACTAATAAAGACTTCAACTATTTTGCAAATGAAGACATTATTACAGAAATCAAAGAAGAAGATGGGGGGGGGGGGGCGGTCTTCAGAGGTACCTTCAGAAATACAAGACAGATCATCTACTACTATGAAAATATTGTGTGATAAAATTAGGGATGAAATTACTGAAAAGAATTATGATGTATGAAGAACTTTATTTATTTTTGTGGTAAGTTTTTCGTATGTAGTGATTTTATTTGTGGAATAGTTTTTAAATTTATTTTGCTTGATATTTTTAATTATATTTAACTCATCATGTTAACATTATATTAATATTTTATACATTTATTTATCTATGTATAATATTGATTAATAATTTGAATATGTATATTTTAATTTAATTAAAATAAAAATTTAATTAAAGTTATGTATTAGATATTTAAAATAGTTTTTCTCTATAAAATAATCTTAAGAGCACATTGATACTTGCCCTTTTTCGTAATTTGACTCTCAAAAATAATCTTTTTTAAAAGATAGTCAAACACAAATTGCTTATCAAAAGCACTTCTCAAATGAATTTGTCAAACACAAATTATTATTTTTTTAAAAAGAACTTTTCAGAAAAAGCTATTTAAAAAAAACATTTGTTGGAAATAATAATTTAAAGTTGGAGTAGGAATCCTAAGTTGTTTAGGATTTGTTATTTATGTTTAATGAGGATTTTTTAGTTAGAATAATTCTTAGTCTTAGTTTAATTTGGTTTTTACCTTTATAAATAGAGATGTTACTAATTATTTTCAATATACAAAAAATATATAGCAATATATAGAAATATACAGAAACATATCAAACTTTTGTGTTTATAAATAAAATATTTTCCTTCACAATTGGTATCAAAGCTTCTACGATCCTGGTAGAAGATCTTAGAGTTTTCACTGTCGACGGGCGGTTATGACACATATATGCCGCCCGTCTAGCCAATGATCATGTTGATAAAGGCTAGACGAATAATATATGCATGAAAAGAACATACTAGGAGGAAAAGACTTACAAAAATATTGCAGATTTAAAGAAGTGCAACCAACCACAAGAGGAAGAAACTCTTCTCTAAATTAAAAGTTAGAGAGAGAACAAAAAACTAAAAAAGAAAAGGAGTTGATGGGAAGGGCATCAACGAGAGTTGGAGAAAGAGTGCTCAAACACCAAAAACAAAACAAAAAACAACCAAAAAGAAAATGCGCTGGTGGAAATGGCATCAACCTTGGAAGTTGGAGAGAAGTATTCTAACATAAACAAGAGAAAAAATATTGTGAGTTGGAGAGAAAATGTTCCAAGACTTGAAAGTCGGAGAGAAGTGCACCAACACAACCAAGAAAAAAAATATTGTGAGTTGGAGAGAAAGTGCTCCAACACTTGAAAGTTGGAGAGAAGGTGCTCCAACACAACCAAGAAAAAAATAAATGAGAAGTGAAGAGAAGTACGGAAAATATTTTATTTATGACCTTTCCACCGTCCTTGAAACCTTCCTTAGACTCTTGCCTTAGAATATTTTTCATAAGGTTCGGGTTCAAGGATGGGTTCAAAGACTGTGTATCTTTCCACCGTCCCTGAACCCTTCCTTAGACCCTCGCCTTAAAATATTTTTCATAAGGTTCGGGTTCAAGGTTGGGTTCACTGATCGTGGACCCTTTCACCTTCCTTGAATCCATCCTTACAAGTCCACCTTTCACACATTTCCAACTGGCTTTTCTCATTCCAACTTTCAATCGATTTTTTACACTTCCAAGCTGTTAAACTCACCTTGTTCCCACCCTGCACCATCCCATTGTCATTCCTAGATGGTTTAAACGAGATTTGAATTGGTTGAAATTAAAAAAGAAAACTTAATTTGCAATATATAAATATTATATCAATATATATATATATGCACAATTATATACCATTAATACACTATCAATATATTACATGACAACGGCACTACTCCAATAGTATATGTATGTATGGCCCTCTTATTGTTGTGAATTTCAATAAACTGTTGATGTCTTCTACATATATAATAACAATACACATTTTGGTTAAATAAATTTTTTAAAAAAAGTATCATCTGAAACCGTAAGTGGAAGGAATAAGTAAACCTGTATATCAATAATAACGAATATGTGTTGATGATAAGACATGTTGGTTATTAATATATATACATGTTTACTTATTCCAATTAAATGTAATCACATGGTATGTCTCCTTGTATTTACAAGGTTACCCTGAAAATGCAAAAGTTCAACAAAGTAAGAACGTTAGGTTCATGTGCTTTGTTACTTTATGATTTATGGAACAAAGGTATCATCATTCAAATATTATTATTGTATTAAACGTGGCAGACTATTAAGCAACTCTTTTGTCCGTATATATATCTTAAGTTTGGTTATGAAGTCATCTCATACGTACTCACATAAACCACTTTTGAAATATAAGGTTTTATCAAAACAAGTAGTTTTGTACCTAAACATATACTGTATAATCCCTCTTCATTCTATAGCTTCTAAAACAACCACATCTGGTGAAATTAAAATTATGACAAGAGGGAAAATCGTGATCAGAAGAATTGAGAATCCGGCAAGCAGACAGGTGACGTTTTCGAAACGTAAAAGTGGGTTAGTTAAGAAAGCCAAGGAACTAGCAATCCTTTGTGAGGCTGAAGTTGGACTCACAATCTTTTCTAATACTGGACGACTCTATGAATACTCAACTTCCAGGTTCTTAATTCATCTTCTTTTATTTCCTTGTAAAAACAAAAATATTCATTCAATTACGAACACTTATTTTAATCTTAGTCGTCTTCTCATGCTATACATTTTGTTCAATCGATCTTCGTTGATTTGAGTGCCACCTGAGACGACACTATGTGTTGGAGAACATTTTCACGCTTTTCATCGCTAGCTGTCCTAGAAAAATACTTTTTTGATTGAGCTTCCTTTAATGTTCATCATAGACTTGCCAAAAAATCACCAAGTTCGTATGTGGTCATGGTGTTCAAATAAAGACACTAATATTGCTATAAATCTTGAATCGATTAAGTATATATATTAGTTTTGCAACTAACCCATTTCATCATATTTTCGTTGTATCCAGAGGCGGACCCTCCACCCATTAACTTCGGAAAAAGTCATGTATATATATGTATATCTATTATGGAAAACTCACAGAAATTAGGATATGGAGTAGGAAAATATTAGTGCCTTGTGCCGCTGGTCAAGGCTAAAGAGTACCACCCGTGACACCAAGGTTCAAATCCAACTAAAGTTGATGCACCCAAAGTCTTTAGATCGTAGGTTTATTTATGAGCAACTTTCACATATATATATACTCCTCCGACGATCCATTCACTTTTATTTATGAGCAACTTTCACATATATCAAACATAAAAACCATATTTGTATGTTATAGCTATAGTTTGTATAATTGCGCTCCATAACAAATTTTATATTTGCTATAGAACTTTTGATTTGTATAATTCGCTACAAACATCAAATTTTATACAAATTGTTCAATTTTGTATAAATTCATTTATACATTGTATTTTGTATAATAAGATCTGTATTTGTATAATTATAAGTGTATAGAACGAAAATATATGTATTTATATTTGTATATACACTTTTCTCTCGCTTTATAAAAACACAAACGCATTTTATACATTTTATAATGAAATGTATAAAATGACTAATTGTATACCGAATCAGATGACAAAAAAAAGGGATGTTTGCTGCGAATTATAATTAAAATAAACTATAGCTATAACATTTAATTTGAATTAATAGTTTGTTATTTCATACAATTTTCCCTAAATTTATTCATTGTATTAATAATAATTTAATATTTGATTTTACTTGTCTATTTTAGCACTCCTTTTTCCTATTTTAGCTTTAGCATTAATTAACTACTTATTTCAAATCATTTTTCAAGCCCCGTTAATAATTATAGATTAATCAATATGAATATCATGATAAAAAAAAAAAATTAACTGATGAGAGAGTAGTTTATTAGGTGGGAGCCTCCACCAAATAAAAGTGGATTCAATTCTTATAACTAATTTGTCATCTTTTGTATAATCACAACAAAAAATATACAAAAATTCTCCTTTAAATCCCCCATTGCCCTTCCTTGGGTAAGTGAACTCTTCTGCAACAATGCTATGAGATTGAGAGCCTAATGATATAAATATTTTATCATTCCCAGACTTGGGTGTTGGTCCACTGGCTGACAATCAGTCTGGTCCAGATGAACTCTTATGAAACAATGTCCTATTGCCATTACAGACCTCTGATGACTAGCCCATTGTTGGCTGACTTGGACTTGTTAGAATAGACCTCCCAATTCTTCTAAGGAACACGTATGCTCTATATGTTCTTTAGTTAGTGGCGCACAAACAAAGAATGTCCTTGTGCGCGGATGCGATTCACCAAGCCGGGGCAAAGAAAGCCATCCGACCCTACTGGATTAGGAATGTGAAGTCTCTCCTTCGAAAGGAGACCGGGGAAAGAAAGAGTTGTGCTATTGATCGGACCCTTTTTTCTCATTTTGTTAGAAGCCGGCCAAATAGAGAATGAAATGCATAAAAAAAATAGGGGAAGTAAGTGAGAGACTCCTTTTTTTTTTTTTGGTTTAAAGGCTGCTCGCCCTAACATAATTCGAATGGAGGCTGACCGCTGAGCCCACTCTGACCTCGCGGGGTGGGCCCCTGTGATTGCGAGCTGGAGCTACAAAGCTTGTAAAACAACAATATAGTAGTATTTAACTCAACTTCTATTAACTCCGAAATTAAAACAAAATTAGATTACAGTTCTTGCAATCTTATGAACTAAACTTTAATTCCTAATCTCAAGCACAAACCCCCACGATTATATTCTCCAAGTCTTCAAGTTACCCCAACTCGAAAACTAGCCTAAGCTATGGAATAAAAAAGACAATAACTCAACAACCAACAAACAAAACTACCTAACTAGAAAAATCAATCCTATGGAAGAGGTTCTTCAATTTTGTTTCTCTGTTTCTGCAGCACCTTGAAATCTCCAATCACAACTCTCTGAAATATGAACTATCTCTTACTTGATTGTGTTATGATTGTATCTCTTCTCTATGTAAGTGCGCAAACCTTTTTTGTAGAAAATCCTACCCTTGTACTAAATCTCTCCTTCTTTGAGTCGAAGTGGGTGACCTTTTACTCCTTCCCTTCCCTTGTAGGTTTGGATTTCCTTTTATGCTTCATCCACCGCCTTAGCCTTCTACCGCCTCAACTTTCTTTCGCCGGATGAAGCCTTCTTCTCCTAATTCCACTTGGACCCTGTTTGGTTAGGGACATTTTGGATGAACCAGTTATTTGCATGTGTTCCCTCTTTTATCAATCATAAAAATCTTTCTCAATCCAACACAACTTTTCCACCTTAACCTGTTGGGCATAAACCATAAGTCTGGAGATATCCATATCCTTGCATGTGAAACATGGTTGCAGCTTACTCCTTAGATACACATCTTTCCATTCTTGACACAAACTCTTCATCCTTTCCCTCATGGTCGACACCACTCTGAGAGTATATCGAGATAGCTGAATGAACTTGAGGCTATACTCTTTCACACTCGTTTCTTCCTGTTTGATACTCATGAACTCCTCATCCTTTGCTTCCCTAAACTACATAGGCAAGAAGGGATCAAGTAAAGCATCCATAAAACAATTTCATTCAATAGGAGTTGCTTCTTCCCCACAAATCAACTCTCATGTTCATACCAAGTGTTTGCTACATCCTTTAATTGATAGTTGGCAAGATAAATCCCTATGTTTCACTGGCATGCATTACCCTTAGTGTTTTCTTCACCTCATCAATGATATTTAAAAGGTCTTCCTTAACCTTTGACCTATGAAAACAGGAGGATTCTTGTAGAGAAACTCTCGAAACCTCCAAGTGCCAACTAAATCATGCAAATTACCATTCATGGAAAACTATGCCGTGACATCGAGACTATGCTACAACAACCTAAGAGAGTATTGGAATAGCTCCTCTGAACTCAACATCTGCAGTAGTCGGTGGCTAAGCGCTAACTAGTGGTTTAGCTGAATAATGCAGAAGTTGAGAATGATAGTAATGGACTAATAATAGTAATGGACTAAACTGCTGAAAATCTCTTCTATGATTAAAAAAAATGAAAACATTGGGATCAAATGTGAATGGCTGAACTGAAAACAACTAACTACTAGTGTCTATGAATCTCTTAGGACAAGATCCTGGACTGCCTGAAAGATAAACTGCTTAACTGAACTATAAGCTACTAAATCATAATTGAAGTTCCTTAGATACGAAGAGGGAATGGTGCACCGTCCAATGTGCCACAAGGGGGTCCAAGGTGTTCCCCCCATCGTGTATTGTGTATGATTTTTATTGTTTCTAAACTTCTGAGATAGGTGCAACATAAGCCCAAAGCGGGTTCCCTACCACGCAGCTCATGATCCCTTGTTTACATTTAAAAAAAACTCCCTTAAAGGTACCAGAACAAATCCCAAATTAATTTAAGTCATTCTAAAGGGCCAATGGCTTAATTCTTTTTTTTTAATCTAAAATCGATAAAGACTGCATGAACATGAAACAAACTTGGGGCATGTAACAATATCAATTAGATTATAAGAGATCTAACTCTTCTCTTTCTAATTTACTGCAAAACTTAGGAGTCGGAGAAGTATCCATTATTAATTGACATCCATATTGGTATGTATGGACACGTGGACTAGTTAATACTAATTGGTAGTGTACTTATATTTTCAACCAAAAATTTTGGTAAATTAAGTGACCCAGATCTCATTTATTATCAGAAATTATATTACTAATATGCCCAAATTTACAGTACTTCAATTAAGAAGTATAAAGCAGTCGTTGGCAAATATAGAACCCAACAAGGTTGGGGTCGAATCCCACAAGGAATAAGGTGAGAACTAAGCCTTATGTGGTTATTTGACTGTTAGGTACTTATTTCTTAAACAAAATGGGAAATGGAGGAAGTTTTGGTATTTAGTTGTAATTTGATCAGTAACAAGTAACGCTTAACAATAACTCTTGATTTAAGATAATTATGGAGAATTAACCAGGATTGTGTTCAACATGACTTTCTAACCAATTTTTTGGGTAAATTATAGACCTAGATTCTCCACCGTGTAATATACTGGTATATCAACCTCAACGACAGTTAATAGTTTCTCAACCACATCAACTGCATATCACGTTCATTCTCTCAAACTAAAAGTGTTTATCTCAATTTGATGATAGTGACTCAAGTAGCTAATCTTGCTACAACATTAACTATTAGATGGGTTCATGTCTTCAAATTTTGTCATTAACTCTTTTCCCAAGTTTTACACTATTTTACTCAAACTAGTCAAACCCAGGGGAGGTCCTAATATTTGAAACCATTAGAAATTGAATTAAACAAAAGAGTTAACAAGATATACGCTTACAGTGCAAATTTTAGTCCATGTATTTCCTTGTTTTAGGTTAAGTCATCATGGATCCCACAATCCTTGGTTGTGGAGTTTAGCTGCTCATTCTAAATGAAATAAAAACAATAATTGTATTCATTCAAGAAAAGTAGAAACTTACAAGAGATGAAAACAATCGACAAAAATGATTTCAATAAACTCTCCAAAATCTCTTTCAAAACTTTTCAAGAGCAGTATCTTCTTCAATGATAAAAAAAAATAATCTCTCAAAAACACGATGATAAAATAAAAGCCCTAAGAAAAGTATTAATAACTCCCAGAAAACTCAAATGTAAAAATAAATAATATAGTTCCCGAGTACGTTTGATAAAGTCCCTGTGACCTGTCATAGGAGTAACGGTTTGTTAGAGTGGTCATCAATAAGCTCTCTGCAACTTAAGCCTGACTCTTGTTGATTTGACGCTAGTGATGACATCTCGTCTCAAGGTTGATAGCTCATCGAAGTAATCATCAAAGTTGACCAAGACCCCTAGGTTTCCTGCATTGTTAACGAGGCAATTGACAGTCAGTCACATGGATGACGACCCGTCAGTGCTGCCGTCAGGGCTGATCGTATGACACTTAGCTTCATTTCACTCTTCTTTCTATCTTCACACTTTTCCTAGCTAGCATAGTGTTAAACTATCAAAATGGCACTACTTATTAGTTAATTTATCTCAAATATCCTTAGTAAAAGCATTAGATGTTCCGTCAAATGTCGATACATCAACACCCTTAACTTAGCATATTTGCTTGTCCTCAAGCAACATAAAACCAAATGGACTATCAATATTCGCAGCAGTGTACTCATCCATACATATGTATATCAGTTAATGTTACAGCTCAAAGGATTCTAGGATTGCCATTTGGGTATCAATAAGCAATTTGGTACATGTATTGAACAATTAGTCATCAATAGTGCATTACTAATGCCCTTACCACAAAGAAATCCATATCACTCTCATGACAAGATCTTATTTGTGAGGGATAAAACAAAAACTAACACTAAGGAACAAATTCAAGCAATGTATACACAATCCATAGGCTTGCCCTTATTAGCTTCCCTCTAACTTTTCAGACAACTAGACTAGGATTACGTTAGGACTTTTTTTGCTTTTATCATACGCTCAGGCTAAATGTGGGGTTCATTTGGTAGTAGTGGCTATGCCCTACTTATTACCACCTTTTCTTTTCTCCTTCTTCCAACCATCCTTATTTCTCTTAATAACCCAGTGTTCTAATACCTTGAATGTGGCTCTCTTTATCTTTCTCTTTTTCTATTTTTGAAACCACATTTTTCGAATTCTACATGGTACCCACCTATCATTATTCATACCTATTTTCTTATATCTCCACTACATTAGCCACCTTCAACTTAGGCATTTTACCTAAGCTAAGGTGCATAATGTCCAAGAAGGGACCAGGGCCAAAGAAGAGGTTTTGCAAGTTAAAAGGAAGGCTAATAGGCTAGCACCAAACAAGTTATTATTTAGGTTCGAACATTGGGATCAACGGGGTTCTTATTTCATTTGGTTGGTCTTATAGGAAGAGTGGGCTAATTTAAACAGCGTCTTGCAATCCTTTACTAAACCAATGTCCTTCAATCAATGGAAAACATAAACCAGGCAAGTTCTAGATGCATATACAAGGCAAGAATAGAAAACAAATGTCCACAATCACACATGGCTTAGTATGCACTGTCACTTCCAATTGTCAATTTTATATAAGATGCACTAATTCAAGTTGTTTCATTCATACTCAACAGATGTCATACCAAGATTCTAAAGAGTCAGAACATCAATACATTTCAATGCTTATAATCATACTTGATGCAAACATATATATATATATATATACATGACTGACTAAATACATCATGTCACATCACACTTGTGTACAAAAGACATACACTTTGACAATCCTAAACATATCGGTTCTACTAGTAGTGCCTAAAAGGAAAAAGAATCACGGTGGCAAAACCCCCTAGGCAAATGATACCACCCCCACAAAAGAATATGCATTGCCCTCAATGCATCCAAAATGAAAATTAGTGATCATAGGGTTAGGGTTACTGTAGATGCTTTAAGCGTCAGATTGCGTGTCTGATGGTAGGGTAGTGTCCTCTGCTTTCTCTGATGCATCAGCCATGGCAGGTGCCATTAGTGGCAGGTCAACAGGGGTGTCATCAACCACAAGCTGTGAAGAGCTACTAGATGCCCCATCAAGACGACCTTTAAGGTCATCACGCAAAAGCTCTACCTCATAAAGGGATTGTCGTACCGCAATTGATGTGTCCCTCCACAGGTGCTCTTCATCTCTATGCCTGTTCTGATCTCAGGGTGCCTCCTCTTCATCAACCTCTATGGGCCTCTTCCTCCATCTCTAGGGACTTCTCCAATCAACTACAAGAAGGGTTTTTCATCACCTTCTAACTCCTTACTATCTGGGGTCGGGACTGGATCAATAGGGCGTCCTTGCAGCAGGGTCACATTTGCTCTAATCTAGGCCAACTCAGAGACCATCATTGCCAAATTAGGAAATGAAAGCTCCTTCAATATATCATTTGTACGAGCCTTCATGGCATCCATCCGGGCATGTACTTTAGAACATGGTTGTATGGCCTTTGCAATCTCCCTATCAACAAATGGGTCAATCTATTCCGCAAGTAGTTTCTGCTTCTTTTCATGTTTATCCGCCCATTTTGCTAGCCGTACAAAGTTTGCAGGCATAAATGCATAAGGTGATACCTACGGTGAAGAAGTGGTATACATAGCGTCACCCTGAGGTGCTGGAGTGTCGGATATGGCATGTGTTTGGCTAGCCATGTAAGAGCTAGAGGTTGGCACTGGCCTATTAGTAGGTGAAGGCATAGTCCCAGGCCTCTCTTTCGGCCCAAAGACTGGGTCTCAACTCTTTCTGCCCACAACTCATGCTTGAAGTCATCCTTCATCTTCTACAGATCAAACTTCTTTATGGCATGTTTCTCCTCATCCATGTCAACCAAAATAGGTATCCCAACAGCTTTGCAGAATCCAGTCACCAGGCATGGGAAAGGTAAAGAGGTGGTGGGTCTTGAAACTCATGTTGGGATCTCATCAGTAATAACGCGACCAAAATCAACATAAAAATCTAACATCAATGCCGCTTCCCAGAGTGCCTTATCCTAAAAAAGAGTGTCGTCACCCCAATAGGTAACAATCTATGTTAGACGACCCCCCACCAAAACTTGGTAGGAAATATGAGCGAGGCTTTTTGAATGCACTCCATAAACTATGTCAACCATAGAGATTAACCATTTGTCATGACCTGTGCAAACCACGGGCTCTGGTGTAGTCTGTCTCTCATCCCTTGATCATATTCCATAGTCCATTGAAGAGAAAAGTAATCCGGGACAAACAAGAACTGGTTGATAGTCTTTGGTGAAATGTTTGTGGGCACATCTCTGAGTATGATCTCATTCAGGTGCACTAGCTTCCCTTGAGTGGTGTACTTTTTTCCCTTCTCCAGTAATATGACATAATTTCCATAAAACTCTCTCACCATGGCCAAATAGTAATCGCCTGGCTCTATGGACATCTAATCAAGCTTCTACTTCTTGAATTTACGCTCAATCTCTAGGTATTCAAATAGATCTGATGCAATGACTCGTAGCTCATCCTCTATACTTTTTTGATGGTTTTCTCAGACATTCAGTGTAAGACCCTCAATGTATAACTTTTTCACCCCTGGAACTGTCCATCTCATTCCATCCCAAAAACTGACATTCTTTGTCTTAATGACCCCCATGAACTAGTTTCGGGGTGTCAATATGAGCCTCGACATTAGGTGGTGTAGGGGTTTCACTGGAATATTTAGAAGAGTCAAAGCTAGAGCCTGTGTATGATATGTCCCCCTCTTCAGACTGGGAAATCCTCTTGCATGCGTGTAGTAGCCTGGGTCCTAGGTCGAGAAGGATCAAGGTCAACTTCCTGCTTCGACTTAGAGGGTTCATCATGAATTTGACGGGTTACTCACTTTGGGGCTCCCCCTCTAGTCGGGTTTAGCTTTGGAGGGATTTGTACCTATTGAAAAACAAGTTAGTACACTCGCGTGAAGAATATCTAAGCAAATAAGTTCCATATGCAAGTGACTGATCTAATGACTCTGAGGTTAACAGCCCATCATGGGTGTGACGGTCTGTCAGACCCCTCCGTTAACAATGACTGGAAAAGTACAGTTGAACCTGCACTTGTGATGTTTAGGGTTGACGGCTCCTTATGTCTGTGATGGTCTGTTATACCCATCGTCAGATTATTCAGCAAGTTTTGACAATTTCCTGCACAATTGACTATCAAGGTTGACGAACTGTGAAAAGTGTAACGGGCCATCATGTAATTTGTCAGCTTAATTTTATTAATTTTACTGTGAAATACTCTTGTGACGGTGCCTTTGACGGGTCATCACTAAGGCGACGGCATGTCATACATAGCTTCACAAGTAGTATGTCATCTTTTTGTTGGTGTTTCACTCTAATATTAAGGTTACCAAAATCTCATAATGTAACGAAACACCCACACCAATTTAGCATACCAAGGGTTATTCAAATTTCATCCTAATCCAACCAAGTATCGCACTAGCGGGTACTCAGACTTCCCCAGTGCATTAGGACAATAATAATACAATAATGATGATTTCCCTTAAGAATGTATTCACTCAATCCATCATTGGGAATCGTTATGTAACCCTTAAAACAAAGCAAATTTGTTATTTTCAATATATGTGTTTTTTATATTGTTTTTCTTTTTAGTTATATACAAAATAGAGTTGTGCAGAAATGCAACAAGACCAATGCCAATCAATCCACCTATATTAGAATTCCCCACAATGTAAGTACAGACCCATCAAAATCATCAATTATACACAAACCTATGAATTCCACCCATTTATCACAGACCCAATCACACACAATAATGAATACATTCAGAGATCAACTACATATATAATTTAAGTGACTTACTCGTATGACAATGAAATCAATCAAAGAAGTGAATGAAATACCTTGAGCTGGAGAACGAATTGAGAATGGAAAAACAATGAAATATGGGTGTGCCTCCTTTTTGGAACTGCTCTTTTGAGCTTCAATACTAGGGTTGGATTTTATTTCTTATGTCTTAGTTGTGGGAGAGGGAGTGATAGATTTATATAGGTGCTTGGAGATGGAGCAAAGGGAAATGAACATGGAGAGAAGAGAGAGGGATTGTGGGAAGGGAGAGGGTTTTGCGGCTCTTTGGGTTTTGTAATTGATATGGGGGAATTGAAATTCCCCCAATTTAAATGAAGGGGTATGGGTCAGGTAAGGTTGGGTCGGGTAGGAAGAAAGTGGGTCAGGTTTAGTTCGGTAGATTTTTGAAAACACACCTGGGGTTTAAGTCACGAGGTTTATGGCCGGTCAGGGTTGTGACGGTCCGTCAACCCCTTCCATCAACAATAGTTGGTAGTGCAATTCACACTGTGCATCTAAAGGTGGAACCGATGGCCCGTCAGTGCCTTGATGGTCCATTAGACAGTTCGTCAGACCTACACTTAAACTGATTCTTGAATCTTGGTCCTGCACACTTAACACCCTATTAATACATCAACCAAATACTAAACTTACTATATTACATATTTTATACAAGATTTTTGGTTGTCTTCCAAATAGTTCCTGATTTAACATCGCATCATGATTCAAATACCTTGATTACTCAAACTTCATCAAGATATACCACTTTTATTACCTCCACCAGAGAACTCCAATGTAGTGCTTCACCCTCTGGCCATTCACTTTGAATCACTCACCTTTTTCATTTTCAAGCTCTAGAGCTCCATATTGAATTACCTGTGCAACTTTAAATGGTCCTGACTAGTTGGACCTCAATTTACCTGGAAACAGCCAGAGCCTGGAGTTGAACAGTAGCACTAAGTCTCCGGGACTGAAATTTCTTCCCTCAATGTACTTGTCATGGTACAACTTCATCCTTTCTTTGTAGAGAGCAGACCTCTCATAGGTTCTTAGTCAAAACTCATCCATTTCATTTATATGCTCCAACCTCATATTAGTTGCTTCACTCTAACTCATATTGAATTTCTTTAGCGCCCATAAGGCCTTATGCTCTAATTCTACATGTAGATGTCATGTCATTCCAAACAATAATTGATATGATGTGCCAATGGATGTCTTGAAATGTGTCTGGTATGCCCATAGTGCATCATCTAACTTTCTTTCCCAGTCAGTCTTGTTGGCATTTACATTATTTTCCAGTATGGACTTTATTTCTCAATTTGATACCTCTACTTGCCCACTCGATTGTGAATGGTATGGGGTTGCCACTTTTGATGCTTCACACCGTATTTAGCTAGTAGTGTGATAAACACTTTGTTAAATAAATGCAAACCACCATCACTACTAATTACCCTAGATGTGCCAAACCTAGAGAAAATATTATTCTTTAAGAAACCAGCCACACTCTCACCATCATCATTTGCCAATGCAACAGCTTCTACCCATTTGGATACATAGCCAACAACCACCATGATATATTTCTGACAATAAGAACTCACAAGCAGCCCCATAAAATCGATGCCCCATACATCAAACAACTCCACTTCTAAGATATGAGTTATAGGCAACTCATGATGTCTAGATATAGCCCCTTACCTTTGACACTTATCATGACCTTTCACCAGATCAAATGCATCTTGATGAATAGTGGGCTAGTAATAACCACTTTGCAACACTTTATGACATGTGAAACTCCTCTATGGTTCCCACTAACTGGGGAAGAGTGACATGCTTCAAGGATATTCAACATTTCAGATACAGGCACACATCGCCTGATTACATTATCATCACATACCCTTTACAAGTAGGATTCACCCCAAAAGTATTTTCCCACATCATACAAGAACTTCTTCATTTATTGAAACATCAGATCCTTAGGCATCAAAATACTAACAAGATAATTTGCATAGTCAGCAAACCAAGGAAGAAGATCAAGAGTAGTGGCAAATACCTGCTCATCTAGGAATGAATCATCAATTTCAAGTTCCGCTTCCTCTTTCTTTTCTGCTTCTAACGAGATAAGTGATCTGCTACTTGGTTTTCACAACCCCCTCGACCTTCAACCTCAAAGTCAAATTGATGTAGCAAAAGTACCCATCTAATTAGCCTTGGCTTTGCATCTTTCTTTGTCATTAGTTATATCAATGTTGAGTTGCTTGTGTGCACTATCACTTTTGTTCCCAAAAGGCACGCTCTGAATTTCTCAAAGGCATACACAATTGTCAGCAACTCTTGTTTGGTGACAATATAATTCTTCTGAGCTCCATTTAGTGCCATATTTTCATAGTATATTGGGTAAACGATCTTATCTTTCTTTTGACCCAGCACAACTCTCAATGCAACACCATTAACATCACAAATTACCTCAAATAACTCAGACCTATCTGGGCAATAATAGTTGGAACTGAAATTAGCTTCTCCTTCAGGCATTCAAACATTTTCATACATGCCTCATCAAATGTGAACTTGATTTCCTTCTCTAATAGCTTACACAAAGGGTGTGCAATCTTAGAGAAGTCCTTGATAAAACTTCGATAGAAACTTGCATGCCCCAAGAAGCTACAAATGCCTTTCACAGAAATAGGTGGAGGCAGCTTCTCAATGACCTCAAATTTTCCCTATCCACCTCAAAAACTTTCTCAGAAATCTTATGGCCCAGCACTATTCCTTCTTTGACCATGAAGTTGCACTTTTCTAGTTAAGAACCAGGTTTGCCTCTTCCCATCTTTGGAAGCCCCTGCTAAGATTTAACAAACAATCATCAAAAGTATCACCTACCACATAGTAGTCATCCATAAATACCTCCAAGGTATTTTCAACCATGTCCGAGAAGATGGTCATCATGCACCTCTGGAATGTAGCAGAAACATTCCACAATCCAAATGGCATGCATTTGAATGCGAAGGTACCATATGGGCATGTAAAGGTGGTTTTCTCCTAATCTTCAAGAGCAATAGAAATTTGGTTGTAACCACAGTACCTAACCAAGAAGCAATACCAGCCACTTCCTGCTAATCTGTCTAACATCTGGTCCATGAAAGGCATTAGAAAATGGTCTTTCAAGGTCTATTTGTTAAACTTTTGGTAGTCCACACAAACTCATCATCCAGTGACTGGTTTTTTTGGGATCAACTCATTCTTAGCATTTGCTACTACCGTTATTCCGCCCTTCTTAGGTACATACTGCACTGAGCTGACCCAATGACTATTAGAAATGGGATATACCACACCTGCATCCAACTATTTGATAATCTCTTTTTTCACAACCTCTTGCATAAGTAGGTTCAATCGCCTTTGGTGCTCTATGCTCTGGCTGCAATCCTCTTCCAACTGGATTTTATGAGTACCAATACTAGGTGATATGCCAATGATATCAACAATGGTCCAACCAATTGCCCTTTTGTACCTCTTTAGCACTTTCACAAGTTCTTTCACTTGCTTATTAGTCAAATCTGTAGCCACAATAACAAGTAAAGTGTTACTTTCACTAAGAAATACATATCTCAGATGGCCATGTAATTCTTTCAACTCAAGTGCAGGTGGCTCCTCAATGAATCGTTTTACTGGGGAGTCAAGCCTATTTTTTAGATCTAGATCCAACTTCTTAGGAGCATAAGGATGTGATCCCATGCCCTGCAAGACATCTACTGTCTCCACGTAGTTTTCTCTGAATAGATTATCAAAATTCATAATTACCGCAACTAATGTTTCAACTGTGAACCTTTCCGTAATGGACGCTTCAATGACCCCGTCATAAGCCACATCTATTGCAGACACCACACTTATATCTTGTGGTTGTTTCATAGATTTGCACACCTTAAATTTCACCTCTTCATTGTTTAACCTGAACATCAATTGATCATTTTCCACATTAACCAGTGCTCTACCTGTGGCCAAAAATGGCATTCCCAAAATTATGGGAACCTCAAAATCAACATCACAATCTAAAATTACAAAATCAACAGGGAAAATAAAACTCTCCACCTTCACCACCACATCACATAGAATACCCATGGGTCTTTTCACTGACCTATCAGCCATCATCAGTCTCATTGTTGTAGGTTTAGGAGCTCCCAGACCCAATTACTTGTATATTGTTAGAGGCATGAGGTTGATGCTGGCCCCGAGATCACACAAAGCTTTTGCAAAATCAAATACACCAATTGTGCAAGGTATGGTAAACGCACCTGGATCTTCTTTCTTTTATACCAGATACCTAGTAGCGATGGCACTACAATGGTGCAAGTTATTTGTGTGCTCAAAACTCACTACTATCGTCTTTGTCACTAAAACCTTCATCAACTTGGAATAACCTGACATCTGCTCCAAAGCTTCTAACAATGGAATGTTCACTGAAAGCTGACGAAGCATTTTAATAAATTTCAAGAACTTACCATCTTCATCTTTCTTTTTAAGCCTTTGCGGTTTGAGAATTGGATGTAAAGGTTGTGATACCTCTACTGTAGGATCCTCAATTATCCTTGTCTCTTCAACAATGTCTGGCATAACTTCTACCTCTTCAGATACTTTAGTCTCTACCAAACCTCCTTCATCTACATCATTTTCTGCTATATCATCATCATCAGTTTCAACCTTTTTCTTCTACTCAATACTTGCATGTACTGATCCCATAAGTGACTTACCACTCCTAGTAGTGATAGTTATGCATTGCCCATCCTACTTTGGGTTCTGTATGTATCGCTTGGTAGTGTTCCATTCTTTCTCTATTCAATGAAGTTGAGAGCTGCCCCATTTGATGATCTTGGTGCTTTATGGAAGTTGTGTGTGAATCTACCAGCTGACTGATATTGGAAAAATCACCCATCAACTCTTTTACCCCATCATATGTGGATTCCACCCTAGAGCTACTAGACCCATTATAGTCATTTTTGAATCATCCTTTTTTTGACAACTACCTTTGTCCCTGTTTCTGGATCTGTCATATTGACCATCTCTATAATAGTTCCTACCTTGATTTCTAGAATAATAACCTTGGTTGCATGAGTTATAATTCTGAAAACCTCTCTGGTTTTAGATACTTGGCTTCCTCATCATAATCAAACTCCTGGTCTTCATACCTACCTGCAACACCTAGTGCATTCACCTTCTCTTGACTAGCTGCTAGTAGATATTTCGTGAGCAAATTCACCAGAGTTTTCATATGGTCCATGTCTTGGTTACGCTCGTCCTCTTTCTTTTGATGCTCTGCCGAAAGCTCAAATGTGAACCCAAGATCACCAATCTCTGCATCTCTGGTGTGCCAGGCTATGTTATTTTTCAAAATCTCATCAAGAATAATTGCGGCTTCTAGAAAAGTCTTATTCATGAAAGATCCTCCATAAATTGCATCAACCACAGGCTTAGTCACAAAATTCAGCGATCTACAGAATACCTGCCTCAAATGCATGTCTGTGAAGTTATGGTTTGGGAATTTCTTTAGCTTTTGGCCAAACCTCCACCATGTGTCATGCAATGCGTTTCCTGGTAGGTGCTTGTGGGCGCCCATTTCATCTTTTAATTGCACCTCTTTTGCTTCTGGGAAAAATCTTTCCATGAAAGCTTCTCTTAACTTTACCCAAGTTGTGATTGAGTCAAGTGGTAACTTATTCAAACAGTTTGTTGCTTCTCTGGTTAAGGATAATAGAAACAACTTCAGTCTCATTGCAGTTTGACTTACCCCAGGAATCTCAGCTGACTTGCAAGTTGCTATAAAATTCATGAAGTGTTGATTTGCATCCTCACCGGCTATACCTCTAAACAACCCCTTCATATTCAATAACTAAATCATAGTGCTGATGATGGTGAATATCACTCCCGGCGGCAATGGTGGGAGCACTATAGCTCCAGTAGCTTCAGCCCCATCCAAGTATGAATCTTTATCATCAACAACTATATGTATTTGTTGTTGGCCCTTTCTCCTTGGGGCTAGTGGTTGTTACTGAGGTGCCAACTCTTCCTCTTCTTTATCCTCAATGGCCACGCTATTCGGGTCTTTTTAATTATTGGTGTCACCCCTAGCTTGGCCCTCAGCATCCAGTCTCATTCTCTACCTTTGTGCTTCAATTTCCTAAGCATTAACCATTTTTCTAATAGACCTTGCAAGCTCAAAATCGTAAGGAATTAAAGGTATTCTCTTACTTCTGGTGTTTGGTATACACTACCTGAGTCACATGTGTCACCTGTAGAGAACCTAGAGAAATAAGACTAAGAGTGAAATAACACATAGTTGACTTAATTTTAACTGTATTCTTAGGCAGAGGCGACAAAATTTCATACACCCAAATGTACACTTCAATTAAGAAGTATAAAGTGGTTGTTGTCAATTATAGAACCAACAAGGTTGGGGTTGAATCTCGCAGGGAATAAGGTGAGAACTAAGTCGTATGCGGTTATTTGACTATTAGGTACTTATTTCTGAAATAAAATGGGAAATGGGGGAAATTTTGGGATTTAGTTGTAATTCGATTCGTAAAATGTAACGCTTAACAATAACTCTTGATTTAAGATAATTATGGAGAATTAACCAGGATTGTGTTCAACATGACTTTCTAACCAATTTTTTGGGTAAATTATAGACCTAGATTCTCCACCGTGTAATAAACTGGTATATCAACCTCAACAACAGTTAATAGTTTCTCAACCACATCAACTGCATATCACGTTCGTTCTCTCAAACTAAAAGTGTTTATCTCAATTTGATGATAGTGACTCAAGTAGCTAATATTGCTACAACATTACTGTTAGACGGGCTTAAATCCCTGAATTTTTTCATCAACTCTTTTCCCAAGTTTTACACTATTTTACTCAAACTAGTCAAACCTAGATCATGTCCTAATGTTTGCAACCATTAGAAATCGATTTAAGCAAAAGAGCGAACGAGATACGTTTACAGTGCAAATTTTAGTCCATAAATCCCCTTGCTTTAGGTTAAGTCGTCATGGATCCCACAACCCTTGGTTGTGGAGTTTAGCTGCTCATTCTAAATGAAATAAAAACAATAATTGTATTCATTCAAGAAAAGTAGAAACTTACAAGAGATGAAAACAATTGACGATAATGATTTCAATAAACTCTCCAAAATCTCTTTCAAAACTTTTCAAGAATAGTATCTTCTTCAATGATAAAAACAAATAATCTCTCAAAAACACGATGATCAAATAAAAACCCTATAAAATGTATTTATTGTTCCCAAAAAATTCAATTTTAAAAATAAAAAGTGCAGTTCCCTAGGTACATTTGACGAAGGTTGTGATGGCCCGTCATAGAAGTAACGGTCTGTCTTAGTGGCCATCAATAAACTCTGCAACTTAAGCCTAACTTATGTTGATTTGACGCAGTGATGACGACTCATCACAAGGTTGACAGCTCGTCGAAGTAATCGTCAAAGTTGACTGAGACCCTGGGTTTCCTGCATGGTTGACCAGGCAACTAGCAGTCAGTCACAAGGATGACGACCCGTCAGTGCTGCTGTCAGGGCGGCTCTTCTGGCACTTAGCTCCATTTCACTCTTCTTTCTGTTTTCACACTTGTCCTGACTATCATAGCGTAAACTATCAAAATGACACTGTTTATTACTTAAGTTCTCACAAACATCCTTAGTAAAAGCATTAGATGTGCCGTCAGCGGTACATCAATTTCTAGCCACTTTATTACATGTATGTTCCTCACATAAAATAACGTGATCCATAACTATTTCCATTACAGTCAAGTGCTCAGTCCGGGTATATATATATTATGACATGAAATTCAAGAGAGTCGATGTATCCTTGCTCTCTTTAATATCTTTGCATCATATTTTCCTTATCCTAATATATCAAGATCATAAACAATATAGAGAATGAGCTATTACGTGCAAACAAGGAGAATTCAATAATAAGAGTTTGATATTCTTGCTCTGCCAGACCATGGTCTTGACCTCTGATTGAGCTTCACAACCTATATATATATGCTAGAGTTTCTTGTATTTTTATTTTATGTCCTATCCTCCTCCATTTATAACTTGATTTGTTCAGATTCTTCTACATATGAGATTTTCCTTCTTTTAAAAATAAATAAATTTATATAATAGTTATAACCAAAGTTACAAAAAGGGTAATCCCATAAGAACTACCCAGCCTAGAATGACATGCCATTCCTGCTAGATGAGGGGTTGCCACTTATCTAGTAAGCTCTCAAATAATGTTGAATATGTTGTCAGGCTAACAGATTTATCATTTGTTCCATCCGAGTTAAATAATGCCTTCTTTCTTTTTTTCCAATCCTAAAATTGTCCATATAACATTTGTCCATCCTATATAATTCAATAGAATTCTTTGGAAGATTGTTATACTCTTGGAAGACACCAGTTAGACCATACTAGATCCTTGTTTGGACATAAATTTGCAACACTGTTAGATTCTCTGTAGATGTGTTGAACGTATCCACCAGTTCTTCTAAGGCAATATTAAATGTCTTTGATAGTCTTCTCAAACTTCCAAGATGTTTTGTTGCTACCTTTGATCATATCAACTATGACCTTAGAATCCATCTCTAACTTATGATTTTTTAGTCCCAGATTGGAGCTATATCTCAAACCAATCAGTGCACCTTTAATTTCTCCGTCGTTATTGCTGCAATATTTGAGAGCTTCAGAGTATGATAAGATCATTTTTTCCTCAATCCCTCCTGCGCTGGGTTTCTTCAAACTACACAGAGAGCTTCCGTATGTGTTGAGCTTGTATTGATGAATTTGAGGCCTATTCCATTAGTCTGTATTGATGGTTATAAGAGAGTTGTAATTATATGCAAGAGCACAAATACTAGTGAAGATCAATTTGTTTAAAGTGTTTGTAAAGCAACATATTAATCTGAAAATTTATCAAGTTAATGACTTTGTTTATAGAGTAAGAGTTTTGCCCATACCTTCTTGCTCCTCTACTCTTCCACAATTCCTAGTTGATAAACAATGGTAAAATGCAACAAATGGATCTTTATAGTGCATTTTTGCTATCATGTGCCCACCAATTTCATAAAATTTATCTCTGTGTTACTTAGATTTTTCACTGACAAATGGTTAGCATAATAGTTCCAAACTCTATTGGCTATCTCACCTTCAGCAAATACATGGTATATAGTCTCAGAATGAGAAGAAACACAACAATTGCATCTAGATACTACATGTTGTCCAAAGCTGGATAAGGTGTCATCTAAAGGTAACTTCATTTTAAGGATCCTCCAATTAAGGAAATAGATTTTGAAGGGGACTCCGTTCCACAGATTCTTGTAGGTAACATTCATGTTCTTCTTTTGTCTAGTGAGTTCTCTTGTAGAAAAGAAAGTGAACGCATCAGCATTGTTGATATTCTATAGTCCATATGCATGTATATGCGATGTTCAAGTTAAAAATGGGACTTTTTTAATGATGTTGAACAAGTTATTAGGAACAGTTTCTCCGATCTTATCTATGTTTCATAAATGGGACAACCAAGAATATATGAAAGGAAAAATACTTGCCCTGAAGCTTGTTCTTCTTTTGATTCTATTATGAGTACCATCGGAAGGCCTGTGATGATGTAATGAACAGGATTTTGTCCTTGTTAACTTTCTACCCTAACACCTCTTCATATTTCTTCAATTTCCTTCACAATGTATTAAGGGAGTAATTTTTCCATGAAGTGAAGTATACGATATCATAAACATAGGCTATAAATCTGTCCCTGTCATTTAACTTGTTGAGCAGTTTAGATAATAATTCAGTAGCTAAAATAAAGAGAGAAGGGGATAAGGGATCACCTTGTTTTAACCCTTTGGTAGAGTTAGAGAAATGTCTTCTTTCCTCATTAATGCTGACAGAGTACCAAACGTCCGATAGTAATCTCCACGTAAAGTCAGTAAAGATTTTAAAGAAACCAAATATTCTAAGAAAGAAGATTGTGCAGAACCAACAAACTCTATCATAAGTTTTTTTTCATATCTAATTTGAAAACAAGATTAGGCTTATTACCTTTGTTAATTAATACCATGAATGATCTCTTCGGTTAGTAAGATATTATCATTTATGAACTTTGATTGATGATAACACTTAAATCAATCGCCCTTCTTGTTAGGCGATCAACAATGTGTAGTTTGCACTTTTCTTTACATTTTTGGCTATTGTTTGAAACATCAATCCTTGCCTTGTCCATTTACCTTCATTGTTGCAAATCATTAGAATATGGCAAATTTAGGTATCGTGGATACTGATTATTGAGTTAAATAGATCTTAATTGAGTGCAAATCTACCACTCATCAATTGACTATCGGATAATAACTTAGGAAGTAAACTATTCAGTCTAATAGCCAAGATCTTAGAAATAATCTTATTAGATAAGCTTATAGGTCTAAATTGTGCAAATCTAGAAGGTTCTCTATCTATGTGCTTGAGAACTCCAAAATTAGGAATTTTCTTTCTTTTTTTCAATGAATAGGTTATTGAAATAATGCATTGCCGCTTCTTTTCTGTTTAATGGAGCTGAAGAAGCAGTTTGTGCAAGAATCTCCCTCTTCATTCCATTATATGTTGACTTTCTGTTGAAGCATATTGTCCTGAATATAAAATAGCCCTTAATTAGTAGCTTTCTTCATAAATATATGTTCTAACAATCTTCTTTTATTATGGAATAAATAAATGAATATGTGTTTTCCAATTGTAATGCCTGCTTTCACCATTCTTAATTTGTAGCAGATACCTAGTTGTAAAATCATGCAGAATTTTTTCGATTGAAGATTTTTCATGTGAGAACAACCCCACCAATATAAGCTTATAGGCTTTAACAAGCTTTTCCTCTCTCCTATTCAGGAGGTGACAAAAAACTAGTCTTCCTTTGTAAAATGGTCTAAACTTTAACATAGTCTTTGAAACTACATATCAACTTTAGTGTATAATCTTGAAGTTCTTATTAATGTCTCCACAAGATATAATTTTCTTAATCTCCTCACCAAATAGCATATGTTTTTGCATTTCGTCTATCTTGGCATTGTGTATTCAAGAAAATCAAATACATGGCAAGAGTTATACATGTACATTTGACTAATGTTTTAGCTTGTTCTTTTTAGCATGGAATCAATATTTCAAAGATATAATGAAGAAAAGGAACACCATCGCTTGTTGACACCCTCAATAGAAGCCAAGGTAATTTTGTACTAATGTTGCTCTTTACGGATCTAGATAGGACTTGACTAAGAAGGGTCATGTAGATAGTAAAATTTGCGTCGAAAAATAATAATAATTAAGATTGAAAAATATTGCAATAATCATAGTATTTGATTTTAAAATATAGTGATTCTACAATCTCAATGGAATCCTTTAATTCTTCTTTCTCAATATAAATTCAAATTGTTATTTTGCACGACCTAGTAGTTTACTGATTTTAACTTTTCACCCAAGTGTGAAATAGGTTGCCTAACGTGTTCCAACAAAGCAGTAAGAACAGTAAGCAATAACACAGTATTTTACGTTGAAAACACCTGGCTCAAAAGGTGTAAAAAATCACGACCTGTACCCCTATAAGATTTAACTCCAACTTCACTAAATCACTGAGTCTCCACAAAAAATAGATTACAAACTTTGCAACCTACGGAATTAACTCTAATTCCTTAACTTCAAGTTAATTATGGATTTAGATTACAACTCTTGCAATCCTATGAACTAACTCTAATTCCTAACCTTGAAGTTATGAATTCAGATTACAACTCTTGTAATCCTAAGAATTAACTCTAAATCCTAAACTTCAACACAAACATCCTAAGGTATGTGTTCCCAATTCTTTGAGTTATCACAACCTGAAGACAACACTCCTAATTCAGTTTATAACTCACTGAACTAAGAGTATTTCAAGACTCAATAACAAAGAAAAACTCCTAGCACATAAACTCTGGAAAAAAGGACCAGGTTCTTCGATGTGTTCCTTCAGTTCGCTGGTCACACTTGTGAAGTCAATTTTTCAATTGCTCTTTTTGCTCTATAAGTGCACAAGTACTCTAGATGACTTTGCCTCTATTTAAGAACAATTCTTCATAGAGTTATTGTTCACTTCAAACGCTTCATTGACTTGAACTCTCTTGACTTAGAATTCTACTTCAAGTAAGACTCCTTCTTCAATTCAAACTCCTTGCTTCTTTAGACTCCTTCTTCAAATCATATTCATTGATTCTTTTGTATTGTAGTCGAAATACAACTCTTCAATTCAGCAGTAACTTGAAGAGTTCTACTTCAAGTGAGACTCCTTCTTCAAGTAAGACTCCTTGCCTCTTCAGACTCCTTCTTCAAATCAAACTCATTGATTGTTTTTCTTCAATTCATCACTAGTTTGATTCCTTGCATTTTATCACAAAATTAACATTATCCATTTCTTTATTTCTGCACTCTTGTCTTTATTTGTTTTGAAAGCTTTCTAGAGTTCAACTGCTCATGACAGTGTACCTATGGACCATGTTGACTGACGTGTTTCATCTTTCTTTGTCAATCATCAAAATTTGCTAAATCCCAATACAAAGGATTTTTATCTTGATACTATATTTTGATGAACTTGATCTTAACTTGTACTTGAATTTAAGGAATTGAAGCTTGATTCTTAATCTAATGGTCTTGATCTTGACTTGTGATTGAATTCAAGGGTGTTTGATCTTGATGTTGAATCTTTGTCTTGATCTCTAGAACTAGTAGAGAAATACTTGAGTGCATGAATGTTTGTAGCTTGTAGTGAAATTATGGTATTTGATCCATGAGCTCTCTTTGGCTTATTGTTAGAATTCTAGTGTCTTTTTCAGATTATGAAGACTCATTTTATAGTTGTGGAATAGAAGAGTTGTGATGAGGATAAATTCTTTTCGACCAATCAGATTGAAGTTGATATATATGGTGACATTTGATTGGTCAGAACATGTCACTTGTTCATATGGTGTATATTCATTGACATTTGATTTGATTAGGCAATATGCTATGTCATTTTGATATACAATATGATCCTATTGGCTCCTTCAATTTACTTGGCATACCGCACCATTTGACACGTGACATCAAACTAGACCTCTAGGATAAGATGACTTTAATGGGCTAGACGAATGAAATTGGACTTTGATTGAATTTATATTGATTGGACTTAAATAATTTATTTAATTATATTAATTCATATTTATCTAGACTAATATATTTTAAATTTAATATAATCTTTATATTCTACAAATTTAAATTCAATAAAATTTCATTATCCACATGTCCAATCTTAACAGAAGACAATTGACAGAAATACATTAAAGTTGCATAACTTAACTTAATCATAATGTCATTTTGAATAATTATGTTAGTATGTTATAATTATAGGCTAATTGTGTTAGTAAGTCAACAATAGCTATTTTGGTAAGTGTAAACACTATTCCAAGGTAACAATTAACATAATTGTAGAACTAGCAACAAGGAATGTATATTAAGAAAGATAAATATAGTCAAACATGGGTGGACATAAGTGAACTACTTCTAATCAATTTAACAAAAAAATATTTATAAATAAGATTAAAAAAATGCTTCACTCAATAATATTGTTAATAAAAATAGTGAACAACTATTTTTTCTTAATTTGTAGTTCTGGCGAACGGAGGTAGAAAGGCTGAGACAACAATTGGATGATCTTCAAGAAAATTACTGGTAATTTCACAAATTACATTTGCCAAGAGCATCCATAATCCCCCTCATCTAACGAAGTTATGTTTAGTGCAGTTATTCTAATGTATATGCACATTATGTCAAAATATTTAGTGGAATTCTTATAAGTGAAAATAGTAATTATAACATGACATTCTAACCATTTTTTACCATGCATATAGATAATTCTATTCAACCTTGGTTGTGGTCACAAATATTAAGAACATTTAAAAACTAGGTGAATTTTTATATGAAAGATCATACCTTTGTGTAGAAAAGGATGTACTCTACTTTAACGATCCAACTTTGGGTTCGCACAAGTATACACCTAAACTTGTATAAATTTTAACAAATAGACACATGAGTTGATACGTGACATAATATTAAAATGACACCACGTAGGATGAAAATTGTCATGTAGAATGTCACATAGGACTCGTGTGACTATTTGTTCAACTTTATACAAGTTTAAGTGCTTACTTTGAACATTCAAAGTTGGAGAGCATAAATATGAGCTAAAACCAAGTTAAAAGGCATATTTAAGACAAAAAGTCAACTTAAAGTGAAATCAAAAGTAGTTATTATGTTGATTGTGTTTGATTATGAGCAAAGACCTACGAAAGAAGAAATTAGGCAGTGATGGATTAGAGGTACAAAATGTGTACATTACAAAGAAAAATATTGCAGGAGATTGAAGGGGGGAGAACTTTGTGGCATGAGAATAAGCGATCTTCACAATCTGGAAAATGAACTGGAGATGAGTTTGAAGAATATCCGCATTAAGAAGGTGAGTATCCAATTTAACTGCATAATACATAAATATCGATGAGATGTATTATGCCTTATTTAACATCAAGATTCAACGATCACACTTGTGCAGGAAAATATGTTAACTGATGAGATAGAAGAATTAAATCGAAAGGTTAATTTGCAATCGATATTAATTAGTACTCCAATCCCAAAAAAAAAATTGATATATATTTGTAAATACTAAGCACTCCTGCAATACTTTAATTTGCAGAGTGCTGTTATTGGTCATGAAAATGTGGAATTGTCTAACAAGGTAACTCTCATCCACCAAGAAAATAGACAACTTCATAACAAGGTACTACTATATTAGAAAACAAATTAAAGATGCCTTTTCTACTTCATTCATATTAGGATTGTGTGAAAGGACAAATTAAAATAATTGTTTTTTTCTGATCAGGTTTATGGAGAAACTGACAAGATAAAATTTGAAGAAGGAAGTTGCAGTGTACATACTTTAGAAAAGGAATCAAGTAGTGTTCCATTACAACTAAATGTCAATAGAGCAGTACAAGAATGCGAAATTAGTTTGGGGTAATATTCTCTGAAATTCTATATGTATAGATAACTCAAACAATATTTAAATGCATGTGTTGATTGAAACTCATCACTCATGATCAGGTTACAACTGCAGTAGCCCATTCAAGGAACTCTAGCTAGCATAAAGCATGACCAAAGTTAATGCCTCGAAAATACTACAACCAAAATATTGTATAACTATACAATTTGGCTGGATTAGCAACTTGCACATTTTAATTATGTTGTGTTTATGTCACTTGTGTGGACGTTTTTCCCCTGTTCTTACATATCAACTATCACCATTCACCACCCTCTTTTTCCATGAGACAAAGAGAGTAGTCTCACCTCCTTGTTGTAAATGTAAATAAGCTTGCACGTGACTTTTTGTTATCAACAACCAATTTTCACATGCTCATATACAATTATACTATTTATTTCAGCACTGTATGTTTTGTTATTTTATTTTTCAAATTTATTATGTCTTCTTATACTTGTATAAAATGTTACATCTCTTACTTTTTATTTAGTACCATCGTTTGTTGATTGTGAGCCTACAAATAATATCGTATTCAAAAGTTTGTTGAAATATGTGGATCTTCTCCTGGGAAAGAAAAGAGTTCATGATTTGTATGATATCTGAATTTAATTAACTCATGTATTTAGGACATTAATGTAAGAATTGTATGGTTGAATACAAGTATTTAGATAAAAGGAGAATAAATTGAATTAAACGATTATACATTTTCCAAACGAGATACATGCTAGAAAAGTCATGTAAATATATGGATATTATAGATATTTTTGGTAGGCCAAAATATAACTTAAGTTGGTAGAAGTCTACTTGTCTTCAAATTAAGTGACTGATATATGTAAGCAAGTAGAGTCAAGACATTTTCTCAACTTGTCTTAAAAAAATATTGAGTGGATCACTACAATAAAAATATCTTTTAGCGGCAATAAATATACACAATACCAAAGAAGGCACCGGTAGTAATTAGTTGTCATTGGATCTAATGTCGCTAAAGGCTTTAGGGACATTTAGAAAAAGTGTTAATTGCCACTAAAAATACATTTTTAGCGACAATCAAGTTATTGTCATTAATTAGTTTCCACTAAAGATCATTTATGGTATATTGATTGAGAGTGATTATCCTCCCTTACTTCCAAACATTTTGTCACAACCCGGGGTACCCCCTAGATGTAACATGGCGTATAGGACCCCGAGAGGCCCCATACAAGCCATTTAGCAATCATAACATAGGAAATAGAACAAAAGAAGTAACGACAACATTTCAAGTCCAACATTTTATAAAGGAAAGCGGAAGTATAAAACACTTTGTCTCAATAGCCATCAGATACAATAGAATGAGATTGGGCCTAGCTCATACATCATGTTCAAAACTGAAAATAAGAAGGAAACTAGGAACAATGAAAATCCGTCCTCGAAGCATGAGGACTCACCAAGCTTAGAAATCAACCGAGTCAACCTCTAGTCACTAAACTAAGAACCCTGAATATCGGACCCTACAATCGGGGAAATGTAGGCAAGAGTATGTGTTAGTACAAAACAATGTACCAAGTATGATAGTCATGCATAAACATGTAAGTCGTGATAAAATGGGACATTTCATAACATGCAATTGACCAAACTAAAACATGATATAAGAAGTTTAAAAAACATAAAAACATGGTCAATGCAAGCTAACATCTCTAAAACCATTGAACACATATGAGATACTTCCTGAAGTAACCTTAGTTTATTATTAATGTGGGAAGTAGTTATTTTCTTAACTTGTTCTTATTATCCATGAAAGGGCACATCATCTTGCTAGTCCAAGCTATCCATGAAAAGATATCATTCAATAACAAATCCAAGCTAAGTCATAAGACATCCATGGAAAGGTACAATTAAGTATCCAATCCAAGCTATCCATGGAAAGGTACAATTAAGTATTCAATCAAAGCTATACATGGAAAGGTACAATTAAGTATCCAATCCAAGCTATCTATGGAAAGGTACAATTAAGTATCCAATCCAAGCTATCTATGGAAAGGTACAATTAAGTATCCAATTCAAGCTATCCATGCAAAGGTACAATTAGTACGCTTCGCTTGCCCATCGGTTTGGGGATGAAAGACCATACTATGATTAACCCGAGTACCAAGACCCTTTTGGAAAGATTTTCAAAACTAAGAGGTGAATTGGGCCCCACGATCAGAAATAATGGACAAAGGCACTCCGTGCAACCTTACAATTTCCCTCAAATCATCAACATGGGGAACACACAAACGACTTTGATATCTAAGCACACCATCTCCCCCTCGGGAGAAAGCCTTTACGGACTTCCTAAGCACCGGTTCTTTCAATTCTACTAAGGTCGGATCAAGACATTACTTAGCTTTCACATTCGTCACTAGAGACGATTCTAAACTATAGTGAACTATAACACCACCCTTGGTAGTGTCTACTAACTGAACATATTAAGGTATTATCTAAACACCATATTCATCAAATCCATGCATGCCATCGGAGAATTATTCAATTCAAACGACATCACCAAAAACTCATAATGACCATACCGGGTTCTTAAAGCTATTTTTGGAATATCATTTTTCTTAACCCTAACTAGATGGTACAAGAAACCCTTAGAAATAATCTTTCTAGCTTTAAGACAATAAATAAATCGACCTTTTGGCATAGAATTTCCCCCCTTCCATTCTAGGATAGGCTCATTCGGGAGCTGAAACTTGACTACCAACGATACTATCAAGATCTAGCACATCAAGCTCTACCGAATCAACTAAAGTAACTCTATGGAATAAGTAGACGAGACACTTTCTATAGACCATCTGAGCCATCATAGAATCACCAATAGGTGTAGAGACCGGAAAAGGATCTAACAACGCATCAAATCTCATAGCCATATATAGTGTCATAAAAGACAAGGTAACCGGGATCAAGTAAATCATAAACATCTAATTGAAAGACTTTCAACATATCAGTAACCACATCGGGAGAACTCTCTTGTTCACCACGAGTCTGAAGAGCATAAAACCTATTTTGCTTGGGAGCATTAGTACCCGAACCACTTGGACCGAATGAAGGATATGGTTGAGCCTTACGATGAATATCTCCCTCATCCCTAGCAATTGAAGGACAATGCCTTATCTTGTGGTCTATCTTACCACAACTAAAACAAGCATTGGAACCCGCTAGGCATTCTCCCTCATGCTTTCTTCTACACTTAGCACAATTGGGAAATAAAGACCCACACTATTTCCTCCTTGAGGCTTAGGGTTAGACACTCTCTCATTGTTAAACCTTTAAGGATTATTTAGAGAACCTTGCCCAGGAATCCTTCGTCGAGACCTTGAATGACCACGTCTACCGGACCTACAATTACTATCCTCGGTTCTTGCCCTTTTTAGTTTTTTAGACCTTCATTTCAGAGGATTACTCCTGGTGAAGTTCCTCACTCTATGTGCCATCGTACCCATATTTGGGTTCATGAAGCCCACAACTTTCCTATTGGCCTGGGCCGTCACAACTTGATCCCACATTAGAAAAACAGCCATAAACTCCACATTAGTCACTTGCTCGGCCAAAGGGTCGGCCGGAGCTTGAGAAACTTGGGTAGGAGCTTCTTGTTCCATATTGTCTCTCTCACTCATTCTAGCAAAAGTTCTTCGAGTAGTCATATCATGTAGAGCACCGGGTAAGGATTAGGAAAGAGACCTTATAGAGTTAAACTTATCGCACGACTTAATGGTAATGAAAAAAGTGGAGTTTCCTAATCATCTTGTAGCCTTTAATTCATAAATGTAGCGCGCTTCACACTCATGAACAAGACTCTACTCGACGTGGCTTATGACACATCCTAGGACCATTCTAAACCTTGTGCTCTGGTTACCAAGTTTGTCACAACCCAGGGGTACCTCCTAGATGTAACATGGCGTATAGGACCCCGAGAGGCCCCATACAAGCCACTTAGCATTCATAACACATAAAATAGAACATAAGAAGTAAATACAACATTTCAAGTCCAACATTTTATAAAGAAAAGCGAAAGTCTAAAACACTTTGTCTCAATAGCCATCTAATACAATAGAATGAGATTTGGCCTAGCCTATACATTATGTTCAAAACTAAAAATAAGAAGGAAACTAGGAACAATGAAAATCCATCCTCGAAGCATGAGGACTCACCAAGCTCGAAAATCAACCTAGTCAACCTCTAGCCACGAAACTGAGAACCTTGAATATCAGACACTACAATCAGGGAAATGTAGGCATGATTATGCGTTAGTACAAAACAACGTACCAAGTATGATAGCCATGCATAAAACATTTAAGTCGTGATAAAATGGGACATTTCATAACATGCAATTGACAAAGCTAAAACATGATATAAGAAGTTTAGAAAACATAAGTCATAAAACATGGTCAATGCAAGCTTAACATCTTTAAATCCTTTGAACACATATGAGATACTTCTTGAAGTAACCTTAGTTCATTATTAATGTGGGAAGTAGTTATTTTCTTAACTTGTTCTTATTATCCATGGAAGGGCACATCATCTTGTTAGTCCAAGCTATCCATGGAAAGATATCATTTAATAACCAATCCAAGATAAGTCATAAGACATCCATGGAAAGGTAAAGTTAAGTATCCAATCCAAGCTATCCATGGAAAGGTACAATTAAGTATCCAATCCGAGCTATCCATGGAAAGGTACTATTAAGTATCCAATTCAAGCTATCCATGGAAAGGTACAATTAAGTATCCCATCCAAGTTATCCATGAAAAGGTTGTCAAGCCCCGAGGCTACCCCCCATGATGCGTACACGGGACCTGGGATCATGAGTGACCTTAAGTTAACCCTGAGCTGACATATCATAAGCATACTAGATAAACTAATTAAAGAAAATACTGTGTGTAAGTTTAAAACATCATTAAATTGAAATGATAGGGAATACCCATTACTATCTCAATAAATAATCTGTGAGTTCAATGGCAATTGAAATATCAAACTCCAAAGCTGAAACTGCATCTAACTATGTCTGAAATAAAGCCTCTAACTGACTAGAGATGCGGGGACATGCCCTAGCTAAATCTAGCAAAACTGGAACTAAAGACTGAAAGTAGAAAAATAAACATGTCAATCGTCCTCGAAGAATGAGGACTCACCACTGATGCTGTTGAATAGAAGATCGGGAACTGATCTATGCGTGATCTGAATTCTAAGGACCCGGACCTACATCACGAGAACATGTAGCACAAAGTATGCGTTAATACTTGAAAGGTATTGAGCATGCACGATAGAATAAAAGCTGAACAAAACATATAACTGAACAAAGCATACTGAGCAATATAAGATGAACATGATATTTTATACAAAAAATATTAAACATAAAGTAACTGAATGCAATGACCAAGTTTATAACATGATGAATCTAAATACTAAACTATGACTGGTAACCTGGTCAATGAACTAGAATCTGACTGTGGGAGCTACTAATAACCGACATAAAACCACATGAGCTAAACGTGGAGTTTGATGTATATGCTTCATCGAGAGGACCCAATATACCCTGCCAGAGGTATAGAGGCATGATTGGCGTGATCACTAAATTGATACCCACAGCGAGGACTTATAAACCTATGGGGGCATGTAGTTCTGGGACTATGTCCAACTCGGTATTTAAGCCTACTCCTAATAGAATGCATTCAAATACAATATAACTGAAATAAACTTGATAGCTCGATATTCTGAAATGCTGACTGAAAATGCATCATTAATGTACTGATAATGAAACATTCTTAACTAAGACATGTATATTTGAGTAATCTGACCTAGCAAGTGTAATTCATGAACTAAACGAATCTACACAACTAGGGTTCTGAGTTTCAAGAAAGAACTAAGCAATAATTCCACAAAAACATGATAATCTGATTTGGATTAGTCTAACAATTGAATTACAACATACATTCTAAAATTTTAGAAACCCTAGGTCTAACATGATGTAGAGAATCAAGAATTTGACTGAATTCTAGGGACCTAATGGGTGAAAGGAACCCACTAGTGAAATCCCACATACCTGGTGATGAATTCCATGGAGAAATCTTCGATTTCGGGGATGAAATTGATGAAAACCTGCTGCGTTCTTGGAGAGGGGTTTGGTTGACTCTTTCTTTTTCTTTTCGTTCAACTTGATGATTTTTTGGAGAATGAGTTGACTAGGGTAAGTTCTAATTAATTTACTAGGCTAAAACTGACCAAACCTATGTAGTTTAGGGGTTAAACGTCGTAGTGTAGGGGTCGCATAGGGACCCCTGACTTAAAAGCTGTAGAGGCCAACCGACGGACCGTGGATGGACCGACTCAAGAGTTGGGGTTTCAGAGATTGAATCCTTAATCTGAACTAGATGATAGAGGTAACCCTTAGAGATCATGTTTCTGGCCTTAAGGTAAGAAATGAAACAACCCATAGGCGCTAAGCTACTACCCTTCCATTCTAAGATTGGTTCGTCTGGAAACTGAAAATGAACGATCCTAATTCTATAGTCGACTGAGGCATAACATGAATGTAACCAATCTATGCCTAGAATGATATCAAAGTCTGCCATTTCTAACTCTACAAGATCTACTGAGGTAACTTTTTGAGAGACTGTGACAAGGCAATTTCTGTATACTCGTCTAGCTATAACTGGGTCACCGACTGGAGTAGAGACTGAAAAGGATTCTTAGACTGAAAAGGATTTTGAAAGAGTTTCTAGACTAACACTGAAATTGGCTGTTATATAAAGAGTTACAAAGGAAAGAGTAGCCCCTGGATCTAACAAAGCATAAACATCTAAATGAAAGACTCGTAACGTACCAGTGACCACATCAGGAGAATCTTCCTGATCCTGGTGAGCTTGAAGAGCATACAACCTGTTATGGCGCTAACCGCCACCTATACTAGATAAGTTACCCTGCTGAATCGGGCGACCTGCTGGTGCTGCTGAAGTTGTAGATTGAGCTCTACAATTATTACCTCCTTGACTCTGATTAGAAGAAGGACAATCTCTTAACCTGTGACCAGTCTGACCACACCCAAAACATCCTTCCTTCCCTGCAAGACACTCGCCCAGATGGTTCTTACCACACTTTGGACAAGTTAGGTAGGTTCTGGTGCCTGAAACACTCCCTTGAGTTTTAGAGTCTGATGCCCTACCTTTCTGATCCTGTCAAAACCTAAAAGATAGAACACTAGCTGATGAAGGTGTTGGAGCTGAAGATTTCTGCTAGAACTGAGAGCGATTTCCACCACCCAATTTCTGCTGAGAATACTCATAGTTTCCTGTCCTAGCCTTCTTATTATCCTTAGCATGTTCCCTAAGATTATCTCCATCAACCTGCTGAGCATGGGTCATAAGCCTAGAGATATTCATATTTTCCAGCAACATAGCATTTCTTCACTCTGATTTCACTAAGTCTGATACTCCATACAGAAACTTATTCATTTGTGCCCTTGGATCAGCAACCATCTAAGGAGCATACCTGGAGGGTTGGATGAACTTTAGTCCGTACTCTTGGACTGACATGCTACCTTGCCTCAAATTCATGAACTCCTGAGCTTTTGCCTCCCTCAACTCTCTTGGGAAGAACTTGTCCAGAAAAGTCTCACTAAAACACACCCAAGTGATAGGAACTGCATCCGTACCCCTGTTTTCTTTCCATTTAATAAACCAGATGTAAGCTACATCCTTAAGTCGAAAGGATGCCAATTCTACCCTATCATTTCCAGTCACTTGCATCACTTACAATATTTTCTTGACCTCATCAATGAAGTTTTGGGGATCCTCACCAACCTGCGACCCTAGAAACTCAGGAGGATTCATCCTTAAAAAATCCCAAACTCTAGCTGCAGTTGACCCAACATTAGTATTAGTAGAAACTGGGCATGCTGATTTTTCTGTTTTGTCACACTTTGAGCCAAAAACTGAATGGCATTCCGAAACTCTGCATTCTAAACTTCCTGATCTGGGACTGGAGGAGCTGTGTTAGCATTGCGTGCATTAGCATTCCTTCCATAGGCTCTACGAAAAGGCATGATCTAAAAATGTATAATGATAGATTAGAAAGAGAGATCATACCAACGCACGATAAGAATATCAAGAAAGTGAAGTTTTCCTAAAACACTTCGTACCCTCCCTCTCATTAGATGTGGTGCACTTCACACCCATGAAAAGGACTCTACTTAGTGCAGATTTTAAAACATCCTAGAAAACTTGAACCTAATGCTCTGATACCAAGTTTGTCACACCCCGAGGCTACCCCCAAGACGCGAACACCAGACCTAGGATCACCAATGACCCCAAGCTAACCCTGAGCTAGTATATCATAAGCATACTAGATAAACTGATTAAAGAAAATACTGTGCAGAAGCTTAAAACATCACAAAACTTAAATTATGGGGAATACCCATTACAATCTGAATAAATAATCTTTCAGTTCAATGACAGCTAAAATATCAAAATCCAAAGCTAAAACTTAATATAACTATGTCTGAAATAAAGTCTCTAACTGACTAGAGATGTTGGGACATGCCCAAGCTAAATCTAGAAAAACTGGAACTAAAGACTAAAAGTAGAAAAATAAACATGTCAATCATCCTCGAAGAATGAGGACTCACCACTGATGCTGCTGAACTGTAGATCGAGAACTGATCTATGCGTGATCTGAATGTTGATGACCCGAACCTATATCTCGAGAAGATGTAGCACAGAGTATGCGTCAATATTTATAACAGAACAAAACATAACTAAACAAAGCATACTGAGCAATGATATAAGATGAACATGATATTTTATACTGAAAATACTGAACATGAACTAACTGAATGCAATGACCAAGTTTATAACATGCTGAATCTAAATACTGAACTGTGACTGGTAACCTAGTCAATGCACTAGAATATGATTGTGGGAGCTACTAATAACCGACATAAAACCACGTGAGCTAAACATGGATTCCAATGTATACGCCCTATCGAGAGGACCCAATATACCCTGCCAGAGGTATAGAGGCATGATTGGCGTGATCACTAAATTGATACCCACAGAGGGGACTTATAAACCTATGGGGGCATGTAGTTCTGGGACTATGAGCGTGATTGACCCTAGTCCAACTCGGTATTTAAACCTACTCCCAATAGAATGCATTAAAATACAATATAACTGAAATAAACTTGAAAGCTCGATATTCCGAAATGCTGACTGAAAATGCAACATTAATGTACTGATAATGAAACATTCTTAACTAAGACATGTATATCGGAGTATTTGGACCTATCAAGTGTAATTCATGAACTAAACGAATCTATACAACTAGGGTTCTGAGTTTCAAGCAAGAACTAAGAACCAAATTCCACGAAAACATGATAATCTGATTTGGATTAGTCTAACAACTGAATCACAACATACATTCTGAAATTCTAGAAACCGTAGGTCTATCATGAGGTAAAGAATAAAGAATCTAACTGAATTCTAGGGACCTAATGGGTGAAAAAGAACCCACAAGTGAAATCCGACATACTTGGTGACGAATTCCACGGAGAAATCTTTCGATTTTGAGGCTGAAACTGATGAAAACCTGCTATGTTCATGGAGATGGGTTTGGTCACTCTTTCTCCTTCTTTTCGTTCAACTTGATGAATTTTTGGGGAATAAGTTGACTAGGGTAAGTTCTAATTAAGTTACTAGGCTAAAATTGACCAAAACTACGTAGTTTAGGGGTTAAACGATGTAGTTTAGGGATCCAATGCACAGGGAAAAGACCGAACAACCCCTGACTTAAAAGCTGCCGGGGCCAATCGACGGACTGACCGACAGACCGTGGATGGACCGACGGTTCGTTCTTGTCAACCGTCACTTGGCTTGAGAGAATGGGTTCTGGGGGTCTCGATCCATGGACTAGGACCACGGCTCGTGGTCTGACCTATGGTCTGTGGGTTCGGTCGTGGGTCAACCCTTAGACAAATTTCCTGGACTTTTGGGGAGAGGTTGCAAGTGGCCATCCACGGACCCCACCTACGGTCTGTGGGTCACCCTACTATCCGTGGGTGGTGCCCGTTAGTGGCACCTGCAACTTCTGAAATCTGAATTTTGATCTGTCTAGGATACAGGGTGTTAAATAAGTATCCAATCCACTATCCATGGAAAGGTACAATTAAGTATCTAATCCAAGCTATCCATGGAAAGGTACAATTAAGTATCCAATCCAAGCTATCCATGGAAAGGTAAAATTAAGTACCCAATCCAAGCTTTCCATGGAAAGGTACAATTAAGTATCCAATCCACACTATGTTTCATTAGGATAATTCTTTATCTTTGATTCAATTAGGTGAGAAGACCTTTCACAATCATATTTCCACGTTGTTCATGAGAAACTCCTTTCAATAACACAATAACAACATTATCATTGATACTTTACTCTCAAGCATCCTTAAAACATTTACATAGATTTCATAAGAACATGTATAATCTCATAATTAACCTTTAAAGGGTCAAAACCTACTTTCAATCACCACGTCTAGAAAATAAGGATTAGATATGGATTTCATCATAAATTCATATGACTCCATCACTTCATGCTTGATTTCATAAAACTCCTCTTTCATAAGCAAAAACCCACATCATATCATCATAATTGGGAAAGTATGGGATTTACATGGGTTCATGGGGAAATCATCATAAAATCATAGGAGATCATAATTCAATTATTTAAATCAATAATGGAGAGAACCCATGGGAATTGAAGAAAACCCTAACTTAATTGGAGATTTCTATCTTTGAAAATAGGAGTTTTTGGAAACTCCATGGATGGAAGGGATCCGTGGATGAAAACTATCATACTTTGAAGCCAATTGCTAATCTTCAATGGAGGAATTGAGACTTGACTTGAAACCCTAGGTTGAATCCTTCTTCTTCAAGCTTTCTAGAGAGAGAATTATTGGAGAGTTCTTCTTTTGGTGAATTTGGAGAGAATGAAGTGAATGGGCTAATTTGGGTGTTTAAAACACTCATATAAGGGTCTTAGTGAAGGGCAAAATGACTCTGACTTAGAAAATGAAACAAGGCACGTTGGAGCTCGCAAAAGGCCACTCAACGACTCGCCAAGTGAGCCTTTAGCTCACAGAAATTTACAGTGAGTCGACTTGGGGGCTAAGTCAACTGAGGCGATGGGGAGTCGACTTTGGTGACACGCCGAACGGAACGGCAAGCTCGACTTAGCTCGCCTAAAGTTCCAGAACATTGGATGCTGAAATCGAGCAAAAAAGGTGAGGAGCTCTACTCATTGGTAGATCGCTAAGTTGACTCGGCGTTATCAACTTACTTCGCCGAATCGACTATGAAGTGAATATTTTCTCTTCTCTAAATTCGGGGTGTTATAGATTTGGTCTTAGAACAATTTGTCTTGAGGGACCTGTGAAAAACCCCAAATTTTCAAAAGACTCAAAAAAATGAGTTTTTAGAATGAAATGAATATGATAGAAATTAATCATTATAGCTATCAGAATGATGTGTTAGAAAAGTACCAATTTCAAGAAATTGTATTGGTAGGTTAAATAACCAAGTTTTCAAAAGTTTAAAAAGTTTTGAAGAGTTTTTTTTTTGGAAAGATACCAACAAGAGAGTCAACCCTAACAAAGTAGTTACTCCACGACAACGAAGTTTGAATAGAAAAGTAGTAGATTATAGTTTAACCATGAGAAAAATGAATGAGAAAATCTACAATCTCATCTTTCAAAGGAATTATGAAAAGATGTTTGAGAAGGTATCATTTTACGAAACTCAAGAAAAGATAAATATGATTATGGTTGTAAAGATGAGAAAGCATATTGTCTAATTTCATGACACTAGCTTCAATGAAATTTTAAAAAAGTGATTCTTGAAAAAAAAAAAGCTTTTAAATGCGATCTATTGTTGTAGAACCTAAAATTTATTTTACAATGAATATAATAATTGAGAAAATGGTAAAGAAGAACTCCTCATGTTATAGAGAAATATTCAATATATATAGGAGAACATTAGTGAAGATGAATGTTTGATGAAATTGATAATGCGTATTCTAAAGCACATTTTGTAAAATGACAACTTCAATCTCAAGAAGAAAACGTCTTCTAAATATACGAGGAGCAGAGCAAATGAGAATATAAGGGTATTCCTTAAAAGAATAAATAAAAACCATCCAAACTCTATAGAAGATCGTTGTTATGCAATTTTTGAAGAGATGAGGAACAAAAAAAATTGAGAAATGATGAATATTTTGCGGATTTCAACTACAAAGTTCAAGGGAAGTATTGGGATGTGAACCTTGTCTTGAAAGAAGAATGAAACTTTAATTTGCGAGATACAAGAATTTAGTTAACTTGTGAATTTAAGATAAAAATAATAATATGAGAAACTTATATAGTTAACTACATGTATTTGAGAAAAATGAAGATTAATGTAATTAAGGAAACAACACATAAAATAGACCCAAAATATGAAAGTAATAACGTGAATCGCCCCATCCCAAAGTAATTTATGGAAATACCCTATTGTTATGATGCAAGAATGGACTCAGAAGCTTAGAAAGAGTGTATTGTGTGCTTGAGGTATTGTACCTACTCATTAAGTTGGTTAGGTTTTCATTTTAGAAAAATAGTATCATATTGTTCAGTTTAGCCCAATAAGTTTTTAAAGTCAATTTCTATTATTTTCCAAGTTGCCCAATATGTTTGAGGATTGAACACTTTAGGTCCAATGATGTCAATTATGTTTTGTACTGTCTCCAAGGCATGCCTTGGATATTTAAGCATTGTAATTATCCTTGTTGCAGTTCATACGTAGAATTATTTAGCTAAATAGAAAATAGCTTGTCTCTTACTCTTTTCCTTTTCTCTTTATTTTCTTTTCGTAGCTTCTTTGTTGTTTCATTTCTATTTTATTGATTTCTCATTGTTTTCTTAACCTTAATTGCATAGTTTAGTATCAGAGCACACTCTTAAGCTATGTGGGTAGACTAATGGCTGAAGGAAGAGAAATTAAGGACATTCTTGAAAGAATGACCATGAAGTTATCTCACTTCTCAGTTAAGTAAAATCAAATAGAAGACCAAAATGAAAAATCTTTTGTTGAGCTTAAGAAATCCTTATAGGTTGTGAAAAGGGGGATAAGTATAAAGCTACTAAGGAAAATGAAGGAAGTGGTGAGGTCTTCTCCTTCTGGCTAACCCATGGCTTGGGTTTTACTTCACATAGGAGGAACACTTGCTATGGTTACACATAGTGGATATCAGTTTGGAATGGGGTTTTTACCCTAATTTCAAACACCGTTAAGAGGACCTATACATCAAAACCTTTCTATGAGGGGGTAGGATCTGCAGGGCATATGGGTCCAGGAACTTCAGTCCTATACCAGAGGCCTATTGGAGCATTAACTCAGATACCTCATGCAGGGTTTCATGGCCAGATACCAATAGGAGGTCTTGGAGGAGGAGCACCCTAACCTAACTTTCAAGGTCACTTCACTCACCCTATGTCTAGGCTATCCAAGATAGAATTTCCAAGGTACAACTGAACATATCTAAGGTCTTGGGTCTACAAGGTGGATCCGTTGTTTTTTCTCCGAATGAGATACCTCCAATTTAGAAGGTATGAGTTGTTTCACTATGATTTGATGATTTAGGAATAAAATGGCACCTAGCTTACATCAAGCGTAGGTAACACCTACCATATCCTACTTGGGATGAGTATATGTATGCTTTCATGGAAAGATTTGGAGCTGAGTTTAAGGATTCCATGTCTGAACTTAAATTTGTTAAACAGTGTGTATCTATCAAAATGAGTTTGATAAGATCATGAGTAGGCTAACAATCCTTCTGAAATATGCTATCAATAGTTTCATTACTGGTTTGAGATCTCGGATAGGTCTCACTGTTAAGCCATTTTCTCTACCTCAAGTTTATCTGTTGGCTAGAAATACTGAAGCTTAAGTATAGTCTCAACTCAAGCTTACCATATTCTCTTCCTCTGCTAGTGGTTATCAGTACAAGAGTAAGCTTATCAGTTGGCTAGAAATACTGAAGCTCAAGTTTAGGCTCAATTCAAGCTTACTGGATTCTCTTCCTTTGCTAGTGATTCTCAGTACAAGAGTAACTCATACAGATCCCTTTTCAAAAGGTATGGATCCAGGAAGGATTATTACTAGGCTAATAGAGAATCACCTCTAAATTTGAATAAGAACAATAGCAAGAGATTATCATTTGCTGAGATGAATGAGAGAAGATAAAAGGGTTTGTGCTTCTTCAGTGATAAAGATTTCTTCCTTTAGCACAAATGTGGAGGATCAAAGTCATTGTATCTAATGGAGGTTGAAGATGAGGAGGAATACCATGAAGAAAAAAAAAGGTGAAGATAGATGACCCTGAGCCAAAAGAAAAAAAAAGGACAAAGGGGAGGTTTGTGAAATTTCAGTGCATGCACTCTAATTCCTACCTACCACACTTCAAGAGTGGAAGAGCATTGCCAGAAGAAACCACTGCACATCTTGATTGATCATGGTAGTTCTCATAACTTCATGGAGGAAGGTTTGGCAAGGGAACTCCAAGGAGATGTTGAAATTATGGGAACTCATGCCATTAATATAGCAGTTGGTCATGACAGGCATACAAATGAATTGTGTAAATCCTTTTCTTGGATGATGCAGGGTACGGTGTATACAACTACCTTACTGTTGATACCACTTAGATCTTGTGACTTAATCTTGGAAGTAGAATGGTTTCTTCCTTTGAGTGATCTAAGTATGAATTTTTAGGAATTAACACTGGCTACACTTATCAGGGACATGATTGCATATTGAAAGGAGCTGTAAACAAGGTAAAGTCTACGGTAGCCAAGAAGTTGGATAAAATGGTTGAGGTAGGTGGTAAGCTATTATAAGGGTAATGCTAGTAGAAGAAGAATTGAAGATGAAATCTACAGTACTAGTGGCAATCTTGGCCATCACTGAAGAATATCCTTAGTTGTTTGCTAATTCAAAGGGGTTACTACCATCCAAAGGACCATTTCATCATAAGATACCTCTGTAATTTGGAAGTAATCTTGTGAACTTAAGGCCTTACCGGTATTCATCAGCACATAAAAGGATGTTATTGAGAAATTGATCGCAAAAATGTTTGATCCAAGGCATTGTAGAACCCAGTTCCAATCCATATGCTTCACCAGTGGTGCTGATTGGCAAGAAAGATGGGAGTTGGAGGTTGTGTGTGGATTATTAAGGGCTCAATAAGGAAATAGTTAAGGACAAATTCCCGATCCCTATTATAAAAAAAGTTGCTAGAAGAACTATGTAGCTCTAACATCTATTCTAAGATAGATTTAAAGAGCAGGTTATCATCAAAGAAGGATGGCCAATGAGGACATTGTTAAGACAACCTTCACAACACATGCAAGCCATATGAGTATTTTGTCATACGCTTTGGGCTATCCAATGCTACATCCTCCTTCCAAAGTTTGATAAATCACGTGTTTAAAGAGCATATTAGGAAGTTCATATTGGTCTTGTTTGATGATATTCTTGTATTTAGGAAAAGTTTAACCAAACACCTGGTTCATCTTAGAATAACCTTTGAATTACTGATGCAACATAAGTTGTGTGTGAGGCAAGCCAAATTCTTTTTTGGGGTCAGTACAATTGAATATTTGGGACATGTTATATCTGCTAAAAAGGTGGCAGCTAATCCCAAGAAGATTAATATTGTCAGACAATAGCCATTACCTAAGAATTTGAGGGAACTTAGGGGGTTCCTAGGCTTGACAGGTTATTATAATAGGTTTCTCAATCACTATAGAGTAATTAGCAAGCCTTTGAATAATATAATGAAGGAAGATAGGTTCAAATGGTATGAAGGGGCATCTTAAGCTTTTGAAAAGCAAAAGTAAGCACTAATTTTAGCACTTGTTTTAACTTTGTCAAATAACTTTGTTGTGTTCATTATCATAATAAATACATGTGACTATGGAATTGGAACTATACTAATGCAGGAAGGGCAACCAATAGCCTATATAAGCTAAGGGATATCTGTGAGGCACCAAGGATTATATGTATATGATAAGGAACTATTGACTTTGGTCTTAGCTGTGACTAAATAGACACAATACTTGATGGGGAAGAAGTTCATTATGAGAACTATTCACAGGGAATTGAAATTCTTACTAGGTCAGAAGCTACATACATGCTCTCATATAAAAGGATTGCTTAGTTGATGCAACTACATTTTGAGATTGAGTACAAGAAGAGAAGAGAGAACAAGGTAGCAGATTCCTTGTCCACATTACAACTAGAAGAGGTGACTACAATGGTTGTGATTTCTGGAATGACTAAAAATTTTCACAGATCAAGAATACTTGGGCAGAAGATCCTACTATCAAGGAGCTTTTGATCAAGGTAGAGTCTCAAGAAGAGGGGGTCAAGGAGTTTAAATTTGTAAATCAACAACTCACGAAAATCCAGTGTTGAGAAAAGAGATCCGTATAATGTGACATGAGAAACTTGTTGGTGGGCACTCTGGTATTAAGAACACCTACAAGAGAGTTTTTAATATGTTCTATTGGAAAGGATAAAGAGAAGATGTGACAAATATGGTAAGGAGTTGTGAAACTTGCCAAAGGAGAAAGCATGACAGTGTTGCCTATTCAGGTCTCCTCAAACCTCAGAAGATATCAGTTGTTGCATGGGTGAGTGTGAGTATAGATTTCATAGATGGGTTACCTAAATCAACTGGTAAAACTACTATTTTAGTGGTGGTGGAAAAACATACTAAACATGGGCGTTTCATAGCAATTAGCCCCCATATATAACTAGTTATATGTCTCAACTATAGTTGGATCAAGTTTACAAACTCCATAGGATGCCAGAAAATATCATTAGTGATAGGAATCTAATATTTATGAGCAAGGTATGGCATAATCCTTTTGCAATGCAAGGTGTGACCTTAAGTACATCTACCAAATACCATCCTAAAACAGATGGTCGGACAGAGGGACTCAACAGAACACTAGAGACTTACTGAAGGTTCTTTTGTGCTGATAGGCAAAAGGATTGGGCCAACTTCTTGTGTCACGACCCGAGTTTACCCCCGGACGTGACACGACGTATAAGACTCCAAAGAGCCTCATACAAGCCTCATAGCACTCATAACATAAGACATATAAAATAGTGCAGAATTAAAACTTTTCTTTAAATCCATATAATCGAAAAAACTTCATTTAAAACAGCGGAAGTCCTCTAGTCTCACATGGCAATCTATAAACATCTTGAGTCAAAACTAGGGTCACGACCCTTACAATAGAAAGTCTAATAAATGCCTAATACAATGAAGAAATGAAATGACAATAAATAACTTGTCCTCGAATCCATGAGGACATACCACAACTTGATGAATAGTCAACTCAAGCTTGAATTAGGAGAACTCAACTCAATTGCCGGAACCTACACTTTGTAGAAAAATAGAAGAAATATGGGTTAGCACACAAAAATGTACTAAGTATGATAGCCATGTAAAAACCATGCTTAAAAAGGACATTTTGGTTACAACCATGCATTGTGCCAATTTCTTTAGAAATATCATGAACATTAGTATCATAAGATACAACCATAATCAACACATAAGCCATTATCACACTTTGGAACCTTTACCTTAAGTAACCTTAAGCTACACTTGTGCAATGTAAGAATAGCATCCCATACAACTATTCCTACTAAGTACCACTTTGAGGTCACCTTAGATGAACTTGCCATTTTTTTCATATTTATCTTTAGTCAACACTCATACATAAGGAACAAATACATTTCATAAGTCATGACAAGGAAGGTTAACTCATAATAGAACCCAAGTAAAGCATTCATCATTTCATTAAGCATTTAAGTCAACATTCTCATTAGCTTCATTAAGAGCATATTCGTGCATTAGACATTTAGACATTGGAGAATCACACCATAGCCCTCTCGAAGCCTAATCGTGCAATGCATGAATGGCATCCCATAATACCACTCACAGTTCATAAAACCTCTCAAGCAACCATAGCACGTATCTCATATGATGGGAATAAGCATTAACCGACATAGACCATGAGAGCAAACCATGGAATCCGGTGTCGTATAACCCCATACCAAAAGAAGGTGTCCTACTTGCCTAAGGTAGAACTAAATGTATTTTAACTTAGGTAGATCCACTAGCTATAAACCTATGTGGGCACATAGTTATGGGATAAGAAAGATGTTCATTGAAACCCAGCCTAACTTAGGGAGAGCTTCCATCTTACCATATTACTCAGTACTTAGCCTCCATTCCCATAGAGTAGTTCATTTTCATTAACATTATTATACTTAAGAGGGCTACCACCATTAGGTTTACCGACTCAAGGTACATTTACACATGAAAGGGCCACCACCATTAGGTCTACCGATTCAAGGTACATTATGAGGATAGCTTATTGAATCCTTAAGAAAGGTCCACCACCATTAGGTCTACCGATTCAAGGTACATTATGAGGATAGCTTATTGAATCCTCAAGAAAGGTCCACCACCATTAGGTCTACCGATTCAAGGTACATTATGAGGATAGCTTATTGAATCCTCAAGAAAGGTCCACCACCACTAGGTCTACCGATTCAAGGTTCATCATTTCACACATGAAAGGGCTATCACCATTAGGCTACCGATTCAAGGTTTATCTTTCATTCATAGACTCCTCATGAAAGGGCCACCAACATTAGATCTACCGATTCAAGGTATAACATTACATTGAAGAAACCTTTCACATTCAATCATCATTCATAAGTGTCAAATTGAGAATAACCTTTCAATAATAACACAATTGCATTCTAGACATGATTGCATTACTTGCATTGAAATCACAAAGCGCATAACATCATGATTATACATCAATCCTTCATAATTTCCCCTTCAAGGCCATAAATCACAATTCACCAACACACCTAGAATACTACAATTTAGGCATGAATAATGACATAATTCAATAAACTAAATCAATATAGACTAAATCTCTGCACATGCTTCCATAATAAATCAATCCTAAATCACAATTCACAATCTAGTATTTTGAGAGAATCATGGGTACATAGGGAAATTTCATCTTAAAACAACATTAATTCATGAATTCAATCACAACTTATCATAATTCAACCTTTGAAAACGTTTAGAAATTGAACACATGACTTAGAGTGATAACCCTAACTTTTGGGGGATTTTGGAAACTTTGAAATCAGCTTTTGAAGGGGCTCCTTGGATGGAAACTAACCAAGGATGAAAACTATCATACCTTAATGGAGTTTTCCTCTAGATTTGAGAATAAATGCCTTGGTTCTTCAAGCCCTAACCTCCACTTCTTCTTCTTCTTCTTTGGGAACTTCTAGAGAGAGAAATTTTGGAGAAGATGAACTATTTTGGGTGTTAGGGAATAATGAAGTAAATGGGTGTTTAAAGACTTAAAACCATTTATATATGTGAAATAGGACAATTAAAAAAAACCCCATAAAATAAGTAATTAAATAAGAAATTACCAATTGACCCTCAACTAGGCAGCCCACTCCCAGGCACCACGAGTCGTGGTCAAGACCATGAATCGTGGTCCTGTCCGTGGTCCTTGTGAAGTGGCTATGACTTGGGGTCTTGACCTTTAAAAATTGGCGGCAAGACCATGAGACCTCCCACGATCTGTGGTCAAGACCACGAGTCGTGGTCTTGAGGCAGCACCTAGGCTTCAAAGCCTTGCCTCCATGCGCCTAAGGGATCTTCACCAACACCCTTCACGACTCGTCAAGGGTATCATGGCTCGTGGTGGTGCCCGTGGTCCCTTGACCAGTAGCTCCTTCAACATCACACAACTCCCATGTGGCTAAGGCAACTCCACGAGCCGTGAAGTGGCTTGTGAAGGGAAGCCTTGGTTTGGCCCTTTTTGCGGGCACACTGCCTCACTAACCACGGGTGGCACCACGACTCGTGGTGGTCACCACAGGTCGTGAAGACCCTCGTGGTCATGGTAGGCAGTGGCTAGGCTAGTTTTAGGCATCCTAGGCCCCTTAGCCATGGCCTTCACCCAAAACTCTTGGCCCATGCCCTTAACCCTTGACGTTAACCTTCACGTTTAGGATCTAGTTTAACCTACTCATTTCCGAGGTGTTACATTATCTCCCCCTTGGGAACATTCATCCTTGAATGACACATTAGACACCTTATGGAATTATAGACTCAAGATTAGCAGTCTATCATGCATGACACATCAATAAAATGCACAAATCATAGGAGAAAACATCAACTCCACATCAATAAGCTCAATGCAACACAAGGAAGTAGGAACTACATCTACAAACTCATTATGCATGAAACATCAACATTTCTCATTTCATTGGAGGAATTTCCTTCTCCAATTCATATAATAACATCATTAGGCAGTTTATGCAACTCTTCTCAAAGACACATTTAAGCATGTTCAACAATTCAACTTGTGAAGCATTTAGGCAACTCATTATAGATGCACATCAACATGAGGAATAAAAATCATGAAAACTCAATTTCTCATTAAACATACATTCATCAAAAACATGAATATCATAAGGAGATCATGAAAACACATAACTCATACATGACTCCAAAACATGAAACAAGCCACAAGGAACTCTTGGTCTCAAGCTTGAATAGGAATAGAAGAAAGTGATAAGGATATCGGAACTCTCAACAACCTTACTATTCAACATACCATCTCCCCCTTGGGAGTAAACCCATACTAAAGCTAATATGAAAATAACACAAACACATAGGGACCTAGAAACAACATTCACAACTTTAAAGAACTAATAACATACCGGTGCCTTAATCCGGAAGGGCTCCTTTGTCCTCTCTAGCCTGAAGTGCATAGAAACGACTATTCTTTGGAGCATTAGGATCCGAGCCATTAAGAGAAGCTTGTTTGGCCTCTTTTCCTTTGGCCCTAAGAGTAGGACAATCTTTCACTTGATGATCAATATTTCCACAACCATAGCACCCATTAGTACAGGCTAGGCACTTCCCAAAATGCTTCTTTCCACAATTGGTGCAAGTAGGTTTAGAAAATGGAGGTCCACCACTTTTCTCTTGGTTAACCCTAGGAGTGCTGGAAGAATCTTGGTTTGGAGCTCTCTTTTTGAACCTTGGTTGACCCTGCTCATCGGATCTAACTCTCTTCATCTCCCTATTATTTCTCTTAAGTTTGGACTCCTCAATTGATTGAGCATATACCATAAGCCTAGAGATGTTCATATCTTCATGGAGAATTGTCATACGACATTCTTCCTCAACTAGGTCGGGAACACCCATCACATATCTACTGATATCATCCCTTGGGTTAGACACCAAAGATGGAGCATACTTAGACAAAAGGGTAAATTTCAAAGAATACTCTTGAACATTCATGTTACCTTGCCTAAGATTGATAAACTCCTCCACCTTAGCTTCCCTCTTCTCACGGGGAAAGAACCTATCAAGGAATGCTTTCTTAAACACCTTTCAATCTATGAGACCCACTCCTAACGGCCTATTGCTCTTTCATTGAGTGAACCAAACTTGGGCAACATCCTTCAATTGATAAGTGGCTAGTTCTGCTTTTTCTATATAAGTCACCCCCATAGCATTGACTACCTTATACACCTCATCCACAAACTCTTGGGGATCCTCTCCCACCTTGGAACCTAAACATCGAAGGGTTCATCCTCACAAAGTCCCTCAACCTAGAAGCCATAGTGCTCACATTAGGGTTCACATGAGTTTCTACACCCCTATTAGCTTGGGCCGTCATGGCTTGGGCTTGAGTAGCTACAATTTGAGCCATCATCAAAAGAGCCGATCTAACTTCCTCATTAGACATGGCCGGAGGATCAACCGGAACTTGATTGCCTTGAGGAACTTGGTTACCTTGAGGACCTTGGGGAGGAACTCCCTCATTGACAATCTCCTCTTCCATCCTTCTTGTGTTCGCCCTTCTTGTATTCATATCCTATAAACACAAAGGAAGGGTTAGGAAAATGACATTCATAGAGTTAAAACTCTTGGGCACGACTAAAGAGTAATGAAAGAAGTGAAGTTTCCTTACGTCTTATAGCTTCTCATTCATAAATGTGTCACGATTCACACTCATGAACAAGACTCTACTCGACATGGCTTGTGAAACATCAATCTTAAAAACCATCCCAAAACCTTGTGTTGTAATACCATGTTTGTCACGACCCGAGTCTACCCCCAAACATAACACGACGTATAAGACTCCGAAGAGACTCATACAAGCCTCATAACATTCATAACATAAGACATATGAAATAGTGCGATATTAAAACTTTTCTTTGAATCCATACAATCGAAAAAACTTCATTTAAAACAGTGGAAGTCTACTAGTCGCACATGGCCATCTAAAAACATCTTGAGTCAAAACTAGGGTCACGACTCTTACAATAGAAAGTCTAATAAATGTCTAATACAATGAAGAAATGAAATGACAATAAAGAACTTGTCCTCGGATCCATGAGGATATACCACAAATTGATGAATAGTCAACTCAAGCTTGAACTAGGAGAACTCAACTCAATTGCCGGAACCTACACTTTGTTTTAAAATAGAAGAAATATTGGTTAGCACACAAAAATGTACTAAGTATGATAGTCATGCAAAAACCAGGCTTAAAAAGGACATTTTGGTTAAAACCATGCATTATGCCAATTTCTTTAGAAATATCATGAACATTAGTATCATAAGATACAACCATAATAAACACATAATCCATTATCACACTTTGGAACCTTTACCTTAAGTAACCCTAAGCTACACTTATGCAATGTAAGAATAGCATCCCATACTACTATTCCTACTAAGTACAACTTTGAGGTCACCTTAGATGAACTTACCATTTTTTCATACTCATCTTTAGTCAATACTCATACATAAGGAACACATACATTTCATAAGTCATGACAAGGAAGGGTAACTCATAATAGAACCCAAGTAAAGCATTTATCATTTCATTAAGCATTTAAATCAACATTCTCATTAGCTTCATTAAGAGCACATTCATTCATTAGACATTTAGACATTGGAGAATCACACCATAGCCCTCTCAAAGCCTACTCGTGCAATGCATGAATGGCATCCCATAATACCACTCACACTTCATATAACCTCTCAAGCAACCATAGCACGTGTCTCACATGATGGTAATAAGCATTAACCGACATAGACCATGAGAGCAAACCATGGAATCCGGTGCCGTATAACACCACACCGAAAGAAGGTACCATACTTGCCTAAGGTAGAACTAAATGTATTTTAGCCTAGGTGGATCCAGTAGCTATAAACCTATGTGGGCACATAGTTATGGGGTAAGAAAGATGTTCATCGAAACCCGGCCTAACGTAGGGAGAGCTTCCATCTTACCATATCCACTCGGTACTTAGCCTCCATTCCCATAGAGTAGTTCATTTTCATTAACATTATTATAATTAAGAGAGCTACCACCATTAGGTCTACCGACTCAAGGTACATTTACACATGAAAGGGCCACCACCATTATATCTACCGATTCAAGGTACATTATGAGGATAGCTCATTGAATCCTCAAGAAAGGTCCACCACTATTAGGTCTACCGATTCAAGGTTCATCATTTTATACATGAAAGGGCTACCACCATTAGGTCTACCGATTCAAGGTTTGTCATTCTTTCATTCATTCATAGACTCCTCATGAAAGGGCCACCAACATTAAGTCTATTGATTCAAGGTATAACATTACATTGAAGAAACCTTTCACATTCCATAATGATAATTCATAAGTGTCAAGTTGAGAATAAACTTTCAATAATAACACAATTGCATTCTAGACATGATCACATTACTTGCATTGAAATCACAAAGCACATACATAACATCATGATTATACATCAATCCTTCATAATTTCCCCTTCAAGGCAATAAATCACTCACCAATACACCTAGAATACTACAATTTAGGCATGAATAATGATGTAATTCAATAAACTAAATCTCTTCACATGCTTCCATAATAAATCAATCCTAAATCACAATTCACAATATAGTATTTTGAGGGAATCATGGGTTCATAAGGAAATTTCATCTTAAAACAACATTAATTCATGAATTCAATCACAATATATCATAATTAAACCTTTTAAAACTTTTAGAAATTGAACCCATGACTAAGAGTGAAAACCCTAATTTTTGGAGAATTTTGGAAACTTTGAAATCATCTTTTAAAGGGGTTCCTTGGATGTAAACTAACCAAGGATGAAAAATACCATACCTTAATAGAGTTTTTCTCTAGATTTTGAGAAGAAACGCCTTGGTTCTTCAAGCCCTAACCTCCACTTCTTCTTCTTCTTCTTTGGGAACTTCTAGAGAGAGAAATTTTGGAGAAGATGAACTATTTTGGGTGTTTGGGAATAATGAAATAAATGGGGTGTTTAAAAACTTAAAACCATTTCTATATGTGAAATACGACAATTAAAAACGACCCCATAAAATAAGTAATTAAATAGGAAATTACCAATTGACCCTCAACTAGGCAGCCCACTCCCAGGCACCACGAGAGGCCTCACGAGTCGTGGTCCTTGGGCAGTGGCTTTGACTTGGGGTCTTGGTCTTTAAAAATAGGAGGCATGACCACGATACCTCCCACGATCCATGGTCAAGACCATGAATCATGGTGAAGGTCGTGGTTTTTAGGCAGCACCTAGGCTTCCAAGCCTTGCCTCCATGCGCCTAAGGGATCTTCACGAACACCCTTCACGACTCGTCAAGGGCGCCACATCTCGTGGTGGTGCCCGTGGTCCATTGACCAGTAGCTCCTTCAACATCACACAACTTTCATGTGGCTAAGGCAACCCCACGAGCCTTCCTATGGCCCGTTGTCATGACCACGAGCCGTGAAGTGGATCGTGAAGGGAAGCCTTGGCTTGACACCTTTTGGGTGCACATTGCCTCACCAACCACGGGTGGCACCACGACTCGTGGTGGCCACCACGGGTTGTGAAGACCCTCGTGGTCATGGTAGGCAGTGGCTAGGCCAGTTTTAGGCAGCCTTGGCCCCCTAGCCATGGCCTTCACCAAAACCGTTGGCCCATGCCCTTAACCCTTGACGTTAACCCTCACGTTTAGGCTCTAGTTCAACCCACTCATTTCCGAGGTGTTACATTTTGTCACTGGCAGAATGGTTGTATAACACCACCTTTTTACTCAGCAATCCAAACCACTCCTTTTGAAGCTTTAGATGGACAAACCCCACCATCCATATTCCTTATGTTCCAGGAGATTTAGCAGAAGAAGAGATAGACATGAGACTTATCACTAAAGAATTCAAGATTGAATTGCTCAATTTCCATATCTCTAGAGCTCAATAGAGAATGGTGTCCATAGCTAACTTACACGGGAATGATCGACAGCTTAAGGAATGAGCATGAGTATATATGTAGATCCAACCATATAGACAGCTCACCATCTCTAACCAGACATTTTATAAACTATCAACTAAGTATTATGGTCCTTATTAGTCGACATGTTGCTTACAAGTTATAACTTCCTTCTCATGTGGCTGTCCATGACAGATTTCATGTATTCCAACTAATGCCCTTCCCTAGACAGCTTACACACTTTAATCATCCCCTAGTATTGTCTTCCCCAAATTGTGTGCAGCCTAAAGAGATTCTAGAAAGGAGATGATCAAGAGAGCAATACATCATTCCACATATACTTGTTAAATGAGATCAGGAGATGATGCAACATTGAAAGATTATGCCCACACTAAATCTGAGGTTTCCTGATTTCTTTTCTTGAGCACAAGAAATTTTTAAGGAAGAGGAAATGATGCAAGAATGAACTCATAAGCTTAAGAAGAGTGTATTGTGCACTTGAGGGGTTGTACCTAGCCGTTAAGTTTGTTAGATTTTCATTTAAGAAAATATAGTTTCATACTGTACAATTTAGTCCAATAGATTTTTAAAGTCAATTTTTGTTATTGTTCAAATTGCCTGATATGCTTAAGGATTGGACACTTTAGGTCTAATGCTAACAATTATGTTTTGTACTATCTCCAAGGCATGCCTTCGCTACTTGAGCATTGTAATTGTCCTTGTTGCAGTTTATGTAGATAATTGTTTAGCTAAATAGAGAATAGCTTGTCTCTTACTATTTGCCTTTTATCTTTCTTTTCTTTTCTAAGCTTCTTTACTGTTTTATTGCTTTTTCATTGCTTTCCTTAGCTTAATTGCATCCGCTGATACTTTTTATCCGAGATAGTGTTCTTTTCATATTATTTTTTTTATCTTTGCATTTATTTTTTTACTTTTCTTTAATATTTTTCATTTTCTTTTATTTATTACATTTATTATTTTTTTCATTTATTACTTTTATACTTTTATCTCCTTTCATACTTTATTAGAGATTCATATGGTAACATTTTTATTGTTTCAGTTTTCTCAGAATGCTTTTATCTCTTTCTTTTTTTAAAAAAATCTCTTTTTCTATATTTTTTTTCTTTTTTAAAAAAATTAACAAGCATCTTTTAGATGAATAAAAAAAAATTAAATAACTATACTACAATAAGAAATAATTAATAAAAAATTAAGTCCACTATCTTATTTATTATATCTAAATTAATGAAAAATATCTTCTTCTTTTTATCTTTTTTCGCTTTAGCAAATGAAAACAAAAATATACTTCCTCTATTTCAATTTGTATGTCAGGTTTTGACTTAACACGATATTTAGAAAAGTAAAGAAGATTTTTGAATCTTGTGGTCTATTGAAGAACTGGAGAATACATCAATAATACCATATCATTAGATAAACATACTATGATAGTATCATGGAGGACCGATGAGTCTCACTAAAGGAAAGAAGTAGACCCGACTAATACCATGATAGTATATACATATACTATGTTGTTATCATGATACACTAGTCTTCACCAAAAGCTTGTATACTTTGTTCGCAAGGTTCTCAGATTCTCAAAAGTCTTGAAATATTTTGAAGTATGAAAATGTGTGGTTTTCATGTTAAAATTTCATATTTACAGCTGAGGGAAATCGAGGCAAAGTTACTTACAATTTTTCCACTACGTGACTCAAGCAATCTAAGTCGGGCTCACCGAACATTTTGGCGACACACCAAACTTCTCCTTTTTTTTCCTCTAAACTAGTCTTGTTCTCCTGGATTTTCATCATAAGACTATTAAATTTGTGATATTTATTGGCTTCACCATACTTCTTTGGGGACACACTGAACTAGATTTAGTTTTCACTTCGTCAATCTTTGAAGCACATCAATTGGTCTATTTGTTTCCTTTGGAGACCCACAAACATTTTGACGACACGCCAAACTCCTTGGGTGGTGTAGCTTTTCAACTAATTTCCCCTTCTTTCACTTTTTGACTTATTTTCCCTCTTTTTGTTGCTTGATACTTTGTTTTTACTTCAAACCGGATATTCAAACAAACTAGCATTATAAATGTTTTAAAATGGCATTGAAGACATTGATTTCATGTCAGAATTAAGGTAAATGAGTCATACCATACCGACTTATAATTTCAGTTGTCCTCAAGCAAATCATTGTACACACAACAAAACAACAATGCCTTCAAATATATTACTACTTGGGAGCTTGAACACATACCATTTTCTAACAATAACTTTGGCCACATGATTTTGAAAACATTGTCACAAGCATTGATGATCACACACTCAATTTATAAACCACAAGCTTCAAGAAATGACTATTTGTTTCCAAATCAAGTACATGCTCATGTGTACCTATCAGGGTTTTTCAATCTGCTAGATCAGTGCAACTTGAGTATCCTCACACAAAGAATACCCCTTCTCACAATGCGATCATTTTGACACACAAGGGATTAACACAATTCGTGCATGCTCTCAAAGAGGATCAAATAAAAGAACATCATTCTATACAATTTCCTATATTTTCCATTACGCTACATTGAGACATGTTAGGTTGGAGATCGAAAAGGGTTTCTGTTGTCTTGTAGTGTAGTCAATGGGTAAGGTAGGATACCACTTGTTATAGTGGCGCTACATTCTTGAAGCACATCATTAGCCTTTACTCTTTCTCACCTATTGGCATCCACTCCACTTGACATACTTTGGATAGGTGATGAAATTATTTTTGGATGCCCACTTCTACATTTACTTCTCTCAAACTTTTCAACAAGAGCCCCTTATTTATCTATAAAAAAAACTCCATTTTTCTTATCTTCTTTATTTTTCTCCTTTTTTATAAGGAACGGGTTCCTCAATTCTCATAAGGTGCTAGAATTCTCAAGAAGGATGTATTACGCCTCCAAGTTCTTTCACTTCCAATTTCTTGTTCTACCTGATACTAACACCACCACCAACTAAGTCGTTTTCCGTAAGTTTGTTCATGGCCACACCTAAGTGCTTCAAGGAGGTTTTGGTTCAAGAGAGGGTGTTACTATCCAAAGTAAACTCTAAATGTGACATGACAATTAAGACTCCAAGATATCCTAAATGAGCCACTTGACATAACCATGATGTAATGAAATACAATCCAAGAGATATACTTCATATGAGTCTCAAATTATAAGATGGCATAAAATATACCAATAGAGTACATAATAGAAAATGCAGAATACTAACAAGTCTAACATAATTCTTCTATTCATAAATATGAATAGGGCAAACCCTAAGCCACAAATATAATCTGAAAACTGAAAAATATGATAAAGTGTAATAGAACTGTCCATTGCCTTGGCCTCGAATCATGAGGACTCACTAATCCTAGTAGTCAATAGTGGAGTATCCATCTACGTGTGGTTGTGTGGAGGAGCGCCGGACTTATATTATGAGACAATATAGGAACAAATATGCATAAGTATGATGAATGTATTAAGTATGGAAAAATATGTGTAAACATAAATATGATATCATAATGAGTTAGAAACGTAGATATTCAACACTAATTTAAGACAAAGTGAAGTTTGAAAGCCTAATCTTAAAGTATATACAAGGTCAATGCATCTTATAATAATAAAGAAATCATGCATAAAATCTTTTAAGAAAACATAGTTCATTTGTGGGATATTCATTGTTAACCGATAATAAGACCATGTGAGCTATAACATAGAATTTGGTGTCATCCTCACACTAATAAGAGATGGCCTACTTTCCTAGGTTAAACATTGTATCATTCATAAATTCAAAGGTTGATCCATTATCTAGGTTATTTCAGACAATTCTACAGGGGCACGTAGTTTGAGACAAAAAAATTGCTTCTAAAGACCAAACTTCAACTAACAATAAGACCTCCATTCCAAAGTCCTCATGATGATAAGTAAATTCCAATGGAAAATACATAATCATAATCATATCAAAATACTTGGAAAGGCAACAAATTTAAGGCTACCAATCCAATCATAAGTCAAAAATAGAATAGCTTCTTTCAAAACCACGATTTCATAAAATGTTCAAAATAGACACTTACCTTTCTAAGCATCTAAATCATGATTCCTTTTAAATATGAGAAAACCTTTCATAAATCTTTTATACTTATCTTAAAAGAACTTTTTGTCATAAGTCATTCTTTTCATAAAACATGCATAAATCCATAATCAATTCATAAATTGAAGTTCATAACTCCGTAGTCATAATCAAGTAAAACGCATGAGTCCATATGAAATCAATTGAAAAACATATAATTGAATTGAACCATGCATAATAAGATCACATGATATCAATTGAATATTAATAAATAGGACTCATCAAGAATAACATGAAAACTCTAGATAACTAGGTGAAATTTAATTGGATTTTTGAGTTTTCTTTTGGAACCCAATGGATGAAATAGATCCATTAGTAAATTCCTACATACCTTGATGATCAAAGCCTTAAAAGTGATAGATTAACCTTGAAACCTTTGATGACCTTAGTCTTCTTCCTTGGAGCTTGAGAAAGAATTTGAGAAGAAACCCTAAAGAGATTTTTTTGAGTTTGAGCGAATGGGAGGGAATGAGTTAAGTTTGAAGAGTAAAAACAATTATAAGGGTAGTTATAGGGCCAAAACAACATAGTTTAGGGTTAATTATGTATTTAAAGACAAAAATACCCCTAATTAAAAATTCTTGAGCACTTTCTTACTGTTCTAACCTACGGTTTGTAGGAATTTCTATGGGATATCTCTGTCAAGCGTAGAGTCGAGTACAGGGTCCAAAATTCTGGGCAACTTCTACGAGAGCCTTCAATGAGTAATTTCTTCTATGGTCCGTAGACCTCTTTCGTAGAAACCTTATTAAAAAAAAATTCACAAAGTCTAAAACCTCTTCTACGGACCCCTTCCTACGAGTTGTAGGGCATTCTACAGATCATTATGTTGGTCCGTAGGAAAGTTTAGAAACTCAGAATATCATCTTATTTCAAGGCCCTTCCCATGAGTGCCTTATGTGAACCGTAGGACCTTGTAAGGTACGTAGATGGGCTAGTAGGATTTTAACTAGTGAATTTCTTCAACTTTCTTTCCCAATCTCATCTTCCGATTTCCAAGGTGTTACAATATCTCCCTCATGGGAACATTTGTCCTTGAATGGGACTCAAGATAGCATGAATAGAGTAGGGAGGGAGATCTAATAACCCAACATGAATGCAAATCACATCCAATGCACACAATCAAGGAGAAATCAACTCCAAGCTAAATCATTAACTTTTAAACAACTTTTCATGAACATGCATGCATATGAAACATGAGAATGACTAAATGCATGAATCCAAAAGAATGAACCATGAGTAACTAATACCTCAAGGTAGAATAGGAGCAGAGGGAGAAGGATAATGATACTTGGACATCATATCAGCTTCGCCTTCCCAATTAGCCCACTCAACTAATTGATTCCACCAAAAAATTTCACGGATGCAACTTCTTTATTTCTTAACTTCCGAACTTGTCTATACAAGACTTCAATCGAATCCTCTTCATACAAAAGAATTTCCTTAACTCCTAAAGTTTCCAATGGCACTACAGACGTCGGATCTCCTAAACACTTTTTCAACAAAGAGATATGAAATACCAGATGTATTGATGCCTAATTGGAAGGTAACTCCAATTCATAAGCAACCTTACCAATACGTCTCAAAACCCGATATGGGACCATATAAAGGGGACTAAGCTTCCCTTTTTTCAAATCTCATCACACCTTTCATGTGTGAGATTTTCAAGTAAACGCAATCATCAACATCAAATTCAAGCTCCTTTCTTCTAACATCAACATAAGACTTTTATCTATTTTGAGCCGTTTTCAACCTTCCTCGAATAAGTCAAGCCTTTTCCATAGCGTCATGCACTAACTCTGGCCCAATCAAAGTGACCTCACCAACTTCAAACTAGCCTATATAAGCGAACACCTCCTAGCATAGAGAGCCTCAAATGGAGTCACTTGGATACATGAGCGATACCTATTATTATAAGCAAACAGAATCAAAGGAAAATGATCATTCCAATTACCCTTGAAATTACTCATACAAGTTCTTTACATATCTTCCAAAGTCTGAATAGTATGCTCAACTTTTCAACCGGCACTCACAACACACGTTATTAAAAGCAATAAAATAAACTTGGGTTGCCTCCCAAGAAGCTCCTTATTTAATGTTGTGGCACGACACAGTTCTCACTTCACAATAATCATTTTTGGGATTTGGGACGGTGTCACTATGTAACGTTCCTTTTTTCCTTGGATTGAGATAGGTGGAGATCTGACACGTTTGAGTATCTAGCTACTTGATTGAAACTGAACGAGAAATAAATGTTTGAGTTAAGGTGGAGAAGTCATTTTTCAAATCTTTCAACACTTTGTCGGACCGTTCAACCTTGTTCAAGGTCCTTCTTAGCGTTCCCTCAATTTGGTTTCCCTCCGGTCCAGCTGGTTCTATTGGTTTTCGCCGATCATAAGGTGGGACATACTTATTTTTTTTCAGCTTCCCTATCTCTCCAATCGCCACCTCGATCTCTCCACTCTCTCCAACCATTATCGTGATCCTTGTTTTAACTTTAATTCCCACCTTGTCTTGGGTAGTTAGGATAAGAACCCCCCTCCCCCCAATTGATTTCTCATGTAGTTTACCTCTTCGTTGTCCAATGCCTCAAACTTTGCATCCTCCCGTCACTTTCCACTGCTTGTCTAATCGCATTTACTATTTTTGATCCACCTCGCATGACATTTTTGGATGGGAAGTAAAGTTGGGTCATTATTTTAGCCATATTTTCATCGCGGTCATGATCCTTCTTCATTTTCTCCTTTCTTGTGCTCCATTATTGAGAAGATACTTGATCATCTCTAGTATGCCATGCTCAATTCACTTATCTAGCAACAATTTCCACATCGAACGGTTGTCACATCAGTAACCTTGAATAAGTTGATCATTTAATACATTATTGAATGAATCAAGGCTACAAGAAAAGTGTTGCAACAGTAAATTATTTGGAACACCATATGTTGGACATTGTACAAGCAATTTCCAGAAACACAACCATGTCTCGTGAAGAGGTTCACCTCCCACTATTTTAAAATTCTTGATGATGTCCTTAAGCTTAACCATTTTCGACGAAGGAAATAATCTCTCTAATAAAGAGTTTGTCAACTCCTCTAAAGAAGTGATAGAACCATTCGGCAACTCCATCAACCATCTTGTTGCTTCTCCCGTTAAAGAGAAAGAGAATAATTTCAACTAAATAAACTCTTGTGAGATATTCTTGAAGACGAATGGACCATATATATCCATAAAATTTTGAAGGTGTTCATTAGGGTCCTCATGAGCCAGTCCTCCGAACATTCCTCTCATTTGAAGCAGTTCTAGCATTGTTCCAGTTACATGGAACATTGTCCTCCCTATTGTAGGAGGTAACCGGATAGCTTAATTGGTTGCAATTACATTCATATGCATGTCATTTACATATTGTCATATTTCTCATAGTTACTATTGTTGTCACTACCATGATCACTCATATTTTATACCCGCATATCACTAAAACCACAACACCAAGCAACAATCTACTACAATTCAATAAGTTTATGAACTAACTTCGCTAATTGAATTCTTAGCCACCATTCACCGATACTAGTACCATTTTTATAACACCCAAACGACCCTCAAAAACAAATTCGAAGAGTAAGTGGTCGTCGTCAATAAAAATACCCTACTAAGATTCAAGGTCGAATTCCACAAGGAATTGTATAATGATAAGAATTAAACTAAAAAATTAAGAATGTGGGATTGTTCATTGTAGTATATAAGAAAAATGGGTGGACGATTCCACCAATTTACTAAACGATTTTATAGTATCAAACGTCATAATTAAACTAAAACTTATAAATTCAATTAATCTAAGGGTGCGGGAATTGGAATCGATGTCACATAGGGGTAATTGTATTGCTCAATAGTGCTAAACAATCATGGATAGGCTGGGTCATCTTCAATGATACTAATTTTCTTTCGATCTCATAGCATCAGTTCATATAATCTCCTTACGGTCTTATCTATGTGAATAAAAAAAAACATTATCTTACAATGTCTCTCTTTTGAGCAGATTTAAGGCAAATAGATCTGAACCATGATCCCTCTTTTATGAAAACTATAAAAATCAAACATAAATTGCATGCATTAAACTAATTACCCACTTTAATCGATCTCTTTAGCATTAATCGGAGATCAAAATTAGGATTAAGTTTGCAACCTTAACCCATAAGTTAACCTTATGTTAATTAGCCTAAACTCATGAATGAACAACAATAATTCAGAGCAAAACACAGTATTTACTACATTAAATCAATATCCAACCCCATAATTGCATCCCTAGACTTGGTAATTTAGCCACCCAACACAAAACATAAGCAAATTATATCTATCGTGATGGAAGCCATGGATGCGATAAAATCAAGCAATTATAATCAACACCCACTTTGAATTCAACTTCCAATTGTAAATTGCAAGAGTAAAATTGAAAATACCTCAAACTAAAGATATTTTTCACAAGGGAAATATCGCATACACAACTCTCTAAGGATGCTTCCAAAAGCTCTGAAAAATACTCAATTCCAACTCTCTATTTTCTCTCTTCTTTGGGCTATTTATAGTTTCCCAAAATTTGGCTCAAAATTCATTGCGTGATCAACTCGGCGACATTAGTCGGGCTCACCGAACATGGTCGGTGGATCGATGTTTGTTACTCATCTCACCTTTAATTTGCTTCAAGCTTCAGGTGTTTGAACCTTAGTTAGCAAACGCGTTCAAGTTTGTCTTTCACATTTGGCGGATCAGTGATAACCACCTTAGTTTGCCTTTTACGCCTTTATTTTAAATTAAAAACATAGATCGGGTGAAGGTTAGTTGAAATCAAACTCAAGTAGAAACACAATATAGGTTCTGAAGCTTATCGATTGGGAAAGAAATTCGCCTAACAGATTAGGCGAGCTCAGATGATCTTGCCGAAGTTGATAAACCACAATTTAATTTAACTCAGGCAAGATAGGTGGAGTCCTTTCTAACTCGGTGATGTACCGAGTTGGTTTTGATGGACTAAGACAAGTCCGCCAAAAGTGATAGTGCAAAACTAAAGAGGAACAGGCACAAAAGGCAACGTCCACGCCCACTTGGCGATACACTGAGTGAGTTTCAGCGATCTAAGACAAGATCGCCTAATGGGATAGTACCCAGGTCACACATTCAAGCAAAAAAGGTGATTTGGGTCTTACTTGGTGATTTACCTAATCATCTTAGCAAGCAAAGACAAGCCCGCCGAATAGGAAATTCTTAGCCCACTGCCTATTTTCATAATTTCAATACCAATACGTAACAATAGACATCACCCAATTAGTATTACAGTCTACCCACATGTTTTACTTACCAATGGGTACTCAGAATTTCCCCAGATTTCACAAAGTACGACCCAAATTGATGATTTCCCCTTAAGAAAGTTGTTACTCTATATGTCATTGGGAAAATTAAAGTGTTTGGTGAAACTCTAGGCTATCTAGACTTCATCCATAATCAATTCAAGCAAGACCTAGTACATTCAAAGAGTCAATTTTGAATTCTAACCTTCACAATTAATTATTACAATTTCAGGCACTAAAATGACTATCATAACTCAAGAGCACAGGTCAGTAAGCACATTTAGCAAGACCCAATCAAATTAAACAGCTAGTGGCAATATATTACGAGACCCACAACATAAGCATCACGATTAACCAAAAAAATTGATGAAAACTTCAAAAACCAACCTCAGAAAAGACCAATAAGCACAATATCAAAGGAAAAGGGTATGGAGTTGAGAAGCAAACACTACAATTCACTCTAAACAACAAAATCTATGTAAAAGAGGTCACACAAGCACCAAAACAAAGGTATAGGGAGTTTAGGAAGAAAAGGAGCTCAAAAAGATGAAAGGTTTTCCTTTAGAACTTGAAAAGACTCTTGGCCTATTTAACTGAGTCGCACTCAACGGACTGTGACTAACGTCGTTGAAAGAATTAGATGAATCGTTGAAGGTGCTTAACCTTGCTGATAAGGCCTGAATAAGTACAAAACCTACAGACAATTTGATGGACTCGAGAAAGTCCGCTTAGTGCACTTCGACAAATCGCCGACTAGATCCCTATTGGTCGAACTTGACAGTACCATTTTTTTTAATTTTCAGCACAGAAGGCAACCATGAAGATGTTCGCACAATGATTTCTAGGAGTTGCCAACATGGTTTCTGGCATCATCAAATTTATCTTTTTCAACATTTTCACTTTTTTTCAACCTGAACACGTTATTGAAAGTAATAAAATAAACTTGGGTTGCCTCCAAAGAAGTGTCTTATTTAATATCGTGACATGACACAATTCTCACTTCATCAACAATCATTTTTGCGATTTGGGACGGTATCACTAGGCAACGTTCCCTTTTGCCTTGGATAGATATAGGTGGAGATCTGACACATTTGAGTATCCAGCTTCTTGATTGAAACTGAATGAGAAGTAATTGTTGACTTAAGGTGGAGAACTCATATTTTAAATCCTTCAACACCTTGACGAACCCCTCAACCCTGTTAAAAGGCCTTGTTAGCATTTTCTCAGCTTGTTTTCCCTTCGATCCATATTTTTCTTTGGGTTTGGCAGATCATGAGGCGGGACATACCTATCTTTTTTAGCTTTCCTATCTCTCCAATTGCCACCTTGATCTCTAAACTCTCTCAAACCATTATGTCAATCCTTGTTCCAACCTTGATTCCCACCCTGTCTTTGGTGATTAGGATGAGAACCTCCCAGATGATTTTCCATATAGTTTACCTCTTCGTTGTACAATGCCTCAAACTTGGCACTCTCCAGGCACTGCCCACTGCTGGTTCCAATGGCATTTACCATTTTCAATTCACCTCCCATGATGTGTTTGGACGCCAAGACAAGTTGGTTCATCATTTTAAACATGTTTTCATCGTGCTCATGATCCTTCTCCATTTTCTCCTTACTTGTGCCCCATTGTTGAGAAGATATTTAATTGTCTATAGTATGTCATGCTCAATTCACTCATTTAGCAATAATATTGCCACATCGAACAGTTGTACCATCAGTTCACCTTGAATAAGTTGATCAGCCAATCCATTGTTGACTGAATCAAGGCTACAATAAAAGTATTGCATCAACAAATTTTCCTAAACACCATGTGTTGGACATTGTAGAAGCAATTTCCAGAAATGCAACCATGTATCGTGAAGAGGTTCACCTCCACCTCTTTTAAAGTTCTTCATGTTGTCCCTAAACTTAACCATTTTGGAGGGAGGAAAGAATATCTCTAAGAAAGCATCAGTCAATTCCTCCCAAGAAGTGAAAGAATCATTCGGCAAATCCGCCAACCATTTTGTGGCTTCCCCCATTAAAGAGAAAGGGAATAATCTCAATCGAATAAACTCTTGTGAGATGTTCTTAAAGACGAACAGCCCACATATATCCTCACAAAATTTTGATGGTGCTCATGAGAGTCCTTATGATCCAATCCTCCTAACATTCCTCTCATTTGGAGTAGCTGTAGCATTGTTCATGTTACATGGAACATCGCTCTCCCTGTTGTAGGCCGTAATCAGATTGCTCAATTGGTTGCAATGACATTCATGTACATGTCATTTATGTCGCCCTTATTTTCATTTTTCCCGTAATGATTATCATTGTCACTACCATAATCCCTCATGATTTATACCTACAAATCAACAAAACCACAACAAAAAGCAACAATCTACTACAATTTAATAAGTTTATAAACTAACTTCTCTAATTGAATTCTTAGGCACCATTCCCCGGCAATGACACCCTTTTTATAATTCTCAAACTACCCTCAAAATATTTGAAGGATAAGTGGTCACTGTCAATAAAAGTACTCAACTAGGAGTCGGGGGTAGAATCCCACAAGGAACTGTATAATGATAAGAATTCAACTAAGAAGTTAAGAATGTGGACTTGTTCATTGTAGTATGTTAAGACAAATGAGTGGATGATTCCACTAAATTTACTAAAAGAGTTTATAGCATCAATTGTCACAATTAAACTAAAATTTGGAAATTCAAGTAATTAACAAGTAATGTAAGGGTGTCGGGATTGGAATCAATGTCACATGGGGGTAATTGTGTTGCTAAATAGTGCTAAACAATCATGGATATGCTGGGTTATCTTCAATGACACTAATCTTCTTTTGATCTCATAGCATCAGTTCACAGAATCTCTTTTTTGTCTCATCTATGTGAATAAAAAAACAACTCATTACATTACAATGTGTCTCTTTCGAGTAGATTTGGGGCAAATAGAGTTGTACCATAATCCCTCTTTCAAGCAAACTATAGAAATCAAACCTAAATTGCATGCATCAAACTAATTATCCACTCCAATAGATCTCTTTCGAGCATCAATCAGATATAAAAAATAGGATTAAATTTGCAACCATAATTCGTAAGTTAACCTCATGCTAATTAACCTAAATTCATGAATGAACATCAGTAAAACAGAGCAAAACATAATACCCACTCCATTAAATCAACACCTAACCCCAAAATTGCACCCCTAGACATGAGGTTTTAGCAACCCATAACAAAAAGTAAAGTAATTATACCTATCATGATAGCAACCATGGATGCGATGAGATTAAGCAATTATAATCAACATACACTTTGAATTCAAATTCCAAAGCAAGAGTAAAATTGAAAAAACCTCAAACTAGAGATATTTTTCACAAGGTCAAATATCTCATACACAACTCTCTAAGGATTCTTCCAAAAGCTCTGAAAAAATACACAATTCCAACTCTCTATTTTCTCTCTCCTTTGGGCTATTTATAGTTTCCCAAATTTGGCACAAAATTCACTGTGTGACAAACTCAACGACATTTGTTGAGCTCACTGAACATGATCGATGGATCGCTTTCTATTCCTCAACTTGCCTTTCATTTGCTTCAGGCTTCAGGTGTTTGAACTTCAGTTGGCGAGCTTATTTGAGTCTGCCTTTCACATTTGGCAGATCACCGATTACCACCATAGTTCACCTTTTACGCCTTCATTTTTTATCCAAGTCATGTCACCTTTGGTGATGGTCATCTTGTTTGCCCTTCATTTTCGATGAGTTGCTGTTTCAGTCTTGGTTCACCGACCTGCCTCGATTATCTTCAAATTTTAGCACTGTCACTTTGGACGAGGTCATGCCATTTGGGTGATCTGCCCTTTTGATTAGGTAACTTCTAGTGTGGAGTTTATACTTCTTTCAATGTTTTTGGCCTTTCTTTCAAGTATTCATTCTTGCATTGTCCTTTAGTATAGCTACAAATCATCAAAATATCATGAGAATAGGACATAATTACGCATTGAGGACACTAATCGTTGAACTAAAAAGTCCTTAGATAAGTGTAATTCTATCACTCATCAACCTCCAAAATAGAGATGTAAGCAGAGTACACAATCAGAGATAATGGATAAAAGCAATCCTTGCAACCTTACCATTTACCGAGTATAAAATTTAGCGTAATCTTCGGTTGAAATGAAGTGTTCATAGGAAGAAAATAAGCTGACTTCTTCATTCGATCCATATAACTCAAATCGAGTCAAACTAAAGAAGAGTACAAGGTAAACCCGTACTGAAGTCCATATTAAAATCTTTCCACATCTAAGTATGAATGGTAATGTCTTGATCCAAACCACCAATTTTGGTTTTTTAACTCTAACTTGTTGACAATTAGGACACTTAGCAACAAATTCCACAATAACTTTCTTTATCCAATTCCACCAATAGACCTTCCATAAATCACGGTACATCTTGGTGGTTCCTAGGTGAATAGAATATCAAAACTGTGAGCTTCCATCAAAATTTGAATCATCAACTCATTCACATTAAAAATACATAACCATCCTTGGTATAAAAGGAAACTGTCTCCTCCTTAGGAGAAATCCATAATGGTTTTTTTAGAAACCGACTTCTTCAAATCAAATAAAGAAATAAGAGACGACTCTAAAGCATTCTGAACAATACCACCACCCTCATTAATATAAACTAAGCAAACACCCAATTTGGCCAATCTATGAACATCATAAACTAATTATTTATTGCAATCCTCAACTTGAGGAAAACTTCCCATTGATCGTCGACTAAAATCATCTGCAACCATATTAGCTTTACTCGAATGATAAAGGACACTTATATTGTACTCTTTCAATAACTCCTACCAGCTCCTTTGGGGAGGATTGATGTCTTTTTGGGTGAATGCATATTTCAATCTCTTATGGTTGGTGAACACATCCACATGAACACCATATAGGTAATGTCTCCAAATCTTTAAAGAAAAAACACTCGCTACCAACTCCAAGTCCTGAGTTGGATAGTTTTTTTCATATACCTTTAATTGCTTCAAAGCATACGCAATAACTATCCCAGGTTGCATCAATTTTTGGAAACTCTTCTCACAAGCTTTCGACCATAAAATTTTTACCTCCTTTTGTGTCAACATTGTCATCTACTTTCGACCCATGAAACTTCAGGGGATTCATCCTAGTGAAGTCCCTCACCCTTGTCACTGTCTTACCCACATTTTGGTTCACGAGATCAATGGACTTTTATTAGCTTGGGTCTTCATAGCTTTATCCAACACTAGGAAGGTAGTGTAAAATTTGGCAAGTGAAATTTGCTCGGCCAAAGGATCGACTTACACTTGAGGAACCTCAGGCTCCACATTGTCACCTGCATTTCTTCTAGTGTTAGCTCTTTGAAGAGGCATATCCTGAAAATCATTGGAAAATATTAAGGAGAAAGACTTTTATAGAGTTAAACTCTATGGAACGACTTTAGAATAGTGAAAGAAGTGAAGTTTTCTAAATTCCTTTGTAGCTTCCTATTCATAAATGTTGCATGTTTCACACTCATGAACAAGACTCTTCTCACTGTGTCTTGTCATACATCCTAGGACCCTTCTGTAAACATGATGCTCTAAATACCAAGTTTGTCATAACCAAAAGTACATCCTAGACGTAACATGGAAAATAAAACCCCAAGAGATCCTAAACTAGCCACTTGACAAAAGTATGATGTAATGAAATACAATCCAAGAGATATACTCGATATAAGTCTCAAATCATAAGATGACACAAAATATACCAATAGAGTATATAAGAGAATACGTGGAATACTGCTAAGCATGACATAAGCCTTCAATTAATAAATGTGAATAGGACAAACCCCTAAGACACGAACATAATCTAAAAACTGAAAAGGTGATAAAGCTCAATAAAATTGTACATGGCCTAGCCCTCGAAACATGAGGCAACACCAATGCAAAGAGTCAAAAGTGGAGCAATCCACCTAAGTGTGTCTAGGTGGAGGATCGTTGGATCCTATATTATGAGATAATATAAGCATAAATATGCATTAGTACGATGAATGTACTAAGTATGGGGAAATATGCATATATGTAAATTTGATATCGTAATGAGTTAGAAACATAGATATGCAAGACTAAGTAAAGACATAGTGAAGTTAGAAAGCCAAATCTTAAAGTGTATACAAGGTCAATGTATCTTAAAATCATAAAGAAAGCTTTCACAATTTCTTTGAAGAAAACATAATTTATTTGTGGGATATTTACCACTAACCGATAATAACACCATGTGAGCTATAACATAGAATTCGGTGAAAGCCTCACACTAAGAAGAGAGGGTCTACTTGCAAAGGTTGACTTCGTATCATTCATAAATGCTAAGGTGGATCCACTAGCTAGGTCATTTAAGACAATCCTACGGGGCATGAAGTTTGGGACAAGGGAATTGCTACTAAACACCAAACCTCTACTAACAGTAAGGTGTCCATTCCAAAGTCTTCTTGTTGCTAAGTAAATTCCAACGAAAAATACATAATCATATCAAAATACTTAGAAAGGAAACAAATTAAAGGCTACCAATGCAATCATAAGTCCATAATAGAATAGCTTCTTTCAAAAACTATGATTTCATAAAATGTTCATAATAGATGCTTACCTTTCTAATAAGCATCTAAATCACGATTCCTTTCAAATGTGAGGAAACCGTTCACAAATCGTTGATACTTATAGTAAAAGCATATTTTAGTCATAAGTCATTCTTTTCATATAACATGCATAAATCCATAATCAATTCATAAATTGAAGTTCATAAGTTTGTAGTCATAATCAAGTGTAAAACATGGGTCCTTATGAAATCAATTAGAAAAACATATAATTGAACTGAATCATGCATAATAAGATCAAATAATATCAATTGAATCTAAATAAATATGACCCATAAAGAATAGCATAAAAACTCTAGATAATTGGGTGAAATTAAATTGGAGATTTGAGTTTTCTTTTGGAACCCAACAGATGAAAGAGATCCATAGTAAATTACCACATACCATGATGATCAAAGCCCTAAGAGTTCTAGAATAACCTTGAAACCTTTGATTAAACCCTAGTCTTCTTCCTTGGAGCTTGAGAGAGAATTTAAGAACAAACTCTTAAAAGGTTTTTGTGATTTTGAGTGAATTGGTTAGGTTTGAAGAGTAAAAAAACATTTTAGGGGTAGTTATAGGGTCAAAACAACATAGTTTAGGGTTTAATTAGGTAGGAAAAGACCAAAATACCCTTAATTAAAAACTGTCATATGACTCATACTGTTCTGACCTACGGTCCATAGGACTTTCTATGGGTCGTCCCGATAAAGCGTAGAGTCAAGTGATAGGATCCAAAATCCTGGAAAACTTCTACGAGATCCTTTAACAATTAGTCAATTTTTTTCTATGCTCCATAAACCTCTTCTGTAGAACCCTTATTACCAAAATTTTCATAAAGTCTGAAACTTCTTCTACGGAACCCTTCCTACGAGCCATAGAATGTTCTTCATACGAAAGACTTTTCTTAATTCCCAAATTTTTCAATGGCACTATAGACGTCAGTTCTCCAACACACTTTTCCAACCAAGAGATATGGAATATCGAATGTACCGATACCAAAATTAGTAGGTAACTCTAATTCATCAACAACCTTTCCAATACGCCTCAAAATATGATATGGGCCTACATAACGGGGACTAAGATTCCCTTTCCTTTTGAATCTCATCACACCTTTCATGGGTGAGATTTTCAAGTAAACCCAATCATGAACTTCAAATTCAAGCTCTCTTTTAACATCGACATAAGACTTTTGTCGACTTTGAGTTGTTTTCAACCATTCTCGAATAAGTCAAACCTTTACCATAGCATATGCACAAACTCGGGCCCTATCGAAGAGACCTCACCAACTTCAAACAATCCTATAAGAGACCTACACCTCCTACCATAGAGAGCCTCAAATGGATCCATTTGGATACTTGAGTGATAACTATTATTATAAGCACTCAACCAAAGGCAACTGATCACCTCAATTACCCTTGAAATCAATCACACAAGCTCTTAACATGTCTTTCAAAGTTTGAATAGTATACTCGGCTTGTCCATCGGTTCGAGGATGGAAAATCATTCTAAGATTCACTTGAGTACCGAGACCCTTTTGGAAAGACCTCCAAAATTGAGCTGTAAAATGAGTACCACGATCAGAAATAATGGATTGAGGCACTCCATGCAACCTTACCATTTCCTGAATATAATTCTTGGCATAATCCTCAGCTGAAAATGAAGTCTGTCCACAAATTGGACTCATTTAGGGCTTTATTTTAATGAAAATAGTGTCCTTGAATGCTTATTTTGCCTCAATATCTGATGAAAACTCTTAAGTTTCAGGTATTTGAAATTTTACTAGAAACATGGATGCTTAGGCGCAAAACAGAGCAAAAAGGGCTGAAAAGAACAAAGAAATGAACACCTGAGGATCGCCAAGTTCGCTTGGCGAATCGCCGAAGGAACACACTTCGCCCTATGTTCCAGTATGCGAAGTCCTATAGGAAGTGGATCAAAAGGCGATGAAAGGAGCAGTCGGTGTGTCGCCGAGTAGTTTCGCGAAGCAGTACTACACCGCCTAATGGTCCAGAACTTGAAGATGATGAAGGTAAGCATGAAACGGCGATGAAACTGAAGAAGGGCGAGTCACCGAGTCAATAGGTGAACTCGACTAACGTTGCCGAACAATCCTCCGCAGCAAAATCTGTGAAATCTATAAATAGTAGTAGAGTTGTAGACTTAGTGTGGAACTATTATTTTTCACCTTAGACATACTTTAGCTTATATTTTTCTCTCAAGTTTGGAGAGGGTTTTGTGGAGACTCGAAGAAAGGAGTTCATCTTCCCCAAGTTGGAAGTGGGTCTTCTCTATTCATCTTCATTTGCTTAATTCAAGGTTTAATTTCTTATACCCAGTTGATTTCATTATCATGTTAGGTGTAATTTCTTATTTCTTGATATGTGGCTAAAAACTCCATTCTTGGGGTGCGATTTAGCAAATATGGGTTGATATTCTTGTTGGGTCTTGCTTGCTGATAGGGTAGATGTATTTTAATGGTGATTTCACCTGGTGGTTGTGGTTTAATCTAAAGGGTTTGTAGTTGCAAACATAAATCCACCCATGTGTTTTCGGCTTGCCCGAGAGGGAGGTCGCGAAACCAAAACCACTAGACTGATGGCCTAAGAGGTGGGTCAACATGAGGTTCAGCCCGAAAGGGTGAGCCCTAGTCCCATATCCTAACACTCAACCCGAGAGAGTGATTAAGGTAAAGCGTAGACTGGTCTTCATGCGGCAAATGGGTGTCCGAGAGGGAACTTATTTCCATTTAAAGCTTAGCCTAGTCACTATTATTTTGCAAATTTCCTATCGAAAGCATGTACCCAACAATCTATCTCAACTTGTATTGCGGTCACATCCCAAGAACCTTTCCCCATACTTGATTTTCTTGTTTATTTTGTTGTTCATTTACTTGTTACAAAACCCCCCCCCCCCCCTTTGATATTTGACACTTTTGTGTCAACCCTTTAATTTACAATGTCTTTTATCGCAAATGTCTTTAACTACGACTAATTTGAATGAAATTCTAATTGGCTATTAATTCTCAAAACCGCTCCCTTGGGACACGACCCCAACCCTTGGTTGGGTTACTATATTATCAACTATCATAGACACTCATATCGTAGGATAGTGTCGTTGGTCACGATAAGCATCAGTCTACACGGAAAGAGAATGATTAAACTTCCTTATTTGGTCTAAAATAAGAAAAATCAATTCAAACTAACAATGATTCTGAGGTAAACCCATAATGAAGTTCATATTCAAATCTTTTCACTTCCATGTAGGAATGTTAATGTCTTGAGCCAAGCTAACCAGTTTCTGACGCTCAACTTTTACTTGTTGATAATTAGGACACTTAGCTACAAATTTTGAAATATCCTTCTTCATATAATTCCACCAATAGACCTCCCACAAATTGCAGTACATCTTGGTGGCTTTCAGATGAATAGAATATCGAGAACTCTGAGCTTCCAACAATATCTGATTCCATAACTAATCGACATTTGGAACACATAACCGACCTTGGTATCGAAGGACACCATCTCCCCCTTAGGAGAAAACCTCAATGGCGTTTTCAAAAACTGACTTCTTCAAATCAACCAAAATTGAATCAAGATCTTGCTTAGCTTTCACATCTGAAAAAAGAGGATATTTCATACCATTTTGAACAATCACACCACCCTCATTAGAACCAACCAAACAGACACCCAATCGGGTTAATCTATCAACATCGGAAACTAATTCTTTCTTACTATCCTCAACATAAGCAACACTACCCATCGATAGTCAACTAAGGCATACCCAACCATATTATCTTTACCCGGATGATAAAGGACACTCATATCCTAATCTTTCAATAACACCAACCATCTCCTTTAGGGAAGATTCAAATCCTTTTAGGTGAATACATAATTCAAGCTCTTATGGTTTGTGAACATATCCACGTGAACAACATATAGGTAATCTCTCCAAATCTTCCAAGCAAAAACTACCGCTTCCAACTACAAGTCGTGAGTCAGATGATTCTTTTCATGCACCTTCAATTGCCTCGAAGCATACGCACTAAATTTCCCATGTTGCATTAAAGAACAACCATGACCAATCTATGAAGCATCACAATATACCAAAAAACCATCAGATCTTTTCAATAATGTCAAAATAGGGACTGAAGTGAGTCTATCCTTCAACTATTGGAAACTTTTATTACAATATTTCCACCGTAGAAATTTTATCTTCTTTTGAGACAACATTGTCAAAGGAAAATCAATAGAAGAAAATATTTCCATAAACCTTCTACAGTAACCGGTCAAACCCAAGAAACTACATATGTCTGAAGTGGACAAAGGTAGTTACACTTAAATACCATCACCAGAGAAAATATGGTCAAGGAATGCGACGGACCTCAACCAAAACTCACAATTGCTAAACTTAGCAAACAGTACGCGATCCTTGAAAATATGCAACACAATCCTTAAATGCTCAACATGATCATCCTCACTCCAATAATAAATTAAAATATAATCGATAAACACAATTATGAACATGTCAAGGTATTCATTAATTCTATGAACACCGACGGTGCATTAGCCAAACCAAACTACATCACAAAGAACTCATAGTGACCATACCAAGTTCAAAAAAGTTGTCTGCAGAATGTCACATTCCCTTAATCTCAATTGGTGATAACCCGATTGAAGGTCAGTCTTTGAAAAGAAACTTGCACCTTGGAGTTGATAAAAAAAGTCATCAATCCTTGTGATTGGATACTTATTCTTTATGGTAACCTTATTCAATTGTCAATAGTCACTATACATTTGGAGCGAACCATCCTTATTTTGAACAAATAACATTGACCATCCCATGGAGAGATATTGGGTCTAATGAAACCCTTATCTAACAAGTCTTTCAATTAATCCTTTATATCCTTAAGTTCTGCTAGATCCATATTGTAAGGAGGAATAGAGATAGATTGCATATCTGGGAGTATGTCAACACTAAAGTTTATTTCCATTTTAGGAGGAATACCATGAAGATCACTAGGAAACACTTCCAGAAACTCATTTATGACAAAAACTAACTCAAGAGTAGGGGTCTCAGAATCAGTATCCCTAACCCTAACAAGATGATAGATGTAAACCTTAGAAATCATTTTCCTTGCCTTTAAGCAAGATATGAACTGACCCTTAAGCATGGAAATTCCCACTTTTCTTCTGAGATAGGTTTGTTTGGAACACAGAATGTGACCAACCGGGTCCTAAAATCTATTGAAGCATAGCAAGAATGAAGCCAATCCATTCCAAGAATGACATCAAGCTCTAACATATCAAGCTCTACCAAATCAACATGAGTACCTCTATGAGAAAGAGAAACCAAGTCTGAAACCTCTTCTATGAACCCCTTTTTATGAGTCATAGAATGTTTTATGGACCGTCCTGATGGTCGTGGAAAGTTTCGAAATCTTAAATTTCATCTTCTTTTGAGGCCCTTTCCATGATTGTCTTTTTCAAACTGTAGGACCTTGTGCAATTCGTAGATGGGATTGTAGGAACTAAACCAGTGCCAAATTTTAACAACTTTCCTTCCCAATCTCAACTTTTGATTTCCAAGTGTTACACGGGGTCTTATTAAAAATGGGTTGTGAGATTGATCTAGGAAAGAGGTTATTAGGCATAAATGGGTAAATTTTGGTCACCCAACTCACTAGGTGGGAAGTTATACGGTTCTTTTCAAAGGTTCTCTATCAAAGACAGACTAAGATCATTTCTCCAACTTCACAACACCTTCTCTTTGTGAAGGACTAACAAACTAAATTCTATAGGGGAACAATGTACAAGACGAAACTGAGTTCACTACACACGACACTCAACTGCATTATCAATGTGATATTTTAAATTCCCTAATTTACATATTATGTTCATTGCACAATTCAAAGAAGGTACTCACATAGTCAAGAAAATATGTGAATACTCACACAAAGAATGCTCAACCAAGAGAACTTTGGAAAATGGGCATTATTTTTAAAAGAGTTGTACTTTACACATGTTTATCAAATTTACACTCCAATCATGTGAGAATCTCCACAAGAGTACTCTTTGAGTCAAAGTGTTATAGTGCTAAAACAATTCAACTTTGAGCTCTTCACCAAAACTGAACATTATTGAGACAAAATAACATCCTAGATATTAAACAAATACTAAAAATGAAACTACAAACCATGATCAACATGAGAAAATAGCGAAAGACCACCACTTACGCCCACCATCAAGAGTAAAAATTTCAAAACAAGCACCCTATGAATCCAACATCACCAATAATTACAAACCAAAGTAGTAGAATATCTCAAAAGCCATTAGAAATTAAAATCAATACATCAAATCCAAACCAAAACATCCCCTCCCAAAATTGAAAAATATAAGCATTGTCCTCTATGCTTCTAAAGGCAATATTTGAGTAGATAAAGTGAGAGGGTCCCCTTTTGTCGGTCTACGACTGAGGTGGTGTCAGGCCCACTAAAGCATCCTTAATTGGGGCATCAGTTTCTGACTTAGCTACCAAAATAGTCTCAAGGTCAAATGTCTCCCCCATGGTTTTGGACCCAGTGGACCTCACTATAGTAGTCTCCCACACAAAAGTCTCCATAGAATAAACCACTAGCATATCCTAAATATCCTATAGATCATCAAATATACCTAATAATGGATCTGTTGCATTATGTGCCCTCAAGTCACCAACCTCCTCATTCTTAGTCTCGGAGGCATCTTCATCATCATCATACTCATTAGCAACCTAGGGAATATTTTGGGTACCTCATATGAGATAATGTCAGTAGTAACAAAAGAAGGCTCAACCCAAAGACCTGAAATATTTATGGGACTTAAGGTGGCCCACATCAGATCTCAACAAAGCAACATCAGCCTTTAAGGATATCCAAACCACATCAAGTTGTTCTTCACTATGCCTCTTTTCATTTGTATTAATCATTGTTTTCATTCCATCTATATTCTCTCTATAAACCCACGAAGTCGTATTGTGACCTCATACCTCATCTATTGATGCTTATATGTCCTAAATAGATGTTTGAATTATATTTGGCACTTAAGCCTCCAAAATAGTTAATCTCACATCTACTGAATATGTTAAGTGACGCATTTTGATCACGATGACATGTGTTCAAGGGGGTCTAGAAAGAGTAAAAGAAATTGATGGTCTGGGACTCAAGCCACATGGCTGAGCAGCCCTGTGGGAGATGAAGCAGTGGCACTCAAAGTATGAGGGAAAATTGTGCACCCTCAAGCATGTCAACGTCAGTCGATGCCTTAATATTCCTCTCTACTTCCTCCCACTTATACTCCACTTCTATTCATTGAATGTCTCATGAAAAACTCAGAGTAATTTCAAAATCCTTTTTAGGCAAGAAGAGGTACATTAGCCCTTCATACAAATCAGTTATGTGGCAAGTAAATGAAAGAGAAGTTTGACCTTGTTGTGTACAGATAGCAATATCTTGAGTAATGATCATGTCAAGGTTCAACCTTTCTCTGTTAATAATGGATCCAGACAATACGATTGCTAAATGAAAAATATTAGACTAGTTTTGTGCATCAGATTGGGACATGTAAATCCCAACCATAAGTAGTAGAAAAACTTTATATCATTTTTATTTATCTCTACCACAATCCTTGGTGCAATCCATGGGGGTGAAGCATCCCTTATCAAGGAAGTCAACCACCTTATCTAGTCATCAAGCATATATGTCAACCACTAGATGAGGTTTTTTCCCATTATTCTTGGAACCCAACACTAAATTAATTTTGGATTGGTTACTCTTTACCATTACCCCTCGAACAGTCACATTATCTTCCATTTTTAGGGGCTTGTTCTTCTTCTTCTTTTTTGGTTGGTAACATCTTTCCATAATCTACGTAGAGCGCCCAAACCCAAGATAGAATATATTAGGCTCGAGGTTGTATGAATATCTCAAAGTGGTGAAACTTAATAATATCCCAAATCTTAGGATATTAATCAAATAGCCTTGTTTTGAAAACTACTTCTCTTCTAGAATAATGTGCTCCCCCATGAACTTGAGAATATTTAATTGTTGAGTAGCGACAATTGATTGAGAATCATGAACAACCTTTGTTTGGAGCTCATCACTTTTCTGCTTACTCGGAGTAGAAGTCGACATTGGGCTGTGAATGAGTGTACTTGTACCTTTCTCACCTCAATCCTTTTATTGAATTCCAACTCCAACCATAAGTATATCGTGTAAATATACTCATCACTTCTTGCAACACAAATTCATACAATTTCTTTTCTGGACTAACCCCCCCCCCCAACAGTTGAATTAGCTTTCTCTTGAACAACACCCTCTAGATTAATTCATTGGGGATAGTCACCCCTTTGAATTTTAAGCTATTTCTACATAAGAAGGTTTGGATTTGACTGATATGTGCTTTTTACGAGGCATACCTATAGATAGAGATGAACCATAGACCATCACAGGGTTACAAAACAAACATAAATGTTTAGCAGCTAACTTCACCAAAGAATTTTAGGAATACAAGTGAACATTGCCTAATTGGGCAGTGGGCAACCCCTGTCAAGTATTCAGTTTGGTGAGCTGAGAAATCAATTGTGAGTTGTGTTTACATATATAGTCTTTTGTTTTGAGTCTATTGTTTTTAATGTTTTTGAGTCCTAGTGTATAGTTATACATATAGTATCTCGTGTGTGGATAAGTTTTAATCATATGCTTTGTGAATGCATTGCTTGAGCACCCCGGTTGATGATACTTTGTTGCCTCTTATTTCAGATATGTCGGGTACTGATGCCCGAGATGATGCCATCCTTTCTGAACCTCAAGATCAGAGTTCTTCACAGGCATAGCCTATCAAGGGACCTTTCACTTATTTTCCTACAGTACTTTTATTTTTATAGTATTGAGGACTGCTAGATTATTTAGTGGGGTGAGGGCACATGTGTATTCCCCTTTTTGGATTGTATTTTGTTATTTCAGTTGTATTTTAAAATATTTTCATTTTCTTTATGATATTTGGTTGGTTTTGATTTCAATCTATCTCTTTATCCATTGCCTCGTGAGTTTTGGAGTTATGAACTGATTGAGAATGCTTGTGTTTTCATTGTTGATATTCGAGGATCAATTTTACCCAATATCGATGTCTTGGATAGTGTTCATGATAAGAGATGTGTTTTGTGTTGGTGTTTCAAGAGAAAATTAGTGTTGCTTTACTTTTGAATGATCTTTTTATTCTTGTGTTGACTAGTTGCGTAGTGATGTGATCTTGCAATGAACATCGCATGTAAGCTTCTTAATTTTGTAGGATTGTGTTAAATGATTATGTTTGAATTGCCATGTGTGGTGAGATTTTGCTTGAAAGAATGCTTGTGGATTCCTAGAACTCGTCTTGTTAGTCTAATTGTTTAACCTTGGTGAAAGGAAGAAATGATCGCCCATTAGGTTAGACCTCGCCCAAAGTGATAGTGTGCACATTTGAAAATATTCAAGGCAGGTCGGCGAACCAAAGTGGAAACGGCGATTCGCCGAAGTCAATGGGCGATCTAGAAGTTCCATCGCCAAAGGTGACAAACTCCTGATTTAAAATGAAGGCTGATGGGCGAACAAGGTGATAAACAGTGATTCGCCGAATGGAAAGGCTGACTATATCAAGTTCGCCAACTAAGGTTCAAGAACCTGAAGCCTAAAGCAAATGAAGGGTGAACTGAAGAGCAAACGGCGATTTATCGAATCAGAAAAGTGAGCCTGAGTAATGTCATCGATCAGGTCGCACAAGAAATTTTGAAATTTTTGGAAAAACTATAAATAGCTCAAATGAGAGAGAAAATATATAGTAAAATATTTCCATAATTCATTGTTATTCTACTACACTTTTTACCTAACTTTGGGATATTGAGAAATAGACTCTTTCTACTTAGTTTTGGGGTTTTCCAAACACTCTTGTAAGGGACAATTGAGGGTTGAAATTGAAGTGGGTCTTGAAGATTATTTCTTATTCATCAATACAATAATTGCTGAAAACATCATTGATATAATTTCATTCCTTTTTATGTTGGTTGGCTAAAATCTCAAAACTATGGTGTGATTATGGGGTTATGTGTTGATTTAATTTAGTGATTTTGTGTCTTGCTTTGTTTTATTTTATACATTTATGGATTTGAGCTATTTAGCATGGGGTTAATTCATGGGTTAATATTTCAAATTTAATCTTAGTTTATATCTTCGATTGATACTCGAAAGAGATTAATTGAAGTGGGTAATAATTTGATGCCCGCAATTAAGGTTTGATTGTTATAGTTTGCTCGAAAGAAAAATTATGGTTCAATTCTAATTGTCAAATCTTCTTGAAAGAGAAATTTCAGTAAGGTATTGGGTTGATTTGTGATTCACATAGATGGCACCAAAAGGAGATTCTATGATATGATGCTTTGAGATCGAAAAAAGATTAGTGTCATCCTAGCGTATCAATAATTGTCTAGCACTATTGAGCAAACATTTGTATCCCTATTTGACATCGATATCAATCTTCTCACCTCTAGATCGTCTCTTACTTGTTTGAATCTCTGACTTTAATTAAATTGTGATAATTTTTACCAAAACTCTTTTAGTAAATTTGGTGGAATCATATACCCATTTGTCCTAATTTCTACAATGAATCGGTTTACATGCTTAATTTGCTAGTTGAATTCTTATCATTAAATCACTCCTTGTGAGATTCGACCCCGACTCTTTGTTGGGTATTTTAATTGTTGGTGACCGCTTACTCTTCTAATTATTTTTAGAGTAATTTAAGCGTCATCAACATGATATATAACATGGATAAGACATTTCACCTTGAAAAAAATAAATAAACTATTAGCATTAGTTAAAGATTAAAGTATAACTTTTCCCAAAAAAAAAGTTGCTTTTTTTATAAAAAAAAATTTAACTCCTTCCCAAAAAAAATTATATCTTATTTTTATTTTTTTAAAAATCTACCCCACCCCATCTAATGCTCCACTCTCAATTTTTTTAATATATATTTTTCTTGTTTTGTGCTATATATATATATATATATATATATTTTATTTTATTTTATTTTTTTATTTTTTTTTATTTTTTTTATTTTTTTATTTATTTTTTATTTATTTATTTTTTAGAAAAGTATTTTTTTTCTACTTGTGTATTGAATATAACATAAATTAAAATTTCATTTTAAAATTAATCTTGCGGCAAGTAGAAAATATTTTCCTAAAAACATATGTATATATCTATTACAAAATGAGAAAAATGAAGAAAGAAAATGGAAGTTGATGCAATTCAAATTGCACCAAGGTCATTCACTCGAAGTCTAGCTAGAGACCTTCAGAGAATGCAAGGTTTGTTCATGAAGTTAGAGGTCCTTGAGCTTGTATTTATGGCAAAGAAGGGGTTCCATGTTTGGAAGATCACTTGGGGAAGTGAAGGGAAGAAAGTTGAAGAAACTGATACTTTAGGCGATTAGGAGTCATTTGGTGAATCGCCCAATGGGTTGGGCGAGGTCCCCAGATCACCAAAAGTTACAAGTTACAGGATACTGCCAAGAATGGGTCACATCGTCGAACCAGTCGGTGACACGCCTAGTCCATTAGGCGAGTCTGACCCAGCTCACCTTTATCCTTTTTAGGCCACTTTTGGGCCTCTTATGTAATACACTATAAATACCTAGTTTGGGTGTCCTCTTGTAGGTAGACTATTTTGAATATTAATATTTGAACGAATTTTATGAGTGTTGAGAGCTTGGTACAAGCTTGTGTTGATTTTTTCTTAGAAACGTGTGTTGTGAGGTGAATTCAATTCCCTCGAGGTCCTCGTAAGAGTTAGGTGCTTCTTGTAGGATTAATGAATTGAGGTCTTAAGGTTTTGGTTGCTTTTTGTTTCCTCTTTTTGTGTCTATCTATCTTTATTTCTTGTCTTTAATTTCATCATTTTATCCGTAATTCATGGTGAGAATTACATCATTTGGTATCAGAGCCGATCTGAAATTCGTTCCTACGATTCTAGTCTTGCGTTGTTCACAAAATAAAAAGAGTTAAAATGTTTTTCAAGAAAATTCCAAAAATATTTTGTTGATTTGAGTCTTGTTTGAAGTTTCTAAGGTTAGATTAGTGTTCCCTAGCCTTACTTGAGTCTAAATTTGAGATTTGGCATTGATTGGAGCATTGATCGAATTTGTGGCCAATGTATTGAATGTCGAAGTGCTAAGTCACGTCTCTTTCCCCATGGTTTATACATTCCCCTCCCCACCCCTCAAAGACCTTGGGTTAATATTTCAATGAATTTTGTTTTGGGTTTGCCAAGGACAAAAAGAGGTAGAGATAGCATCTTTGTTGTTGTTGAACGATTTTCAAAGATGGCTCATTTCATTCCATGTCATAAATGTGATGATGCTTCCAGTGTGGCATCTTTGTTTGTTGAAAATGTTGTTAAATTGCATGGAATTCCTCAAACCATCATAAGTGATAGGGACCCAAAATTCCTTAGTCACTTTTGGAAAGAATTGTGGGGTAGACTTGGTACCAAGTTGTTGTTTTCAACCTCTTGTCACCCCAAACCGATGGTCAAACTGAAGTTGTGAATAGGACCTTGGGTTCTATGCTTCGTGTCGTGGTGCATGGGAAGTTGGCCTCATGGGAGGAACATTTGCCTTTAGTTGAGTTTGCTTATAATCAAGTTATTCATAGAACTATTGGCATGACTCCATTTGAAGTGGTATATGGTTTTAATCCCCTAACCCCCTTAGATCTCACTCCTCTTTCTCAAGATGTTGTCTTAAGCTTAGATGGAAGCAAAAGGCCGGAAGCCATGAAGAAACTTCATGAGAAGGTGAGTCTTCACCTAGAAAAGAAGAACTAAGAGGTAGCCAAAAGGCCAAACAAGGGTCGCAAGAGGATTGTGCTAGAATCGGGTGAATGGGTGTGGGTACATTTTCGCAAGGAGAGATTTCCCACCCATAGGAAGACAAAGTTGATGCCAAGAGGTGATGGTCCAATTCAAGTGCTTGAAAGACTCAATGACAATGCATACAAAATTGACCTACCTCCAGAGTATCAAGTTCACAACACCTTCAATGTTTGCGACCTTTCTCTATTTTCAACTCTTGATCCTCAAATTCCTTTCAAGAAGGAGAGAATGATGCAATTAGGATTGCACCAAGGCCATTCACTCGAAGTCAAGCTCAAGAACTTCAGAGAATGCAAGGTTTGTTCATGAAGTTAGAGGTCCTTGAGCTTATATTGATGGCAAAGAAGGGGTTCCATGTTTGGAAGATCGCTAGGGGAAGTGAAGGGAAGAAAGTTGAAGAAACTGATACTTTAGGCAATCAGGAGATGTTTGGCGAATTGCCCAATGGGTTGGGCAAGGTCCCCAGATCGCTGAAAGTTACAGGATGCTACAAAAAAAGGGTCACATCGCCGAACCAGCCGGTGACACGCCTAGTCCATTAGGCAAGCCCGACCCAGCTCGCCCTTTATCCTTTTTGGGCCACTTTTGGGCCTCTTATGTAATAAACTATATAGCTAGTTTGGGGTCCTCTTTTAGGTAGACTATTTTAAATATTGATATTTGAACTCTTGTATGAGTGTTGAGAGCTTGGTACAAGCTTGTGTTGACTTTTGCTTAGAAATGTGGGTTGCGAGGCGAATTCAATTGCCTTGAAGTCTTCGTAAGAGTTAGGTGCTTCTTGTAGGATTAACAAATTGAGGCCTTAACATTTAATATACCTTTTGCTTGCTTTTTGTCTTTAATTTCCTCATTTTATCCGTAATTCGTGGCGAGAATTACATCAGAGAGGAGGATTAAGTAGTATGGTATGAGTTATTTTTTTTAGAAATATATATATATATATATATAAAAGCTTCGCGCGGGAATTGATATCACAGAATTTATAATATAATATTTAAAACCTATCAGTCATTAAAACTAAAACACTATGTTGCATTACATAGAAGATTACGTAGTAACGAACATTAATAATGTAAAGGAAAATGATAATTATAACATCTTATCATTTATCTTTCAATCAATCATCTTTAATTTGATTTTATAATTTATCTTTTTGCCTCCGGAAAGTGTTACTATTTGATATTTTGGGAAATTAGATGAACATCAACATGATATTAAATTTTCTAATTATTAAATAATCTTTATTTGTACTAACAAATACTTATAACAATAACTTTACAGAAACATAAATAACAAAGTTTAAAACATGTACTAAAAAACAACAATTAATATCATAAGCATAAATTAATAACTATAAAAAAATATACCAGGATCTATAACAATAGAATGAAATAGAAAGGAAAAAAATTGAGCTCATTGAATACACAGTATCCCTCTAAGGAAATTAGTCACCTCTAGTACCCGAGGTTTAAAGGAATAGATCCTCTCAGGATGGAACGATTCTATTCACAAGTATATTATATTGATACAAAAACAATGGTGTCAGTGAGCCACTCAATACGAGCAAAGTACACGAATATTTAATTGTGCAGAAAAAGAAGTTCAGAATTTTATAAACAACAAAGGATAGTGTGAACAAATATTTATTGTGCCTTGTCGAAAATGTCACAACTCTTTGGAAAAGTTACAACCCTTCGAAAAGGTCACAACATTTCAGAAAAGTCACAATTTTTTATAAAAGTTGCAACTCTTTATAAAGTCGCAACTCTTCATAAAAGTCACAATTTTTCATAAAAGTCACATCTTTTCATGAAAGGGGAAGATTATTTTTGGAAATAAATAAATTTAAAAGGAAATTCTAGCTTGTGTATATGATATATATCATTTTTATTGTTTTGAAGGGAAATGATATAAGAACAAGAATTTTTTTTTAAAAAAAAATTATAAAGAAACTAAAACAAATTAAAACAAGATTGGGGAATCGGGGTTCGGTTGGAGGAGGTGGTGGAGTGAGATAAGAAAAATGTTTTAAATTTGATTGTCAAAAAAATTAATATTTTTTGAGATAGTGATACTTTAATCTTTATTCTTGAACTTCTTACTAATGCTAATAATTTATTTAATTTTTATCAAGGTGAAATTTTTGTCCATGTGAAATGTCATATGACAACTTTGTTTTAATTAAAAGAGAGTAATAAAAGAGAAAGGGTGTGTTTCTCAAACTAATGAGTGATAGTTTAGGTATAAAACTCACACTTCCAATAGTTTAGGTATGAAACTAAAAAAAAAAGAAAAACATTTTAAATGTGTTTTTAACATTTCATTCAAAATGCAATATAGCTAAAGAATAGATCAAATTTTGGTTCACCCCAATATTTCTCAATTGTCCAACTTTTGTTGGAGCAAATTTTGGATATCAAATCGACTTCAACACAAATCCAGATGCTACTTGCATGTAAAAATGAAGATAACAAACAGACTTGGAAACCTCGAAGGAACCACATTATCTTTGGTTGTTGAGTAGAAAGTAGTCGACCCAGTCCCTGCATTCACGATTTTTTCCTATTTAGAATGCTCACTAGTCACAAGCAATTCCATTTTTAAAACTAATCAATATCCATCACATCTCAGTATAATGAGATGGCAACATGCGAGAATCGGAGTCTCCGATTCTCCATCTACATTCTTCAAACAGAATAAATGTGAAAGAATTGTAATCCATTATTTGGAAGAGAACACAAGAAGAACATGGATATCATAATCAACATGCTAGGTGTTAACAAAACTTGTCTACATCATCACATGTAAAATTGCTGCTGTGATTAATTTTACAAGAGGACTAACCTGTAACTACTGGAAATAATCATTCCTAACTACAATTTGGCGTCTATTTAAAGAACTAGACTACAATAATTTAATGTTAGCCAAGCGTTTCTTGAAGCTAGCATGCATTCTACAACAAACCTAAAATCATTTTGGTACACCAACACCAGCAAAGATCTAGTACACATTGGCCTCCTCCATTATGCCTGTTATTTTAGGTTGGCTCAATCCCCAGCTCTTTTATACTACTCACTTCCCAACGATATTCCTTACTACTCCCGATCCATGCCCTGCCCATGCATGAAATGGCGTTCCTCTGTAACAGTACAAAGACATGGTGAATACCAGGTAAGGAGGAATGTGAACTAATAAAAAGCCCAATGGGGCCTTGAAGTTTATAACAGTGCAGCAGCACAAAAATATACCAGATAATATGATATAAATGCAGTGTCACTGTTTTTTTGGTAACCAAAGCAGTAAAATTATTATTGGTTCCCCATCGAACCAATGTACTTCTAAGAATGTCATTGAGGATATACTTTAATTAAAATGTAATTTATATTTTGAAAACGGAAGGCAACATATATAATGTCACAAGCTCAAATGCAATAGTACAAGTTTAGGACATTTCAGTTTGTTTTCATAGGTGTGCAGAAACAACACTGGAGATTACATGCTTCAATGAGAAATGCATGACAACAGTACTGATGGTGGAACACATTCTATATGGTATACTCCTTCCCACCCCCACCCCTACCCAAGGAGAAACCCCCTTTATACTTTCACTTCCACAAAATCTCCCTCTTTTGGACAAGATATTCATTCATGATTCACCAAAATTGTTTTCGATAGTTGAAGCTGTAAACAATCTGATGAGAACATGTCAATTTAAATTATACAAGACAAGGTACTTTAGTACGCTAGGCAATTCTAACAATTAAATTCAGTTTGTTTTTTCTTCTTTTTTTTGGGAAAGACAGACAATAGGAATTTTTTTTTTTTAAAAAAAAAGACATGAAAAGAAGTCGGACAAAGTCAGATTGACCACTTGTTTCCAGTCCTCATTTTCACAGAAACACCCAAAAATCTTCCCAAACATTTTTCCATTAGAAACATAATTTCAAGGGGAAAGGATCAAAAATACCCCTCTATACTTTCTTTTATTAGCTAAGTTCGTCCCTCGTTATACTATAGGGCCAAATATGCCCCTATCACTGCCAAAGTATTGAAAAATATCCCTCTTTCTAATGGTTGTCCACGTGGCCTAACATTTGCGTGATGTGGACACCACGTGGCATGTCACCTTGCCGCCAGTTTTTTATTCATTTTCCTTTTATTCTTTTTCTTTTTTTTCCTTTTCTCTTTCTTACTTTTCTTTTTCACAAACTTTTTTTCCTTTTCCTCATTTTCCAATGGCATCTTCCCCAAACTCACCCAAAAATTCACCAGAAAAAGAGATATGGAGTAATTTTGACACAGACAGAGAGAAGCTGAAAATAAAAGGTTGATTTTTTGGGAAAATCCAAAATTTATGTTCAACTTGGCAATTGGTCTTACACTCTTACTTCCGTGTGCATGCTTCTTGACAGATCTGCCAAAGGTGGGATTTTGTATACTTGCAATTTGTTCTTTCTTTTGGAAATTTCTTCTTCTTTTTCTACATATTGTAGATTCTTGAGAAAATGAAGCTCTGTTTTGAAGGGGGGTTTGTTTATTCTGTTATTTGGAATTTATGGCAGCTGAAAGAAACGCTTGCATTCAATTTGAAGCTAATTTCAGTATTTAATTGAACTGATGAAAATTGATTAAGGAAAGATCTTGATAAATTATTTCTCTTCTGAATAATCTAATTGCTGTTAGATACATGGACCATTTTATCTGGTTCATGTAATGATGCATTCTTTATTTTTTTTCTTTTTAATGAATAAGTATAACAAAGACGTTGACTCATCCCAGAGGTCACGAGCAGAGAGGTCCCTGACGGATTCATAATCAGATATTATGGCACCTCCACACAACTTTGTCACTGTCTTATTTTTCTTCTTTTTTAGGTGATGTGTTGGGTGAGTTTGGGAAGATGTCATTGAGGAATAGCAACAAGAAAGTGATGGATGGCATTCGAAAAGAGGAAAAGGAAAAAAAAGTTGGTGAAATGAAAAGTAAGAAAAAGAAAATGAATGTCCACCGCACCCAAATGTCAGGCCATGTGGACAACCATTAAAAAGAGGGGTACTTCTGCATACTTTGGTAACGACAGGGGCATATTTGGCCCTATAGTATAACTAGGGACAAACTTAGCTAACAAACGAAAGTAGAGAGGCATTTTTTACCCTTTTTCCTAGTTTCAACTATAGACCATTTAAAAGGAATGCCCCAAATAACTGTGGCAAGCTCAATATGGGCTCTATTATCTTTCCCTTCAAACCACCTAGACTAATTCCACAGGATATCTGTCATCTCCCTCCAGCAACATGTATGTAGCAAATAACTCTGTCCACCAAGATTGGAACAAATGGGAAGAAATTACCAAGTGTTTAGTCTCTAATGGGAATTGAACACAAGACCTCATGGTGCTCAAACCCACTTCATTGACCACTACGCCACACCCTAGGGTGGTAGGTCATACTTCAATATTAGTTGTTTCTATTTATTACTTTTACGCCACACCCTAGGGTGGTAGGTCATACTTCAATATTAGTTGTTTCTATTTATTACTTTTACAACACAAGGGTTCAAGGCTATGTTGCTCAGACTCTCAAAATTGTCAATGGTGTGTGGCAGAATCTCCAAAAGTAGTGTATATTTGGAGAATCCAACACGGGTGCGGCATGGAAAGTAGAATCGGCGCAACTTAGGTTCAAAGTGCAACATCACAGGAAAAGCAATGAGACAAAAAATGAGGACTCCAGACTTGGAAAAGTTCAAAGGGAAGTCCCCAAATCCAAACAAATTTATGACAATGCGTAAAATGAGAAAGAAATGAAAAACCATTTTCCACAAAATCATACCACTTTCACCATCAGAATACTCTCCAAGCCTTGAAATGGCATCTAGAAGTGCCTGCTCATGCTCCTGCAGAAGAAGAAAAGTCAGTATCCTTGTGCAGTAAATTTGAGAGTATAAACAGCTACTGGAAAGTTGAGTTTCAATAACCTTCAGCACTCTATTTGCCTTCTCTACCTCCTGAGGATCTGGATGGCCAGAGCTAAAGATCCTCTCCACCTAACCACATTAACCAGTCAATGAATCAATGTACAAAGTGAAATGTGAGGCAGACAACAAATGCAGTGCTTACCTCTCTGATCAATGTACCAGTATGAAGTAACTGAATATCATCAGGTCCTTTCTTTCCTAGGCCATTCTGTGATGGTGGAAAATCTTTTCTAGACTGAGCTTTAGTCAAGCCCCGACCTCTCCCTGCACCAGGAGCACTATCACGTCCAACAGGTCTAGTCATGGCACGACCTGGTCGACCATAATTTCCATGATGAGAAATTCCAGGGTCTTCACCCTCCCACTGGATATCCTCAGGAGAAATCTGTCAGGGTAGGCAATACAGGTCAAAACCTTGAAGAAGCACTTCAAAAACAACTAAAAGAAATGTTGGAAGGCAAAATTGATTAAAATGGATGAAATTCTGCATCACGACTGTGAAGTTTTCCGTTCTGATAAATGGATCTCCTTCTGGATTCTTCTCATCTCAGAGAGGATTAAGACAAGGGGACCCCCTATCCCCTTTTCTCTTTATTCTGGCAATGGAAGGCCTAAATGACATGCTCAGAACAGCCCAAATGAAAGGATGGATAAGAGGTTTCAATGCCAACATGAATGATAGACAGGGCCTGGCCATATCACACTTACAATATGCTGATGACACCCTGATTTTTTGTGATGCAGAGAGATGCCAACTGAAGTATTTAAGAATCATCTTGATATTGTTCGAAGCCATCTCAGGATTACACATCAACTGGGGGAAAAGTTTCATTTACCCCATTAATAAGGTGCCCAACATAAATGTGTTAGCAAATATCCTGGGGGGAAAGATAGGAGAACTTCCCACAGTGTACCTTGGCATGCCCTTGGGGGATAAGAGCAAGTCAAAAGGCATATGGAACAATGTTCTGGAGAAATGTGAGAAGAAGCTAGTGAATTGGAAAAGCAAATATTTGTCTCTAGGTGGAAGAGTTACTCTCATCAACTGTGTTGGATGCCATGCCTACACACATGATGTCAGTTTTCCCAATGCCTGCAAATGTGATTGACAGAATGGATGCTATCAGGAGAAATTTTTGTGGCAAGGGAACTGTGATCCTAATGAGCACAAATATCATCTTGTAAAGTGGGATGAAGTCATTCAAAGCAAAAAAGTAGGGGGTCTGGGGATAAGGAACCTAAAATTGCAGAATCGAAACCTTCTGATGAAATGGATATGGAGATTTGCATCACAGGAACAAGCACTGTGGAAGGAGACAATCAAGGCTAGGTTTGGAATGGAGAACAAATGGACTACCTACATGCCCACACAACCGTATGGGACTGGAGTATGGAGGTCTATCAGAAGTCAGTGGATCAAGTTTGCAAACAACTGGAAAATCAAGGTGGGAAATGGGGGAAAAACACTATTTTGGGAAGATGTGTGGGCTGGACAAGTAACTCTGAAGAACAAATATCCTGACTTGTTCAACCTGAGCCTTCAAAAGGTATCCAGAATTAGAGAAATGAGAGACAATCAAGGGTGGGATCTCAGGTTTAGGAGACACTTGAACGACTGGGAAATTAACAAAGTGGCTGAACTACTCAATACTCTAGAGCAATACAAAGATTTAACCCCCAATGAGGACAATCTATTTTGGCTACCAGACAAGCAAGGCAGATTTTCAGTTGGTTCAGCTTACAAGACATCACAAAGATCAGTCTGTCAGAGTAGTGGCTGGCCCGGAAGATGATCTGGAAAGTCAAGGTACCCTTCAAGGTTGCATGTTTCAGTTGGCTGAAGCGAGGCATGTGAAAAGAAGCAACCGCTTCTGGGCTTGAAGCGCGATGCGACCAGAAGCGGTGAAGCGAGAAAAGCAACGCTTTTATTTTTTCTAAGTAATAAGTGATGGATTTTAAAGAATAAAAATAGGCATGACTCACCCAGTTCTTCTTCTTCTTCTTACTGCTACTACTACAACTAGCCTAGGTTTCGATTATATGTTGCTTAATAAAAATAGGCATGACTCACCCTGTTTAGCTTTGATTATTTAAATTATACGTTGCTTAATTTTTTTCCTCACAGTGATTAAAATATACATCGCTAAATTATTTTGTTTCTTAACAATGACTAAAATGTTATTGAATTTTTTCTTAATAGTGATAAAAAATATAATGTTGATTATTTTTCTTAAATCTTATCCGCGATTAAAAATGGCTGACCTAACATGAAAATATGGGAAAAAAGTTAGTGAGACCAATAGGACAACAATTGTATGTCTGTTTTGTGATAAGCCAACTAAAGGGGAACCTTTTTCTAGTTTTTTTAATATGAATTTTTGCTTATATATTTTGTCTATTTATTTTGGTCTTTTTTCTTTTAAATTGTGCTTCACTTCAATGAAGCGAGCGTTTCGCTTCACGCTTCGCTTAAAGCATGAAGCGGGGCCTTGTCGCTTTTTACAGCTTTCCGCTCCCCTAAACACTGGCTGGAATAGAGATGGGAATCAGTCGGGACACAGGGAGAGATGGAAGATTGTCCCAGCCTGCATTTGGTGGACTATATGGATGGAAAGGAACCAGAGATGTTTCGAAAACAAGAGTTGCTCTCTGCAGAAACTGAAGATGAAGATGAACTGTCTAGTCCTTTTCTTTTTTTGGTGTAACCACGAATATCCTCAAGAAGAAGAGGATATTCCTAGTATTTTAGATTATTTATGAAGCTTAGTAGGGACACCCCTCCCTCTGTAATATTGTTGTAAGTATTACTGGAATACTTTTCTGAGTATTCCTTTTGTTCATAATACAAGTTACCTTTTTCAAAAAAAAATTGATTACCATATTCCATACTGTTTTGTTTCCTTTTTGATATACATTACCATACACACATTATGAAGAATTAATGACAGGTGAATGAGGAGCTACACTAAACAGGAAAACTTTAGATTGTTCATATTCTGGAATATCAGGCATGTAACAGACATATATCTTGAAGCCTCTTCAACATGCTGCAGATGTATATCATGCAATACCAGTCCAAGAAATAGGATATGTCCATTCATTTGGAATGGCGAACCACTGAGCAAGTTAGTATGTCAATACCAGAATCAGAAGTTACCTTATGTGATTAATGCAAGTAGAATAATTATTTACAGAAGAATAAATAGTGTTTTAGTATGTCGATACCAGAATCAGAAATTTCCGTACGTGATTAATGCAAGTAGAATAATCATTTACCGAAGAATAACTAGTGTTTTAGTATGTCAATACCAGAATCAGAAGTCTCCTTACGTGATTAATGCAAGTAGAATAATCATTTATTGAAGAATAACTAGTGCCTGAAACATTTAGGGGTCTTTTGGTAGAGTGCATTAGAAAAAAATAATGTATGCATTTTATGTATTACTAGTACCTTGTTTGGTACACTTTGTCAACCCATGTACAACTAATGCATGGTATTGAGGTTATGTATAACTAATCATGAAATTCCATGATATAAGTAATTCAAAGGGTTTCAATGCATGCATTAGCATGGTTAAACACATAATTGCCCCTCAAAGCCTTTTCCACATCATTTCCACCATATTTGTGAAGGGTACTTTTGTAACCATATAATTCTTTTAGACATTGTGCAATGCATGTTATGTTTAATACACCAAACCAAACACTTCATAAGAAATAATATCAGCATAACTGAAGCATGCATAACTAATACGATTAATACACCATATTCAACATTATTCTTATACACCCTACCAAACGACCCCTTATAGCTTATTAACAATGGTAGAAGTGATACCACTTATCATACTCCAGAGAGTTCACTGCAACTTTTTCTTTGATGAAGTAGGAAATTTCATTAGAAAAAAAGCATCAAGCAGATTCTAGAAGTTCCAATAAATGTGAAATAGCTCCTACACGGACAAAAGAATATGCTAAGATGAGGTTGCTAACAAAGTTTCATGAAAATAAAAATTGATCAGTTCAATTTACAGTAGTTAAGTAATCCAGTTAAAGTTTATTAACAATGGTTTTTAAGTGATACTAGTTTCATAGATTACTAACAATGGTTGAAGTGATACTACTTATGATACTCCAGAAAGCTCACTGCAAGTAATCCAACTACAGTTTTCAAATCATTTCAATTAGCATCGAGGTTAACTAAACTCAATTGCCACAAAGTGACCTGTATTCCAACAACCAAAGCTCAAAGTAGTCATGACTACGTTCTTAACATAACGTTCAACTGCTGATGAAAGAAACCCTGCTACAACTTAGAAAAAAGGTAGCAATGAAAAATTGAAAATGATACTCTGAAATGGCTAAAAACTACCCTCCACCACAAAAGAGATGGAAAAAGGTAAGTGAGTTTTGGTAAAACTGATCCAAGATACTATAAGTTTTTTGTCATTAAGGCCAATGTATAGCAGTCCGTGGAATATGAGAATGTATGTTATCCAAAACAAACTTCCCAAAAAAACCTATATGCAAGAAAACTTTAGTCCTCCCTGGGAAAAAAACATAAACTAGCTCCAATAAACTCAAACAAAGGTGTCCTTCACATGCACCAGCAATGCTCCAACCAAAGGCTTTACGAGGAAGAAAAAGTAAGACTATCATATAAAATGATACACTTAAAACAGATTTATGTAAGCTAAAATGTCAATCTCATTAAGATGAAGACAGTCAAAAGACATGAATACAAACTCAACAATTTATGGATGAGAGAAAAGGAAATTCAACAAAATCACTACTTGGTGATGAGAAAATTAAGAAAGTGTACAACCAAACAATCTTGACATCTGCCATCAAAGGAGAACTGTGCTAGACAAAATGTCAGAACTCTAACACTATACATAATTCTTTTTGAAACTGGGACTTTTAACACTAAACATAATACTGGTGATAACAACAAGAGCTGTTCTTGGTATCACTAGTTACCTATACAACAACTTTTGAGCTGACACTTATACAGGGTTCTGCCAATTCATATTCCAGAAAATGGAAGTACAAAGCAGCCTTCCAGACTTAATTATATTTGGAAAGACACATGCAACGAAATATGGTTTTTACCATGAAATTAGGTATTACAACAACATACCCAGCGTAATCCCATAAGTGGGGTTTGGAGGGTAGGATGTCCGCAAACCTTAACCCTACCTTTGTGGGGTAGAGAGGTTGTTTCCGATAGACCCTCCACTCACCATGAGTTAGTTACCAATAATTTACAGGTCAACAACAACATACCCAATAAAATCCCACAAAGTGGAGTCTAGGGAGGGTAGAGTGTACGCAAACCTTACCTCTACCTCTTGGAGATAGAGAGGTTGTTTCCAAGAGACCCTTGGCTCTACCAATAATTAACAAGTAATAGGTTAAAATCAGCACACATATAGTTGCCCATCAAAATATGGGGTAACTATCTTATCAAGGGGAAATCAAGTAAAGTCAACTCACCTAGGTTAATTGCCCTTCCCTAGCCTTTTTCTCAAAGAAGGGGTCTGTTTAATTATTAAGAATACTTCCAAACTTACTTTCTGAATCTCCCTTACTATTTCTAATTGGTTGTTTGGAAGAGCAAACGTGCCCATGAAAAGTTTAAGACATTCTTAACCACATTACATGCCAATGAAATACATATCATACAATATTCCAAGTGGTAGAATAGCAATGTTGTTTGGTACCACCAACCTCATAAATTAATACAAAAAATAATTTTCCAATAGGACAAGCCAAAATGCCATTTAAATGTTCTATTGCATGAGAAAATAGCATCTAACTACCTCAGCAAGGTTGACCCATTCCCACGTCTCATTTGCAGTACCCATATCATAAACAAGAGCATGTCTACCCTGAAAATTCACAAGAAGATTTCAGCATTCAATCGTGGGGCGAAAAAAGAGTAAATGTTCAAGGTAGAAAAGATCAGGTGTACCTCAACTCGATTAAAATCAGTTATGAGTGCTTCATAAAAATTATTGTCATCAGGCCATCTAGTTTTCACTTTCCTTCCAATCAATGGATCAAATGATGCTGCTTCAGCGGGCTCAGAAACCCGATTACCAAAGTGGGCTCTTCCAGAAGGACCAGGAATAGGGTACTGCATCTTCATCGAAGACGCACCAGGCATCATCTGGCCCTATGAAGACACACATAGCAGGAAAACATCAGAACTATGGATTGATTGGTATGGTATGCAAGCTTCCAAGGTTCTTAGCACATCTGACTTACAGATTTATGCTTTTTACCCTTTGGCCCCACCATAGGTCCTCTCTTGGCAGCAGATGAAGGTGGCTGGTTTGCAGCAGTCACTGGAGGTGGATGAAAAGTAGGAGATGGTCCAGCAAAGGATTGAGAAGGTAAAGACTGGGGTATCTTCTGTTTTTTCCGTGACGCTGACACGGAAGGGCTGGGTGTTGGATCATGAACAGATTGACCAGCACCAAGCATACCAGGTTGATGCCCACCTGATTGCCTCCACTCCCTGAAAGGAAGCAATGGACAAACATTAGTCTCAGAGCTTGACAAACACCGAAATATGCAAAAATTTAAAAATAAATTAAAGAGGGTAATGTGAGGAGTAGCTGTAAAAACAGAACCTTATTCTTCTGATGACATCATCATTATTAACTCTAGCAAGAAGCTCTCTATGTTCTTCATTGGACAACCGTAACTCCTTCCTTAACTCAGTTATCAAGCTTTCTTTCTCCTGAAGAAATTATATTAGTGGAGCAGTCATTTAAACTTGATCAAAATAGTATAACACCAGATTCACGAGTATACTAACAAAAATATTACCCATGAAATGGCATCAGCTTGAGCTTTAAAAGCTCTTAGAACTGAACTGTATGCTTCTTGCTCAAGTTGGTGAATTTGGGCCTCCATATCTGTTTCATCGTACATCCTCTGGTAGGGGACAGAACCAATGACAGCAGATCTTCCATTTCCAGTAATGCGACCGCTACCTCTTGGAATCCTACTTTGATGTGATGGAGGAAGATCATCATCAGTTCCTGCATAATATTGGGAGTTTTTCAGATCTAGAATGCTAGTAACCCATTGCATTACACAGAATTAATTAAAAACACAATACAAAATAATTAAACACATCTATATTAGCACCATATTATTAGAAAGATAGGAAAACTTCCTTGCCAACACAGAAAATTATCAAACTGTCACCTCATCCGGTAGGGACCAAGTACGAGAATGGACAACAACTACATTAACGAAAACAGATCCTCACCATTCCACTCTTGATATAGATATAAGTATCACATTCTGTGCAATATACATTGACAGTAAACCTAAACTGCATTGGAGGACCAACAAGAACAATCATACAACAATTCCAAGTCAGTTACGCAGTCTATATGAATTCCATATAGCTCCATTTGAACCCATTTCATTTCAATAAAAGATAATATCTTAAGCCTAATATAAGCATACCAACATGCCTAAGCCTAAATCAAATTAGTTGGAATCAACTATACCATAGAGTATATTTTGTTCCCTAAGCTCACATTCGTTTCTAAAGATAGTATGTCATTTAAGACAACTTCCTTCCATGTGATTTAAGTTTATCTTGTCCCCTTAGCCCTTCCACCATCATGGTTTAAGAGAACTGAAGTGTTCAGAGATTTCATTAACACATGGCCATACCATCTCAGACGAGCTTCATTAATCTTATACCACTTCTAGAATTTCCAAAGTAAGATTTCAAATTTTACAATATTTCCGATCATGAGCATTCAAGCTGCATACACTTCCATAATGTAAATTCAGGTACCCTCTATGTTCACATTTTCTCCATCATAACAAAGTAAATGTCTTGAATCAAGAAGAAGAAGAAATTAAAGGAGATGGATTAGGTTCAATGTTTCTATTTTGAGCTCATAATTTCATAGAACACATTAATTCTTACAAGAAAATCAATCTAAATTTCTCTATAGCAAATAATGATGGAAGAGGGAATGAACATATCTCAAAGAAAAAGTTTTAAAAAGGAAAAGAACTCCTTATATGCCAGAACTAGACGGATTGAATACAACTGATAAAAATTTCCAAGTCCAAAAACCTAGTTGTAATAACAAGAGAGATACAATTGGAATGTTTCACGTAAACAACAATGTACAACCCAGTTCCGCAAACTCTAACCCCAGACCACACTGAACAACCCTAATTGAACATGAAGTTGCAGAAAACAAACCAAAAAAAATCATTTTTTTTGTGAATGTAGAAACTCACCACTGCTATCGTAGGGCTCGTAGTCCATAGCCAGCTCGCAAACTGGAACTTGAAGAACCGAATAGAATAGAGTGAAGCCAAGAATTTATGAAATCAAATTGAACTCAAAACCCAACAGAAAACGAAAGAACAAAAGCGGCGGCGGCTGCGGCGGCGTGTGGGGTTGCAAGATTAAAGGTTAGGGTTTTACAAGTACGCAAATCAATTGGGGGCATATGTGAAAGGTGGAAGAAGGGAGAGTATGAGTTTGAGAAAGCGGATGTGAAACGGGTTTTAAGTATTTAGTTTAATGTTAGGATTTGAAATCCGCCTCCTTTGATCTTTTGCCGTTTTCTTCTTTATTTTCTTTCCCGTTTTGATCTTTTGTTGTTGAATTCAATTTGCTTTTGCCCACCAAAAAAATGTTTTTTTTGTCACGAGGAATTTGAAGCACGTGTTTTTGGCATCTCTATTAGTTGGACAATCTTCAGAGTGACTTGCTAGGGGAAGTGAGGTTTCACCTAGGTTGCAAAAATCGAATCGAAAAAAATATTATTAATTTATTATTATTTGGTTAATGTTCTTTTAATGGTTTTATTTAAAATATTATTGGATTATCAGTTTAATTTTAATTTTTAATATTGAATTATTGGACAAATCGATAATTTACTAAGACTTAGTAATTTACTATTTTATCCGTACATAAATATTAAATATGAATCTCGATACCTTATTAGCCCTTTGCCCGTTAGCCTTCAATTCACATTTCACGTTGATTTTGAGTTCACAACTTCATATTATACAAAAAGTCAAAACCCAACATAAGAATCTTATTGATGTTAATTTATCTTTGTGTTACGCTTGTATAGTTCTTTTTTCATTTTAGTTATTACTATTTCTATTTTATGAGCATTTTGTAAAGTTACTGTAATCATTTAAAATTTATTAAATATAAATTTATAAAATGATTATATTAAATTCATGAATATATTGATCCAAATAAATATTATGAATTAATATAATTGAGTTAATTGTTTAAATCTAATAAATAAGAATTTAATTAAAACTCACTCCATAGAGTTTGTCACGACCCAAGCCTACACCCTGGACGTGGCCGGCACTCGAGAACCATTGTTGGTCCCCAAGTGAACCCTCATTTGGGCTGACTACAAGCGGAAAACTAACTCAAGCATACAAAGCTTAAAAACTAAATAAAATTCATTGAACTCAATAACGGACTTCTGAAACTCTACTGTCTATCTATAAAGCCTATAACTGACAATGATGGAAATCGAGAAAAGACCCACGACATCCTAACAACTGACATAACTAAAAGTACAAGTGGAACCCTTCGGAAGTAAGGAGGTTCACCATAGCTAACTCAAACTGCACAAGGTATCAACAAAGCGCATGTTGATGATCCTGAATACCTGTATCTGCATCATGAAACGATGCAGACCAAATGACTCAGTACATGAAATGTACGAGCATGTAAGGAGAATTCTAAAGCATAAACATAAGCTTGAACTAGTGGAAAAGAAACATACTTGCCTCTTCTCAACTCAACTTAAAGAACATAGTTCAACTCAACTCAGAGAAAACAGGACTCAACTTAATAATAAGATATTCAACTCAAGGTACTCAACTCAATATAAAACAACAATACAGATGCAATATATGAAAAGCTTTTAAAACAGTAAAAAGCAATTTACTGTATTGAAAAATTCAATAGTAACTCAGTTTGTATGCAAGGATACAATATAAACTATGATTGTATATGAAAATACAAAATAAACTCTGTGTATATAAGAATACAAAATATCTCTATGGAGTTTCTCTAACCGACAACCATTACTATGAGCTATGTCATGATACAGTGTCTTGCCTCACGCTGTCAAGGCCGTCTTATACCTTGTCGGGGGTATAGAACCTAACTACTAAGAGGATCCACTAGTCTATGCTAAAAAGTACTAAGGAATCATCTAATAAGTATGATCATTTTCTACCCATGCTGGCTACACGGTTTATGGAGACTTTGAATTATCTGAACTCAAACTCGTCCCCAAATCGGTGCTCAATACTACTCCCAAAATATGGTTTGAGATAATTACTCAAAAACTAGCTCAAAAGCTCTCTTGGAAATCTCAGTTTCCACTCATCTTAAATGTGAAAACATTTACTTTTGGGAATACTTAGTTCCCATTTATCATTTTAAAGAAAATGAACTCAACTCTATTATTTCTCAAAAACATTTCAAAATCATATTGTAATATATCATTGATGACTCGGGAAGTCATATTGCATAAACATTGATGGTATATCTAGATACCATACTGCTCATACATTGATGACATACTCGATTGTCATACTAATCATGTTTTAGAAAACTCTTTTCTCAAAACTCATCTTCACTTTCTCAAAACTCAGTTTAAGAACTCAAGTGTTGGCTTTAAAAAGCTTTTTAAAGTTTATAACTCAAATCACAGGGTTCATGTGGAATTATGAACATGAACGACTCAACTCAGAGAACTTAATAGCAATAAAGAACCTCAGAACTCAAGACTCAATGATACTACTCATCTATAGTATGCTCGACTCATAAGGATCATGCGGGATTATGTGCATGAACAACTAAACTCAAGGGTTTTGTGGGTAACATGTAGTAATCCCATGATTAGGAATATAATCTCAAAAGGACTATGAATTCAATACTCAAGACTTAGAACTTGAAGATACTACTCCTCTCAAAGATACTCAAATTATGAAGTTCATGCACAATTTATGGGCATGAACGACTCGACTCGAGTGTCTCTATAACAATATGGAACTCATGTATATGAATTTTCTCATTCTCATACTTACTTCCTCAAAACGTAGTTCAAATCGATAGTTGATCTCAAAGGGTTCACAATTAAACTCAAAACCTTTCTTGAACTCTACTATTTACTCTCTCTTAAATGTGAATTATGAATTCAAGAGTTATGGTTCATGATATGAAGGATCTCGTGATGATAAAGTAGACTCATGAATGCATTGTCCTCACTCTCATACTCACTTGCTCGAGTCTTGAAACAAGTTATTAGAAGTTGTAGAAGACTCCTAAAAAAGACTCAAAGGGACTTTCTCAAAATGTTCGGAAGAACTCTCAAAAGTTAACTCTTAAATCTACCTTGAATTTGAATTATGAATTCAAGGTTATGATCATGTTAGGAATGATTTCTGGATGTTTAGAAGTAGTTTAGAGTGTTTAGAATTGAAAGGGAGTGAATGTACACCTTAAAAGAACTCAAACGGAGCAACCGACTGCAAACTGGATGGGGCAGGCGACCCTGGTGCACTGAGTGGCGCGGGGCACCAGCCCCTAAACTACATAACATGATTTGGGGTGCACTGGCTGGTGCCAGGCACCAACCCAGAAAACCCGACGAATTTCTTTGCTCGTTTTCTCACCTTAAGTTGCCTAGAATCGAATGGTTTCCTCCCCAATCACTTAGAATCGATTACTCAACATAAGTACACTCTAATCTACTCAATACATCCCTCAAAACACTAACTTTCATCTCAAGAATTCATCAAAACCCCAACAAAACAAGATTTAGAATGAACTTCAAGAACACTTATCAAGAACTCTAATATTTCAACTTCAAGAATGAAATTGCGCTGAAAATAACATGGTTGGCGTGTGGGTGAATGAACCCAACACTATGGAAGCTAACATACCTCTTAGGGATTAAACCCATGGTGAAAATTTGCAACAAAACTCAAGAACCTCGACGAACGCTTTGGTCCTCTCTTTTTTTCTCTTCTTTTCTCTTCTTGAACTCTCAACTAAAACCCTAGGCGTATATTAGGATTATAAAACTGAACCTAATTAGATTATACCCCTAAAAACTTACTAAAAATGAATTAAATCTGATTGGGTAAGGAAAAGGCCAAAATACCCCTCATTATTTTCAGGTAACTTTCCTTAATTGGACAACCTGACTTCAATAGGGCATATCTCACTCATACAAGCTCAAAAATTATCAAACTTGGTGGCGTTGGAAATATAATTCAAAGACCTTTCATTTGATACCTTATGGACCACCTAACTCATCATGTACTGAAAGTTATGGTCGTTTGAAATTGACCCAAAACTTAGAAGAACTTAGGAATGACTTGAATGAACTCTCTTTAGTTCTTCTTGGAACTCAAGGTGCTACATCTAGTGACCTTAACACTCAAGAAATTTTAAATTCCTAGGTAAAATCCTACTCACAATGAAGGATAGATTGAGTCTTACCTCAAAAAAATTTCTGAGGTGTTACAATATCTCCCCCTTGGGATCATTTGTTCTCGAATGATACTGGGTATGGAATGGGGTCTGAGTCTAATGGTATGCTCTTACTATATTTAAGCTTAACCCAAATCCTTAGGTTCGGGTTATATACCTCTCTATAGGGAACCTCATCCCAAGACTATTAATTTTTACCACCACATTAGGGTCATATCAAGAACCACCTAATGTTTAACAACACCACATTGAAACTTAGTATTCTAACAACTCCATGGACTCCCACTTACCAAATCCTTAAGAAGTTCTTCTTCTCTCATCATCTCTTCCATACCAACTAGAATTTCCCGCATCACTACTCGGAACCAACTAAGGGCTCTCATTTAACTATTCTTCATAGTAAAACCTCATCCTCATCTTCCTCCTTATTTATAACCTTAGATGGAATTATCACACCATCACTATCACGATAAGAACATCAACCTCCTTTTTCTAACATCACTTAATTACTGAAAGGACCTTCAAAAGGATATCTCCATACTCTTTGGAACTCATTACTATCTTACTCTCAAACACTTGACTTGATTTCTCATCTTGTCATCTCCCCCTTAGGTCTAAAGCTGACACTTGAAAGCTATGGACCTATTCTATCATCTCTAAACTGGTCTAATTAAATCCTCTTTTACTCTAACACTCGGAAGAAGTTTATCTCATGACTATCAAACTCTTCATAAGTAGGTACTAAAACCTCTTTATAAGGTGTTTTTGTTAACCTCTTCTAATTAGATACACTCTCGGTACACCTCTTAATGCTCTTTTCTACTCTTGTGACAATCACACTTCACTGCCCTTATCTAAAGGTTAGGGTCTCTCACTTGTACCACTCATATTTATTGCAGCTAACATCTCAATTTCTCACCTTCTCTATGTTAAGTCTTCTAAATCAAATCTCAAGACTAACATCATCACCCTCATGTTGCCATTCTTTTGATCATGATACTCATCTAAAATTCAAGCTTAATGTTTATTACTAAACCCGAATATCAATATGATTGCTTGTCTACTATACTAACTCACCACTACTATGCACAAATTTAGAAACACTTGTCCTCTATGACCTTGTGACAAGTAGTCAATCCTTATCTCTCAAATAGTTCTATCATCTTCTGAATACCATGGGGTTTCCCCCTTCAAAGTTCAAAAGCCTAGTTTGGATCTATCATCTCGTGAATACTGTGTTATCTGATTCCACACATATACTTAGTCTCCTCTAACACGATGACACATTGACATCAACTCTATTCTGGTTAAAATATACTCTAACTCATCTTGACTAGTAACTATTTCTCTTCATTCTATCAAGAACTCTCTACAACATTACTATTCATTTTCTACTCATAAAGGAACTCATCACTTATAACTGACCGGGTGCATGATTGCAATAACATAATCTACCCCATCACTAACCTTTTCATAGATCTCTCGACCTCTGCATACTTTTCTCTAACTCTGGGCACTTTCACTACTACTGCTCATAATTTCGTAACTCATGCTACCTTTTTGGATGAGAATACTACCCAAGCTCTAAACATACTTCCTCATAAGGATCTAAACTAAAACAGGGCTTAAAGAAGAGAGTACAACTCACCTTTAGCTTCAACACATGATTTATATGAACATGAGTGCATTCCTCTGAAACTCAACACTTAACTCACTTATGGGCTCCTCTCAAGATCATCTGTAGTCTCATGACTTCCTCAAGACTTTTGCTAAGAACAACTCATCCATAAGGATCTTGGGCTTTACTTTTCAACCACATCTAGTATGATGGGTAGTTGAATGATTCTAAGAAACGCATGAGTATGAATAAAAATATCTATGGCATAGCTCTATTGCACGATTTAGAGTATGAAAGAAGGGAAATTTTTCCTAAATGTCTATAGTCTCTTATTTATAGAAGTGGGCACAACCATAAACAAGATCCTACCAACACGACTTCATAGACACCCTAGGACACTTGAACTATGTGCTATGATAACAAGTTTGTCACGACCTGAGCCTACACCCTGGACGTTGCCGGCACTCGAGAACCATTGTTGGTCCCAAAGTGAACCCTCATCCGGGCTGACTACAAGTGGAAGACTAACTCAAGCATACAAAGCTAAAAAAATGAATAAAATTCATTGAACTCAATTACAAATCTTTAACTCAAATAAATAACTCTGAATAAAAATAATATATTCAATTCGCTATAAAATAGGCAACTTAAATGAACAAACTTCTGAAACTCAACGGTCTATCTATGAAGCCTCTAACTGACAATAATTGGAAGTCGGGACAAGACCCACGACATCCTAACAACTGACATAACTAAAGTACAAGTGGAACCCTCTGTAAGCAAGAAGGCTCACCATAGCTAACTCGAACTACATGTGGTATCAATGAAGCGCCTGTTTATGATCATGAATACTTCTATCTGCATCATGTAATGATGCGGGCCAAATGGCTCAGTAAATGGAATGTACGAGCATGTAAGGGGAATTCTAAAGCATAAACATAAGCTTAAACTAGTGGAAAAGAAACATACTTACGTCTTCTCAACTCACTCAACTCAACTCAAAGAAACATAGTTCAACTCAACTCAGATAAAATAAGACTCAACTCAATAATAAGATATTCAACTCAAGGTACTCAACTATGGATACTCAACTCTGGATTTGTGACCATATTTGTATTCCTAGAGTTGGTGGTTGTGTGTATGATATTGGAGGAGATTAGTGTAATGAATTTTAAAAAATGTTTAAGAAAAAGGGTGAATAAGCAAAAAAAATACTGAAAATTAATGACGTGGTGCTTACATGGTTGTGACGTGGCGCTGACATGGCTATGATATGGTAGGTGAGAGTGGTATTCTACTCTCAGGGTTGTATTTAATTCACTTCAAAAATGTTAACGGGGGTATTTAATCGCCCGTGTAGTTTAAGTACTAAAGTAAGTTGTGCTGCAAAGTTTTTTTTTCTTTTGGGGGGGGTATGTGTTTTCTCTTAAATCAATAATTAAAGGAACTCATAACATAGAAGAAAAATCCTAACTCAATTGAGGATTTCTAACTTTGAAAATAGGATAATTTGGGAACTCCATGGAAGGAATCCATGGAAAACTATCATACCTCAATGCTAAAAGCTTGCCTTCAATGGTGGAATTGGAGACTTGCCTTGAAACCACAGGTTGAACCCTTCTTCTTCAAGTTTCTAGATAGAGAAATATTTTGGAGAGGAAGAACTTGATCTTCTTTGGTAAATTTAAGAGAACTAGATTCACCGCATGTGCGTTGCACGTGGTTGCCTAGTCTCGTGATGCATTCAATTGTGAAGCAGTAAAGCATGAATACTCGCTTTGTTCAATATATGGAATATGTCTTTAAGGAATTTTTCGATATGAATGTTTCTTAGTTACTAAATATTAGTTCATGCCTACAATTGTGAAGCAGTAAAACATGCACACTCTCTTTGTTCAATATATGGCATATGTCTTAAGGGATTTGTTTGTATGGATGTTTCTTAGTTACAAAATATTTTTTTTATAAATAATACTCCATTTAGTCCGACAAATTGTCTTGAATTAGATGCATTTAATTGTGTGAAAGCTCAAAGTAATAAGCGGATATGTAATATTGCTCAAAGCTACATTTGGTTTTGTTTATGACATTGTTCCAACATAGCAGATACCTTCCAGGAGTTTGAAGTCATTCGTATCCTATTTATCAATATCAAAGTTTTCACAATAGCTGTATTTCCTTCAAAATTTACATTCTGATGGTTAGCTCGTCTCTTTTTCAACTGGACCTATAAATATGACCAAAGACATTTTGATTAGCTTCATGTAATATGTTAGTTTTGTTCCAAATTGATTACACTAATGAAGATTGAAAGCATCATCTAATACTTCCTTGCGTTGCACGTGATTAACAATTTCAAAAATATACATTATGGTAAATATAATTACTTATTTAAGCGAAGATTTGAATAATAAGCTTAGCAAAAAATAATATTGCAGATTCTTTTGTGAATGTTCAATGTGGATCATCATATATATCTCTTATTCATGCAAACCTATGAAGATGGTCAATAAAAATTTTTATTAGTTAAATGCAATTATGTATATATTTGTTTCAAATTGATTAGATTCAATCATGTAATTAGTCTTATCTCACTAATATTACCTTATAGATAATATTTATTTTGTATTTTTCTTGTCATCTAACCAGATGTGTTTTGCATGTGTATTCTATGTTAAATTGTTTAGATGTCATATGAACATGTGAAGAGAACAACTACATTTTATATATTCACATATTTTCACATTTGGTGTGAGTTTTTTTTTTTTTTTTAAAAGAACTCGGAACATTTTAAAATAAGACATTTTCAAGTTGGAAGGTCTCGTTAACTTGATAAGACATTTGTGACATATATAATACTTTAATTTAAATACAAATACCTACTCAAATATAAATATATATTTGCATTAATGAAAATATTTATCTCATAAAATTAGCTACTAAATAAATAATAAAAATTAAACTAATACAAACTTCAATTGGCGTTATTACAAGTCATATGAACTTTTCTTCGTCTAAAATATTGAAATATTAAGAAATAGAAAATAAGTAAAACAAAAGGGCAATGTTTATATAGTAATAACTATTTTGAAGAAAATTTCCTTGGAGTCTAAATCACATAAGTAATATTGATAAATAAAGTCATTCTTTTGTCTTGAACATCAAAAATAAATCGTGAAAATTCTCTAAATTTTGGAAAAAGATATTCATAAACATATATCTACATCACAAGAGAAATTGTTAATAAAAACAAATGACTTTTGACTACATCATGTTAACTTCATATATTGGAACATTAGATACTAATGTGTATATCGAGCAAAAATATAATTATTATATCATCAAAATTATGTTATTTTCCTCAAGTACTCGAGGTTGTGGAATATGCCCTCTTAGGATAGAACACTTACTTCATCAGAATAGTGGTACCTCATATTCTGCTAAACTTCAAACTCACTCAAACGACAATAAATTGCACAAGAAATTTTAAAATGCAAGAAGAAGAAGAGTAAAAGATTAGAAAAAATTGTGGTTGGAAAATGAGAGGAAGTCCCTCTATTTATAGTCAACAAAGGGTAATATGAGCAAACATTTTTTGTGTCTTATCTGAAAGATCATGACCTTTTTGAGAAGTCACAACACTTTGAAAAAGTCACAACTTATTGAAAAGGTCACAACTCTTTGGAAAAGTCACAACGCTTTGGAAAAGGCGTAACTCTTTCGAAAAGACAACTTATTGAAAAAGTCACAACTCTTTGGAAAAGTCACAACTCATCGAAAATCACAACCCTTTGAAAAAATCATAACTTATCGGAAAAGTCACAACTCATTGAGCAAGTCACAACCTAAGTTAGGGATATTATAACATTCAAGTTAGGAATTCATGCTTCTCTTATTCACTCAAACCTATGAAGATGTTCAATGAAATTATTTATTAGTTAAATGCAATTATGTATATATTTATTTCAATTTGATTAGGTTTAATCATGTAATTAGTCTTATCTCACTAATATTACCTTATAGACAATAATTGTTTTGTATTTTTCTTGTCATCTAACCAGATTTACTTTGCATGTGTATTCTATGTTCAATTGTTTAGATGTCATATGAACATGTGAAGAGAACAACTACATTTTATATATTCATATATTTTCACATTTGTTGTGAGTTTTTTAAAAAAAACACGAAACATTTTAAAATAATATATTTTCAAGTTAGAAGATCTCGTTAACTTTATAATACATTTGTGACATATATAATACTTCAATTTAAATACAAATACCTACCCAAATACAAATATATATTTGCGTTAATGAAAATATTTATCTCATAAAATTATCTATTAAATAAATAATAAAAATTAAACCAATACAAACTTCAATTGTCGTTATTACAAGTCATATGAACTTTTCTTCATCTAAAATACTGAAATATTAAGAAATAGTAAATAAGTAAAACAAAAGGGCAATGTTTATATAGTAATAACTATTTTGAAGCAAATTTCCTAGAAGTCTAAATCACATAAGTAACATTGATAAATAAAGTAATTCTTTTGTCTTGAGCATCAAAACAAATCGTGAAAATTCTCTAAATTTTGGAAAGATATATTCAGAAGCATATATCTACATCTCAAGAGAAATTGTTAATAAAAACAAATGACTTTAGATTACATCATGTTAATTTCATATATTGAAACATTACATACTAATGCGTATATTAAGTAAAAAAAATAATTATTATATCATCAAAATTATATTATTTTCCTTAGGTACTCGAGGTTATGGGATATACCCTCTTAGGATAGAATGACTTACTTCATCAGAATAGTGGTACTTCATATTTTGCTAAAATTCGAACTCACTCAAACGTCAATAAATTACACAAGGAATTTTAAAATGCAAGAAGAAGAAGAGTAGAAGATTAGAAAAAAATGTGGTTGGAAAATGAGAGGAAGTCCCTCTATTTATAGTCAACAAAGGGTAGTATGGACAAATGTTTTTTGTGTCTTTTATGAAAGATCATGACCTTTCGTCCCTCTATTTATAGTCAACAAAGGGAAGTATGAACAAATGTTTTTTGTGTCTTATCTGAAAGATCATGACCTTTCCGAGAAGTCACAACACTTTGGAAAAGTCACAACTTATTGAAAAAGTCACAACTCTTTGGAAAAGTGACAACTATTTGGAAAAGTCTCAACTCTTTGGAAAAGTCACAACTTATTGAAAAAGTCACAACTCTTTGGAAAAGTCACAACTCATCGAAAAATCACAATCCTTGGGAAAAAGTCACAACTTATTGGAAAATTCACAACTCATCGAAAAAGTCACAACCTAAGTTAGGGATATTATAGTAATTTAACATTCAATTTAGGAGTTCATGCTTTTAAGGTAATATAGATATAGATGACTTGAATGGGTAAGTTTTGGGGTTAAAATCACTTATATAGGGGTTCTAGGTAACGGCGAAACAACGTAGTATCAAGATAAAATAATGAGAAAAAGGTCAAAAATACCCCTCAACTTTAGTTTATTAGTTGACTATACCCCTATCATTAAACCAAAGTTATTCATACCCTCACCATCACTAATTTCACCATTTATACCCCTCAACTGACGGAAATCCCCAAATCAAAAAAATTGACCCGATTTCTTAAAAAATGACCCATTTCCCATTTTATACCCACGCCCGACACGTCTATCTATCTTAAACCCAAAAATAATTTAACCCATTTTCCTTGAAGATCCCAAAGGCGAAGCTCTCCATTCCAAGAACAACATCCTGAACAAAGTGGTCGTGGCAAGAGAGACGTCGGCAGGGGACATCGTATTGTGCGCTGTCCTTGGTGAGAGACCATACAATGATGGACTTGTCCCTGGAGGAGGTAACGATCATGTCGGAGTTATCAATTGGAGTGGCGATGGCAGTAACCCAATCAGTGTGGGCTTTCATGGTGCCACAGAGGACAAGTGATTCTTGCGCCATTTTGTCAAGCAAGGTGGTCGCTGCTCCGATTTTCCTTTGGAGGCAAATGAGACTACGATAGAGCAATGAAGCTGATAAAATTTATTGACCGGTTTTTTTTATTTTATTTTATAGTATTTCTTGGTTGTTGCATTGTTGATTAAGAAAAAATGAAGTTCAAATGAAGAATCGTGGTAGAATTGGGGAAACACAATTGCAGAATTATCATGGTAGTAGCTCCAAATGATTTTTTTTTTAGAATGGGTATAGAAAATGGGTTAAATTATTTTGGGTTTAAAATATATAGATGGGTCGGGCATGGGTTTAAAATGGGAAATGGGTCATTTTTTAGAAAATCGGGTCAATTTTGTTTTATTTGGGGATTTCCGTCAATTGAGGGGTATAAATGGTGAAATTAGTGACAGCGAGGGTATGAATAGCTTTACTTTAACGACAGGGTATAGTCAACTAATAAACTAAAGTTTAGGGGCATTTTTGACCCTTTTCCCTAAAATAATTAGGAAAAGACTCAACTGCCCTTAACTTACAGCTGACGCGAACCTCCATATGGATGCCCATACGAGCTGTCTAGGGTCCATGAGCCGTCTAGGCATTCGTGGTCCCTAGACCAGTGGCTTGGAAAGTCCAGTCCCCCCTCCACATGCCCACCTTCACGAGGCGTCTAGACCTTCACGGGTCGTCTAGACCTTCACGAGCCGTTTAGGGGCTCGCGGGAGGAGGCTAGCCTCGAAATGGTTCTGCCTCCATTTCACGGCCACCACCACGGGTCGTGTGGCTCACCACGAGTAGTATAGGGGCTCGTGGGAAGGGATCCCTATTTGGCCAAACACTGGAAGGTAGCCACGAGCACCACCACAAACCGTGGTGCCCTTCATGGCCCATCTAGGGCTCCATGAAGGGTATTATGGCTCAATCATGGACTGGTGACTTTCCATTTTCCTCCTTTGCTAGACTTCAAATTTCTGGGGTGTTACATTATCTCCCCCTTGGGAACATTCGTCCTTGAATAGGATCTTATATATCACATGAAGAAGAGAACTCTAAACTAGCAACCCATCATGCATGCAAGCACATAACTACACATATCCGAGGAGGAAACATCAACTCCAATCTAAAGCACGTTCAAAACATCATAACATGAAGACTATATGCAACTCATACTCAAATGCACATAAACATGTAAAAATCAATCAAATTGACTCATTTTCTTAAAACTTAAGCCTTTTCATAATCATGCATAAATAAGGAAATCATGGGAATGTCTAAGACACATGACACCAAAAGAGTAAACCATGAGGAACTCATTACCTCAAGATAGAGTAAGGGCATAAGGAAAGAGATGAGGATATCCAGACATCATATCGGCCTCAACTAATTGATTCCTCCACAACACTTTCACAAAAGCGATTTCTTTATTTCGCAACTTCTTGACTTGCCAGTCTAAAATCTCAACTAGGACTTCCTCATAAGAAAGATTCTCATCAACTCCCAAACCTTCTAAGGGAACTATAGATGTCGGATGACCAACATATTGCTTCAACAAAGAGACATGGGAAAATGGATGCACCGATGCCAATTCATTAGGCAATTCAAGTTCATAAGTAACCTTACCAATATGTCTCAAAATCTGATATGGGCCTACATTTCGGGGACTAAGCTTTCGTTTCTTACCAAACTTCATCACACCCTTCATGGGTGAGATTTTCAACTAAACCCAATCATGAACATCAAACTCCAGATCTCTTCTTCTTATATCGGCATGTGACTTTTGCCAACTTTCAGCCATTTTCAACCTTTCTCTAATAAGTCAAACTTTTTCCATAGCCTCATGTACAAACTTGGGACCTATTAGGGCAACTTCACCCACCTCAAACCAACCTATATGAGATCTACACCTCTTACCATACAATGTGCCTCAAATGGAGCCACACCAATACTCGAGTGATAACTATTGTTATATGCCAACTCAATCAAAGGCAAGTGATCATCCCAATTACCCTTGAAATCAATCACACAAGCCTTCAATTTTGTCACTCCCCGAGAGCACTCCCTAGGCGTAACACGGCGTACTTGACCCCGAAGGGGTCTTATACAAGCCCTTAGCATATTTTTCATTACATATAGACATTGAATAATGTGAAAATTAAAAACTTTTCAACATCAATGTCAAAGTGTCTCATAATAAAAAAAATAGAAAGTAGAATGTCTAGACATCATCATCTCCATGAAACCATCTAAGTACACGTAAGAATCTCAAATAGGGACCATAGCCCTTTACAAATAGAATTGTCTCGAAATGACAAGTACAAAAGGAGTCTAATAGTCTATTACAATATAAGGAATATAAGTGTCATAATGTGTGTCCTCGAAATTTGAGGACATACCAAAAAGTCTTCGAGAAGTCTAAATCCAAGCTTGAGTCTCTTAGTAGCACAATCACTTCCCGGAACCTACACTTAGTAGAAAAAGGAAGAAATATGGGTTAGCACAATCAATTGTACTAAGTATGGCAGCCATGTAATTAAAACCATTTAAATCATGCAAAAAGGGACCTTTAGTTGAAAACATGTTATTTCAAGTTAGAAGCCATAATGCATATTCAAGGAACATTTAGCCAATCCACATTACAAGGTAAAGAGACATTCATGATCATAACAAGAACCCATAACCTATACCTTACATATTTGAGTTCCATTTACATTATACCATCATAAGAAAACACCCATGTCCCCCCTTTCAAGTTCACTTGTGCAATGTACATATGAAGTCCCATACCCCCATTTATACTAAGTAAAGCCATCAAGAAGACAAAGTGTAGTCACATACATAATCAACATCATAATAGGTGAAACCAACCTTAACATAATTCATACCCTACCATATATAAAGGACTCACATAAGAACTCCTCAAAGAAACCACTTGTGCAATGCATAGGTAAAGTCCCATACCTCACCTGTACTAAGTAGTATCCCTCAAGTAGTCCTAGTTAGAGTTTATAAGTCATTTACATAAGTCCTATTCATACATTAGATCATCTTCTTAAAACATATGAATATTAGCAATAACCGACATAGACCATATGAGCTTCATGGAATCCGGTGTTCTACTCCCACACCGAAAAGAGAGTGTTCCACTTGCCAAGGTAGAACTAACATAATAGCATCTAGGTGGATCCACTAGCTAATACCTATGTGGGCAAACATAGTTAAGGAACAAGGAGATTGCTACTAGAAACCCGGACTTGCTAAACGTAAAAGGTTTCCATCTCATGAGACAACATATATATTGGGAACCCAGACTTTTTAAACGTAAAAGGAACGCATATGGGAAGCCGGACTTGCTAAACGTAAAAGCTTCCATCTCATATTCATGTTCACTCGGTGCTAAGCATAATTCCTTTTTTAAAGAAGTATTAGGCCTTTAATTACATATTCATTCAATAAGGAGTACATTAGGGATTCAACCCATCACTCATCATATAGCTCACAAGTTCTAAGATGAGAATAACCTTTCATCGTAGAACCATCAACATACAAAAATGTTCATTCATAACATAGTCATATAGTGTTCATGAGATTTACCTTCTATTCATCATACCAACACTACCATAATCATCGCTTAACATTCATGTTTGTATCGTAGCATACTTGTCAACACTCGGGGTTGTAGGGAAGAGGAACCATAACTCACTCACTACAATTCATATTCAAGTAGCACCTCTACCATAAGTGGATCAACAATTTAATATATGAACATTCATTAATTTGACAATCTTCATTCATAACCTTTAAGGATCACATCAAGATTCAACCCTAATTAATTGGTAATCATTCACCAATATAGAGCAACATCATAATACAATAATGAATTTCACAATTTACATATTAGATTCACATCCTTCATTCACCATTAAAGTCATACTAGGGTTTAAAGTGAGAATGAAGGGGAATTCATGGGTATTTTTGGGATTTGTTCAAAAAACCAACAACACTACCTTAATTCATACACAAACCGTAATATACAACCATAATTAATCATTGTAAACCAAAGAAAACACATTTGGAAAGTGACCCACGAAATTGAGAGAAACCTAGAATTTTGGGGAACCTTAAAATCATATTTTTGAGAGGGCCTCTTGGGGAAAAGATCCCAAGAGTGAAAAGCAACCATACCTTAGTTGATTCCTTGAGAATCAATGGAGAAACTCCAAGAAATTTGGGAAGAAACCTTAAAACCCTAGCTCCAATGTAATCTTCTTCTTCTAGAGTCTTTAGAGAGAAGTGGGTTTTGATTTTATGATTTGGAGTTATAAGGTGGAAGACTTGTTTATTACTTAATAATACCCTAAAGTACCTAATATAACTATTTATAACCGTTTTTAACCCTTAAGCAATTAATTAGTAAATTACTAAACTACCCTCACTTAAACTGTGTGGAGGCAGTGAGCTCGAGTGCCATCTACGAGTCCACGCCCACGGGGCGTGAATTGAACCACGGGCCGTGTTGACCACTCGTGGTTTGGTACTGAGAGGGTGCATACAAGGGTCTTGGTGAGGAGACTAAGTCTCAACTCATGAGACCCTTCCATGGAGCGTGAGTCGGTCTAGGACCGTACTGCATGCTCGTGGTTTGGGACTGAGGGGGGGGGGGGGTTTGATTTGGAGGTCACTTGGAGGATTCTAAGTGTGGACTCATGACTCCCTTCCACGGGGCGTGAGTCAACCTACGCCTCGTTGTTTGCCCCTCGTGAGTCCAACCTGTTTAGGACAGCTTTTACCTTCTTTTTGGTTCTAAGTTTGGGTCCTCCTCAAGGACCCCTTTGGTGATCTTTAGGGGGGGGGCGTACCCGAACTTTTGGACCCTAAACGTGAAATCTTACCTTTTACACTCTTTAATTCAAACTTTAGTCCACCTACGACACTCTAAAGTCAATTCACAAGACCTAGCACCTCACTAGTTCAATGCACTAGTTTCCGGACGCCAATGTCGTTCCTTGACGTTTATGCACTAACATTTTCTTACCAATTTAGGTACATTAAATTAGGTCTTGAAACATCATTTCTACTCTTATTAAGTCATTAGTCATTATTTAGGCTCTAGCTTAGGTCATTAGATTTCTGGAGCGTTACAAAATTATCTTCCAAAGTTTAGATAGTACGCTCCGCTTGCCCTTCGGTTTGTGGATGAAAGGCCGTACTAAGCTTACTATGAGTACCAAGACCTTTTTGAAAAGATCTCCAAAACTGAGAAGTGAATCGGGTACCATGATCGGAGATAATGGACGAAGGCACTCCATGCAACCTTAACATTTCCCTCAAATACAACTTAACATAATCTTCTGCAAAATAGGAAACATTGACGGGAATGAAATGAGCCGATTTTGTCATTTGATCTACTATAACCCAAATCGAGTCATGTTGTCGCCTAGTGCGAGGCAAACCAACAATAAAGTCAATATTTAAATCTATCCTCTGCCAAGTAGGAATGCTAATGTCTTGGGATAAACCTCCCGGTTATGATGTTCAACTTTCACTTGTTGACAATTAGGACACTTAGCCACCAATTCAACAATACCCTTTTTCATTCCATTCCACCAATAGATCTCCCGCAAATCACGGTACATCTTGTTGGCTCCCAGGTGAATGGAATACCAAGAACTATGGGCTTCTGACAAGTTTGTTCCCTCAAGTCATCAACATTAGGAACACACAAATGACCCTGATATCTAAGCACTCTATCTCCCCCTTGGGAGAATGCTTCAACGGATTTCTTAAGCACCGATTCTTTTTATTCAACCAAAGTTGGATCAAGACCTTGCTTGGCTTTCACATCTGCCACAAAAGATGATTCGGAACCATTGTGGACCATAACACCACCCTTGGTGGAGTCCACTAACTGAACACCCAACCGGACCAATCTATGAACATCTTGAACCAACTCCTTCTTATCTTCTTTAATATGAGCAACACTACCCATAGATAACCGACTAAGAGCACCTGCTACCACATTAGCTTTACCAGAGTGATAGAGAACATTCATATCATAATCTTTTAATAACTAAAGCTACCTTCTTTGGCGAAGATTTAGATCCTTCTTATTAAACACATATTGTAAACTCTTATGGTCAGTGGAAACGTCGACATGAAAACCATACAAATAGTGCCTCCAAATTTTAAGGCAAAAAACAACCGCCGCTTGTTCAAGGTCTTGTGTAGGATAATTATTTTCATGAACCTTAAGTTGCCTTAAAGCCTAGGCAATAACTTTCCTATTTTGCATAAGTACACATCCTAGCCCAATTCTCAAGGCATCACAATAAACAACAAAACCATCAGTCCCTTCCGATAAGTTCAGCACTAAAGAGGAAGTCAATCTATCCTTCAATTTCTCAAAAATCTTCTCACATACTTCGGACCATATGACCTTAGCCTTCTTTTGAGTCAATGCTATAAATGGAGAGGCAATCAAAGAAAACCCCTCAACAAACCTTCTATAGTAACCAGCTAAACCCAAGAAACTTATAATATCCGAAGGGGATAGAGGTCTTGGCCAACTCTTGACCGCATCCATCTTCTTAAGATCTACCTCAATACCCTTATTTGAAACAATATGACCAAGAAAAGCTACGGACCTTAGCCAAAACTCGCATTTTCTAAACTTTGTAAGGAGTTGTTGGTCCTTGAGAACTTGCAACACAATCCTCATATGACTGATGTGATCATCCTCACTTCTCGAATAGGTCAATATATCATCAATGAACAAAATCACAAATATGTCAAGATATTGTCTAAACTCCCTATTCATCAAATCCATAAAAGCAGCTAGAGCATTGGTCAAACCAAAAGACATCACCAAAAACACAAATTGACCATATCGAGTTCTAAAAGCCATTTTCGGAATATCATTTTCCTTCACCCTCAATTCGTGATATCCCGACCGAAGGTCAATCTTAGAGAAATAACTTGCTCCTTGAAGTTGGTCAAACAGATCATCTATCCTTGGGAGAGGATACTTATTCTTAATGGTAACCTTATCCAACTATCGATAGTCTATACACATACGATGAGTACCATCCTTCTTTCTAATAAACAAGACTGGAGCACCCCATGGAGAGATACTCGGTCGGATGAAACCCTTATCCAATAAATCTTTCAATTTTTCTTTAAACTCCTTTAGCTCTGCTAGAGCCATTTGGTAAGAAGGAATAGAGATAGGTTACGTATCTGGGAGGAGGTCAATACCGAAGTCTATTTCCCTTTTAGGAGGAATACCGGGTAGATCATTTGGGAATACTTCTGGAAACTCATTAACAAAGGGGACCGACTCAAGAGTAGGGGTTTTAGAATCCAAATCCCCCACCCTAACTAGATGGTATATGCAACCCTTAGCAATTATCTTTCTATCTTTAAGACAAGAGACAAACTGACCCTTAGGTATATAATTTCCCCCTTTCCATTCTAAGACAGGCTCATTCAAGAACTGAAACTTGACTACATGAGTTCTTCAAACAACAAAAGCATAACATGAGTGCAGCCAATCCATACCAAAGATAACATCAAAATCTAGCATATCAAGCTCTACCAAGTCAACAAAAGTAACACTATGGGACAAAGAGACGGGACACTTTCTATAGACCCTCTTAGCTATAATAGAATCACCAACAGTAGTAGAGACATAAAAGGGATCTAACAGCGCATTCAGAAGAACATCAAACCTCATAGACACATATTATGTCACAAAATACAAGGTAGCCCCGGGATCAAGTATAGCATAACCATCAAGTTAGAAACTTTCAACATACCGGTAATGATATCAGGAGAATCCTCTTATTCACCACGAGTCTGGAGTGCATAGAATTGGTTTTGCTTGGGATCATTGGAACCCGAACCACTAGGAGGAGCTTGCTTGCCCTCTCATCCTTTAACCGTAAACGTTGGTAAATCCCTTATCTTATGATCGCTTTAACCACAACCAAAGCAACCATCTGTGCCGACTAGGCACTTACCCTCGTGCTTCTTTCCACCCCTACCACAAATAGACATAAACAAGAAAGATCCACTACCATTCCCTCCTTGAAGCCTAGGGTTAGACACCCTCTCTTTATTGAACGTAGGAGGAGCATTGGAGGAACCTTGACAATCTAGGACGACCATGTTTATCAAACCTTGCATGAAAGAAATTACCATTATCGGTTTTAGACCTCTTTGTCTCCCTAGACTTTTCCTTAACTTTCTCCTCTTCAATCTGTTGAGCATGAATCATGAGACGAGAAACGTCCATGTCATTTACAAGCATAGCGGTACGACATTCTTTAACCACTATTTCGGACACACTCGAAACAAAATTAATCATCCTTGCCCTGGAATTGATAACCACTGTAGGAGCATATTTAGACGATTGAGTGTATTTCAAAGCATATTCTTTCACACTCATACTTCCTTGGCGAAGGTTGATGAACTCAAGAACCTTTTCCTCCATCATCTCAAGGATAAAGAGCCTATCAAAGAAAGCAACCTTAAACTTCTCCCAATCGAGAGGACCTACATCTTCTGGTATCCCTTCTTTCCATTGATTGAACAAAATTTGAGCAACACCCATAAGTTGATAAGCGACCAACTCCACCTTTTCCACTGACGCCACTCCCATGATCATCAACACCTTGTAAACCTCATCAATGAACTCTTGAGGATCTTCCTTAACCTTAGAACCATGAAACTCCTGAGGATTCATTCTAGTGAAGTCCCTTACTTTAGACACCGCCATACACCTATTTGGGTTTACGGGAACCGCAATCTCCCTATTGACTTGGGCTGTTATGGCTTGGGCCAATCACTTGAAAGGCAATCCTAAACTCTGCATTAGTCTCTTGCTCGGCCAAAGAATCGACTGGATCTTGAGGAGCTTGAGTAGAAGCTTCTTGTTCCACATTCTCCCTCACAATCCTTCTAGAATAAGTTGTTCGAGTAGCCATACCCTCTAGAGCATCAGATAAGGATTAGAAGAGAAACCTTATAGGGTTAAACTCTATCGCACAACTTAAGAGTAATGAAGAAGTGGAGTTTCCTAAACATCTTGTAGCCTCCCATTCATAAGTGTGTCGCGCTTCACACTCATGAATAAGACTCTACTCAACGTGGCTTATGAGACATCCAAGGACCATTCTAAACCTTGTGTTCTGATACCAAGTTTGTCACAACCCAAGGTACCTCCTAGGCATAACATGGCGTATGAGACCCTGAGAGGGACCATACAAGCCACTTGGCAGTCATAACATTAGAAAAAGAACAAAAGGATAAAGAAATACATTTCAAGTCCCAAAAGTTTTTATAAAAGTAAAGCAGAAGTCTAAACATTTTGTCTCATTAGCCATCTAGTACATAAGAATGAAATAGGGCCTAGTGTCACGACCCAGGGGTACTCCCTAGATGTAACATGGCGTATAGAACCCTGAAGGACCCCATACAAGACACTTAGCTTTCATAACATAAGAAATAGGACAATAGAAGTAAAACAATAGTTCAAGTCCAATAATTTTTTATAAAATAAAAGCAGAAGTCTAAAACACTTGTCTCAATATCCATCTAGTACAATGAAACTGGCCTAGCCCATACATCATATCCAAAACTGAAATACAAGAAGTAAACTAAAACAATGAAAATCCTTCCTCAAAGCATGAGGACTCACCAAAGCTCGGGAATCTCAAAATCTACCACTAGCCACGAAACTGAGAAACCTGACTGCAGACCCTACATTTGGGAAAATATAGGCAAAAGTGTACGTTAGTACAAAACAATGTACCAAGTATGATAGCTATGCATAAAACATTTAAATCATGCTAAAAGAATACATTTCATGACATGCAATTGGCCAAGCTAAAACATGATATAAAAGTGTTAGAAAACATAAGTCATAAAACCATGGTTAATGAAAGCTAACATCTTTAAAAGCCTTTGAACACATATGAGATACTTCTTGAAGTTACCTTAGTTCATTATTAATGTGGGGGATTAGCCTTAACCAACATAGAGACCATGTGAGCTATAACATGATCCCCCGGTGTCTTCCACACCGAAAAAAGTTGTCCTACTTGCCAAGGTAAGGACCATAACTTGTAGCTTAGGTGGATCCACTAGCTAATGCCTATCTAAAAAATCATCCTATTGGGGAACATAGGTAAGGGATAAGGAGATTGCTACTAGAAACCCGACCTCTACTAATGGGAGAGCTTCCATCTCAATATCCCCTCGGTGCTAAGCATAAATCCCATGGAATAGTCAATTCTTACTTGTTCTTATTATCCATGGAAAGGCACGTCATCTTGCTAATCCAAGCTAATTCATCATCCCTGGAAAGGTATCTTTCAATAACCAATCCAAGTTAAGTTCATTAGGATAGCTCTTAATCTTTGATTCAATTAGGTGAGAAGACCTTTCAACCTTAGAATCCTTTATTATGTAAGAAAACCTTTCACATCATATTTTTATGTGTTTATGAGAATATCCTTTCAATTACACAACAACAACATCACCGTTGATACTTTACTCTCAAAGCATCTTAAAACATTTGCATATATTTCATAAGAACATACATACGTCCATAATTTACCTTTCAAGACTCAAAACCCACTTTCAATCATCAAAACTTAGAAAATAAGGGTTAGATAAGGATTTCATCATAGATTCATGCAAAGCTAGCAACACATGCTTAGTTTCATAAAATTCTTCCTTTATAACCAAAATCCCAGATCATATGATCATAACTTGAAAACATGGGGATTACATGGGTTCATGGGGGAAATCATCATAAAATCATAGTATTTCATTAATTCATAATTCAATATTTTAATCAATAACCAAAAGAACCCTGACAATTGGAAAACCCTAACTCAATTGGGGATTTCTACCTTTGGAAATAGAGGAATTTGGGAACTCCATGAATGGAAGGAATCCATGGATGAAAACTTTCATACCTTGACGACAAATGCTAATCTTCAATGGAGGAATTGTGAGTTGACTTGAAATCCTAGGTTGAATCCTTTTTCTTCAAGCTTTCTAGAGAGAGAATTATTGGAGAGTTCTTCTTTTTGGTGAATTTGAAGAGAATGAAGTGAATAGGCAAATTTAGGGGTTGAAATCACTTATATAGAGGTCTTAGTGAAGGGTAAAACGACATAGTATAGGAATAAAATAATTAGGAAAAGATCCAACTACCCCTAATAATAAGTGTCAGTTCACGACCGACAGACCATGGACTGGACGACGGGCCATCTTGCACGACCGTCGTTCGTGGTCAGGAACTCGCTTTGGGGGGTCTAGACCAGGGCCCCCCGACCACGGACCGTGGTCTCACTAATGGTCCGTTGGTTCTGGCCGTGTTTCCTCCCTTTTTTAACCCCTTTTTGATGTCATCCACGGACCACACCTATGGTCCGTGGTCCCATTCACGGGTCGTGGGTGGCCTTCGTAGGTCGACACCTGCAACTTTATGAAAACAATTATCTTGCCCTCTTTCGGATCTGGGGTGTTACAATATCTCCCCCTTGGGATCATTCATCCCCGAATGAGATTCAAGCTAGTACGAAAAGAGGAGGAGAGGAACTAACGACCCAACCTACAATGCAACTTCATCTAAATACATATAACCAAGGAGGAACTATTGATTCCAAGATAGGTAGTTATCAAAACATCATAAGAGGGGTGAAACTAAATCTAACTGCCCATCATGCATGCAATACACATAGCCGAGGAGGAAACATCAACTCCAACCTAAAAACATAGTCAAATGCATCTATCCGAGGAGGAAACTTTACTCCAAGCTAAAAACATGCTCATATCAGCATATCAAGTAGTATACATGAAATTCATACTCATGTGAACATAAACATGTAGAAATCAATCAATTTGACTCATTTTCTCAAAACTTGAACTTTTCGTAAATCATGCATAGTAAGGAAACCATGGAAACATATGAGACACATAACTTCAAAACAAAGAACAAACCATGAGGAACTCATTACCTCAAGCTAAAGTAGGAGTAGAAGGTAAGAGATGAGGATATCGGAACATCATATCGGCCTTGGCCTCCCACGTAGCACCCGCAACTAACTGATTCCTCTATAACACTTTTACAGAAGCTATTTCTTTATTTCTCAACTTCCTTACTTGCTGATCTAAAATCTTAATCGGAACTTCCTCATAAGAAAGATTCTTCTTAACTCCCAAACCTTCTAAGGAAACAATGGATGTCGAATCACCAACACATTTCTTCAACATAGAGACATGGAAAACTGGATGCACCGATGCCAACTCATTTGGCAAATCTAGGTCATAAGTAACCTTACCAATACATCTCAAAATCTGATATGGGTCTACATATCGGGGACTAAGCTTCACTTTCTTACTAAACCTCATTACACCCTTCATGGGTGAGATTTTCAAGTAAACCCAATCATGAACCTCAAACTCAAGATGTCTTGTTCTCACATCGGCATATGACTTTTGCCGACTTTGAGCCATTTTCAATCTTTCTCGAATAAGTCAAACTTTATGAATGGACTCATGTACCAACTTGGGACCTATTAGGTCAACTTCACCCACCTCAAACCATCATATAGAAGATCTACACCTCCTACCATATAAGGCCTCAAATGGAGTCATATCAATACTCGAGTGATAGCTATTATTATAAACAAACTCAATCAATGACAAATGGTCATCCCAATTACCCTTAAAATCAATCACATAAGCCCTTAACATATCTTCCAAAGTTTGGATAGTACGCTCCGCTTGCCCATCGGTTTGGGGATGAAAGGTCGTACTAAAATTAACCTAACTACCAAAACCCTTTTGGAAAGATTTCCAAAACTGGGAAATGAATTGGGTACCACGATCGGAAATGATGGACAAGGGCACTCAATGCAACTTTACCATTTCTCTTAAGTTCAACTTGGCATAGTTTTCCACCGAATAGGAAACCTTGACGGAAAGGAAATGAGCCAATTTCGTCATCCGATTTACTATAGCCTTATTTGAGTCATGTTGTCGCCTGGTAAGAGGCAAACCAATAATAAAGTCCTTGTTTGTCACACCTCGAGGCTACCCCCTTGACGTAACATGGGACCTAGGATCACGAGTGAACCCAATCTAACCCTGAAGCTAGCATATCATAAGCATACTGAAAGATATCTAAATGAAAACGTGAACTAATGTGGAAGCTAAATCAATTGATAGCTGAAAGTGGGGAATACCCAAAACTGATCTAAATATATAATATACTAAAAGTTTAGTGATAAAAAACATTTACTCAAAACTAAAGTTGAATCTAATACTATATCTAAAAAAGCCTGTAACTGAATAGAGTTGCTGGGACATGCCCCTCAAGTAACTCTAATAAAACTAAAAACTGAATGAAAGACTAAGTATGAAAACCATGTCTATTGTCCTCGAAGTATGAGGACTCACCACCGAAGCTACTGAATACGGATCGAAATTCGATCTAAGTGTGTATTGGATGCTGAGTACCTAAACCTACATCATGAAAGGATGTAGCGCAGAGTATGGGTCAGCACTTGGAATGTACTGAGCATGCAGGATATAGATAATAGCTGGACAAAATACATAGGTTGAAACAAAGCATAACTGAACAATGATATAATCTAAACAAGAATGTAAATACTGAAACATAATTGAAAAGATAAACTGGATGTAATGACCAAGTACTAATCATGAACATGACATGCTGAGACTGAATACTGAAGTATATGCTGAAAACCTGATCAAATACATTAAAGTCTGACTGTGGGAGCTACTATTAACCGACATAAAATCACGTGAGCTAAACGTGGAGTCCGGTGTATACGCCTCACTGAGAGGACCCAATATACCTTACCAGGGGTATAAAGGCATGACTGGTGTGATCATAACATCTAATGCCTAATAGAGGGGACTTATAAACCTACGGGGGCACGTAGTTCTGGGACTATGAGGGTACGCTGAACCCTAGTCCAACTCGGTGCTAAGTTTACTCCCAACTGAATATGTATATGACTGAAATGTTCTGAAATACTGAATAGCTCAAAATACTGAGAATGCAACATTTATGTACTGACAATGTGACATTCGAAATCTAGAGCATGATTATCTATTTAACTGACCTAGCAAGTGTAATTCATGAACTAGGAGAATCAACACAAAATTAGGGTTCTGAGTTTCATGCAAGGAACTAAGCAAACTTTCCAAGAAACAAGCTAATTCGATTTAGGATACTATAACAACTAAATTACAACAATTAACTAAGGTTTTAGAAACACTAAGTCTAAACAAGATATGGAGAAACAAGAATATGACTGAATTCTAGGGACCTAGTGGATGAAAAGAACCCACTAGTGAAATCCCACATACCTGGTGATGAAATTTACGGAGAAATCCTTCGATTATAGGGCAGAAACTTGAAGCAAACCTTCTGATTATTCTTGGGAAACTGTTGCTTCTTTCTTCTCCTTTTTGCTCTAAGTTTGGGTGATTTTTAGTGAATAAAGGCTATGGGTATGTTTGACTAAGTTATTAGGCTTAAACTGAGTAAAACGATGTAGTTTAGACATTAAACAATGTAGTTTAAGTGCCCAACGCATAGGGTAAAGGACCAAAACGACTGTGACCTAAATCTGCAGAGTGCCACCTACTATTGGACTGACGGGCTTTTGGTTGACCTACCAACTGTCGTTAGGAGTTGTCGGTCATGCTCTGCCCGACGGGGCTTCACCAAAACATGCATAACAATTTACTCTGAGCGTGGAATTTAGCAAACTCGGTGGCGTTGGAAAGAGGATTCAATTATCTTTAATTTGATAGGTCATAGGCCACCTAATTTATTATATACTAAAATATATGACCGTTTGAAGTTGACATAACAACTATTTTCCTCTAAATAATTGTTGACCCTCAACTATGGTCCATAGGTCCAACCACGGACCGTACTGGTCGACCGTGAGTGGGATCAGAGATCATCAAACTCTGGAATCCAACGACGAAACCAACCTACGGTCTGTGGGTCAATCAATGGACTGTGATTCACGGTCGTAGGTGTCATCTTTAGATCCCAAATTTTCTCTAAGTCTAGGACTGAACCACGTGATCCCACCTATGGTCCATGGTCTAACACATGGTCCGTCGGTGGCTTCCATTGGTTCTAACACCAGATCCTGGAAAGCTGCATTTTCTATTTTCTCAAGTCTGAGGTGTTACAATGTTCAAATCTTCCCACTTCCAAGTAGGAATGCTAATGTCTTGGGATAAACCTCCCAGTTTCTGATCTTCTACTTTAACTTGTTAGCAATTAGGACACTTAGCCACAAATCCCGCAATATCCTTCTTCATCCCATTCCACCAATAGACCTTTCGCAAATCACGGTACATCTTGGTGGCTCCCGGGTTAATGGAATACCGCAAACTATGACAAGATTTGTTCCCTCAAGTCATTAACATTTGGAACACACAAACGACCTTGATATCTAATTACACCATCTCCCCCTTGGGAGAAATCCTTAACGGATTTCTTAAGCACCACTTCTTTCAATTCAACTAAAATTGGATCAAGACATTGCTTGGCCTTAACATCCGCCAAAAAATACGATTTCGAGCCGTTGTGAAACATAACACCACATTTGGTGGAATCCACTAACTGAACACCTAATCGGATCAATCTATGAACATCTCAAACCATCTCTTTCTTTTCTTCTTCAATATGAGCAACACTACCCATAGACAACTGACTAAGAGCATCCGCCACCACATTTGCCTTATCGAGGTGATAGAGAACACTCATATCATAATCTTTCAATAACTCAAGCCACCTTCTTTAGCGAAGATTTAAATCTTTCTGGTTAAACATATATTGCAAACTTTTATGGTTGGTAAACACATCTACATGCACACCATACAAATAATGCCTCCAGATCTTTAAGGCAAAAACCACCGTCGCTAATTCATGGTCATGGGTAGGATAATTCTTCTCATGAATCTTAAGTTGCCTTGAGGCATAGGCAATGACTTTCCCATTTTGCATAAGCACACATCCTAACCCAATTCTAGAGGCATCACAATAAACAACAAAGCCATCCGTCCATTACAGTAAAGTCAACACTAGAGCGGAAGTAAGTCTATTTTTCAACTCTTGGAAACTCTTCTCACACACTTCGGACCATATGAACTTAGCCTTCTTTTGAGTCAAAGCCGTCAAAAAAGAGGCAATTGAAGAGAACCCCTCAACAAACCTTCTATAGTAGCCGACCAAACCTAAGAAACTTCAAATATCCGAAGGAGTTAGAGGTCTAGGCCAACTCTTGACCGCATCCGTATTCTTAGGATTCACCTAAATACCTTTACTTGAAACAATATGGCCAAGAAAAGCACGGACCTTAACCAAAATTCACATTTGCTAAACCTTGAAAAAAGTTGTTAGTCCTTAAGAATTTGCAACACGATCCTCAAATGATCAATATGCTCATTCTCACTTCTCGAATAGATCAATATATCATCAATGAACACAATTTCAAACAGGTCAAGGTATTGTCTAAAACACCCTATTTTCAAATCCATAAACACCGCCGTAGCATTAGTCAACCCAAAAGACATTACCAAAAAATCATAATGACCATAGCGAGTTTGAAAAGTCATATTTGGAATGTCATCTTCCTTCACCCTCAATTGGTGATAACCCGACCGAAAGTCGATCTTCGAGAAATAACTTGCTCCTTGAAGTTAGTCAAACAAATTATCTATCCTTGGAAGGGATACTTATTCTTAATGGTCACTTTATTCAAATGGTGATAGTCAATACACATATAAAGAGAACTATCTTTCTTTCTAACAAACAAAACTGGAGCACCCCATGGAGAGATACTCGGTCGGATAAAACCCTTATCCAACAAGTCTTTGAATTATTCTTTCAACTCCTTAAGTTCTGTCGGAGCCATTCATTAAGGAGGAATAGAAATAGGTTGCGTATCTGGGAGAAAGTCAACACCCAAGTCTATTTTCCTTTCGGGAGGAATACCGGGTAAATCATCTAGGAACACTTCCGGAAACTCAAAAACAACGAGGACCAACTCGAGAGTAGGGGTTTTGGAATCCACATCCCCCACCCTAACTAGATGGTAAATGCAACCCTTAGAAATCGTCTTTCTATATATAAGATAGAGACAAACTGATCCTTAGGCATATAACTTCCCCCTTTCCACTCTAGGACAGGCTCATTCAGGAACTAACAATTGACTACACGAGTTCTACAATCAATAGAAGAATAACATAAGTGCAGCCAATCCATACCCAAGATAACATCAAAATCTACATATCAAGCTCTACCAAGTCAACAAGAGTAACTCTATGGGACAAGGAAACAGGACACTTTCTATAGACCCTCTTAGCCACAATAGAATCACTAATAGGAGTAGAGATAAAAAGGTTCTAACAACACTTCCGGAAAAACATCAAACCTCATAGACACATATTATGTCACAAAATACAAGGTAGCCCCGGGATCAAGTAAAGCATAAACATCAAGTTGGAAAATTTTCAACATACCGGTAACCACATCGGGAGAACTCTCTTGTTCACCACTAGTATGAAGTGTATTGAATCAGTTTTTCTTAGGAGCATTAGGACCCGAACCACTAGGAGGAGCTTGCTTTCCCTCTCTTCCTTTAGCCATGAGCATCGGGCAATCCCTCATTTTGTGACCACTTTTACAATAACTAAAGCAACAATATGTGTCGGCTTGGCACTTACCCTTGTGTTTTCTTCCATACCTAATACAAGTAGACATGGGAATGAAGATCCACTAACATTACCTCCTTGAGTCTTAGGGTTAGACACCCTATCTCTGTTGAACTTAGGAGGAGAATTGGAGGTTCCTTGACCAGAAAACTTTTCTCGAAATCTAGGAGGACTATGTCCATCGGACCTTGCATGAGAGAAATTACCATCACCGGTCTTAGCCCTTTTTATCTCCCTAGACTTTTCCTTATGTTTCTGCTCTTCAATCTGTTATGTATGAACCATGAGATGAGATATGTCCATGTCACTAATGAGCATGGCAGTTCGACATTCTTTAACCACCATTTCGGACATATTCGAGATGAACTTACTCATAATTTCCCTTGAATCGGCAACCATTTTTGGAGTATATTTAGACAATTGTGTGAACTTTAAAGCATATTCCCTCATACTCATACTCCCTTGTCAATGGTTAATGAACTTAAGCACCTTGGCTTCCCTTATCTTAAGGGGAAATAAACTATCATGAAAAGCGGCTTAAACTTCTCCCAATCAAAAGGACCCGTATCTTTCGGTCTCCCATCTTTCCATTGGTTGTACCAAATTTGAGCCACACCTTTAAGTTGATAAGCGGCCAACTCCACCTTTTCCACCAGCGTCACTCCTATGATTATCAAAACCTTATAAACCTCATAAATGAACTCTTGAGGATCTTCCTCAACCTCAGAACCATGAAACTCTGGAGGATTCATCCTAGTGAAGTCCCTCACTCTAGATACCACCGTACCCATATTTGGATTCACGAGAACTGCAACCTCCCTATTGTCTTGGGCCGTCACGGCTTGAGCCGACATGTGAAAGTAGCCCTAAACTCCACATTTAGTCACCTGCTCAGCCAAAGGATCGACCGAAATTTGAGGAGCTTGGGGAGGAGCTTTTTGTTCCACATTCTCCTTCACATTCCTTGTCACGACTCAAGGTTACCCCCTAGACGTAACATGGCACATAACACCCCTAAACGCACTATGAAAGCCACTTAATATATCATCACATAAGTAAAGAACAATGAACAGTAAAAACACATTTTAAGTCTTAGGAAGTTTTCATAAAAGCAAAGCGGAAGTCTAGACATTGTCTCATCTAGCCGTCTATTACAATCTAAGTCTCAAAATAGGGCCACAACCCTTACAATAGAAATCTGAAAAGTCTAATACAATGAAAGGAAATGAACAACAAGATAACACTCATCCTCGGATCTATGAGGACTCACCACAAGCTAGGAGAATAGTCGATCCAAGTTTGTATCAAGGGAAGAACACCTCAAACATCGGAACCTACACTTTGTGGAAAATGTAGAAGAAATATGGGTTAGTACAAAAATGCACTAAGTATGATAGACATGCATAAAAATCCTTGAAATCATGCTAAAAAGGACATTTTGGTTGAAATGTATGCACTTTACCAAGTTTATAGTTCATCATGAAAATTAGTGTAAAAGCATAAGATACAAGCATATTCAACATATTGATCATCATATAATGGAAACAAACCATAAGAACCTTCAAAGAACCCTTGTGCAATGTATAAATAAGATCACATACTCCTACGCACACTAAGGAAAGCTTATTAAGTAACTATAGTTCATAACTCTAATTCTAGTTCATATTACCATAGTGTGATTAGCTTTAACCAACATAGACCATGAGAGCTTAACCATGGAATCCGGTGTCTACCCCACACCGAAAAGGGGTTGTCCTACTTGCCTAAGGTAGAACCAAACTCTTAGCTTAAGTGGATCTACTAGCTAAAGACCTATGTGGGAACATAGTTTATGGGATAAGGAGATTGCTTCTAGAAACCCAGACTCAACTAAAGTAGAAGATTTCCATCTCATGAGTTAACTACTTTGGGAACCCGGACTCAACTTGTGTAAAAGGAACCCATTTGGAAAGCCGGACTCAACTATCGTATAAGCTTCCATCTCATATTCATATCCACTCGGTGCTAAGCATTAATTCCCATTGAGTTCATATTAAGTCTTGACTTAAGTTGATAATTATGGAAGAATGTCTTGACACTCAATCCAACAAACTCATGATAAAGCTCCTAGATTCAATAGGTGAGATTAGTCTTCAACCTTATAATCACTATATGTGACAAACCTTTCACATTGTGTGATGTTCATACCTAAGTGTGTACATGAGGATAATCATCCAATCAATACAACAATTAGATTATAATATATTCACTTAACTCTCAAAGCAATCTAATTGTATACACACAAGTCTCATTCACATAGCTTATTCTCATGTTTTGCCCTTCAAGGGCTATAGATCAAATTCAACCAATATATCTAGATTTACTACATTAGATATAGATGGTAACATGATTCAAATAACTTAACTACTACAAGTACAATTTCATAGTATTCATCTTACTACAATTCACCCAAATCACAAGTCATAAATTAGGGTTATGGGGGGTTTCATGGATTCATGCGAGATTTTCGCATAAAAATTATCATAATCAACAATTCAATCATAATATATGATAATTAAATCAATGAAAATGTTTTTAGAAAGACTCCATGACTTAGAGTGAAAACCCTAGCTTTTAGGGAATTTCCTACTTTGAAATTGGGAGTTTGAGGGCTTCATGGATGAAAGCAATCCATGAATCAAAAACTACCATACCTTAGGTGAAGAAATCCAAAAAAATTGTGTGAGAAAACCTCCTTCTTCCAGCCCTAACTTGATCTTCTTCGTCTTCTTCTTTGGAGTTCTAGAGAGATGATTTTGGAGAGGGTTTGGTTTTTGATTTGGGGATTTTTGAGTTATGACTTTAGATGGGTTAATTTAGGTGGGAAAAATACTTATATAGTTGTTTAAAATAGGCTTAAAACGACACCACATAACCATTAAATAAAAAGGAAATCCCCAAAAGACCCCTAGCCTTAAATGCCAAATGGCAGTTTCAGGCATGACCTACGACTTGGTGACCCACAGACCATGGGTGGGACCACGGTCCGTGCTGGTGAACCATTGGTCAGGGGACTAGGGGCTGTTTTGAGGGGCTTGACCCACGACCCCCACCTACGGGACGTAGGTTACCCTCGTGGGTCACTGCCCAGGCAGCCTTTTAGGTCTTTTCCTTAAAGACCCATGGTTGGTCCTTGGGGTTTAGACCTTGACGTTCTAACACTAAACATAAATTTCAAGGTACGGGGTGGTATTTTCATGGCTCTAACCCTAACGTTAAGCTCTAACTTAGCCTACTAGTTTCATGCTAGACTCTAGTTTAGTCTACCATTTTCTGGAATGTTATATTCCTTCTACCAAAAGCTATTCGAGTAGCCATATCTTGTAGAGAATCAGATAAGGATTAGGAGAGAGACTTTATAGATTTAAACTCTATCGCACGACTTTAGATTAGTGAAAGAAGTGGAGTTTCCTAATTATCTTGTATCCCTCATTCATAAATATGGCGTGTTTCACACTCATGAACAAAACTCTACTCGATGTGGCTTATAAGACATCCTAGGACCATTCTAAACATTGTGCTCTGATTACTAGGTTTGTCACGGCCCAATGGTACCCCCTAGATGTAACATGGTGTATAGAACCCCAAAGGACCCCATACAAACCACTTAGCTTTCATAACATAAGAAATAGAACAATAGAAGTAAAACAATAGTCCAAGTCCAATAATTTTTATAAAAGAAAAGCGGAAGTCTAAAACACTTGTCTCAATAGCCATCTAGTACAATAGAATGAAATTAGGCCTAGCTCATACATCATGTCCAAAACTGAAATACAAGAAGTAAAGTGAAGCAATGACAATTCTTCCTCGAAGCATGAGGACTCACAAACACTCGGCTGCGATTATAGAAACCAAACAGCCCGACCTCTCGTGAACGCAGACAAGCTCCCTGCGAACGTGAAGGTCAATAACTCAACCTTTGACGAATGTGGCTAAGGGATCATGTTTTGGAGATTAGAGCACTCAACCCTTTAAGAACACAGACAAGGCTCCACGAACATAAAGGAGGACACTAGATAAAACAACAACAGAACATCAAGACACTAAGAATTCTTTGAAAGGACCATAGATATTTGTTTGGGATCTCATACACACCAACCAAATATGCTACTCAACTAAATTCGATGTTCTAGACTTAATGGATCCATTGAAATATAGATTCAAGGTCTTTATGACCTGGCACCCATTAAAATCACAATAAATCAACTTTAAACCAAAAAGAAAAACTTACCCCTAAAACCTCTGAAAATTGAACCACGGTCTCATCTAGCCGTAAAATCACCTCCTAAATTCAATGGAATTGGCAAAAATCCATCTGAGCACCCGAACTCTGAATGTTGACTAAATTAAGATCTTGGTCGAAATTCACTTAAACTCCCAACTCAAGGGCTCAAATCTACGTCAAGACTCTGTAACTAAATACGATAATACTCCTGTACCAAAATCCACATTGTGGAACTAATGGAGATGACATAATTACATTCTGAGACCCGTAGCTCCAGATGTTGATTAAAGTCACTTATATCAACTTAAAATTCTCCAAAACTCTAAAACATCCAAAAAAAATCACAAATTTTAGATCCCACTAAAAAGCTAACATCATAAACTGATCCAACATGAATCGGGGCAACTATCGGGAGGAATACATACACTTGTAATTTTTTTCAAAATTTTCTAAAAACAACATTCAAGGTCATCACATCTAGTTCTATTCCAAATATGAATCTGAATCATAAAATTGACTGTTATATAATTTTTAACTAAAATTAAAAATATTTGGATTGTTTATTCAAACCTGTGAATAACATATTTAACTTCAGCATTGCATTTTGAAGAATAATATTTGTCTCCCTCTAGATCAACCTTTGTGATAAATTTCTTGCGAGCCAAATATAATCATTTGTGATCAAGTTCCAAACATACGATTTTGGAGCAATTTAATTGGTAGACTGCTTTGATTTATTAATAATACATTTATATTTATAATCATACAATGCAAATACCTTATTTAATTAATATAATAAAAAAATCACTTCAATGCTTTGAATGAAATATCTAAGAAATTAAAAAAAGACCATTCCTTGAGACACATTAGATATTAAAATTTGTTATTGTGAACTTGTTAGCGAAATCTTTCCTATTTATAATCACCTGAATAAATTAATGTCATGACCCAATCCACCAGATCATGCAGACACATACTCTAAACCCCTAGATAGGAGAACCCTTACCCCCAAACTAAAACATGAAGTTCAAAAGTGAACAAAATATAAACTAATCACCTTATTTAAATACATAAATACTTTCAAACTGATTATAAATAAGCACTGTTAAGAAATACATTCATCCCTCTCAAGGAACTAATCTAAACAGGTGTAAGAGCTCCTATAAGACTACAAAATTCATAAGTAATAAGACACAACTCCCACCATTAGGGAAGAGAGGTAGAAGTTGTCAGAGATCATCTTCATAATCCCTAAGAAACATCGTTGTTCCTGCAACCACACTTTGCCAAGTGGCTTAGCAAGAGTAGTATTAGTACAAACAACACGTAATGGTAGGTATTTTCGGTTGACATGAATCCACCACATAATATCACACAAATAATTAAAGAAACATACAAATTGGTGATACAATTTAGGACCCATATCCGACAAATGCCGCCCTTACCATGAAGTGATACTACATCAGAACTCTCTCTATCTCAAGTCACCCCACCTCTTTTCGCTGCTAACTTCACCTTCATATCAGATCATAATCTAACCCTTTTATCATATAAATTAATTATAAAACCACTCATTCTACCCCCACTGAGATTCATCTACTAATTTCATTCCGGACTCCAAAACACACCAACTAACTCTATTATCAGTAGAACTCTTACTTGTTTCACCTGACTCAATAACCACATAGATCATAACCAACCATCATAACAACCCTCACGTAATCTTAGAACACTTTTAAAGTACCCTAGACCACCCAGGGATCCCTCAAGATGTCTTTAACATGCACTCTTAGTCTTACCAGAACCCCATCAGCACCTAACACAATACTCAGCCACTCATGGATCGACATTTAATAGTCACACTATGAAAAATTAAACTCGGTTCACTAAATCCACACACAAACAATCATATGTACCAGTTATGGTACCCGAACCAACTGTAAGTAATGTGTACATACGGTACTCGAGTCAACCATATAGATATCGTGTACCAAGCATGGTACGCGATCCATTCAAATACATACCAAGTGTGGTACCCAAGTCAACCAAGAGAAATCATGCACCATTCATGGTACTCGAGTCAACTGTATGTATGTACCAAGTGTAGCACCCAAGACAACCAGCAATCATAATCACAATCACAAGGAATTGCATGCAATTGACAATAAGTTAACATTTCAGTTTGTATTCCTTCCATTAAACTTACTATATAATAATAATAATAATAACAATAATAATAATAATAATAATAACAACAACAACAACAACAACAACAACAATAATAATAATAATAATAATGAGATGGGCGGTAGTCTGCGCGGTCATCTTCAATTTAGCTTGGTAACATCCGAATTCAAGGAAGAAATCTGAATCAAAATATATACAAATTTTTATATAGTTTAATGACTGTATGGAATGATCTAATCCTTTTACCCAAGCAAGGGTCTATCGAGATTCAAATACGTATTGTTAGTGATCCCATGTGTCTAGTAGTTCTAACCAGGTATAAAGCGCCCTTTCATTCCTTATCGGGCTGAGACCACGGTTGGCTAGACAGAGTCACTAAGACAAAGCCACTAACTTGTTGTATTGAATCTGACTGTTTCACCATCTCGGAACCAAGTCAAGAAACTATATATAAATTTATTCATATTTAGATAAAGTCTAGATCTTTCATGGTAGATATAAAAGTGAAGTTAGTTATCCAGCATAGATATAATTTTTTTGCCAGACATAGTCTCGGCTAAGATCGGAGAAAGTAATAAAATTAAAGGAAAGAAAAGAAAGGAAGAATAATAGTACCTTAAAACTTTATTCAAAAACTCCGACAGTCTCCAGCAAACTCACAACTTTACAAAGGAAGAAAATAAGAGAGAGAGAGTACAAAATAGAGAGAATGGTTTCTGAAAAACCTTGCCCTCTTACAAAACAAAACAAACTTATTTATAGAAACTAAAAAGCATCTAGGAATAGTAGTAGAGGGTCCCCTATGCGGGTCCTAGAAACAGTATATCTATTGTTGCAACAATGTTTCTACTATTGATAATGCTTATCTGCTTAACTTTGTTTTACTGCTTTGAGAGGAAATCTTCTATTTTATTTATTGTGTCTCCTGAAACTGGCCATTCTGATTCATATGGCTGAGCCTCGTGAGTATCATCACGTGTTTCACTGCGCCTAGACGAGTCTGATCTTGTGTAGTGTGTTATATTAAGAAGAAGATTTCTCTTGACTACTTCCAAATAATTATTAATCATTTCATTTTGATCATCTCCATCTTGGTTAGAAATTTTTCTAGCCATGTCTAACTGAAGTGTCAGCAATTATTCCTTTATGAGGAATTGATTTATAATCTTGAATTGTCTTGGAAATCAGGTCCAATAGTTCTTGTCCATATAATGAATTTGTTTGGGGTCTTTTTTCATTAATTATCCCAAAAATTGTTGTAATAAGTCCGATATAAACATGGGATTTTTTCTTCAGTGAAATCCACTTCTGAAGCCCATTTATGAATCCAGGGAACAGAAAATTCTATAAAGTAATATATCTGTTTGATTTGTTGCATATAACAAATGTGTTCTTGGTTGTATAGATTGTTAAGGTCCGGAGAAACCTTAACCCATTCTCTGTATAACTTGAGAAATGGTTCGGACAATATTTTTATCATTGGCCCGTGGTAGGACCACCAACTTAAAAACCAATTTGGAATAGGATTAGCAAATATCTTTGCACATACTTTAATGAACCAAGTATGTTTGTGTCTTTCGTTATTATAATGGAGAACTTTATTAAAAGCCTGAATATAGTCCCAATATGTAAGACTTTGTTAAGGCTAAACTGCCTTTCTGTCATCGAGGAAATACCCCAATCTTCAATAGGAATGATTTGTTTTATAATCATTTTGGAGAAGTTATAAACATTCTCACTGGTATTATAACTTGAGAAGTGCTGAAATTCAACACCTGTGCTTATCAGCAGAGTTTCATAATATGACCGAGTTTTTTATGACTCACCCGGGAAATAAAGTCCATTGAGTAAATACCATTGGAATATCTTCCATGGTTCTTCTTTTCTTTGTATCTCAGAGTTTTCTAAGAGGAATATCATTTCTCTTTTTTCTATTTTTTCATATGATTTGATATCATCAACATCATCTTTTGCTATTGAGGAAAAAGTATTACTTTGCTTTTGTGATAAATATGCCTGTAGTTGGGCATATAATGGATTATTTTCTGGAATATCTTCCAGATGTACTGATGAAGCTGCCTCATGATCTTTTGAGTTTAAATTAAATAAACTCATTCCTCCCTTTTGTTTAATTGGTGTGTTGGATGAAGATCTGTATGACGATCTTGATGAACTTGGGGAGTATCTTCCCCTTCCTCTTGGGTTATTTCCCTTTCCTCGACCCTTAGTTACCCAAGGAGGTTCCATCCTACAAACAAAACATTTTGTTTTATTCATCAAGAAGGTTATAGCATTCATAATAATCATAGCTCTCATAGAGTGCTTCTTCCATCATATAATTGGCGATGATATCCATCATCATACCGTCTATGATTCTCCATAATATACGTTCCTGTAAATCTCTATTAAGAGGAACTACCTTTAAAATAGTAACTAAATCTTTATCAGGAAAGAAGCTAAAAAACCTATTGTTTATGAAGCAAGATATTCTTTAGATAAGAAGTCTGAGAGAGAATTATCACTTCCCTTTTTATAATGAATTTCAAAATCAAAAGGGGCTAATTGTGCTTGCCATCTGACAAACATTAATTTTGAAGCATCATGCTTAAAATCTTTATCAAACATATATTTGACTGATTGAGCATCAATATTAATAAGAAACTTTTGATTATATAAATCATCTTGAAATTTTAATACACATTTAACGATAGTTAACATTTTCTGCACTACCGTTACATATTTTTTTGAGCATCGCTCCATTTTCCAAAATGAAATCGAATTAGATATTCAGTTTTATTATGAGGATTGATTTGTTTTAATATTCCTCCATAGACAATATTAGACGCATCTGTCTCTACAATCTTCTGCCAAGCTGGGTTAGCAAGAGTTAGGCAAGGCAAAGATTTAACACGAAGTTTAATAATATTTTTGACCAACTGGTGAGACTATCAGTTCAAGGTGCTTTATGATCCTTTTTTAGCCTGTCGTATAATGGGGCTAAATCACGAGATAAATTCTTGTAAAAGGGGGAAATATAATTTAAACTTCCCAAGAATCTCTGCAATTGCGTCCTGTCTGTAATGACATCAAGAAACTTAGAAGCAAAATCAATCGATCTTTGAATAGGGGTAACCTTCCCCTGACAAATAAGATGTCCTAAAAATCTGACTTCAGTTTGAAATAGACTCATTTTTGGTTTAGAAATCACCAAACCGTTTTGTATAACTATTTTCTTGAAAATGTCTAAATGTTTAATATGTATTTCAAGAATTTTTGAATAAACCAAATTATCATCAATATAAACAATGATGAAGTTCAAATATGGGTTGAAAATATGATTCCTAATTTTTTGAAATTCAAAAGGAGCGTTTTTCAAACCAAATAGTATAACATTCCATTCGTATTGTCCAAAAGGGACATTAAAAACTGTTCTATAAGAGTTCTCTTTAAATATTTGAATCTACCAATAACCAGATTTTAAATCAAATTTAGAAAATATATTGGCGTCATATAATCTTGACAATAAATCCTTTTTGTTTGGGATAGGATACCTAATCCATTTCAAATATTTGTTTAATGGCTTATAATTTATTACCAACCTGGGAACACACCGTTCCTTTTCGGCTGCATTATTGACATAAAATGCAGTGCATGACCAAGGAGATTTTGAAGGTTTTATCAAACCCTTATGTAACAAATTATCAATTTCTTTCTTGCAGAATTCAACCAATTCAGCATTCATTTGACAAGGACGTGATTTTGTAGGAATATCATCCTAAGAGAAAGTATCTTCATAAAGAAGAGTGACAATATGCTTTTTTCAGTTCCAAAAAGCACTAGGATGATCAACACAAATATCAACAACAATCTGTTTAGATATTAATTTAATCTTTTCTTGTACTTTGGTTGATCTTAAAGTATCAAATATATTCATGCTAAACAATTCAAGTTGTAAGGAATCCACATGCTTTTGTTTCATATTAATCAAAACATTAATATCACGAGAAATAGGATCAGTGATAAAGTATAACTAATATCTTGATTTTTGTAAGTAGCAGAAAATTCTTTAGCAGTTATATTAGTAAAAGGATAAATCACATTTATAAAAGGAGTTCCAAGTATAATAGGAGGGTATAACTGATTTTTTACCAAGAAAAAGAAATGTGGAATGCAGACTTTATTTTGGCATATACGAGTATTAGGTAGTTTATACTTTATATCTAAAGCATGTCCTAAAGCCGATCTGACCATATGAGTTATTTTCTCAAAATATTTGGTAGGCAAAAGACCTTCCTGAATACAGCTTACGTCAGCTCCACTATCTATCATAGCAACATTAGTTATAGAAAAAGTATTATCAATTAATATGGTACATTTAATAGACCCTTTATGAGCTGTAACAACCTGCATCATTCCTAAAAACATATTTTGTTTAGGATCAATATTAATAGGTTTTTCAAGAGTTTTTTCTTCAACAATATATTTTCCTTTGTTGTTAGCAGACTCAATCTGAGTAAGGCAGTGATCACAAATAATCTGATTTTATTTAAGAGATTTAATCTCCTGTTTTAATTGTTCAATTTCTCCTTTTAGGTCATCAAAAGAAGTATCACGAATAACAACATGCTGTTTAGAAAGTCTATTATTGAGTTCAGATAAAGAATAAGGAGTAGAATATTCAAATTCATTTTTTGATTTTTCAATAATATTAGACAAGCTAGCCTTATTATTAGCAGCGAGCTGAATAATCTTTTCACGTAACGTATTATCAGTAACTTCTTTTAACAACTCTATCATATTATCAGAAGTAATAGTATTCATATTCAAATCTTCAAATTGAGATTGTAATTTATAAAATTCATCATGTTCACAAGAGCAAATATCACCTCTACATTTACAAGCATCTATAGTTGCTGACTGAGTATTACCAGAAGTTTCAGGTTTATCAATTTAAGATCCTGATTCAGAATAATTGTCATCATCATAATCGGACTCAGAACTAGAGGTGTATAAGAAACTATAGACCTTATCATGCAAATCCTCCTCTAACTCGAGAGTTTTAAGCTTTTCAAGCTTACAATTTGGTGCTATATGCCCAAATTTGTAGAACTTAATCTTAGCGAGATCTCGCCTAGATCTATTCTTAGTAAATCTATTAGATTTACGATGAGCTTTTCGCTCTTCCCGTTCTTCCCTAGATCTTCGTCTAGACCTTTTCTTTCTATAAGGTTTTTCGGGATTAGAGTCTCTAGAATCTCTATGTTTGGTCTGTTTCCCTGCATCTGGTAACCCAAACTGAATGCAAAAGTCTCCTAACTGAGATCTTTCTCTAAGCTTATCCATCTTAAGCTGTCTAGAGAGTTTCAATTCATTGCTCAAATTAATACCTTCTTCGGTGCAAGCTCCTATTAATTTTCCATAAGTAAAATTGCCATAAGGAATAGCTCCTTGAGAATTCCTCGGAGTTTTTTTTAACTCTCTCGGCAAATAAGGGAGGTAAGCCATCTATGAACTTGGCTTTCCAGTGTTCAAGACCGTTTTCAGGTAGTTCCATTACCTGACTAAGATAAGTGTCTTTATACCATCTGAATTCTCCTAAATGCCTACATCGAAGACCGATAACAGGGAACGAACGGTCTCATATTGATTGGTAAATCTACCATTAAAATGTTCGAGAATAGTCAAGACCAAGGTATAAACTGTGTCTTCTTTATTTTTTAGTAAGACAAATCCTAGGTTATCAATACCTTCATTAGCAGCCTTAGCATTAATTACTGCAGCTTTTGCTTCAATACTCATATAATTATCCCACCAGCCTCTAAGTTGACCAGTAAAACCTGCAATTATCATCTTACAAATAGTTCTATCTATGTTATTAACACTTTTGCAAATAGTAGCATACATAAGCATTCTATGAACAAGTATGGTTAATTGCCTATCAGTTAAACCGTTGAGATTCCATTCATAAATCTCACTTCCACTGTAAGAAGTATTAGTTTGGTTCCAATCACGTTCCTCTATTAGGACATCTTGAGGAGTCGAACGGGGATAATAATAAGTTTGCATACGAGGTTGATGAGCATAATTACCATTATTCTTTTTAGGATAACCATGAAGTTTATTAATTTCTATTTCAACTTGATTTTTAAAATCAAAAGTGGTTTCCATTTCATCTGCAAAATCTTCAGATAAACTAATGGGTTTCGCCCTAAATTGTGAAAACTTTTTATCAAGAAGGTTTTCAAGATCATAAAGTGGTTTAAAGATAAAATCTTGAATCTCAAGAGGTCTCTGAATAGGTACATCAGGTTGTTTTGACAAAAAAGCCTTTTCAGAAGGTTTTAAATCATTTTTAATTTGACCAAATAAAATTGTCAGATCATCCAATTTTTTATCGAGAGAACTAATATGTTCTCCTAAAACTTTCACATAAAGACCTAAATAGTTATTCTAAGAAATGAGATTATTAATCCCGTTAATACTTATCGTAGCCACATCATTTTCAATGAATTTTTGGAATGCAATAAAACTGATCCTTGTATTATTAGGAAGTATAAATGGTGCCTGAGGCGGATAAATAGCCTTAATAATATTACCTGATTCATCTTTATAAGATCGTTCAAGGACTTTGATGAATTAAGGTAAATAAGTGGTTATAAACCAAGGTACGAAGAACATAATATGATTATGCAAAGCACAAGTTTCATAAAATTCTTGTGAAATATTATGCAAATCTTTTGTGCTGTAAGTGTCAAAAAATCAAGTTTTAAACTGGCTCCATTTATCACTTGCAAATTCGTTTTGAATATACTTTCTTGCTAGTGAACCTAGACTAAAATCAATTTGGTGTACATTCATCATTAAGTATCATTAAGATTAAAATTCATTTCGGATGTAGAAGGAATATCCTTATCAGAAATATCAGATGATTTATCACTTGTTTGAACAATATTTAATCTAGGATTAATTTTAATTTTATTTTTATCAGTAGCTATTACTGAAGATAATGTATGCAAAGAAGTAGCATGATTTCGAGCTGGACCATAACTGGGGTCAATCGGCGAGATGTGTTGGATGACAAGTAATCTTCTATCAAAAGAGAAAGAATGTCTATTATAAGGAACACGTTTTTCATCAAACTGAATACAAATCTTTCCATCAGAATTTTGAGTAATATGAGAATATTCAGAATTAGTGACAGCAGTAGTCATTTGTTCTGGAGGTATAACAGAGTCTAAAGTCCAAGTAGTAGGAAAATTAATTTCTTCCCATTTTATAGGTCTTCTAGTAGTGACCTTAGACTTAGCGAAATTTGTTTCCACTAAAATAGTTTGATAAGACGTATCATATAATTTACATCTAGGATTCAAAGTAGTAAGCAATTTGAAATAGATTCTATAAGATAAACAAATTAATTCAGATCCAGGTGTATAATTATAACCATGCGTTTTAACATTTAAAGTTAAAGCATCTAATATATTAGAATCAGTCAAAGATAATTGCAAATTTGGTTGAGTATTGAAATATACTGGGCCATAAGCTACCGTGATTCAATTGAACCCATCAAAGATTGTCTAAAATTCAAATTTCTCGCATCGCGAAGAGCAACTAAAAATGTCTCAGGTAACCCTTTAAGAGTTAGGGGTTTAAAAGCAATTTGAACCATGCCAATGTGCAAGAACTTGTATTGATTTCTATAAACATCAATATCGCGTTTATTCAACAAACGAATAGTCTGTTTTGACGAATTTAACGCTAGAGATTGTTCAGTAGTTTTTATCAACTATTTATTAGAGATCTTATCAAACCAACCATAATCATAAATGGTTTTTATATCAACTTTCGGAATAGTCCATTTATTTAATAAATCAAGGTTTTGAGGTATATCTACCTCTTCCAATCGAGTAGTTTTAGAACTAGTATCTACTAAATCCATGATTAAGAGAATATATCTATGCTGAAATACTTCACATCAATTTCATATTTACCATGAAAGCTCCTAGGCTAAACATGATCTCAGAAGACAGGCGGTAGTCCGCGCGGTCATCTTTAATCTAGCTTGTTAACATCCCAATACAAGGAAGAAATCCAAATCGAAATATATACAAATTTTCTATAGTTTAATGACTGTATGGAAGGATCTAATCCTTTTACCCAAGCAAGGGTCTGTCGAGATTCAAATACGTATTGTTAGTGAGCCCATGTGTCTAACAGTTCTAACTGGGTATAAAGCGCCCTTTTATTCCTTATAGGGCTGAGACCACGACTGGCTAGACGAAGTCACTAAGACAAAGCCACTAACTTGTTGTATTGAATCTGACTGTACCACTATCTCAGAACCAAGTCAACAAACTATATATAAATTTATTCATATTTAGATAAAGTCTAGATCTTTCATGGTAGATATAAAAGTGAAGTTAGTTATCTGGCATAACTATAATTTTTTAGCCGGACATAGTCTTGGCTTAGATCGGAGAAAGTAATAAAATTAAAGGAAAGAAATGAAAGGAAGAATAATAGTACCTTAAAACTTTATTCAACAACTCCGGTAGTCTCCGGCAAATTCAGAACTTTACAAAGATAGAGAATAAGGGAGAGTGAGCACAAAAGAGAGAGAATGGTTTCTGAAAAACCTTGCCCTCTTACAAAACAAAACAAACTTATTTATAGAAACTAAAAAGAATCTAGGAATAGTAGTAGAGGGTCCCCTATGCGGGTCTTAGAAACAGTATATCTACTGTTGCAACAGTGTTTCTACTGTTGATAATGCTTATCTGCAAAACATTGTTTTTCTGCTTTGAGAGGAAATCTTCTGCTTTCTTTATTGTGTCTTCTGAAACTGGCCCTTTTGATTCATATGGCTGAGCCTCATGAGTATCATCACTTGTTTCACTGCACATAGACGAGTCTGATCTTGTGTAGTGTGTTATATTAAGAATAAAATTTCTCTTGACTACTTCCAAATAATTATTAATCATTTCATTTTGATCATCTCCATCTTGGTTAGAAATTTTTCTAGCCATGTCTAACTGAAGTGTCAACAATTATTCCTTTATGAGGAATTGATTTATAATCTTGAATTGTCTTGGAAATCAGGTCCAATAGTTCTTGTCCATATAATGACTTTGTTTGGGGGGGTCTTTTTTCATTAATTTATCCCAAAAATTGTTGTAATAAGTCCGATATAAACAGGGGATTTGTTCTTCAGTGAAATCCACTTCTGGAGCCCATTTATGAATCCAGGGAACAGAAAATTCTATAACGTAATATATCTGTTCGATTTGTTGCCTATAATAAATGTGTTCTTAGTGGTATAGATTGTTAAGGTCCGGAGAAACATTAACCCATTCTCTGTATATCTTGAGAAACGACAATATTTTTATCGTTGGCCCATGGTTTGACCACCAATTTAAAAACCAATTTGGAATAGGATTAACAAATATCTTTGCACATACTTTAATGAACCAAGTATGTTTGTGTCTTTCGTTATTATAATGGAGAACTTTATTAAAAGCCTGAATATATTCCCAATTGTAAGACTTTGTTAAGGCAAAATTGCCTTTTTGTCATCGAGGAAATACCCCAATCTTCAATAGGACTGATTTGTTTTATAATCATTTTGGAGAAGATGCGTCTAATATTGGCTATGGAGGAATATTAAAACAAATCAATCTTCATGATAAAATTAAATATCAAATTAGATATTCAGTTTTATCATGAGGATTGATTTGGTTTAATATTCCTCCATAGCCAATATTAGACGCATCTGTCTCTACAATTTCTGCCAAGCTAGGTTAGCAAGAGTTAGGCAAGGCAAAGATTTAACACGAAGTTTAATATTTTTGACCAAGTTGGTGAGACTATCAGTCCAAGGTGCTTTATGATCCTTTTTTAGCCTGTCGTATAACGGGGCTAAATCACGAGATAAATTCTTGTAAAAGGGGAAAATATAATTTAAACTTTCCAAGAATCTCTGCAATTGCGTCCTGTCTGTAATGCCATCAGGAAACTTAGAAGAAAAATCAATCGATCTTTGAATAGGGGTAACCTTCCCCTGACAAATAAGATGTCCTAAAACTCTGACTTCAGTTTGAAATAGACTCATTTTTGGTTTAAAAATCACCAAACCGTTTTGTATAACCATTTTCTTGAAAATATCTAAATGTTTAATATGTATTTCAAGAGTTCTTGAATAAACCAAAATATCAACAATATAAACAATGATGAAGTCCAAATATGGGTAGAAAATATCATTCATAATTTTTTGAAATTCAGAAGAAGCGTTTTCAAACCAAATGGTATAACATTCCATTCATATTGTCCAAACAGGACATTGAAAGCAGTTCTATAAGAGTACTCTTTAAATATTTGAATCTGCCAATAATCATATTTTAAATCAAATTTAGAAAATATATTGGCGTCATATAATCTTGACAATAAATACTTTATGTTTGGGATAGGATACCTAATGCATTTCAAATATATGTTTAATGGCTTATAATTTATTACCAACCTGGGAACACCCCGTTCCTTTTCAGCTGTATTATTGACATAAAATGCAGTGCATGACTAAGGAAATTTTGAAGGTTTTATCAAACCCTTCTGTAACAAATTATCAATTTCTTTCTTGCAGAATTCAACCAATTCAACATTCATTTGACAAGGACGTGATTTTGTAGGAATATCATCCTAAGAGAAAGTATCTTCATAAGGAAGAGTGACAATATGCTTTTTTCAGTTCCAAAAAGCACTAGGATGATAATAATAATAATATTAATAATTATAATCCAAACCAAATTATTTTGGGCGTACCTTTTATAAATGATATTTTCCCCCTTACTTATTAGGATAATGAAAAAATTATTGGTACTTGGAATAACAAGCCTTTTATACTTGAGTTTATTACAAAACCTTTTACGAGGATGATCAATAAATTAACCTCAAAAATGATTTTAAATAATAACCAGGTCAGCTTCTTAAAGGGTGGGATCAATAGCATTGAAGTTGATAATGTTCTCCATAATCCTAAATTACAGGATAAGATTGCTATATTACAGAATCAGTTATCCATTGAGATATGCGGAAATCATCCAAATGCTTTTTGGAATAGAAAGAAGCATGTAGTAAGTCTCCCATATGAAGATAACTTTATTGAGGATAATATTCCTACAAAAGCAAGACCTTGTCAGATGAATTCTGATTAACTAGAACTATGCAAAAAGGAAATTGAGTCTTTGCTTCAAAAAAGCCCTATAAGGCATTCCAAGTCTCCATGGTCTAGTACAACGTTTTATGTTAATAAACATGCAGAGCAAGAAAGGGGTTCCCCCAGATTAGTCATCAGTTATAAACCACTTAAACAAGCACTCAAATGGATCGGGTATCCTATTCCTAATAAGAAGGATTTATTAGATAGGGTTTATGATGCCATAATATTTTCCAAGTTTGACTTGAAATTAGGTTATTGGCACATCCAGATAGCAGAGTCGGACAAGTTTAAAACCGCTTTGTTTTTCCTTCTCCTTCTCCTTTCTTTCTATAGAAGCAGACATGGGGATATCTAGAGCAAATTGCTCACAAAATTCTCCCAATTGTTGTCTTTCATTTAGACGATGCCTTTTGATCTGTTGATTCAACTTGATCTTATTGCATAAGGATATTCCTTCCTGCACACAAGCACTAATCAGATTTCCATAAGTATAATCATCATATTTGATACTAACCCCTTCACCTCTGAGTGTTTTCCTCACTCTTTCAGCAAAGAGGGAAGGCAATCCATCTATAAATTTGGATTTCCAATGAGTGCTATTACACTCTAGTAGTTCCATAACTCTGTATAAGAAAACATATATATAAAACCTGAACGACGTAAGAGTCTTACACCTTAGGTTTTGAACCAAAGTTCTAATGGTCTCACTATTATCTGACCATTATCCTGAAAAATATTCTATAATATTTAGAACCAAAGTATAAACAACATTTTGGGTAACCTCCTGTTCTTCTTGCTTGACTGCTTGGAGAATGGTATCCCTTTGTTGTTGACTGAGATAGTTATCTCACCAACCTTTTAATTGGCCGCTAAATCCTGCAGTTATCATATCTGCAATAGTCTTATCAGAATTTTTGTTAGTTTTGCAGATAGTATTGCACATTAGCATTCTATGTACAGTTGTATAAATCTGTCGATCTGTATAACCATCAATATTCCATTCATAAATCTCTTTCCCATTATAACTATTAATTATAATATGTTCATGTTCTTCCATGAGTACATCTTGGGGAGTAGGTCTAGGATTGTAGTACATCCTTTGAACTGGTTTTCTAGCATTTTTTTTGAGATTTTATTAATCTCGTCAGGAACCTCTATCTTCTTACTACTTTCTCCTCTTTCTTGGTTATTAACCTTTAGAGGTTTAAGGTTATTACCTTTGAAAGTTATTTCTAAGAAATTCTCTAAATCAGAGAAGTGTTTCAATTTGAAATCCTCAATCTCCGGGGGAGGCTGGATGTTGGGTTGAGCAACTTTACCTTCACCTTTATGATCGAAATTGAGCTGAGAGATTAGTTTATCAACTTTATCATGAAGAGTAACAATATGTTCTCCTAATATACTCATATAGAAATTGGCATAATTATTCTGCTTAATCATGGCATTAATATGCTGGGTAGTAACTAAAGCAGTATCATTTTCAAATAATTTAGAAAAAGCATTAAAATTCACAATTTATCATTTTTATTAATTTGGAAAGATTGTAATGGGGGAAATACTGATTTAGTAATTTCTCCGTTACTTAGAGTAAAATCTCTTTCTATAACAGAGATGAAGTTATGAACATGTTTACACATAAACCAAGGAACAAAAGAAATAATCACATTTTTCTTTGTTTCAATCAGATCATTATAAAATTCTTCTTGAAAATTATTTTGTTCTTCTTTATCAAAGTTTTTGAAAAGCAATTTTCGAAACGGTATCCATTTAGATTCCTGAAATTCTTTAGGAATCTGCTTTCTTGCCAGTGATCCCGAGCTAAAGTCAATGGGTTTTTCAGACATCATAAAAACCTTTCAAGTAGATAACCCATTTGGGAAATTCATTTCAAATTCAGTTATATCAAGATCTGAGACAGGTCTAGTAATATTATTTTTATCAATTTTAATATTGCCACATCTATAATTTTCTCTAATCTGAGAAGTAGATGAGATTTTAGAACCCTCTCTCTTTGATATATCTCTCTCTCTTTGTAATATTTTCTTTGTAAGTTTTTGAAGTTTGAATAAATGTTTCCAATTTTGTTTACACATCGGTTGGTGCCTCGTCTCCAGGTACTTTTCTATATTAATTCCTTTGTATTCATAGCCCAATGATGGGCTAAATTATTTGTGTTGAACTGTATCATACTAAGTTACTATTAGTAGATGGCGTTGTGTCTATTATGAATTGAATTGAACGGTTGGACTAAGGTCGAATATAGGTAATCCAGGCGTGCTTCGGCATGTTTTATGAAAGGCGTTGTGAAGAGATCCATTGGATTACCCGTGTGAAGGGCGGACTCGGGCGGACTCGGATAGAAGGAAGATTTCATAAACTTGGCCTAGATTACTGAAAATTCGTAAAAGCCCCTTTAGTCTACTGAACGATCTGACTTGTAATAGTATCAGAGCCATGGACTTTTAGTAACTATAGATGATATAGTTCAACATTCTTTTAATCATGAATCTCATAAAAGGAAGATCTACCGTTAAAAACAGTAGAAAAGAAGAATATTATATACCACAACACCTAGATCTACTTAATAAGTGGACTATGCCTAAGATACCCCCTAGGATTATATATCAGATGGGAACCTTTGAGAAACTTGATCTCAAACAGGTGGTTAAAACTACTAAGGAAACTATTACTATTAATAGTGACAATCAGACTTTCAGATTATTATCTGAAAATGATTTAGCCCCTTATAGGGATATTTATCGTTTTATGCATATTGGTTTAGTACAGGTGGCATTTAAGCCCCTTACTTTGAGAGTTTTACCTGAAAGCTTTATAGCATCTTTAAGAGATGGTAGAAATCATAACTAGAAGAAATCCCGTATAGGGACAATTCAAACTAGTCTTGCTTATGGACCAGTTTATTTTAATGCTTATCCTAATCTGCAGATTTCTTTGCAAAATGAGAATTCATTAAGTTCTCTTATGTTAAATATTAAACTTCATGGTTATGATTATATGTCTGGAACTGAAGTTGTTTGCATCTGTTATAGAATTTATTATAAGCTTTTACATACTTTAAATCCTATGTGCAAAATGATTGATTTCAAAAATAAGACTATTCTTATAGAAACTAATTTTGGAAAATCTAAGGTTGTCACTCGAAGACCGATTAAGTGGGAAGAGATTGATTTTCCATAAGAATGAGTTATTGAGGGAGTAGCCCCTCCTAAAAATAATATCAACAAGGATAATTCAGAATTTGTTTTATAATTATAGTCTATTAAAAGAGTAATTTTCGTATAAAAAATTTTGAGAAGTAAAAGCTTCTAGGCTTTGTAGAAAATCACCTTTTGAATTACCAAAATTCATATTTTTAAGAAAATCAAGATTATTGCTTTCTCCTTCACAAGAGGACGAAGATGCTGAGTTATTACTCAATGCCTTTCGGGTTTCGAAACTATCAAGTCGAACCTCTATGATGATATTCTTTTCTTTATGCCTTTGAATGTCTTCTTTGAGATTTTTAATCTCTCATTTTAGATCACTGATCGTAGTAGGGGAACTTGTAAGTTTCCTCCTTTCTAGCAATAGATTTTGAACCTCAGCCATGGTATATGAACCTTCTTTGGTAGGGATCTCCTCTATAATATCATTCTTAGAGGTAGATGTAGTATTACTGATCTTTCAATAATTTGAGCCCTTATTTCTGGATCCTTGACCATTTGAAAGAGTTCTATTATTTTGTCATTATCAATGACATTGATACTCATTTCCTTAAACTGAGAATAGATCTTATAAAGATCATCTTCTTTTTCTCCTTCCTTGTCACATTCCAATCCTTGTTGACAATGTAAGCAATCCTCTTCTGAAGACATATACTCTTCTTGCTGAAGATCTTTGCGGTCCTCACAAGTAGAGGATTCTTCCTGGATGCTATAAATAGCTCAGCCCATCATTGGGCTATGAATACAAAGGAATTAATATAGAAAAGTACCTGGAGACGAGCTCCGCACCAATCGATGTTTAAATCAAATTGGAAACTTTTATTCAAACTTCAAAAACTTACATAGAAAAATATTACAAAGAGAGAGAGAGATATCAGAGAGAGAGGGTTCTAAAACCTTCCCCTTAACTAAAACATACATCCTCTTATATAGAGGTTGGAAAAACAAAACGAATAAAAAGGGTGGTCACAATCTCTACAATGGCCAATAAAGAAATGATAAGGCCGTCATACTAACGTGGCCTTCTCATTATTTCCACTGGCCGACATTATGTTCATCTTCCACTTATCTTTATTAAAGATGGTTCCTAACTTTATTAAAGTTTCTTGTCGTATTACCCCTATTATTTGGCGGGGTCTTCTTCATGCTTTGCCTATGTCTTTGCAAGTGGCTTTGTTGGAGGATTCCTCCACTTGCTCTTTGAATTTAGCAAAAAGAGCATCAATATCCACTTCTTCTATGCTATGATCACTTTGGGCTTCTCCCGCCATGCATGCCTCATCCTCTTGATTGGTGTGGCTTGTTGAAGACATGGAAATATCATCTCCAATATCTATATCAAGGTTTTTTATCAAGTCTTTTTTGACTTCTTCCATGTATAATGCTATGGCTTCCGATTTGGATATTACTGCCTTCTTCAAATGGAGTTTCCTCGTAATATGAGTGAAAGGACTCATCGTTTCTTCATACGATGTGAATGAATCCCTGGCATGGTATTTATTAATTGTATTATTTATTAAATCCAAAGTTTCTTGGGCATGAATCTTCCCTTTAAGGTCTTTATGAACCAATTTGTTCCAAAACTTTGTATAAAAAGTCCTCTGTAAGCATAGGAATCCTTCAGAAGTAGTATTAACTTCTACCGACCATTTCATAATTCATGGAATAGAAAATTCTGTAAAGAAATACATCAATGACATTCCTTCAAAAAATATATTATCTCTTTGTAAACTCATTAGTTTAGGGGATATATCAATCCACTCAGAGTATAAACTTTTGTATTGTTCAGGTAAAATCTTTACCGAAGGACCACATAAAGTCCACCACTTGTAGAACCAATTTGGAATTTGCCGGTCAAAAACATTCGAACATATTTTTATAAACCAAGAATGTTTCTTATTAGAATTCTTGTATAACAAAGCTTTATTAAAGCTATCAACATAATCCTAGTAATTATATTATACTGGGATTTTTTGTTCAGGGTGGATATAATCCAATTCCTTTAATGGGCTCATTTCCTATTCTTCAGGCGTTAGAATCTTTTTTACTATGATCTTTGAAAAGTTATAAACTTTTCTTGTATTAGCTGGGTAGAAGTGTTGAAACTCACAAGACCCTGTGGCTGAGAGTATTATCTCATAGTTCATCCTGTATTTATAAATAGTTGATGTATAACATACCGTATCCAGATATCTGGACATTACCTGCCATGGTTCATTTTTCCATTTTAGGTCACTATTTTCTAGTAGAAGTATAACTTTCGTATTTTCTTCATCCATGAGGATGGTGGAATAAGCTGGAGGATTACCATCATTTGCTTTTTTTGATTGTAGAAAATCCATAAATTCCTTGTACATGGGATGGTTTGTATCAAAACCACTACTGCTTATAGCAGCAATATTGCTCGCTATCAATTGCTTATTTCTGATCTGAGCGAGGATATGACCTCATCTTCCTCCTTCGGCTGCGCCACGTCCTCTTCCCCTTCTCGAGGGAGGCCATGATGGTCTCATCCTGAAAAGAGAAATAACTATTAGTTTAAATATTCTCTTGTGAAAATCAGGATAACTATTATCTTCTCCTTTCTTATAATGAATTTCAAAATCAAAAGGAGCTAATAAAGCTTTCCATCTTGCAAACATTTGTTTAGAAACATCATGTTTACAATCTTTATTAAACATAAACTTAGCATCTTGACAATCAGTTTTTATAAGAAACTTTTGATTGTAAAGATCGCCTTGAAATTTCAAAACACTTTTTACAATAGCCAAAATCTCTTTAGATACAGTAGCATAATTTTTCTGGGTCGTGTTCCATTTCCCAGAATAGAAATGGACAATATAATGTCGCTTATTGTCAGGGCAATATTGTTTTAGAACACCACCATATCCTATTTCTGAAGCATCCATTTCGACCGTCTTTTCCCAATTTTGATTGGCCAACGTGAGACAAAGGAGATTCTTAACCTTCTCCTTAATCTTCTTGATAGCTTCAGTATGATCATTTGACCAAGTTTTTGGGTTATTCTTAAGCCTATCGTAAAGTATAGCTGTATCAATAGCTAAATCCTTTATAAAAGGAGCGACATAGTTGAGACTTCCAAGAAATCTCTGCAATTGAATTTTATTAGTGATAACATCATGAAATTTAGAAGTGAACTCTATACTCCTATTAATAGGCCGCTAATATTACATTTCTCAATAAAATGGCCTAAAAATCTGAATTTTGTTTGAAATAAAGTCATTTTGGGACTAGATAGTACCAGCAATAGTGTTGCTACAAGCAGTAGTGGCTTTGATACAAACCATCCCATGTACAAGGAATTTATGGATTTTATACAATCAAAAAAAGCAAAGGATGATAATCCTCCAGCTTATTCCACCATCCTCATGGATGAAGAAAACACGAAAGTATTTGATTTAAATGATAAAAGGGAAGTTATGCTTCTACTAGAAAACAATGACCAAAAATGGAAAAATGAACCATGGCAGGTAATGTCCAGATATCTGGATACGATATGTTATACATCAACTATTTATAAATACAGGATGAACTATGAGATAATACTCTCAGCTACAGGGTCTTGTGAGTTTCAACACTTCTACCCAGCTAATACAAGAAAAGTTTATAACTTGTCAAAGATCATAATAAAAAAGATTCTAACGCCTGGAGAATGGGGAATGATCCCATTAAAGGAATTGGATTATATCCACCCTGAACAAAAAGTCACAGTAAAATATAATTACTGGGATTATGTTGATAGCTTTAATAAAGCTTTGTTATACGAGAATTCTAATAAGAAACATTCTTGGTTTATAAAATATGTTCGAATGTTTTTGACAGGCAAATTCCAAATTGGTTCTGCAAGTGGTGGACTTTATATGGTCCTTAGGTAAAGATTTTACCTGCACAATACAAAAGTTTATACTCTGAGTGGATTGATATATCCCCTAAATTAATGAGTTTACAAAGAGATAATATATTCTTGGAAGAAATGTCATTGATGTATTTCTTTATAGAATTTTCTATTCCATAGATTATGAAATGGTCAGTAGAAGTTAATACTATTTCTAAAGGATTCCCATGCTTACAGAGGACTTTTTATACAAAGTTTTGGAACAAATTGGTTCATAAAGACCTTGAAGGGAAGATTCATGGTAAAAAAACTTTGGATTTAATAAATAATACAATTGATAAATACCATGCTAGGGATTCATCCACATCATATGAAGAAACTATGAGTCCTTTTACTCATATTACGAGGAAACTCCATATGAAGAAGGGAGTAAAATCCAAATGGGAAGCCATAACATTATACATGGTAGAAGTCAAAAAAGACTTGATAAAAAACCTTGATATAGATATTGGAGATGATATTTCTCTGTCTTCAGCAAGCCACACCAATCAATAGGATGAGGCATGCATGGCGGGAGAAGCCCAAAGTGATCATAGCACAGAAGAAGTGGATATTGATGTTCTTTTTTGCTAAATTCAAAGAGCAAGTGGAGGAATCCTCCGACAAAGCCACCTCCTGCAAAGGCAAAGGCAAAGCATGTAGAAGACCCCGCCAAATAATAGGGGTAATACGACAAGAGACTTTAATAAAGTAAGGAATCATCTTTAATAAAGATAAGTGGAAGCCGAAAGTAATGTCAGCCAGTGGAAACAATGAGAAGGCCACGTTAGTATGTCGGCCTTATCATTTCTTTATTGGCCATTGTAAAGATTGTGGGCCACCTTTTTTATTCGTTTTGTTTTTCCAACCTCTATATAAGAGGATGTATGTTTTAGTTAAGGGGCAGGTTTTAGAACCCTCTCTCTCTTTGTAATATTTTCTTTGTAAGTTTTTGAAGTTTGAATAAAAGTTTCCAATTTGGTTTAAACATCGGTTGGTGTGGAGCTCGTCTCCGGGTACTTTTCTATTTTACTTCTTCCATCTATAATACTATGGCTTTTGATTTGGATATTACTCCCTTCTTCATATGGAGTTTCCTCATAATATGAGTAAAAGGACTCATAGTTTCTTCATATGATGTGGATGAATCCCTGGCATGGTATTTATCAATTGTATTATTTATTAAATCCAAAGTTTCCTAACCATGAATCTTCCCTTCAAGGTCTTTATGAACCAATTTGTTCCAAAACTTTGTATAAAAAGTCCGACATCATAAAAACCTTTCAAGTAGATAACCCATTTGGGAAATTCATTTCAGATTCAGTTATATCAAGATCTGAGACAGGTCTAGTAATATTATTTTTATCAGTTTTAATATTGTCACATCTATAATTTTCTCTAATTTGAAAAGTAGATTCTCTAGTAGGAACCTGAACAATATAATCAACAGGAGAGATATAAGAAGAATCAGATCTAATTAGTCTAGAAGAAATGCTATGACTATCAATCTTATTAGGCAAATTAATCGAGTCAGAAAATTTAATTTTTACAGTTCCATCATCAGACTGATCAATTTCTGAAATCTCTTCGTTGATATTATTTTTAGGAGGAACTGCTCCCTCAATAACCCATTCTTGGGGGAAATCAATCTCTTCCCACTTAATCGGTCTTCGAGTGACAACCTTAGATTTCCAAAATTAGTTTCTATAAGAATAGTCTCAATTTTGAAATCAATCATTTTGCACATAGGAATTAAAGTATGTAAAAGCCCCTTCCTTTGAGACGTTTACCTGAAAGCTTTATAGCAGCTTTAAGAGATGGTAGAAATCATAACTAGAAGAAATCCCTTATAGGGACAATTCAAACTAGTCTTGCTTATGGACCAGTTTATTTTAATGCTTATCCTAATCTGCAGATTTCTTTGCAGGATGAGAATTCATTAAGTTCTCTTAGGTTAAATACTAAACTTCATGGTTATGATTATATGCCTGGAACTGAAGTTGTTTGCATCTGTTATAGAATATTTTAATAGCTTTTACATAATTTAAATCCTATGTGCAAAATGATTGATTTAAAAAATGAGACTATTCTTATAGAAACTTATTTTGGAAAATCTAAGGTTGTCACTCGAAGACCGATTAAGTGGGAAGAGATTGATTTCCCACAAGAATGGGTTATTGAGGGAGCAGCCCCTCCTAAAAATAATGTCAATGAGGAGATTTCAGAAATTGAACAGTCTGATGATGGAACTGTAAAAATTAAATTTTCTGACTCGATTATTTTGCCTAATAAGTTTGATATCGTAGCATTTCTTCTAGACTAACTAGATCTGATTCTTTTTATATCTCTCCTGTTAATTATATTGTTCAGGTTCCTTCTAGAGCATCTACTTCTCAGATTAGAGAAAATTATAGATGTGACAGCATTAAAATTGATAAAAATAATATTACTAGACATGTCTCAGATCTTGATATAACTGAATCTGAAATGAATTTCCCAGATGGGTTATCTACTTGAAAATTTTTTATGATGTCTGAAAAACCCATTTACTTTAGTTCGAGATCACCGGCAAGAAAGAAGATTTCTAAAGAATTTCAGGAATCTAAATGGAAATCGTTTTGAAAATGGTTTTTCAAAAACTTTGATAAAGAAGAAAAAAAGAATTTTCAAGAAGAATTTTATAATGATCTGATTGGAACAAAGAAAAATGTGATTATTTCTTTTGTTCCTTGGTTTATGTGCAAACATGTTCATAACTTTATCTCTGTTATAGAAAAAGATTTTACTCTAAGTAATGGAGAAATTACTAAATCAATATTTCCCCCATTACAATCTTTCCAAATTAATAAAAATGATAAAATTGTGAATTTTAATGCTTTTTCTAAATTATTTGAAAATGATATTGCTTTAGTTACTACCCAACATATTAATGCCATGTTTAAGCAGAATAATTATGCCAATTTCTATATGAGTATATTAGGAGAACATATTGTTACTCTTCATGATAAAGTTTATAAACTAATCTCTCAGCTCAATTCCGATCATAAAGGTAAAGGTATAGTTACTCAACCCAGCATCCAGCCTCCCCCGAAGATTGAGGATTTCAAATTGAAAGACTTCTTTGATTTACAGAATTTCTTAGAAAGAATTTTCAAAGGTAATAACCTTAAACCTCTAAAGATTAATAACCAGGAAAGAGGAGAAAGTAGTAAGAAGATGGAGGTTCCTGATGAGATTAATAAAATCTCAAAAAAATATGCCAGGAAACCAGTTCAAAGGATGTACTACTATCCTAGTCCTACTCCCCAAGATGTACTCATGGAAGAACATGAACATATTATAACTAATAGTTGTAATGGGAAAGAGATTTATGAATGGAATATTGATGGTTATACAGATCGACAGATTTATACAATTGTACATAGAATGCTAATGTACAATACTATCTGCAGAACTAACAAAAATTCTGATAAGACTATTGCATATATGATAACTGCAGGATTTACCGGTCAATTAAAAGGTTGGTGGGATAACTATCTCAATCAACAACAAAGGGATACCATTCTCCAAGCAGTCAAGCAAGAAGGACATGAGGTTACCCAAAATGTTGTTTATACTTTGGTTCTAAATGTTATAGAACATTTTTCAGGAAGATGGTCAGATAATAGTGAGACCATTAGAACTTTGCTTCAAAACCTAAGGTGTAAGACTCTTACATCGTTCAGGTTTTATAAAGATGTTTTCTTATGCAGAGCTATGGAACTACCAGAGTGTAATAACACTCATTGGAAATCCAAATTTATAAATGAATTGCCTTCCCTCTATGCTAAAAGAGTGAGGAAAACACTCACAGGTGAAGGGGTTAGTATCAAATATGATGATTATACTTTATGATGATTATACTTATGGAAAGCTGATTAGTGTTTGTGTGCAGGAAGGAATTTCCTAATGCAATGAGATCAAGTTGAATGAACAGATCAAAAGACATCGTCTAAATAAAAGACAACAATTCGGAGAATTTTGTGAGCAATTTGCTCTAGATATCCCTAAGTCTGCTTCTATAGAAAGAAAGGAGAAGCAAAAGGAAAAACACTCTTCCAAGAGTAGATCTCGAAAGGATTATCAGGAATGGAAGAGAAAAAGGATAGAAAAAAAAGCAAAGAGCTGAAGAAAGGAAAAGTGAAAAAAGATTTTATAAATCTAAACGCAAATATGACAAGTCGGATACTTGCACAAATGTGGAAAATTCGGACACTATGCAAGAGATTGCAAGGTCAAGGAAAAGATTAAAAGCCTTTACATAGAGGATAGTCTTAAAGATTCATTCTACAAAATAATGTTGAACTCTGGTTCAGAAGAATCAGGTTCAGATTATAGCAGCCAGAAAGAATCCTCTACTAGTGAGGACCTCAAAGCTCTTCACCAAGAAGGTTATATGTCTTCAGAAGAGGATTGCTTACCTTTTCAACAAGGATTGGAATGTGACAAGGAAGGAGAAGAAGAAGATGATCTTTATAAGATCTATTCTCAGTTTAAGGAAATGAGTATCAAGTCATTGATAATGACAAAATAATAGAACTCTTACAAACAGTCAAGGATCCGGAAATAAGAGCTCCAATTATTGATAAGATCAGTAATACTACATCTACCTCTAAGAATGATACTATAGAGGAGATCCCTACCAGAGAAGGTTCATATACCATGGCTGAGGTTCAAAATCTATTGCTAGAAAGGAGGAAACTTATAAGTTCCCCTACTACGATCGGTGATCTAAAACAAGAGATTAATAATCTCAAAGAAGACATTCAAAGGCTTAAAGAAAAGAATGTCATCATAGAGGTTCGACTTGATAGTTTTGAAACCTGAAAGGCTTTGAGTAATAACTCAACATCTTCATCCTCTTGTGAAGGAGAAAGCAATAATCTTGATTTTCTTAAAAACATGAATTTTGGTAATTCAAAAGGTGATTTTCTACAAAGCCTAAAAGCTTTTACTTCTCAAAAAACTTAAACGAAAATTACTCTTTTAATAGACTATTTATAAAAAAGAATTTATTACTCTTATTGATAGTGCAGTTGATTTAAATTGTATTCAAGAAGGATTAATACCTTCAAGATATTTTCATAAAACTACTCATTGTCTTCGTTCTGCAAATGGTAGTAAGATGAATATTGAATTTAAGCTACCAAAAGCTTTTATTTGTAAAGGAAAGAATTGTGTCCCTCAAAGCTTTGTTTTAATAAAAGATATCACAAACCAAATTATTTTTGGCGTACCTTTTATAAATGATATTTTTCCCCTTACTTATTGGGATAATGAAAAAAATATTGGTAATTGGAATAACAAGACTTTTATACTTGAGTTTATTACAAAACCTTTTACGAGGATGATCAATAAATTAACCTCAAAAATGATTTTAAAAAATAACCAGGTCAGCCTCTTAAAGGGTGAGATCAATAGCATTGAGGTTGATATTGTTCTCCAGAATCCTAAATTACAGGATAAGATTGTTATATTACAGAATCAATTATCTATTGAGATATGCGGAGATCATTCAAATACTTTTTGGAATAGAAAGAAGCATGTAGTAAGTCTCCCATATGAAGATAGCTTTATTGAGGATAATATTCCTACAAAAGCAAGACCTTGCCAGATGAATTATGATTATCTGGAACTATGCAAAAAGGAAATTGAGTCTTTGCTTCAGAAAAGCCTTATAAGGCATTCCAAATCTCCATGGTCTTGTATAGCGTTTTATGTTAATAAACATGCAGAGCAAGAAAGGGTTGCCTCGGGTTAGTCATCAATTATAAACCAATTAATAAAGCACTCAGATGGATCAGGTATCCGATTCCTAATAAGAAGGATTTATTAGATAGGGTTTATGATGCCATAATATTTTCCAAGTTTGACTTGAAATCAGGTTATTGACAGATCCAGATAGCAGAGTCGGACATGTTTAAAACCGCTTTCAATGTCCCTATGGGTCAGTATGAATGGAACGTTATGCCATTTGGTTTAAAAAACGCTCCATCAGAATTCCAATGGATCATGAATGACATCTTTATGCCTTATAGTAATTTCATTATAGTCTATATAGACGATATTCTAGTTTTTTTGAAAAAATATAGAAACTCATTTTAAGCATCTTGATTTATTCAAGAAAATCATTATTCAAAATGGTTTAGTACTATCTAGTCCAAATATGGCTTTATTTCAAACAAAAGTCAGATTTTTAGGCCATTTTATTGAGAAAGGTAATATCAGCCCTATTAATAGGAGTATAGAGTTTGCTTCTAAAATTCCTGATGTCATCACTAATAAAACTCAATTTCAGAGATTTCTTGGAAGTCTGAATTATGTCGCTCCTTTTATAAAGGAATTAGCTATTGATACAGTTATACTTCACGACAGGCTTAAGAATAACCCAAAAACTTGGTCAAATGTTCATACTAAAGCTATCAAAAAGATTAAGGAGAAGGTTAAGAATCTCCCTTGTCTCACGTTGGCCAATCAAAATTGGGAAAAGACGGTCGAAACGGATGCTTCAGATATAGGATATGGTGGTGTTCTAACACAATATTGCCCTGACAATAAGCGACATTATATTGTCCAATTCTATTCTGGGAAATGTAATGCGGCCCAGAAAAATTATGCTACTGTAGCTAAAGAGATTTTGGCTATCGTAAAAGGTGTTTTGAAATTTCAAGGCGATCTTTATAATCAAAAGTTTCTTATAAAAACTGATTGTCAAGCTACTAAGTTTATGTTTAATAAAGATTGTAAACATGATATTTCTAAACAAATGTTTGCAAGATGGCAAGCTTTATTAGCTCCTTTTGATTTTGAAAATCATTATAAGAAAGGAGAAGATAATAGTCTTCCTGATTTTCTTACAAGAAAATATTTAAACTAATAGTTATTTCTCTTTTCAGGAAGAGACCATCATTGCCCCCCTCGAGAAGGGCGAGAGGACGGGGCACAACTAGAGGAGGAAGAGGAGGTCATATCCTCGCTCAGATCAGAAATAAGCAACTGATAGTGAGCAATATTGATGCTACAAGCAGTAGTGGTTTTGATACAAACCATCCCATGTATAAGGAATTTATTGATTTTATACAATCAAAAAAATCAAAAGATGATAATCCTCCAGCTTATTCCACCATCCTTATGGATGAAGAAACTACAGAAGTATTTGATTTAAATGATAAAAGGGAAGTTATACTTCTACTAGAAAATAGTGACCTAAAATGGAAAAATGAACCATGACAGGTAATGTACAGATATATGGATACGGTATGTTATTCATCAACTATTTATAAATACAGGATGAACTATGAGATAATACTCTCAGCTACAGGGTCTTGTGAGTTCAACACTTCTACCCAGCTAATACAAGAAAAGTTTATAACTTTTCAACGATCATAATAAAAAAGATTCTAACGCCTGAAGAATGGGGAATGATCCCATTAAAGGAATTGGATTATATCCACCCTGAACAAAAAGTCACAGTAAAATATAATTGCTAGGATTATGTTGATAGCTTTAATAAAGCTTTGTTATACGAGAATTCTAATAAGAAACATTCTTGGTTTATAAAAATATATTCAAATGTTTTTGACAGGCAAATTCCAAATTGGTTCTGCAAGTGGTGGACGTTATATGGTCCTTAGGTAAAGATTTTACCTGCACAATACAAAAGTTTATACTCTGAGTGGATTGATATATCCCCTAAATTAATGAGTTTACAAAGAGATAATATATTCTTGGAAGAAATGTCATTGATGTATTTCTTTATAGAATTTTCTATTCCATAGATTATGAAATGGTCAGTAGAAGTTAATACTATTTCTAAAGGATTCCCATGCTTACAGAGGACTTTTTATACAAAGTTTTGAAATAAATTGGTTCATAAAGATCTTGAAGGGAAGATTCATGGTCAGGAAACTTTGGATTTAATAAATAACACAATTGATAAATACCATGTCAGGGATTCATCCACATCATATGAAGAAACTATGAGTCCTTTTACTCATATTACGAGGAAACTCCATATGAAAAAGGGAGTAATATCCAAATCGGAAGCCATAGCGTTATACATGGAAGAAGTCAAAAAAGACATGATAAAAAACCTTGATATAGATATTGGAGATGATATTTCCCTTTCTTCAGCAAGCCACACCAATCAAGAGGATGAGGCATGTATGGCGGGAGAAGCCCAAAGTGATCATAGGGGTAATACGACAAGAAACTTTAATAAAGTAAGGAATCATCTTTAATAAAGATAAGTGGAAGCCGAAAGTAATAATGGCTAGTGGAAATAATGAGAAGGCCACGTTAGTACGTCGACCTTATCGTTTCTTTATTGGCCATTGTAAAGATTGTGGGCCACCCTTTTTATTTGTTTTGTTTTTCCAACCTCTATATAAGAGGATGTATGTTTTAGTTAAGGGGCATGTTTTTAGAACCCTCTCTCTCTGATATCTCTCTCTCTCTTTGTAATATTTTCTTTGTAAGTTTTTGAATTTTGAATAAAAGTTTCCAATTTGGTTTAAACTTCGGTTGGTACGAAGCTCGTCTCCGGGTACTTTTCGATATTAATTCCTTTGTATTCATAGCCCAATGATGGGCTAAACTATTTGTGTTGAACTGTATCATACTAAGTTACTATTAGTAGATGGAGTTGTGTCTATTATGAATTAAATTGAACGGTAGGACAAAGGTCGAATATAAGTAATCCAGGCGTGCTTCGACATGTTTTATGAGAGGCGTTGTGAAGAGATCCGTTGGATTACCCATGTGGAGGGCGGACCCGGATAGTAGCAGGATTTCATAAACTTGGCCTAGATTACTAAAAATTCGTAAAAGCCCCTTTAGTTTATTGAACGATCAGACTTGTTATGACCAAAATATAGGACCACTGACCTGACGGTGGTCCGCCCAGTCATAGATCAAGCAAGTCAATATCCTTAGAGGTAGTCCAACTACATAAGAATCGAAATACACAAGAATTTTAACATAGTTTCTCAGACTGCATGGTTTAATTATTTTACCCAAGCAAATGGCCTGTCAAGAAGCTAATACATACTTTTATTGAGCCCATGTGTCTAATAGTTCTAACTGGGTATCAGGCGCCCTACATATCAAACTCTTTTTCGAGCTAAAAACGACGGCTCATCAGACGGAGTCACAAAGACAAAGCCAATAAAAGTAGTACTAGATCCGACTGTACCTCAATCTCAGAACCAAGTCGAGAAGCCATACTAAAATTCTTCTATATTTAAATAAAGCTTAGATCCGTTCATGGTCTATATAAAAGAGAAGTTAGTTATCCGACATAGATATAATTTTTTAGCCGGACATAGTCACGGCTTAGATCGGAGAATTTATAAAAGTAAAAGACAGGAAGAAAGAGAAAAGAAAGTACCTTGTTGTTACCAAACCGCACACTTTATTATTCCGGCCAAAATCTGGCAAGCTTACAAAACTTAGTAATAAAAGTTTACAAGAAAGAGAGAGAGTGCAAAACGGAAGTGAGGTTTTCTAAATCCTGCTCCCTAATTAAAGAAAAACAAACTTATTTATAGGAAAATAAAGCATCTTTGTACAGGATACTGGGCCCCTATCTGGGTCTTGGTAACAATGTATTTACTGTTGAGCTATAGTGTTGCTACAGTAGTCCGGGCTTTTTACTGTTCCGGAAAAGCTTAACACTGCTACATCTTGTCCTTTAGTTTTGCCAAAAAATCTTCGGCTTTCTTCAGTGCAACTACCGGACTTTCTTCTTCATATGGTTGAGCTTCGTGCATATCTTCACTTGTTTCACTACGCATTTTTTTTTAATTATAACGACCCTTGAGAGGGTCAGGGGCTGAGCAACACCCCTAGGCCTTATCATAGATCAAACAAAGCAAAATACAAGGAGGGGGGGCTTAAACCTTACCTCCAACCTATGGTGGTTCAAGAGTTGATTGCCTATTAAGGTTCCCCAACTCTTCCCCGTACTAGAATGGAAACCTATCATCTAAGCACCTATATGAGAGGACTCCTCTCAATACAAAGATTCTAGGAAAAACATAAATGAGGGAGACTCTCCCCTTACAATAAAAGAAGAGCTCTTCATAGAAGCTATGACTTAAAAACGAAATAGCCTAAGTGAAGATGACTGAGAGATCACCAAAAAAAGATGGCCTGTTAGAGTTCATGCTCTTTCCGAGGTCCATCAGGAAGAGAAAAATTCAAGGGGGTTTCTTGCACTACACATTGATTAATCTGATTTTGCGTAATGAGTTAGATTTAGAAGAATCTTTTTCTTTACTTCTTCTAGATACTTCATAATCATTTCATCTTGTTCTCCTTCATCATGATTAGAAATTTTTCTAGCCATATGTTTTATGGAGGTTGAATCATCAATCATAATTTCTTTATTAGGAATCAATTTATAATCGTGTATGGTTTTTGTTATTAGATCCAACAGTTCTTGTCCGTATATAGACTTTGTTTGAGGATCTTTCTTCATCAACTTGTCCCAAAAATTATTATAATGAGTTCTGTATAGGCAAGGGATTTGTCCCTCAGTGAAATCTACTTCTGGAACCCATTTGTGAATCCATGGAACAGAGAATTCTATAAAAAAAAATATATGTTCAATTTGTTGAAAATAACAAATATGTTCTTGATGATATAACTTGTTGAGATCTGGGGAAATCTTGACCCATTCTTTGTATAACTTGAGAAATGGTTCGAGCAATATTTTTATGGTTGGCCCGTGGTATGACCACCAGTTTAAAAACCAATTTGGAATAGGGTTAACAAATATCTTGGCACATACTTTTATAAACCAAGTATGTTTGTGCCTCTCATTGTTATAACAGAGGACTTTATTAAATGCCTGAACATAATCCCAATAGGTAAAGCTTACCATGACTTTGTTTAGACTGAATTGTCTTTCAATCATTGAGGAAATACCCCAATCTTCAATATGAATGATGTGCTTTATAATAATTTTAGAGAAGTTATAAACATTCTCACTTGTATTATATCCTGAAAAGTGTTGAAATTCAACACCTATGCTTATCAGCAGAGTTTCATAATATTTCCGAGTTTTGTAAGACTCTCCCGGGAAATAGAGCCCATTTACTAGATACCTTTGGAATATCTTCCAAGGCTCTTCTCTTCTCTGTATGTCAGAATTTTCTAATAGAAATATCACTTATCTTTTTTCTACATTTTCATATGTTTTGATATCATCAACGTCTTCTTTGGCGACTGAAGCAAAAATATTACCTTGCTTTTGTGTTAAAAATTCTTGTAGTTGAGCATGTAATGGATCACTTTCAGGAATATCTTCCAGATGTATTGAAGAGGCTTTCCCTTGCGTTCTAGAGCTTAAGTTATATAAACTCATTCCTCCCCTTTGTATAATTGGAGAGCTAGATGAGGATCCGGATGTTTTCGACGATGATGTTCTTCCCCTTCCGCGAGTATAACTACCTTTTCCTCTAGCCTTGGTTATCCAAGGAGGATCCATCCTACAAACATAGCATTTATTTGTAATCATTCAAGAGGTTATAAACTTCAAAACAATAAAATCTTTCATAAAGCTCTTTGTTCAATCATGTAATTATTGACGATATCCATCACCATTCCGTCTATAATTCTCCATAATATATGTTCCTATAAATCTCTATTAAAAGGAACTGCCTTCAAAAGCGTAATCAAATCTTTATCAGGAAAGAGGTCAAGAAAACCCATAAGAAGAAAGATATTCTCTAGATAAGAAGTCTGGGAGGGAATTATCACTTCCCTTTTTATAATGAATTTCGAAATCAAAAGGGGCTAATTGTGCCTGCCACCTAGCAAATATTAACTTAGACGCATCATGTTTAAAATCTTTATCAAACATATACTTGACTGACTGAGCATCAATTTTTATCAAGAATTTTTTATTATATAAATCATCTTGAAATTTTAATACGCACTTAACGATAGTTAACATTTCATGAGCTACCATCGCATATTTTTTCTGAGCATCGCTCCATTTTCCTGAATGAAATCGAATAAGATATTCATTTTTATCATGCGAATTAATTTGTTTCAATATGCCTCCATACCCAATATTAAACGCATCCATCTCTACAATCTTTGGCCAAGCAGGATTAGCAAGGGTTAAACAAGGCAAATATTTAATTCTTTCTTTAATAGTTTTTACAAGATTTGTTAGACTATTAGTCCAAGGCTTCTTGTGATCTTTTTTAGCCTGTCATATAACGGAGCTAAATCTCGAGACAAATTCTTGTAGAAGGGGGAAATGTAGTTTAAACTTCCCAGAAACCGCTACAATTGTGTCCTATCTGTAATAATATCAGGGAACTTTGATGCGAATTCAATAGATCGCTGAATAGGAGTCATTTTCCTTGACAAATCAAAATGACCCAAAAATCTAACTTCTGTTTGAAAAAGACTCATTTTAGGTTTAGATATGACCAAACCATTTTGAATAACTATTTTCTTAAAAATGTCTAAATGCTTAAAATGCATTTCAAGAGTCTTTGAGTAAACCAAAATATCATCAATATAAACTATGATGAAATCCAAATAACGATTGAAGATATCATTCATTATCTTTTGAAATTCTGAGGGAGCATTTTTTAACCCAAAAGGCATTACATTCCATTCGTACTGTCCAAACGAAACATTAAATGTCGTTCTATATGAATGGTCTCTAAATATTTGGATTTGTCAATATCCAGATTTTAAATCAAATTTTGAAAAGATATTAGCATCATATAATCTGGTTAATAAATATCTTTTATTTGGAATAGGATATCTAATCCATTTTAAAAATTTATTTATAGGTTTATAATTTATAACTAACATGGGAACATCTCGTTCTTTTTCTGATGCGTTATTAACATAAAAAGCAGTACACGACCATGGTGATTTGGAAGGCTTTATCAAACCTTTTTGTAATAAATTATCAATTTCCTTTTTGAAGAATTCAACCAATTCGGTATTCATCTGACAAGGACGTGATTTGGTAGGGATATTTTTCTCAGAGAAATCATTTTCATATGGAAGAGTTACAATATGCTTTTTCCGATTCCAAAAGGCACTAGGATGATCAGTACAAATATCAATGGCTATTTTTTCAGAAATGAGTTTAATCTTTTCCTGTACTTTAGCAGATTTTAAAGTATCGAATATATTCATACTAAATATCTCAAGTTGTAAATAATCAACATGCTTTTGTTTCATTTCAATTAGACCATTTATATCTCTAGAAATAGGCTCGGTGATAAAAGTATAACTAATATCTTGATTTTTATAAAGTAGAAGAGAATCCTTTAGCATTTATATTGGTAAAAGGATAAATTGCATTTATAAAAGGAGTTCCTAGAATAATAGGAGGGTATAACTGATTTTTTACTAAGAAAAAGAAGTGAGGAATACAAACTTTATTCTACCAAATACGAGTATTAGATAATTTATACTTTATATCTAAAGCATGACCAGATGCAGATTTAACCATATGAGTTGTTTTTTCAAAATATTTAGTAGGTACTAGACCTTCTTGAATGCAACTCACATCAGCGCCACTATCAATCATAGCAATGTTAGTTATAGAAAAAGTATTATCAATTAATATAGTACATTTAACATACCATTTGTGAGCTGTAACAATTTGCATCATTCCTAAAAACATATTTTATTTCGGATCAATATTTAAAGTGTTGGCAAGAGTATTTTCCTCAGCAGTAGATTCATCAACCTTATTTTTTCCTTTGCTATTAGCAGACTCAATCTGAGTAAGACGGTGATCATAAATAATATGATTTTGGTTAAGAAATTTAATTTCTTCCTTCAAATGTTCAATTTCTCCTTTTAAATCATCAAAAGAGGTATCACGAATAACCATGGTTTGTTTAGAAGAGAGTCTATTATGAACTTCAGACAAGGAGTAAGGAGCAGAATAATTAAACTAATCTTTAACCTTTTTATCATTAGGAATATTAGATGAAGAGCTAGTTTTACCAGCAGCCAATTGAATGATCTTTTCACGAAGAGTATTATCGATAATTTCTTTTAGAAGTTCTATCACATTGTCTGCAGTGATAGTGAACATATTCATGTCTTCGAATTGAGATTGTAGTTTGTAGAATTCATCATGTTCGCAGTGACAAATATCACTATGACATTTGCAAGCATCATTCGAATCTTGTTGAACCTTACTAGATGACTCAGGTTGCTCATCCTCTGTTGCATAACTTGCTTTAGAATCATCATATTCTGATTCGAAACTAGAAGTATATAGAAAACTATAAATCTTCTCTTGAATATCATCATCAAGTTCTAGAGTCTTAAGCTTTTCCAGCTTACAATTTGGAGCTATATGCCCAAATTTTCCACATTTATAACACTTAATCTTATCAAGATCTCGCCTTGACCTATTCTTGGTAAATCTGTGAGATTTACGATGAGCCCTACGCTCATCTCTTTCTTCTCTAGTCCTTTTTCTAGATCTTCTTTTCTTATGATGAGATCTATGAGATTCTGATTTAGAAGTTTCTCGGTTGGAACTTTTAGAAGCATCTGGTAAACCGAACTGAGTACAAAAATCTCCCAATTGAGACTTTTCTATAAGCTTATCCATCTTAAGTTGTCTTGAGAGTTTTAACTCATTGCACAAATTTATGCCTTCTTGCGTACAAGCCCCAATAAGCTTTCCATAAGTAAAATTACCATAGGGAATAATTCATTGCGGATCTCTAAGAGTCTTTTTCACTCTTTCTGCAAAATAAAGTAGGTAAACCATCAATAAATTTGGCTTTCCAGAATTCTAAGCCATTTTCGGGAAGTTCCATTACCCGACTTAAATAAGTATCTTTATACCATCTAAACTCACCTAAATGTCTACATCTAAGATCATTAAGTAAAGATCTAATGGTTGCATATTGATTGGTAAATCTACCACTAAAATGTTCTAGGATGGTCAAGACTAAAGTATAGACAACGTCTTCTCTATTTTTTACTAAAGCAAATCCTAGGTTATCAACTCCTTTGGCTGTAGCCTTAGCATTTATGACTGCTGCCTTTGCATCAAAGGTCATATAATTATCCCACCAACCTCTTAATTGACTCATAAAACCTGCAATAATCATCTTGCAAATAGTCCTGTCAATGTTATTAACACTCTTGCAGATGGTAGCATACATAAGCATCATATGAACTAAAATAGTTAACTGTCTATCAGTCAAACCATCAAGATTTCATTCATAAATCTCGCTTCCACTATAGGAGGTGTTAGTTTGATTCCAATCTCTTTCCTCTATTAAGACATCTTGAGGAGTTGGTCTGGGATAGTAGTAAGTTTGCATACTAAGTTTTCTAGCATACGTATTACCACTATTCTTCTTTGGATAAACATGAAGTTTATTAACTTCCATTTCCACTTGTGTCTTGGAATCGAAAGTGGCTTCTATTTCATCTGCAAAATCTTCAGCGAAGCTTATAGGTTTCACGCTTGCGCCAAATTCTAAAAACTTTTTATCCAAAAGGCTTTCAAGATCATGAAGAGGTCTAAGAATAAAATCCTAAATTTCAGGAGGTCTTTGAATAGGAACATCATGTTGTTTTGATGTAGAAGCCTGTTCGGAAACTTGTTTCACGGATTTCAACTTATCATCAATTTGAATAATCAAATTAGTTAGATTATCTAACTTTTTGTCAAGAGAACAAATATGTTCACCAATAACTTTAACATACAGACCCAAATAATTATTTTGAGAAATAAGACGATTAATTTCATTAATGCTTATTGCGGCAACCTTATTATCAATAAATTTTTGAAACGCAGTAAAATTAATACCTATATTATTAGGTAAAACAAACAGAGCTTGAGGAGGATAGATGGAATTAATAATTTTACATGATTCATCCTTGTGAGATCTTTCAAGAACGTTAATGAATAAAGGTAAATAACTGGTTATAAACCACGACACAAAGAACATAATATAATTATGTAGAGCACAAGTTTCAAAAAATTCTTAAGAAATATTGTTTAAATCTTCTTCACTATAAGTGTCAAAAAACCAAGTTTTAAATCGGTTTCTTTTTTCATTCGAAAATTAATTTTGAATATATTTTCTTGCCAGTGATCGTGGACTAAAATCAATTTGATGTTCACTCATCATTAAGCATCATTAAGATTAAAATCCATCTCGGATGCAGAAGGAATATCCTTATCAGAAATATCAAAAGATTTATCATTAGTTTGAACAATGTTTAATCGATGATCAATTTTATTTTTTTGTTTTTCTGCAGATATGACTGTTGATAAAGTATGCAAAGAAGCAGCGTGATTCCTAGCTGGACCATAAAAAGGTTCTATCGGGGAAATATGTTGAATAGTCAGTCTTCTATCAGAAGCAAAAGAATGCCTATTATAAGGAACCCTTTTTTCATCAAACTGCATACAAATTTTTCCATCGGAATTTTGACTAATATGAGAATATTCAGAATTGGTGATAGCATCTATCAACTGTTCAAGGGGTATAACAGAATCTAGAATTCAAGTAGTAGGAAAATTAATTTCTTCCCATTTTATAGGTCTTCTAGTAGTGACCTTAGATCTGGCGAAATTAGTTTCTACCAAAATAGTTTGATCAGATGTATCATATAACTTACATCTAGGATTCAAAGTAGTAAGTAATTTAAAATAGATTCTGTAAGACAAGCATATTAATTCAGAACCAGCTGCATAGTTATAATCATGCGTTTTAACATTCAAAATTAAAGCATCTAATATATTAGAATCAGTCAAAGATAACTGCAAATTTGTTGAGCATTAAAATAGACTGGACCATAGGCAACCGTAGATTCTATCGAACACATTAGAGATTGACGAAAATTTAAATTTCTCGCATCTCGTAGAGCAGCTAAGAAAGTCTCAGGTAACCCTTTAAGAGGTAACCCTTTAAGAGGTAACCCTTTAAGAGTTAATGGTTTAAAAGCAATTTGAACCATGCCAATATGCAAAAACTTATATTGAGATCTATACAAATCAATATCTCGCTTATTTAATAAACTAATAGTTTGTTCAGACGAGTTTAATGCCAAAGATTGCTCAGTTGTTTTAATCAACTGTTTTGATGTGAAGAATTTCGGCATAGATATATTCTCTCTTTTATGGATCAAGAAGATATTAAAAGTGCTTGGTTAGAAGAGGTAGATATACCTCAAAACCTTGATTTGTTAAACAAATGGACTATTCCGAAAGTGAATATAAAAACTATTTATGATTATGGTTGGTTTGATAAAATCTCAAATAAACAGTTGATTAAAACAACTGAGCAATCTTTGGCGTTAAACTCATCAGAACAAACTATTCTTTTATTAAATAAGCGTGATATTGAATTTTATAAATCTCAATATAAATTCTTGCATATTGGCATGGTTCAAATTGCTTTCAAGCCTTTGACTCTTAAAGGGTTACCAGAGACTTTCTTAGCTGCTCTTCGTGACACGAGAACTCTTAATTTTCGACAGTCTTTGATGGGTTCGATAGAATCTACAGTGGACTATGGCCCAGTTTATTTTAATGCTCAGCCAAATTTGCAGTTATCTTTGACTGATTCTAATATCTTAGATGCTTTAACTTTGAATGTTAAGACGCACGGTTATAACTATGCAGCTGGTTCTGAATTAATCTGCTTGTCTTATAGAATCTATTTTAAATTACTTGCTACTTTGAATCCTAGATGTAAGTTATATGATACATCTGATCAAACTATTTTGGTAGAAACTAATTTCGCCAGATCTAAGGTCACTACTAGAAGACCTATAAAATGGGAAGAAATTAATTTTCCTACTACTTGGATTCTAGATTCTGTTATACCCCTGAACAACTGACAGATGCTGTCACCAATTCTGAATATTCTCATATTAGTCAAAATTCTGATGGAAAAATTTGTATGCAGTTTGATGAAAAAAGTATTCCTTATAGTAGACATTTTTTTACTTTTGATAGAAGACTGACTATTCAACATATTTCTCCGATAGAACTTTGTTATGGTCCAGCTAGAAATCGAGCTGCTTCATTGCATACTTTATCAACAGTTATATCTGCAGAAAAACAAAAAATTAAAATTGATCATCGGTTAAACATTATTCAAACAAATGATAAATCATCTGATGTTTCTTATAAGGATATTCCTTCTGTATCCGAGATGGATTTTAATCTTAATGATGCTTAATGATGAGAGAACATCAAATTGATTTTAGTCTAGGTTTACTAGCAAGAAAATATATTCAAAACAAATTTTTAACTGAAAAATGTAACCGGTTTAAAACTTGGTTTTTTGACACTTCCAGTAGAGAAGATTTAAATAATATTTCTCAAGAATTTTATGAAACTTGTGCATTACATAATCATATTATGTTCTTTGTGCCTTGGTTTATAACCACTTATTTACCTTTATTCATCAACGTTCTTGAACGATCTTACAAAGATGAATCAGGTAATATTATTCAGTCCATTTATCCTCCTCAGGCCCCGTTTATTTTACCAAATAATATTGGTATTACTTTTACTGCTTTTCATAAATTTATTGATAATGAGGTGGCCGCAGTAAGTATTAATGAGATTAATCGACTTATTTCTCAAAATAATTATTCGGGTTTGTATGTTAAAGTCATTGGTGAACATATTTGTTCTCTAGATAAGAAGTTAGATAATCTAACTAATCTAATTATTCAAATTGATAATAAGTTAAAATCAGCGAAACAAGTCTCTGAACAAGCTTCTACGTCCAAACATCCTAATGCCCCTATTCGAAGACCTCCTGAGATTCAGGATTTTATTCTTAGACCTCTTTATGATCTTGAAAGCCTTTTAGATAAAAAGTTTTCAGAATTTGGTGGCAGGCACAATTAGCCGCTTTTGATTTTGAAATTCATTATAAAAAGGGAAGTGATAATTCCCTCCCAGACTTCTTATCAAGAGAATATCTTTCTTCTGATGGGTTTTCTTGACTTCTTTCCTGATAAAGATTTGGTTACGATTTTGAAGGAAGTTCCTCTTAATAGAGATTTAAAGGAACTTATATTATGGAGAATTATAGACGGAATGGTGATAGATATCGTCAATGATTACATGATTGAACAAGAGATTTATGAAAGATTTTATTGTAATGAAGTTATAACCTCTTGAATGATTAAAAATATAACCTCTTGAATGATTAAAACTAAATGTTATGTTTGCAGGATGGATCCTCCTTGGTAACCAACGGTAGAGGAAAAGGCAGTTAGTTATACTCGCGGAAGGGGAAGATCATCCCCAAGTTCATCAAGATCATCATACGGATCTTCATCATCTAGTACTCTAATTATACAAAAAGGAGGAATGAGTTTATATAACTTAAACTCTAGAGCACAAGAAAAAGCTTCATCATCAATACATCTGGAAGATATTCCAGAAAGTGATCCATTCCATGCTAAACTACAGGAGTTTCTAACTCAAAAGCAAGGTGATTCTTTTGCTTCAATCGCCAAAGAAGAAGTTGATGATATCAAAACATATGAAAAGGTAGAGAAAAGAGAAATGATATTTCTCTTAAAAAACTCTAAAATACAGAGAAAAAAAGAACCTTGGAAGATATTCGAGAGGTATTTAGTTAATAGGCTTTATTTCTCGGGTGAGTCATACAAAATTCAAAAATATTATGAGACTCTGCTGATAAGCACAGGTGTTGAATTTCAATATTTTTCAGGATATAATACAAGTGAGAATGTTTATAACTTCTCTAAAATGATTATAAAACACGTCATTCATATTGAAGATTGGGGTATTTCCTCAATTACTGAAAGACAATTCAGTCTGAACAAAGTCATGGTAAGCTTTACCTATTGGGATTATATTCAGGCATTTAATAAAGTCATTTGTTATAACAATGAGAGGCATAAACATACTTGGTTTATAAAAGTATGTGCCAAGATATTTGCTAACCCTATACCAAATTGGTTTTTAAACTGGTGATCATACCACGGCCCAACCATAAAAATATTGCCTGAACAATTTCTCAAGTTATACAAAGAATGGGTCAAGATTTCCCCAGATCTCAACAAGTTATATCATCAAGAACATATTTGTTATTTTCAACAAATTGAACAGATATTTTTTTTATAGAATTATCTGTTCCAGGGATTCATAAATGGGTTCCGAAAGTAGATTTCATTGAGGAATAAATTCCTTGTCTATACAGAACTTATTATAATAATTTTTTAGACAAGTTGATGAAGAAAGATCCTCAAACAAAGTCTATATACGGACAAGAACTGCTGGATCTAATAACGAAAACCATACACGATTATAAATCGATTCCTAATAAAGGAATTATGACTGATGACTCAACCTCCGTAAAACATATGGCTAGAAAAATTTCTAATCATGATGAAGGAGAACAAAATGAAATGATTATAAAGTATCTAGAAGAAGTAAAGAAAAATAATAAAAATAATAAATATAATAAAAATAAAATAAAAAAAATAAATAAATAAATATTAAAAAAATAAAAATAAAATAAAATAAAATAAAATAAAATAATAATAATAAATAATAATAATAATAATAATAATAATAAGTAGAATAATAATAATAATAATAAGTAGATCAAGATGTTGAGGTACATCATATTCTTCCTTTCTACTGTTTTTAACAGTAGACCTTTTCTTTATAATATTCATAAAATGAACTATGTTGAACTATAACACCTATAGTCATTATAAGTCCATGGCTCTGATACCAAAACGAAAACGGATCAAGTTAAACTATTAGGAACCTTTATAGATATAGCTAGTCCTAGCAACAGTATATGACAACCAGTAAAACCTGCTGTTATCATATCAACAATAGTCTTATCGCTATTTTTATTGGTTTTACAGATAGTACTGTACATTAACATTCTATGAACAGTTGTATAAATTTGTCTATCAGTATAACCATCTATGTTCCATTCATAGATTTCTTTTCCATTATAACTATAAGTTATAATATGTTCATGTTCTTCAAGTAGAACATCTTGGGGAGTGGGTCTAGGATAATAGAACATCCTTTGGAAAGGTTTCCTAGCATATCTCTCTGATATCTTGTTAATACTATCATAAGAATCCTTCTTATTGCTAGGTTCCCCTTCCTCAAAGTTTTCAGCATTTAAAGGCTGAACTCCACCACCTTTAAATTTCTTTTCTAAGAAATGTTCAAGATTTGAATAGTCTTTAATCTTGAAATCTTCAATCTCTGGAGGTGATTGTAAACTGCTATGAGCAATTTTTTCTTTTCCTTTTATCTTAGTAGGTAAAAGGGAAATAATCTTATCAACTTTGTCATGTAAAGAGACAATATGATCACCCAAAATACTCATATAAATATTAGCATAATTATTCTGCTTAATCATGACATTAACATGTTGAGCAGTCACTGAAGCAGTGTCATTTTCAAATAATTTTGAAAAAACATTAAAGTTAACAATCTTATCATTTTTATTAATCTGAAAAGACTGTTGTGGAGGAAAGACTGCTTTAGTAATTTCTCCATTACTAAGAGTAAAATCTCTTTCAAGCATAGAAATATAATTATGACCATGTTTACACATAAACTATGGAACAAATGCTATTAAACGATTTATTCCTGAATCTATAAGATCTTTATAAAAGTCTTCTTGAAAATCATGTTGTTCAACTTTATTAAAGTTGCTGAAAAACCATTTTCTAAAGAGTTTCCATTTTTTCCTTTGAAAATCTTTAGCAATACGTGCCCTTGCCGGAGATCCCGGACTAAAATCAATGATTTTGTCAATCATAAAAACAAGTTTAACCTGTTATTCCATCTGGAAAATTCATTTCAGATTCAGTTATATCTAAATCGGAACTAGCTCTCTAAATTGGTTGAGCTATATTATCTTTATCAATTTTTATATTATCACATCTATATGTTTCTCTAATTTGAGAAGTAGATGCCCGAGAAGGAACTTGTACAGTATAATCGATAGGAGAAATATAAGAAGAATTAGATCTAGTCATTCTAGAAGACATGCTACGATTCTCAATAAGCATATTAGTCGGCTCATGAAATTTGATTTTAACAGTTCCATCATTTAACTGTTCAATTTCAGAAACTTCTGTATTAATATTATTTTGAGGTTGGGTAGCATTTTCAATAACCCACTCTTGTGGAAAATCAATTTCTTCCAACTTGATGGGTCTTCTAGTAACTACCTTAGATTTATCAAAGTTAGTTTCTATTAAAATAGTTTCATTTTTAAAATGAATTATTTTACACATAGGATTTAAAGTATGCAATAATTTATAATAAATTCTATAGCATACACATACAACTTCAGTGCCAGGCATATAATCATAACCATGAAGTTTGACATTTAATATAAAGGAGCTTAATGAATTCCCATCCTGTAAGGAAATTTGTAAATTAGGATAAGCATTAAAATAAATTGGTCCATAAGCTAGACTAGTTTGAATTGTCCCTATTAGAGACTTCTTCCAATTATGATTTCTGCCATCACGTAAAGCTGCTATGAAACTTTCTGGTAACCCTCTTAAAGTAAGGGGTTTAAAAGCAACTTGTACTAAACCAATATACATGAATCTATAAATATCCCTATAAGGGGCTATATCATTATGAGATAATAATTTAAAAGTCTGGTTGTCACTATCAATATTGATAGTTTCTTCTGTGGTTTTAACCACCTGCTTGAGACCTAGTTTCTCAAAAGTACCCATTTGATATATAACTCTTGGTGAAATTTTTGGAATAGTCCACTTATTAAGTAGATCAAGATGTTGAGGTATATCATATTCTTCCTTTCTACTGTTTTTAACAGTAGACCTTTTCTTTATAATATTCATAAAAGGAACTATGTTGAACTATAACACCTATAGTCATTATAAGTCCATGGCTTTGATACCAAAACGAAAACGGATCAAGTTAAACTATTAGGAACATTTATAGACATAGTTAGTCCTGGCAACGGTATATGGAAGTCCCTACTTCCGGGTCCGCCCTTCTTATGGGTAATCCAACGGGTAATCCAACGGATTACTTCGGCGACCTTTCATATACTGGCCTGGGTTATTTATGTCTGACCTTAGTCTAATCTGTTCAATCTGTCAACATGATAGACACAACGCCATCTTATAATAACTTAGTATGCTATAGTTCAACACAAACAGTTTAGCCCATCATTGGGCTGATGAACATAAAGAAATATAAATAAGAAACAAGAATATGAAAAGTACCTTATAATGAAATCTTCCAAACCAAATTGCAAACTCTTATTGAAATCCCCAGAAAAATATTACAAGGGAGAGAGAATTTTAAAACAAAGAGAGAGAGGGGGTTCTAAAACCTGCCTCTTACTGAATACAAACTTCCTCTTATATAGAGGTTACAAAACAAAACGAATAAAAAGAGTGGCCCACAACTTTATACAATGGCCAATAAGCAAAAGATAAGATCGACAGGACCCTATGGCCTTCCCATGGTCTAAGACGGCCGACAATACTTTCGGCTATTCTTTATAAAAGTAGCTTTAATTTTTTGGCCTCTTATGACATGTGACCAAATAGTAGCGATTCTTTATATCTTGCCTTTTTCTTTATCGCCAGCTGTGCTTGCACTAGAAGATTCTTCTAGTTGTTGTTGATATTTCTTGAGAATAGTCTCAAGATCTATTTCTTCATCATCAATATCTTGTCCTTCTCCAGCAATACATGTATTGTCTTCTTCATTAGTATGACTGGCTGAAGCCATAGAAATATCATCTTTTATCTCAATATCAAGATTTTTCATTAAATCTTTCTTTACTTCTTCCATATATATGGCAATAGCTTCTGACTTGGAGATAAGTCATTTCTTCATTTGAAGTTTTCTTGTAATCTTCTTGAATGGACTTAAATCTTCTATGATAGACGATTCCATAGTAATAGCCCCATATTGACTAATTTTAACATTTATTAAATCAATAATCTCTTGGCCATGTAACTTGCCTTCAGGGTTTTTCTGAAGTAATTTACTCCAGAACTTAGTATATAATTTCTTGTATGATTCTGGTAAGATTTTTACTGAAGGACCATATAAAGTCCACCATTTACAGAACCAATTAGGAATATGCCTGTCAAATACATTAGAACATATTTTAATAAACCACGAATGCTTCCTATTAGCATTTTCATATAACAGGACCTTATTAAACCCATCGATATAATCCCAATAATTGTATTTTACAGCAACTTTTTGCTCTGGGTGGATATAATCCAATTCCTTCAAGGTACTCATACCCCACTCTTCAGGTGCTATAATCTTTTTTATAATTAATTTTGAAAAGTTACAAACTTTCTTGGTATTAGCAGGGTAAAAATGCTGAAATTCGCACCCTGTAGATGAGAGTATTATCTCATAGTTCATTCTGTATTTGTACACAGTAGTAGTATAAGATAGTGTATCCAAATACCTAGCCATTATCTACCATGGCTCATTCCTCCATTTGATATCATTTTCTTCTAAAAGAAGTATAACTTCTTTCTTATCCTTCATATCAAAAACTTCTATGTTCTCATCATCTATTAAAATTGAAGAGTATGACGGTGGATTATTATTATCCAACTCTTTCTTGGATTTCATAAAATCCATAAATTCCTTATACATCGGGTGGTTTATATCAATACCACTGGTTCCGCTTGATGAAGTCGTTGAATTACTAACATTAAATGATGTTAGTGTTCTGCTACCTTGTTGAGCGAGGATATGACCTCCTCTTCCTGGGTTTGTTCTTCCTCTTCCTCTCCTGGATGGAGGGGGCCATTCTGGTCTCATTCTGAAAAGAAAATAATTATTAGTCTAGATATTCTCTAGTAAGAAAATCAGGAAGACTATTATCTTCACCTTTCTTGTACTGTATTTCGAAATCGAAAGGTGCTAAAAGAGCTTGCCATCTAGCAAACATTTTTTTAGAAACATCATGTTTATAGTCTTTATTGAACATAAACCTAGCAGCTTGACAATCAATTTTTATTAAAAACTTCTGATTATAAAGATCACCTTGGAACTTAAGAACGCATTTAACTATAGCCAAAATTTCTTTAGCTATAGTAGCATAATTCTTTTGTGCATTATTCCATTTGCCAGAATAAAATTGAACAATATAATGACGCTTATTATTAGGACAATATTGAGTTAATACTCCCCCATAACCTATATCTGAAGCATCAGTTTCCACTGTTTTGGCCCAATTAGGATTTGCCAAAGTCAAACAAGGAAGGTTTTTGACCTTTTCCTTAATCTTTTTTACAGCTTCAGTATGGTCTTCTGTCCAAGCCTTAGGATTATTTTTTAACCTGTCATATAATACAACAATATCTTTTGCTAAATCTTTAATAAAAGGAGCAACATAATTAAGACTTCCAAGAAATCTTTGTAACTGAGTCTTATTAGTTATAATATCAGGAAACTTTGAAGCAAATTCAATACTTCTATTAATAGGGCTAATATTACCTTTTTCAATATTATGACCAAGGAATCTGACATTTGTTTTAAACAAAGCCATCTTAGGCTGGGATAAAACCAAACCATTTTGCATAATAATTTTCTTGAATAATTCAAGGTGTTTAAAATGAGTTTCCACATTCTTTGAAAATACTAAGATATCATCTATATAAACAATTATAAAATTGCTATAAGGAATGAATATATCATTCATTATTTTCTGAAATTCCGATGGAGCATTTTTTAAGCCGAATGGCATAACATTCCATTCAAATTGCCCCATCGGCACATTAAAAGCGGTTTTAAACCTATCTGATTCAGCTATCTAAATCTGCCAATAGCCTGATTTCAAATCAAATTTAGAAAATATAATAGCATCATAAACTCTATCTAATAAATTCTTTTTATTAGGAATCGGATACCTAATCCATCTTAAAGCTTTATTAAGAGGTTTATAATTTATTACCAATCGAGGTGCCCCCCTTTCTTGTTCGGCATGTTTATTAACATAGAACGCCGTGCAAGACCATGGTGATTTAGATTGCCTTATAAGGCCTTTTTGTAATAAAGAGCTAATTTCTTTTTTGCATAACTCTAAATATTCAGAGTTCATCTGACAAGGTCTTGCTTTTGTAGGAATATTATCCTCATCAAAATCATTTTCATATGGAAGACTTACAACATGCTTTTTTCTATTCCAAAAAGCATTGGGGTGATCTCCACAAATTTCAAGAGAGAATTGATTGGCCAAGATATTAATTTTATCTTGTAATTTAGGATTTTGTAAAATATTTTCAATTTCAATACTATTAATTTCTTGTTTTATAAAATTGACTTGATTATTTTTCGAAACCAATAATTTGGCAGTTAAATCATTTATCATTCTAGTAAATGGTTTAGTGACAAATTCTAATATAAACGGTTTGTTATTCCAAGTCCCAATAATTTTATTATTATCCCAATGAGTGAGTGGGAAAATATCATTTATAAAAGGTACACCCAAAATAATTTGATTAGTGATATTTTTTACTAAAACAAAACTTTGAGGGATACAACTTTTCCCTTTACATATAAAAGCTTTGGGTAATTTAAATTCAATATTCATTTTACTTCCATTAGCAGAACGAAGACTATGAGTGGTTTTATGAAAATACCTTGAAGGTATAAGTCCTTCTTGAATACAATTTAAATCAGCTGCACTATCAATAAGAGCAATGAATTCTTTCTTATAATTATAATCTATTAAAAGAGTTATTTTAGTATAAAACTTTTGAGAAGTAAAAGCTTTAAGACTATATAAAAAATCTGTCTTATTATTTTTTAAGGAAAGTTTTTTTATAAAATCAAGATTATCATTTTCTCCTTCAAGAGAAGAAGATGATTCAGAAACATTTTCCAAATCTAGGTGGGTTTGTAAAGCATCCATTCTAACTTCTATAACCACATTCTTTTCTTTAAGATGTATGATGTCTTCTTTGAGATTATTAATCTCTTCTTTTAAATCACTGATCGTGGTAGGAGAACTTATCATTTTCCTTCTTTCTAATAAGAGATTTTTAACCTCTGCCATAGTATATGAACCTTCTTTAGTAGGAATTTCTTTAGGGATATGATTTTTTTCAAAATTATGATCTTTTTCTTTTGAATCACTGATTTTATCAATGATTTGAGCCCTGATTTTAGGGTCTTTGATATTTTGTAAGAGCTCTATTATTTTGTCATTATCAATGACATTGAGACTCATTTCTTTAAATTGATCATAGATCTTATAAAGATCGTCTTCATCCTCTTTTTTCACATGTCATTCCTTGTTGTCAAGGTGAGCATTCATCTTCAGAAGTCAAACAGTCTTCTTGTTGAAGAGCTTTAAGATCTTCACTTGTTGAGGATTCTCCTTCACTGCTATATTCTGATCCCGTTCCTGAGTCAGAATTTAGCATAATCTTATAAAGAGAATCCTTCATATTATCATCTATGTCAAGATTTTTAATCTTTTCTTTGACTCTGCAATCCTTGGCATAATGACCAAATCTTCCACATTTGTGACAAGTATCTGATTTATTATAATTCTGGCGATACTTTTTCTTTCTTCTAGAAAAGTCTCCTTTACCTTCTTCAGCTCTTCTTAGCTTCTTTTCGATTCTCTTCTTTTTCCATTTTTCATAATCCTTTTTGGAAGACTTCTTCTTCTTATGATGAGTGTCCTCCTTATCTCTTGATTTATTTTTAGGAATATTAAATGAGAATTGTTCGCAAAATTCTCCTAATTGTTTCCTTTCATTTAAGCGATGTCCCTTAATCTATTGATTCAACTTGATTTCATTACATAAGGTAGACCTTCTTGTACACAGGCACTTATAAGTTTTCCATAAGTATAATCATCATAATTAATACTATGATTATCTCCTCTTATGGCCTTCTTGACTCTTTCAACAAATAAAGTCGGTAATCCATCTATAAATTTGGATTTCTAATGAGTGCTATTACACTCTGGTAATTCCATAACTCTACAAAGGAAAACATCCTTATAGTACCTGAAAGATGTAAGGGTCTTACATCTCAAGTTTTGGAGAAGAGTTCTAATGGTCTCACTATTATCTAACCATCTTCCTGAGAAATGCTCAATAATATTTAAAACCAGTGTATAAACTGCATTTTGAGAGACTTGATCTCCTTCTTGTTTTACCGCCATTAAAACTCTATCTCTTTGTTCCTGGTTGAGATAATTATCCCACCAACCTTTCAATTGGCCAGTAAAACCTGCTGTTATCATATCAACAATAGTCTTATCGCTATTTTTATTGGTTTTACAGATAGTACTGTACATTAACATTCTATGAACAGTTGTATAAATTTGTCTATCAGTATAACCATCTATGTTCCATTCATAGATTTCTTTTCCATTATAACTATTAGTTATAATATGTTCATGTTCTTCTAGTAGAACATCTTGGGGAGTGGGTCTAGGATAATAGAACATCCTTTGGAAAGGTTTCCTAGCATATCTCTCTGATATCTTGTTAATACTATCATAAGAATCCTTGTTATTGCTAGGTTCCCCTTCCTCAAAGTTTTCAGCATTTAAAGGCTGAACTCCACCACCTTTAAATTTCTTTTCTAAGAAATGTTCAAGATCTGAATAGTCTTTAATCTTGAAATCTTCAATCTCTGGAGGTGATTGTAAACTGCTATGAGCAATTTTTTCTTTTCCTTTTATCTTAGTAGGTAAAAGGGAAATAATCTTATCAACTTTGTCATGTAAAGAGACAATATGATCACCCAAAATACTCATATAAATATTAGCATAATTATTCTGCTTAATCATGACATTAACATGTTGAGCAGTCACTGAAGCAGTGTCATTTTCAAATAATTTTGAAAAAGCATTAAAGTTAACAATCCCATCATTTTTATTAATCTGAAAAGACTGTTGTGGAGGAAAAACTGCTTTAGTAATTTCTCCATTACTAAGAGTAAAATCTCTTTCAAGCATAGAAATATAATTATGAACATGTTTGCACATAAACCATGGAACAAATGCTATTAAACGATTTATTCCGGAATCTATAAGATCTTTATAAAAGTCTTCTTGAAAATCATGTTGTTCAACTTTATTAAAGTTGCTGAAAAACCATTTTCTAAAGAGTTTCCATTTTTTCCTTTGAAAATCTTTAGCAATACGTGCCCTTGCCGGAGATCCCGGACTAAAATCAATGATTTTGTCAATCATAAAAACAAGTTTAACCTGTTATTCCATCTGGAAAATTCATTTCAGATTCAGTTATATCTAAATCGGAACTAGCTCTCTAAATTGGTTGAGCTATATTATCTTTATCAATTTTTATATTATCACATCTATATGTTTCTCTAATTTGAGAAGTAGATGCCCGAGAAGGAACTTGTACAGTATAATCGATAGGAGAAATATAAGAAGAATTAGATCTAGTCATTCTAGAAGACATGCTACGATTCTCAATAAGCATATTAGTCGGCTCATGAAATTTGATTTTAACAGTTCCATCATTTAACTGTTCAATTTCAGAAACTTCTGTATTAATATTATTTTGAGGTTGGGTAGCATTTTCAATAACCCACTCTTGTGGAAAATCAATTTCTTCCAACTTGATGGGTCTTCTAGTAACTACCTTAGATTTATCAAAGTTAGTTTCTATTAAAATAGTTTCATTTTTAAAATGAATTATTTTACACATAGGATTTAAAGTATGCAATAATTTATAATAAATTCTATAGCATACACATACAACTTCAGTGCCAGGCATATAATCATAACCATGAAGTTTGACATTTAATATAAAGGAGCTTAATGAATTCCCATCCTGTAAGGAAATTTGTAAATTAGGATAAGCATTAAAATAAATTGGTCCATAAGCTAGACTAGTTTGAATTGTCCCTATTAGAGACTTCTTCCAATTATGATTTCTGCCATCACGTAAAGCTGCTATGAAACTTTCTGGTAACCCTCTTAAAGTAAGGGGTTTAAAAGCAACTTGTACTAAACCAATATACATGAATCTATAAATATCCCTATAAGGGGCTATATCATTATGAGATAATAATTTAAAAGTCTGGTTGTCACTATCAATATTGATAGTTTCTTCTGTGGTTTTAACCACCTGCTTGAGACCTAGTTTCTCAAAAGTACCCATTTGATAGATAATTTTTGGTGAAATTTTTGAAATAGTCCACTTATTAAGTAGATCAAGATGTTGAGGTATATCATATTCTTCCTTTCTACTATTTTTAACTGTAGACCTTTTCTTTATAATATTCATAAAAGGAACTATGTTGAACTATAATACCTATAGTCATTATAAGTCCATGGCTCTGATACCAAAACGAAAACCCAGGAAGAGGAGGTCATATCCTCGCTCAACAAGGTAGCAGAACACTAACATCATTTTATGTTAGTAATTCAGCGGCTTCATCAAGCGGAACCAGTGGTATTGATATAAACCACCCGATGTATAAGGAATTTATGGATTTTATGAAATCAAAGAAAGAGTCGGATAATAATAATCCACCGTCATACTCTTCAATTTTAATAGATGATGAGAACATAGAAGTTTTTGATATGAAGGATAAGAAAGAAGTTATACTTCTTTTAGAAGAAAATGATCTCAAATGAAGGAATGAGCCATGGCAAATAATGGCTAGGTATTTGGATACAGTATCTTATACTACTACTGTGTACAAATACAAAATTCACTATGCGATAATACTCTCATCTACAGGGTGCGAATTTCAACATTTTTACCTTGCTAATACCAAGAAAGTTTATAACTTTTCAAAATTAATTATAAAAAAGATTATAGCACCTGAAGAGTGGGGTATGAGTACCTTGAAGGAATTGGATTATATCCACCCAGAGCAAAAAGTTGCTGTAAAATACAATTATTGGGATTATATCGATGGGTTTAATAAGGTCCTGTTATATGAAAATGCTAATAGGAAGCATTCGTGGTTTATTAAAATATGTTCTAATGTATTTGACAGGCATATTCCTAATTGGTTCTGTAAATGGTGGACTTTATATGGTCCTTCAGTAAAAATCTTACCAGAATCATACAAGAAATTATATTTGGAATGGGTGGACATATCCCCAAAATTAATAAAGTTGCAGGAAGAGAATGTATTCTTCGAAGGAATATCCTTGATGTATATCTTCATTGAATTTTCAATTCCTTGGATCATGAAATGGTCAATAGAAGTTAATAATACTTCAGAAGGATTTCCTTGTTTGCAGAGGACTTTTTATACTAAGTTCTGGAGTAAATTGCTTCAGAAAAACACTGAAGGCAAGTTACATGGCCAAGAGATTATTGATTTAATAAATGTTAAAATTAGTCAATATGAGGCTATTACTATGGAATCGTCTATCATAGAAGATTTAAGTCCATTCAAGAAGATTACAAGAAAACTTCATTTGAAGAAAGGACTTATCTCCAAGTCAGAAGCTATTGCCATATATATGGAAGAAGTAAAGAAAGATTTAATGAAAAATCTTGATATTGAGATAAAAGATGATATTTCTATGGCTTCAGCCAGTCATACTAATGAAGAAGACGATACATGTATTGCTGGAGAAGGACAAGATATTGATGATGAAGAAATAGCTCTTGAGACTATTCTCAAGAAATATCAACAACAACTAGAAGAAGTTGTGGGCCATAGGGGCCTGTCGATCTTATCTTTTGCTTATTGGCCATTGTATAAAGTTGTGGGCCACTCGTTTTATTCGTTTTGTTTTGTAACCTCTATATAAGAGGAAGTTTGTATTCAGTAAGAGGCAGGTTTTAGAACCCCCTCTCTCTCTTTTTTTTAAAATTCTCTCTCCCTTGTAATATTTTTCTGGGAATTTCAATAAAAATTTGCAATTTGGTTTGGAAGATTTCATTATAAGGTACTTTTCTTATTCTTGTTTCTTATTTATATTTCTTTATGCTCATCAGCCCAATGATGGGCTAAACTGTTTGTGTTGAACTATAGCATACTAAGTTATTATAAGATGGCGTTGTGTCTATCATGTTGACAGATTGAACAGATTAGACTAAGGTCAGACATAAATAACCTAGGCCAGTATATGAAAGCTCGTCGAAGTAATCCGTTGGATTACCCATGAGAAAGGCGGACCCGGAAGTAGGGACTTCCATATACTGTTGCCAGGACTAGCTATGTCTATAAAGGTTCCTAATAGTTTAACTTGATCCGTTTTCATTTTGGTATCAAAGCCATGGACTTATAATGACTATAGGTGTTATAGTTCAACATAGTTCCTTTTATGAATATTATAAAGAAAAGGTCTACTGTTAAAAACAGTAGAAAGGAAGAATATGATATACCTCAACATCTTGATCTACTTAATAAGTGGACTATTCCAAAAATTTCACCAAGAATTATATATCAAATGGGTACTTTTGAGAAACTAGGTCTCAAGCAAGTGGTTAAAACCACAGAAGAAACTATCACTATTGATAGTGACAACCAGACTTTTAGATTATTATTTGATAATAATATAGCCCCTTATAGGGATATTTATAGATTCATGCATATTGGTTTAGTACAAGTTGCTTTTAAACCCCTTACTTTAAGAGGGTTACCAGAAAGCTTCATAGCAGCTTTACGTTATGGCAGAAATCATAATTGGAAGAAGTCTCACAATTCAAACTAGTCTAGCTTATGGACCAGTTTATTTTAATGTTTATCCTAATTTACAAATTTCCTTACAAGATGAGAATTCATTAAGCTCCCTTATATTAAATGTCAAACTTCATGGTTATGATTATATGCCTGGCACTGAAGTTGTATGTGTATGCTATAAAATTTATTATAAATTATTGCATACTTTAAATCCTATGTGTAAAATAATTCATTTTAAAAATGAAACTATTTTAATAGAAACTAACTTTGATAAATCTAAGGTAGTTACTAGAAGACCCATCAAGTTGGAAGAAATTGATTTTCCACAAGAGTGGGTTATTGAAAATGCTACCCAACCTCAAAATAATATTAATACAGAAGTTTCTGAAATTGAACAGTTAAATGATGGAACTGTTAAAATCAAATTTCATGAGCCGACTAATATGCTTATTAAGAATCGTAGCATGTCTTCTAGAATGACTAGATCTAATTCTTCTTATATTTCTCCTATCGATTATATTGTACAAGTTCCTTCTCGGGCATCTACTTCTCAAATTAGAGAAACATATAGATGTGATAATATAAAAATTGATAAAGATAATATAGCTCAACCAATTTAGAGAGCTAGTTCCGATTTTGATATAACTGAATCTGAAATGAATTTTCCAGATGGAATAACAGGTTAAACTTGTTTTTATGACTGACAAAATCATTGATTTTAGTCCGGGATCTCCGGCAAGGGCACGTATTGCTAAAGATTTTCAAAGGAAAAAATGAAAACTCTTTAGAAAATGGTTTTTCAGCAACTTTAATAAAGTTGAACAACATGATTTTCAAGAAGACTTTTATAAAGATCTTATAGATTCATGAATAAATCATTTAATAGCATTTGTTCCATGGTTTATGTGCAAACATGTTCATAATTATATTTCTATGCTTGAAAGAGATTTTACTCTTAGTAATGGAGAAATTACTAAAGCAGTCTTTCCTCCACAACAGTCTTTTCAGATTAATAAAAATGATAGGATTGTTAACTTTAATGCTTTTTCAAAATTATTTGAAAATGACACTGCTTCAGTGACTGCTCAACATGTTAATGTCATGATTAAGCAGAATAATTATGCTAATATTTATATGAGTATTTTGGGTGATCATATTGTCTCTTTACATGACAAAGTTGATAAGATTATTTCCCTTTTACCTACTAAGATAAAAGGAAAAGAAGAAATTGCTCATAGCAGTTTACAACCACCTCCAGAGATTGAAGATTTCAAGATTAAAGACTATTCAGATCTTGAACATTTCATAGAAAAGAAATTTAAAGGTGGTGGAGTTCAGCCTTTAAATGCTGAAAACTTTGAGGAAGGGGAACCTAGCAATAAGAAGGATTTTTATGATAGTATTAACAAGATATCAGAGAGATATGCTAGGAAACCTTTCCAAAGGATGTTCTATTATCCTAGACCCACTCCCCGAGATGTTCTACTTGAAGAAAATGAACATATTATAACTAATAGTTATAATGGAAAAGAAATCTATGAATGGAACATAGATGGTTATACTGATAGACAAATTTATACAACTGTTCATAGAATGTTAATGTACAATACTATCTGTAAAACCAATAAAAATAGCGACAAGACTATTGCTGATATGATAACTGCAGGTTTTACTGGCCAATTGAAAGGTTGGTGGGATAATTATCTCAACCAGGAACAAAGAGATAGAGTTTTAATGGCGGTAAAACAAGAAGGAGATCAAGTCTCTCAAAATGCAGTTTATACACTGGTTTTAAATATTATTGAGCATTTCTCAGGAAGATGGTTAGATAATAGTGAGACAATTAGAACTCTTCTCCAAAACTTGAGATGTAAGACCCTTACATCTTTCAGGTACTATAAGGATGTTTTCCTTTGTAGAGTTATGGAATTACCAGAGTGTAATAGCACCCATTGGAAATCCAAATTTATAGATGGATTACCGACTTTATTTGCTGAAAGAGTCAAGAAGGCCATAAGAGGAGATAATCATAGTATTAATTATGATGATTATACTTATGGAAAACTTATAAGTGCCTGTTTACAAGAAGGTCTACCTTATGTAATGAAATCAAGTTGAATCAACAGATTAAGGGACATCGCTTAAATGAAAGGAAACAATTAGGAGAATTTTGCGAACAATTCGCATTTAATATTCCTAAAAATAAATCAAGAGATAAGGAGGACACTCATCATAAGAAGAAGAAGTCTTCCAAAAAGGATTATGAAAAATGGAAAAAGAAGAGAATCGAAAAGAAGCTAAGAAGAGCTGAAGAAGGTAAAGGAGACTTTTCTAGAAGAAAGAAAAAGTATCGCCAGAATTATAATAAATCAGATACTTGTCACAAATGTGGAAGATTTGGTCATTATGCCAAGGATTGCAGAGTCAAAGAAAAGATTAAAAATCTTGACATAGATGATAATATGAAGGATTCTCTTTATAAGATTATGCTAAATTCTGACTCTGGAACGGGATCAGAATATAGCAGTGAAGGAGAATCCTCAACAAGTGAAGATCTTAAAGCTCTTCAACAAGAAGACTGTTTGACTTCTGAAGATGAATGCTCACCTTGACAACAAGGAATGACATGTGAAAAAAGAGGATGAAGACGATCTTTATAAGATCTATGATCAATTTAAAGAAATGAGTCTCAATGTCATTGATAATGACAAAATAATAGAGCTCTTACAAAATATCAAAGACCCTGAAATCAGGGCTCAAATCATTGATAAAATCAGTGATTCAAAAGAAAAAGATCATATTTTTGAAAAAAATCATATCCCTAAAGAAATTCCTACTAAAGAAGGTTCATATACTATGGCAGAGGTTAAAAATCTCTTATTAGAAAGAAGGAAAATGATAAGTTCTCCTACCACGATCAGTGATTTAAAAGAAGAGATTAATAATCTCAAAGAAGACATCATACATCTTAAAGAAAAGAATGTGGTTATAGAAGTTAGAATGGATGCTTTACAAACCCACCTACATTTGGAAAATGTTTCTGAATCATCTTCTTCTCTTGAAGGAGAAAATGATAATCTTGATTTTATAAAAAAACTTTCCTTAAAAAATAATAAGACAGATTTTTTATATAGTCTTAAAGCTTTTACTTCTCAAAAGTTTATACTAAAATAACTCTTTTAATAGATTATAATTATAAGAAAGAATTCATTGCTCTTATTGATAGTGCAGCTGATTTAAATTGTATTCAAGAAGGACTTATACCTTCAAGGTATTTTCATAAAACCACTCATAGTCTTCGTTCTGCTAATGGAAGTAAAATGAATATTGAATTTTAAATTACCCAAAGCTTTTATATGTAAAGGGAAAAGTTATATCCCTCAAAGTTTTGTTTTAGTAAAAAATATCACTAATCAAATTATTTTGGGTGTACCTTTATAAATGATATTTTCCCACTCACTCATTGGGATAATAATAAATTATTGGGACTTGGAATAACAAACCGTTTATATTAGAATTTGTCACTAAACCATTTACTAGAATGATAAATGATTTAACTGCCAAATTATTGGTTTCGAAAATAATCAAGTCAATTTTATAAAACAAGAAATTAATAGTATTGAAATTGAAAATATTTTACAAAATCCTAAATTACAAGATAAAATTAATAACTTGGCCAATCAATTCTCTCTTGAAATTTGTGGAGATCACCCCAATGCTTTTTGGAATAGAAAAAAGCATGTTGTAAGTCTTCCATATGAAGATGATTTTGATGAGGATAATATTCCTACAAAAGCAAGACCTTGTCTGATGAACTCTGAATATTTAGAGTTATGCAAAAAAGAAATTAGCTCTTTATTACAAAAAGGCCTTATAAGGCAATCTAAATCACCATGGTCTTGCACGGCGTTCTATGTTAATAAACATGCCGAACAAGAAAGGGGGGCACCTCGATTGGTAATAAATTATAAACCTCTTAATAAAGCTTTAAGATGGATTAGGTATCCGATTCCTAATAAAAAGGATTTATTAGATAGAGTTTTATGATGCTATTATATTTTCTAAATTTGATTTGAAATCAGGCTATTGGCAGATTCAGATAGCTGAATCAGACAGGTTTAAAACCGCTTTTAATGTGTCGATGGGCAATTTGAATGGAATGTTATGCCATTCGGCTTAAAAAATGCTCCATCGGAATTTCAGAAAATAATGAATGATATATTCATTCCTTATAGCAATTTTATAATTGTTTATATAGATGATATCTTAGTATTTTCAAAGAATGTGGAAACTCATTTTAAACACCTTGAATTATTCAAGAAAATTATTATGCAAAATGGTTTGGTTTTATCCCAGCCTAAGATGGCTTTGTTTAAAACAAATGTCAGATTCCTTGGTCATAATATTGAAAAAGATAATATTAGCCCTATTAATAGAAGTATTGAATTTGCTTCAAAGTTTCCTGATATTATAACTAATAAGACTCAGTTACAAAGATTTCTTGGAAGTCTTAATTATGTTGCTCCTTTTATTAAAGATTTAGCAAAAGATACTGTAGTATTATATGACAGGTTAAAAAATAATCCTAAGGCTTGGACAGAAGACCATACTGAAGCTGTAAAAAGATTAAGGAAAAGGTCAAAAACCTTCCTTGTTTGACTTTGGCAAATCCTAATTGGGCCAAAACAGTGGAAATTGATGCTTCAGATATAGGTTATGAGGGAGTATTAACTCAATATTGTCCTAATAATAAGCGTCATTATATTGTTCAATTTTATTCTGGCAAATGGAATAATGCACAAAAGAATTATGCTACTATAGCTAAAGAAATTTTGGCTATAGTTAAATGCGTTCTTAAGTTCCAAGGTGATCTTTATAATCAGAAGTTTTTAATAAAAACTGATTGTCAAGCTGCTAGGTTTATGTTCAATAAAGACTATAAACATGATGTTTCTAAAAAAATGTTTGCTAGATGGCAAGCTCTTTTAGCACCTTTCGATTTCGAAATACAGTACAAGAAAGGTGAAGATATAGTCTTCCTGATTTTCTTACTAGAGAATATCTAGACTAATAATTATTTTCTTTTCAGAATGAGACCAGAATGGCCCCCTCCATCCAGGAGAGGAAGAGGAAGAACAAACCCAGGAAGAGGAGGTCATATCCTCGCTCAACAAGGTAGCAGAACACTAACATCATTTAATGTTAGTAATTCAACCGGCTTCATCAAGCGGAACCAGTGGTATTGATATAAACCACCCGATGTATAAGGAATTTATGGATTTTATGAAATCCAAGAAAGAGTTGGATAATAATAATCCACCGTCATACTCTTCAATTTTAATAGATGATGAGAACATAGAAGTTTTTGATATGAAGGATAAGAAAGAAGTTATACTTCTTTTAGAAGAAAATGATCTCAAATGGAGGAATGAGCCATGGCAGATAATGGCTAGGTATTTGGATACACTATCTTATACTACTACTGTGTACAAATACAGAATGAACTATGAGATAATACTCTCATCTACAGGGTGCGAATTTCAGCATTTTTACCTTGAAGTTTATAACTTTTCAAAATTAATTATAAAAAGATTATAGCACCTGAAGAGTGGGGAATGAGTACTTTGAAGGAATTAGATTATATCCACCCAGAGCAAAAGGTTGCTGTAAAATATAATTATTGGGATTATATCGATGGGTTTAATAAGGTCCTGTTATATGAAAATGCTAATAGGAAGCATTCATGGTTTATTAAAATATGTTCTAATGTATTTGACAGGCATATTCCTAATTGGTTTTGTAAGTGGTGGACTTTATATGGTCCTTCAGTAAAATTTTTACCAGAATCATACAAGAAATTATATTTGGAATGGGTAGACATATCCCCAAAATTAATAAAGTTGCAGGAAGAGAATGTATTCTTCGAAGGAATATCCTTGATGTATTTCTTCATTGAATTTTCAATTCCTTGGATCATGAAATGGTCAATAGAAGTTAATAATACTTCAGAAGGATTTCCTTGTTTGCAGAGGACTTTTTATACTAAGTTCTGGAGTAAATTACTTTAGAAAAATCCGGAAGGCAAGTTACATGGCCAAGAGATTATTGATTTAATAAATGTTAAAATTAGTCAATATGAAGCTATTACTATGGAGTCGTCTATCATAGAAGATTCAAGTCCATTCAAGAAGATTACAAGAAAAGTTCAAATGAAGAAAGGACTTATCTCTAAATCAGAAGCTATAGCCTTATATATGGAAGAAGTAAAGAAAGATTTAATGAGAAATCTTGACATAGATATAAAGATGATATCTCTATGGCATCAGCAAGCCATACAAATGATGATAAAGAAGATGATACATGCATTGCTGGGGAAGGTCAAGATATTGATGATGAAGAAATAGATCTTGAGACTATTCTCCAAAGATATCAACAGCAGCTAGAAGAATCTTCTAGTGCAAGTACAGCTGGAGGTAAAGGAAAAGAAAAAGCATAAGATTCCAGCATTATTTGGTCATAAGAGGCCAAAATAATTTAAGTAGCTTTTATAAAGTAGCCGAAAGCATTGTCGGCCATATTAAATAAAAATAAGACCATGTGAAAGCCATAGGGATTTGTCGGTCTTATCGTGTGGTTATTGGCCAATGTAAAAAGTTGTGGGCCACTCTTTTTATTCGTTTTTAGTTTGAAACCTCTATATAAGAGGAAGTTTGTATTAGGAGGAGGCAGGTTTTCAGAACCCTCTCTCTCTTAAAATTCTCTCTCCCTTGTAATATTTCCGAGTATTTGAATAAAAGTTTGCAATTTGGTTTGGAAGATTTTATTATAAGGTACTGTTTCTTAATCTTATCCTTATTTAATATACTTCTTTATGTTCATCAGCCCAATGATGGGCTAAACTGTTTGTGTTGAGCTATAGCATACTAAGTTATTATAAGGTGGCGTTGTGTCTATTATGTTGACAGATTGAACAAAATAGATTAAGGTCAGACATAGATAATCCAGGCCAGTATATGAAAGATAGCCGAAGGAATCCGTTGGATTACCCATGAGGAAGGGCGGACCCGGATAGTAGGGATTTTCATATACTGTTGCCAGGACTAGCTATGACTATAAAGGTTCCTAATAGTCTATCTGTGCGATCCGTTTTCGTTTTGGTATCTAATAATAATAATAAAATAAAAAAATAAAAAAAATTATACAAACATATAGCGAGAAGTTGTCATAAAGTGTAGTCATTTTTAGTAAATAACATATTTATAGCTACTAAACCTCAATATCCCTATAAATAGTCATTTTTATAAGTTGCTCTAAAATTATTTTGTCTTATAAAATTAAATAGTGGAGTATATTTTTTTTTTAGTAAACAATTTTTAATAAAGTAAAATAAAATTCAATTGATCGAAATTTTTTTATAGAATAACTTAGTTAAATAGCTTTAAGAATTTAAACACTCAATCTTAACTATAAGAGTTCCACTCTTTAATTAATATTTAGACTTCTCGATAAAATAGCCTAGGGGTGTTCACGGGTCGGTTATTGATCAAATTCAAAATCAAACCAACTTAATCGATTTTAGAATTATCAAAATCAAACCAAATCAAATATAATCACATTTACCAATTTGGTTGTTATCAGTTTCAGTTTGGTTATTCGGTTATTAACCATACACAAAAATAAAAAAAATAATTAATTCAAAACGAAAAATAGTTAGAATGACTGACTTTACAGAACTTTGAATTACAATGAATAAAGCTTCAAAATTCACTATTTTGGTCTAGCAGGAAGAGACAATCAATCACACAGAGAATTGAGATACTCATATACATGAAACCTGTAAAATAAATGTTCTCACCTTAGACACTTTTGTTTTCATAAGTAAATTATAAATAAATTTTGATGAAAACATCTATAAGATCTTTAAAATTGTTTATAAAAATAATATATTATGTATGTATAATAATAAAATATATGGATATAATTTATCAATTCGATTTGGTTATTTCTTCCATTTTTTCAAACAAAATCATAACCAAACCAAATACTATCGATTTTTAAAAATTTAAAATCAAATCCAAATAAAATCAATTTGATTTTGATTTTTCAGTTTGGATCAATTTTTATCCAAACCGTGAACACACCCTAGTCTTGGCCAAACAAGCTCTAAAGAGTGAAGTATTGATCTAGGGTGTGTTTGGTTTGAAGGAAAACATTTTCCAGAAAATGTTTTTTAATTTTCTCATGTTTGGTTGGACTAAATGTTTTGGAAAATGTTTTCCAAATCAACTCATTTTCCTCAAATTTAAGGAAAATGACTTCCCTTCTAAACTTAAGGAAAACATTTTCCAAAATTCTCTTCGAACTTCAAATTACAATTATTTTTTTGTTGAAAAAATCAATTTATTTTGTTCCTACCCTCAAACCACCCCCCTCCCCCCCCCCCCAAAAAAAATAAAATAAAATTTTAAAGCTTGTTTTTAAATTCAATTTTTTGACCCCCACCCCCTCCCAAAAATAAAAAAATTATTTTTAAAAGATATTTCTAATTTCAATTTTTTATTTTTTTACCCCCTACCCACTACCCTCTCCGGTCACCCCCCTCCAAAAAAAAATTGAGTTTGTTTTTAAAATATATTTACAAATTCAAAATTTCATTTTTTTCACCCTACCCTCGACCCCCCACCCACCTCCTACCCAGCCCCACCCATCCACCCCTACCCCCCCCCCCCAAAAAAAAATTTAAGTTTGTTTTTAAAAAATATTCTCAACTTCAAGATTTCATTTTTTCATCCTACCCTTGACCCCCCCACCCACCTCCTACCCAGCCCCCCACCCACCCCCACCAGCCCCCCCTCCCCACAAAAATTTTAAGTTTGTTTTTCAAAAATATTTTCAATTTCAAAATTTCATTTTTTTCACCCCTACCCAGTCCCCCGCACCCCACCCAACCCCTACCAGCAACCCTCCCCCTCCCCCCTACGCCCAAAAAAAATTTTAATTTTGTTTTTAAAATATATTTTCAACTTCAAAATTTTTATTTTTTCACCCCAACCCTCGACCCCCACCCACCCCCCTACCAGCACCCATCCCCCACCCCCACCCCCCAAAAAAAATTTAAGTTTGTTTTTAAAAAATAATTTCAACTTCAAAATTTCAATTTTTCACCCCTACCCTCGACCCCGCCCCCTTCACCACCCCTACCATCCCCCACCCCCCAAAAAAAATTTAAGTTTGTTTTTAAAAAATAATTTCAACTTCAAAATTTCAAATTTTTACCCCTACCCTCGACCCCCGCCCCCCTTCACCACCCCCTACCATCCCCCACCCCCCACCCCCAAAAAAAAATTCAAGTTTGTTTTTAAAAACTATTTTCAATTTCAAAAATTATTTTCTACTCTAGTAAAAATAAAAAATATTTCTCAAAAATATTTTTCATTCATAAATCAAACACTAAAAATCTTTTCCGGAAAATATTTTCTACTCACCAACCAAACATGAGAAAATAAGTCAAAAATCAACTTGTTTTCCAGGAAAATATTTTCCTTCATACCAAACACACCCCTAATATGTCCGAAGTTAACTAGAATCGGGTACCTCAAAACTTCACATTTCAACTTTTTCCAAATGCATATCCACATTTCTGAGGATAACATAAGCCAGTAACATTTCAACTATCAACACCACATTGGAAGAAAACATGCAACTCATACCAATTTCAAAGTGCAATAGAGCAGCTCTCCCGACGAAAACGCCATCAAAACCCAATACAGACGATGCAAGGTAAACTGCCTCAAGCAGCAACAGTTATTATTTCATTTCCCATGCAACATGAACAATTTGTATGTCAACTAGCAATACAATGTGTCATCTAAACTGCTTGCTAAGTTCAGTTGACAACAATCAACAATCACAAACAAATGCAACAATTAACATTTCCTATTTAGTAGACTTCAACATGCCATTGCTTGTTCTTTTTGAGTTGTGAAAGCTTCTGCTCCCAGCTCTCACCTCTCTCTTCAGCAACTCTCTTCAGGGTATCCTGGATGCCAGGCATCATACCCTTCAACCCGCAGAAATAGATGTGGGCCCCTTCATCCAGAAGTTTGAAGATCTCATCGCTGTATTCCTCAATTTTATCCTGAACATACATCTTCCCCCTTTATTGTTCTTTTGTTCTCGGCTAAGAGCACGGTCATATCTGAAATTGCCTGGGTAGTCATTGAGATACTTGGTGAACTCATCGTCGTATAGAAGGCTGTCAGTGTTTGCAACCCCAAGGAAAAGCCAAGCAAGGCCATTAAACTTCATTGGAACTGACTCCATGAACATACGACGAAGGTAGCCTCTGAAGGGAGCCACACCAGTTCCAGTTCCAATCATGATGTGTGTGGCATTAGGATTATTTTCAGGTAGAAGCATTATCTTACCAGAAGGACCTGTGAAAACATCCAAAGGGCGATCAATGAAGAAAAATTGAATCTCGGAGTGTTTCACCAATAAATATGCAACCCACCAACAAATTATAAGAATCTAAGAGCCACATGAAATATCCTGTTTAATTGCAAAGCATCACCACACTTAATGCTCAGCAGGGTATCTTATTTAGAAATTAGAAACGCGTAGTTGGAATTTAGCGGAAAAAGGTGACAGTGTAGGAAGACGGAAGACCATGGAGTATAGAAGTTCTTTACTGGGAAGTTTGTAACTAAAAGGGGGGTTAGTAACGCCAAATCCAAATCTAGAAGGGGCATACAACAGACTAACGGAAGGCTAATATTAAGGAAATCATTAATTAGTTGTACAAAATAGGCATTTAACGATTCATCATATGATCAGATAGTCAAGGTAAAAGATTCTAGAGATAGTGACAGACAAAGCACTGATGCACTCTCAGGAGAAAAAGTATGCATATCAGCCGGCAATTTGAAGCACACAAGGAAAAGGCAAATATCTTCAATCTGTTATGCTGTACAGCCTATATGGTCAACTGGACAATATAATTTCCTGCTGACAAGACCACTTTTAACAGTATGCTGCCTCAAAGATCATTTCTTTGTCCCTCTATTGAAATGTTGGAAAAACCTACTCATTAAGCCAAAATGCAAATGATGTGATCAGAGATGACAAATTGAGAATGCAATGTATGGAAGACGAGTAGTGTTGGCATGCAAAGTCTTCTTTGAATAACATCTGTAAAAGGACTATTTGGATTTCACCTGTGATCTTCACTTTGTCACCAGGCTTCGCATTGCATAGGAAGTTACTGCAAACACCATTTTTGGATGGGTCTTCCTTTCCTGTCTCAGGATCATAGTAGACAGCTCGTCTGACACACAAGCTGGCCGTTTTCCCATCAAAGAGTCCCCATATCTGGTGGATGCAATTGAATATAGACGAACATTGTGGGGACTCCCTGGTTTCTTAGGGTTTTCACCCTGAAAGAAGTTAAAAGTGAGACTCTGAAAGAATGGTGGGTGTTAAAATTATACGAAGCTCATACTGAGGCTTGGTATAAAAAAGAAGGATAAAAGCATCATGATATCACTTTTTTATAACTTTTGCATCGCAAAAGGGGGGGGGGCAAACTACAAAAGGTTCAGGTCAAATATAGTTGGACACCAATAGTATCAATGACCAAAACATCTGAAACACAGAATCTAACATACAAGCATGCCAGGGCAAAGATTGGATGTACATTTTTGGGGGCCCTTCCGTCTATTGTGATGTCAAAAGTGCAAAGTAGTAAAAGTAACAAGTGAATATTCATGGTAAATGTCCTATTAGTAACAGCAATGAACATGGTTGTCCTTCAAACTGAGTACACCAAATGGAGATGTGTTTAAAGCAAATAGGACACAGATTTAATTCAAAATGTTATATAACTGGTCCTATATATTCAGGCAAAAACAAGAAAGCTTTTCAATGCAATAAAAATAATAGGGAAAATGGAGCCAGAACTTACAGGAGGAACGACACCATAACTTTGTCCTTCCCAGTAAGGAAGGTTGCCATCATGATCAATGACAATATGACAAGTCTCCCCGGGAGCTTTTGGGCCTACAATTCTTTCAACTGAGACAATTGTCGCTGTGTATGGTTCCTTGGGCTTGTAGATATTCAAGGGTGGTTCTTTTGCATCTTCAAGTGATAAAGGTGAAACTGAAACCTTGGCTTTGCTAGCATGTTGCACTGACATGCAAACAACGTATTGGCTTCTGGATCGAGTCGCTTTTAGATCGATAGATGGCATAGAGATGCATGATTTATCACTGAATGTTAAGCTTGTAGCCTGTAACAATGAAATGCATATCAATTGGGGATAAGAAAACATTAACTAATATATAGTATTCTTTAGTCTAGTCAAATCACTATCAAACAGTCATGAAACAGACAAAACATGTGATTGCATAGATCAGGAAACACATATTCAACTAAATGTGCACATATCAACCGATGTAAGTAGCTATCAGCCTATCACATCCTACTTTATTTTTCTTTCCTCATTAAGTACATTATCAGAGTTCCTAATGTCCTTCGACTCACGTGAATTTTGTTCTTTATTCATTTTACTGTTTAGTTCATCTCTCTAGTTTTGTTCCTTTTATTGTAATACTTGCTGCCCATGTACTTCTATGACTCACCTTGGCGCATATTGCATTGTCCGTCAAATAATTATTTTACTGATGAAAATGGAAAACATGATTTTAGAACAAAGATTTATGCACTAGAATTAAGCAAGGAGAATCTAAAAACAGTATGCCACCGGTAAAGGATGTTTTCATGCTGATACATATACCACTACACATGTTAGCAACAAAAGGACCAAGAAATGAAAAACAAATGTGCTTACTTGGAAACATCTAAATGATTCAAGACCACAAAGCAGACGAACAATGTATGAGTTACTTATAAAGACAGAAACTTTAGGATATTTTCTCTAGTGATTCTTGACTAACAGCTTAGAGATGGGCCAAAAGTTATGGAACACATGACATCTGCATTTTTCAGGAATAAGGATATACACAAGCTGATATTCATAAAAGAATTGAGTGAATATGTAGCAATCAGGTTACTCCCTTGGAAATCACTAATGGATGCCGAAACGCGAATCATAATATTCTTCATTTGTTTAAATACATATCCCCCACCCCCCACTCGCGTTTGTACAAAATCCCTTTGACACACACCGGGAAAAGCTTTACGCACCAATCCTTTTCCCAACCATAGCTTTTACACACCTCTTCAGTGTTTGATCATATTTCCCCCCACAAGTGTATGTCAAGCACCAATTGTTGCCATGACACATGTCATAACTCAAGAAAATACTTAAAGTTAGAGTCCTTCAATGCAAGAATCCAAGGGGAAAATATTACTGTAACTTTCAGTCTCTCTTCAACAACTTTTTCATCTCCTCTTCTATCCACCTTCAATTCCCAAGAAGCAAAACCCAAAATACGACAACCTTTCTAAATCTACAAACCCACTAGTAAAACCCATGGCTGATTCTTGTTAACGCCATTAACAGATACAAATGAAGTTTTCACACCAATTTCACCCCATGACAGATGCACATAGAACATATTTTTCATGCGCCATGTGTTTCTCGTCGGATCATACTCCTCTACTGCTGCAGCAGTTGCACAACCGCTGGCCAATGTAGGTTTTCGCACCCACAACCTTCCTAGCGTACTTTTTCCTTGGAAAAAGA